>NC_141146.1:52159771-52796556 GCF_053477565.2 Lygodium microphyllum | reverse complement strand
TTATCATCCTTTGGATTCTATGTCAGTTGTAATGAGTTCTATCTCTCTATACCTTGTATCTTGAAGTCTCAATACATGTATCTTCATGAAATGGAGGGCATTAGAGCTTGAATTTGTTGTAGGAAATGGAACAAAATCTGATATAGATCTATGCATAAACCTCATGGTTATTGATGTAATAAGATCCAAGTTTATTATGGTAAACTTGTATGACATGGCTATGTAAGATATTGGTTACTCTCTATCTCATCTACTCTCTCCATAACTCGAGAATCCATCAAACCCCAATCTTTTTCCTCCCTCCCCCTTGAATCTCTCACTCCTCTTCTGCTCTAAACCCCGGTGGTAGACCTTTGACGCCCAACACAACGACAACGGTGAACTTAACGTGAAGGTTGGTTGTAGAACAAAAAGCACAATGGGAGAATCATTAGGTTTAGGAGGAGATGCCTTGTAGCAGTTGGTTCGTCTGATGCAAGAGAACCAACAACAACAATTGCAATTTCAGAAGCAGATGCAATTGCAGCAACAACAGAGGCAAGATGAAGAGCGGAGTGATGATGCTGCCATTAAAGCCTTTGAGGCTCAAGCAATTTAATGCGCAAAATGTGTCATCTTTTATTCGCCTCTATATTGACAAGATGGTCTTCTTTGGGGTCCCTCATCATGCTTGGAGCCGATACTTTGGCCATGCATGGCCTCCAAGACCGGATTCATGGTCTTTTCCAGAAAGATGCGAGATGGTCTGCATTTACGAAGGCTCTTCGAGAATAATTCTTTCTCGAAGATTCTGGCCTCATGACGAAGAAAATCTTCATTGAATGGGTTGAAAGGCCCAATAAGGGACTAGCTGCCCTGCTCTTCACTGCGAATTTGAAAGCAAATTAGCTCAGCTAGATCCTGATGATCAGTAGAGTATGGAGAGCTAGAATATTGAATTGTTTGTGAAGGCTGTGGATCCTCTTCTTGAAGAGAAGCTAATTGATCAGCTTGAAGATCTTGACTCTGAGACGGGATTGAAGACTTCTTGGGGTGATGTCACTGAAGAAGTTAATATGATTACTCGGAGAGAGCAGATGCGTCTAAGGTGGGGTTCTACCTCTGCACCATCTGAGTCTATAAAAGAGCATATTCCCGTATCTCGACCTCCTGTTTCTATGGCCGAGCAACTAAGAAATCTTGTTGTTCCACCTCCAAAGAAGGATGTCATGGATGAGCTGATCAAGAGCATGTGGGATATCCATCTTAATCTAACAGAGATTAATTCCAAGGTGGAAAGGCTTGATGTGAAAGTGGAAGAAAGAGGGCGGACAACTGCCCAAAGACCCATACGAGAAGGCTTCAAAAGATGTTGTATCTGGTGTGACATCCTACAGCATGATAAAAGGGAGTGCAATGCATTCCGTGAAGCTAAGGAACAAAAATTAGTCTTTTGGAAGGATGGTAAAATTCATGTGACCGAAACTCAGCTTCTCTTGAGC
The DNA here is from genome assembly GCF_053477565.2 of Lygodium microphyllum. Classification (NCBI taxonomy): domain Eukaryota; kingdom Viridiplantae; phylum Streptophyta; class Polypodiopsida; order Schizaeales; family Lygodiaceae; genus Lygodium; species Lygodium microphyllum. The sequence goes on along the minus strand of NC_141146.1, from coordinate 52,795,075 downwards.
CAAATTTCGATAGCGGTGGCATGAAGAAAAGACTGGAGGATTTGGCAATAAGAACAGTCTATGTAGCTATCGATGTAGCTACCTATGGCTGCAAATTGAGCCAACCAATGAGATTGTTAAAGCATGCAAAGCTGATGAAAAATCTAAAGTGCGGATGCAAGCATTAGATTGCATGGAGTGAGGCAAGGAGTCCAAAGATAATTTGACTACTGCCAGACAATGCATCCGAGAAAGAACTGGATGGACCGAGCTGATTGATTCATTTTTAGCTTTCGCTCGGTTGGTTGAAATCAATAATTAAGAATCTGTGGTAGAAGAAAAGAGAAGAAGATGTTGTCGGTCCCTCCTCTTTAGGGCCAACCAAACGTGTGACAAGAAGTAAACCGGATCAGCAGAAGGCTGCTAAAAATCTACCACCACCACCAAAGCATGTCATGGAAGATGCCCCACAAGCAAAGAAGATGGAAGGAAAGAGAAAAGGCAAACATCCCAGCTACAAGCTGCAGTCTAACATAGGGACTACAACGGATCTCAAGCAGGTCCTAGAAGAAAGGATTCTTGGAAGCAAAATTGAATTTACATTGGGTGAAATTCTCAGAATTGCAAAACAAGGATTCATGATGTAATAATTGATGTAATTAAAGTGAAAAGACAATATGTTGGTGAAAAAATTGAATAATCTGTGCATGCTTTTTTGCAAGCTCTTCATGTGTATTTGAAGGATGAAGAGAAGTTGAATACTCAAGGGATTCGATTGGAGGCAATCAAAGAACTGATTGCAGCCAAGCCTATGAAGCTAAAATTGAAGAAGCTATTGCAGAGAATGTTATGGTGGGGTCTTCTCAATCTAAAGAGCAGCCCATGCATAAGAAAGAAGCTCATCTTCACAACATGCAAGAAGAGATTGATGCTCATTTTATTCCAAGTAGTCACTACTCCCGTACCCATTGGGCAAGGGCAACTACTGAAACCGTTGTCAAGATTGGAGAAAGAGATACTCCGTGCATTGCCCTTATAGACCATGGTTCGGAGATCAACGTCATGTCAAGAAGTCTCTATGAGAATGGCAGATGGCCCATAGATGTGGACCCGGGATGGCGCATGAGAGCAGCCAATAATTCTTCTGGCAATCTCTATGTGGCATGTCCTTATGTACGAGTTACTATTGGTGATGTAAAAGATGAATTTCATTTCTTTGTTCAAGATTCTTGTAGCTATCCTATCATTCTTGGTCAACCTTTTATTTCTGAGTCTCGTTTGGAGAAAAAGGCCCTTGATGATGGTTTATCTTATGCTCGGATAAGAAGTAAGGATAATGACAAAGCTGTCCAATTTCTGACTGTTTGTGTAAATCATCATCGGAATAGAGGATAGATTGAGACATCATCCTGTGTCTCCTAATGCCCGAGAATTTAAGGGTTTTCGGCCTGCACTGCTGTAAGTGGAGGCTATGGCAGTGCTTCATGTAATAAAAATTTTCCTCCACATGTAAAGGGGGCTATGTCAAAGGATGATTTGCAAGTATTTACAGCCAACAATGTGGGCTATTATAAACATTTTTCAGCCATGAATAGGGCTGAAAGAAAGCATTTATGTCATGTGGAATGGGAGCTGAAGCAAGTTGATGTTTTGGCCGAAAATGAAGAAATTTTAGGACTATTTTATGGACTGGTTTATAATGATACATTGGTTGAAATACATGCATCTGTTCATGCAAAAAATCAGGCAAAAAATCAGTCCATATAGGTATGCACATTGGATATTTATGACATAATTCAAGAATTTGCTGATCATGAAGCTTTTGGACAGGCAAATAGGGATGAGGCAAGAGTAGAAACAAAGTACAAGGTAGTTGACAAGAAGGTCAAGTCGGTGGCAACTCCACTACCTCCTGAAAGTGAGGGACTATCTGAAAGGGCATCCAAACAGCCAAGTCTTTGTGATCCCAAAGATATTGGTCACCAATTTATAGTTGAAAGCTTACGGGAGCTAAAAATTGGTGAAGACTCTTTTCTCTTGCCATCTGAAAATCAATCTTTTATGCAAATATTGAAGAAACATGGAAAAGCTTTTTCATTTCAGCCTCATGAAATTGGCTGTGTGGATCCAAGTGTTGTGGCACCAATGGTGATTTTCACGGTCCCACACATCCCTTGGAATCTTAAACCAATTCCGGTACCAAGGGCTCATTTGCCTAAGTTACTGGAGCTTTTAAATGAAAAGATAAAGATGGGAATATTGGAGCCATCTTCAGCTCCGTATTCTAACCAATGGTTTACTGTGTCTAAGAAGAATGGATCTTTGCGATTCATTCAAGATTTACAGCCTGTCAATAAAGTCACTATTAGAAATGTTGGTTCAGGTCCAATTGTTGATGAATTTGCTGAGGCTTTTGCAAGTAGAGTAATTTATTCCATGGGGGCTATGACCAATTTCAACTTGCTTTGGAAAGCCAAGACATTACCACAATGAAGATGCCTCTTGGTTTAGTCTGCATATGTACTCTACCCCAAGGAGCTACAAATTCAGTGACTCACATGATGAATGCCATGCACAAAGTATTGAGAGATTATATTCCCCAACTTACTCTTCCTTTCCTTGATGATGTACCGATCAAAGGATGTGAAATTCATGAGAAGAATGAAGAGCTCAATGAGCTTGGATGCCGCAAGTTTGTTTTCGATCGTATTAATGATTGTGCTCAAATCTTATCTAAATTGAAAGAAGTCCATCTTACTCTTTCAGGAGCTAAATCTATTTTTGGAGTTGAAGAAGTTCTTGTGGTTGTGTGTGGCCCATATGGCTGAAAGACTTCTCCAAAGATTAATGCCATTAGCAAAATGCAGAAAATATGCACAAATGTTTCGGAGGTGAGAAGATTTCTTGGAGCATGTGTTTTCTATCTTATTTGGATCCCACACTTCGCTCGTGTTGCTAAAAATCTTTATCAACCGTTAAGAAAAGGCCAAAGGTTTATGTGGGAAAAAGAGCATACTCAAGCTGTTTGAAAATTGAAGAAATTGTTGATTTCAGCCCCCACCTTAAAGAGGACTGATTACTCTAATGGATAGCCTATCATACTCACGGTAGACACAAATCCTATTGGGATAGGATGGGCTATTGGTCAAGATGATCTTGAGGGCAACAGGTATGCAATCCACTTTGGAGCGAAGGTTCTTAATGCATCAAAGAAGGTATGCTTAAATTAAAAGAGAACTTTGGGGAGTTGTAACTGCATTGAAGAGTGATCAGGAGTACTTCATGGGTGCACATGTAGTAGTTGAAACAGATTGTCTTCCACTCTTGGGCATGATTGCCAACTGTTCCACTCCCGACATAGCTATGCTAATATGGATAGCCTATATTAAATCCTTAAGTCTTGCTTTAAAACATATTGCAGGAAGAGATAATCCAGTTGCTGACATGCTTTCGCATGCCAGATATAAAGATGAAGAAGAGATGATGGATGAGGAAGTAACAGAGTCTATATTTGCTGAAAATGATGTTGTAATTGCTAGTTCAAATCAAAAAATAGCAAGTATAGCTATTCTTAATGATGGTACAATTGTCATAAATGTAGGTACATCATTAATTACAGCAAGTACAACAAGTATTGCTGTTGTAACAAAATTTACAGCAACAAAGAATGAATAAACAACCATGGAAAAATGGTGGGTAGCTGAAAGACAGCATGCTCAATGCTTTGTTTTAGTTTGTTCTCATTTTATGGAAGAATATTATGCAGATGATTGGTTGAAATTTGGCCAATACTTGAGCACTATGCCGAAGAAGGAAGATTGGACTGATGAAGAGTTCAAGAGAATCAAGAGAAAGGCTTATGGCTTCTTTCTCAAAGACAACTACCTTTGGAGGCATGCAAAGAAGAAAGGAGGAGCGCCTGTTTGTGTCTTAAGAGACAAGAAGACTCAAAGACAGGTCATGCAAGAATTTCATGAAAGCCTATTGGCTGGCCATAGAGGCATATGAGGCACTTTTGCCAAAATAAAAGAGAACTTTTGGTGGAAAAATATGTATAAAGACATTGAGCATTTTGTTGAGTCTTGTCATGTTTGTCAAATCTACTCTATGGTTAAGCATAGAGATGGGCTTCAGCCTACCTTTCCTTTATCAATTCATTACAAATGGGTTATTGATTTAGTAACCATTCCTACAAGAATTTGGAACATGAGATATCTAGTGCCTGCTAGAGAAGATCTCACAAATCAGGTGGAAGGTATAGCCTTGACAACAAATACCACTCAAGCTATTTGTAGATTTTTACTTGAAGAAGTGTTTTGCATGTATGGTTGTGTTGCCAAAGTAACTGCTGATAGAGGAGAATTGGATGCCGATGAGGCTCGCCATTTCTTTGCTCAATTGGGAATCAAGCTATCTCTTACATCAACCTACAATCCTGAAGGCAATGGTAAGAGTGAAAGAGGTCATCAACCGATTCTTAAAGCTTTGGCAAAGTCTTGCAGAGGGAAGATGAGAGAATGGCCTAAAATGCTTCCATTCGCATTATGGGCTGATAGAACTACCCATAGTGTAGTGACAGGTTATATGCCGGCTGAACTAATGTATGGGTAGCCACCTATTATGCCTATTCAGGAGTCTATTATCACATGGAGTATCTTGCCTTGGGATGAAGGCATAAATAGAGAAGAGTTGCTGATTTTGCGCATAAGGCAGCTTGAAAGAAGACCAGAGGATGTCAAGATAGCCATTGAAAGGCTGAAGGCAACGAGGTTGAAGAATAAGAAGAGGTTTTACAAGTGTCATCGACTCCGTCCAAGAGCTATCCAAGAGAATGATTGGGTACTTGTCTATGACAGCAGCCTAGACAATCAGTATAGTGCTCATAGGAAGCTAGCCATGGTTTGGACCATATGTGGTGAAGGTAGTACATGATAATGCTACTTACACTTTGGCTGAAATGGATGGGACCATGATAAAGATGCCAATAGCCGGCAAATGTATCAAGCTCTTCAAACGAAGAGAGTCTTCTACTTATGAGCTTGATGACTTAGATGTGAGCCATCTACTTGAAGACAAGGAAGAAGAAGAAGACTTAGAGGATGAAGATGAAGATATGTTAGAAGAAGAGCCTCCTTAACCTGCAAATTCATGAAGTGGCACATGCCGGAGGATGTGCAAGTTAGGAGGGGGTGAATGTCAAAGGGTTTTCTATTCATGGCATAAAACATGGAGTTCTTATGTTTGTAGAAAAACTTCATTAGGATCCACATAAGAAACTTTCATATATAATTCAGTCATTCTTCCCTTACATTTGTCTTAGATGTCATTTAATCTCATAAGTTTCTTTGTAACTTGACATGCAATTTTTTGTTTGTATCAAGAAAAATGGCAATGATAGTGTATATGAGGACCTTCAACTTGATCAACAGGTGGTAATTGATAGTTTACAGGTTATGTCACTGGTTTATGAAGTTCATTAGCTTGGACGATCCAACTTTTGTCAAGAGCACTCCAAAGTTGACTAGGTCCACAAGTGACATGGAGTAATAGTTGCAAAGGACTTATATGACTTTTATATGATCTATATGAACTCTTTTTTGTGTGGAAGAAGGAGAGGAGTCTAGCCCGCATTTTGTGGCGCATTTTTCGGCCTACACACCTGTGGAAGATGAAGGGAGAGTTGAAGACTATGGTGAATGCTCCAAAGCATGCGAACACAAAGAAAATTGAAGATCAAGAGAAGATACAAACAAAGAAAGTAAGAGTCCTTTTGCCCCATCCATTTGGTAAAGTGGAAATGAGTTGTATGATAGTCCATGAAAGGGAAAAATAGAGATAAAGTATTCAGCCTGCTCTTATGAGCTTCTTCTTCCATTCTCTTACCATATTTGTGTACTATTGAAGCCCTTCTTGTGCCCAAGCACTTGAGTGACTTTGGGGCAAGTCAAGAGGTGATTTTTGCCAATGTATGGGCTGATTAGGCTCTCCCAAAACTTTCATTAATAGGGCAGCCATTAAAACCCATTCATTTGAAGGGGTTTCTTAAATATTTAATCACTTCCTTGTGTAGACAATGCTCCCGAAACAATAGGGCATTGGTTGAGATTGTAATGAGTGACTTTCGCATGAGTTTTTATACATTTTTGAGTCAAGTTTGAGGGCTCGAAATTACTATTTTAATGAAGGGCTGAAGTACATTTGTGGTTCTATTGATGCATTTTTATCATCCTTTGGATTCTATGTCAGTTGTAATGAGTTCTATCTCTCTATACCTTGTATCTTGAAGTCTCAATACATGTATCTTCATGAAATGGAGGGCATTAGAGCTTGAATTTTTTGTAGGAAATGGAACAAAATTTGATATTGTAACGTGTCCACTAGTATCATCCAAGACACGTCTTAGTAGTCCATCAGAAAGGATGTCTAGAGAACTCCGCTCGGCACTCCCCTGGAATGTTACGGGTTTTGCGATCTAGGTCTTCCCGCGTCTGCCATGTAGCGGAATTATTTTGGGCGTTCCCACTTAGGATCGACCGAAATTAGGGTTTTCCTGATTGGTCATTAGCTAACAACAACTAGCGTCAGACCCGAGTGAACTACTTTACGTAGAAACGCCAGGTCCGAAGCGGATTCACGCTGCACTTGGTTCAAGGAGAATGGGAAACGAGAGGGATGCAAGGCTCAACCTCTCTGCCATAAGGCATAGTCCCATTCCGTTCCCCTAAAACAGCGTAAATCGGGTAAGACGTAACTCTAGGTCATCACTCTCGTTATTCATTTTGATGATGATGATCATCCCATTGTTCTTCGAGATTTTTGAGAAAAGTTCTCGGCTAACGGGGACCACCCAACCGTAGGACAGACCCATAGTCCATCCTTCGCACTTTCCTTGGTTTGTTTTAGTTATGTAATTATCTAACACATTAATTTGACATATAACAATCAGCTTCTTTAATTAATCATGTTAAGCATTGGTTCCTTCACGTAATCTTATCACGTGACATAGAAAAACAATATCAAGCAAGTTCTTTTTTTTAATTTCATCATTTTATCTTTGAAATACAAGGAGTTCCGCCCATAGGCTTGTCCATAATCCGCCCGAAGGCTATCCAGTAATCCCTAGGGATCACTATTCCAAGCTTCCGCCCATAAACTAGTTTGCGGGCCTCGAGATCCAATCCCGAGTCATGTTAGTCTCTTGTGCAGGACCCGAAAGGTGAGGGATTTACGGCCAGAGCCCCCCCTGGCACCCAAGCGTCCTCCTACTCCAAGTAGAGCTCAACAGAGAGACCTCTCGCGGCGGGTTCGGTCCACGTTCCCGGCGCGGTGAACAACCCCCTTGGTTAGGGTTAGGCAGGTAGTCGGGGGTAACTAACACTGCCTCTTCCTTCAGGCCTTTAACCTGAAGTATAGGTACTCCTTTAATTTGTAATTCATAATTCAAACAGAGACCTAAAATCTCTAGCAAGCAAAAACATTTCCATTAACCAACCGTGTTGTTTGGCAAACTGCTAAGGAAGTGTTCTCTCCTTTTGAGTGTATCAGCACTCGTTCACAAGGTGTCTTGTAAATTGGCAAGATCCTTTACATTCTGGTGTAGGGCGTACCTTATTAACCCAACTTGGTCAACCCTAAAGCTCCTTAGGTATGCTAGTTTCCGGTTTACAACTTTCCTTATTATGAAGGATATCCAAAAGTATGTCCTTTTGCAAGATAACTTGCGTAGGGATCTGCCATCTTTGACGAGGGTTTTTACCCTTTCTCCTTGTGAATTAATCACAAGACTAAATGATTTCGTACTTGCTGCGCAAGTCCTGCGATGGAATAATCCGTTTTAGATCCTTTAAGCTGATGTATGTCGGGCCTAGGGTTTCTTTTTAAGGCTCTCAGGGACAGCCCTAGTTCTTTATCTTTATGAATTTTTTTAACCCTACAATAAGGGAAGTAGTCAAGTGCTTAGGGTATGAATATTTCTATGTTTAGATTGGTTTGGATATCTTTTGGAAGGTAATATTAATCGTCTTGTCACAGTTTTGCTATCCTTGTGACAATTTACTTTTCAGTCAATAAAATTCAAATTAAACTTCCTTTGAACTCATGCCAATTAACAAATATTTCCCTTGCTATGATATGCAATTAGCAATGATAATTTCCTAGTAATTTGAGCAACAAAAGAAACCTTTCATGAATTTAATCATTTACAATGATTCGTTGCAAAAGGAATAAGACTAATGGTGCAAGATACAATTTCTATACCTTTAGGATTTAACTAAAATATACTACTATAGTAAATGGATAATCTTGCTCGTAATTTATAAAGATTGATGCAATTCGAAGGAAACTAAGTTCTATACATTATCATTCATTCAAATAAGCTAAACTCCTTCATTACAAATAACTCGGACAAATATATCCTATCCCTAACAATTTCTCTTTGCATGATCGACTTAAAACCCAATTAAAGCCAAGAAGAAAAACCTAATTTTGGGGTGAGATATCCACATGGATACCGGGAGATGACCCTCCCGCGGCTACACCTTGGACTTTCTTAGGAGGCATCGCAATTGTAGTTTTTTTAAAACATGGAATCAGCTTTACAACTCCTCCTTAGAATTCCACTGTCGCTCCCTTGCATCGTTTGTCAAAAGTAGTTTTTTTGAAAGGCTCCCTCCTTGAATTGGGGAATTTGAAAGGGTGTTTTAGAATCTTTTACAACTAAGACCCATTGAAGCCATGGGGAAGGCTTAATGGCCTTTGTAAGCTCGCACGAACGGGAAAAAAAAGATGTGGAAAAGACACAAGGTACAGGAGAGTTCTAAGGAAAATAATAACCGTAAAGGTTATAAGTAAGGGTCTAAGGACCCTTAGGCAATTTAGGAGAAAAGGGGCTTATGAGGGTTTACACACGTAGGGGGAAATGATTCTGAGGCCAATGAGGAAGGGCTAAAGGAAAATTAAAAAAAAAACACAGGGGTTGGGTTCCAACTATGGGAAGGGGTATATAATGCTTTAAACACGGGGGGAGTAATAAAAAGGGTTTCGTAAGGCACAAGAAGGGGGTGAAAGGGTTTTTGAAGCCCATAAGAAAGGGCTTAAAGGTTAAATCATGGGGCGGGGGAGGAGGGTTTTGAAGCTAGGGGAAAGGGGCTTTTAGGGATTATACATGGGGGGAAAAGTAATAAGACCCTTAAGGCCTTCGTGCTCTTGGGGGGAGTGACTCCAAAGTGAAGGTAAGGGGTTTTAGCACGAGGGTGAAAGGGGCCTTAAGGGTTTTTAAAAACCCCGGGGGGGGGGGGGGGGGAAGGGGGTTGTAAAACCACAAAAGGAAGGCTTGTGGAAGCCCACAAGAAGGGGGCCTTCCTAAGGGGGGCTTCAGAAGCTTCCCAAGAAGCTTCTAAAGCTTCTGGGGCCATGGAAAGCCCCACCTGGACAAGAATGGAGGTGGCAGATGGCAGTCCGTTGGCAGCCAAATTCGGTGCAGTTGGCGATGTCTACTTCTGGCAGCAGCTCAGTCCTTAGGCCACTTCCTCTCCACCTCACAAACTGATGACTGCAGTGTTTCGCTTCCCCTCCCTTAGAATCCTCTCCTTCACCCAACCGTGGCAGCATAAGTCCCTCACTCTGCAATGTTATGGGTCTCTCCTCAACGGCAGTGACAACGTCTTCTTGATCTCCGGCGGGCCCCCCCTTCAGCCTGTGCCCCCTTGGTTAAATAGGGGAGGGGAGGGGGATCCTCCCTCCCGTGCATGGCATCATGCATGCCTCTCCCTCACTCCAAGCTCCACCAAGGAGCTTAATCACTCCTTCTATTCCCCTCCCCCTCCAGCTCGTCAGTCGGCTGGGGTGATAAGGGGAATAAAAGGAGTGATTTATCCAATTTCATTTTTATTGAGGCAATTGACACGTGTTTTTTTTTATAAAGAAAATCAAAATATCACATTCTTTCCCCCTTGGAGGAATCGAGATGTCCTCATCTCGAGATAAACTGGGGATATTGATGGTTGAGAGAGCTTTAATCTATCCAAGTGGCATCCTCTTCGGGATAATCTTTCCATTGGACGAGGCATTCTCTCAGGGTTCCAGATGTTAATTGTCTCTCCCTAACATCTAAGATCCTATCCGGCCTTTGTTCAAGTACTCCTTGACTAGGCATTACAATTTGTTGGTCATCAAGTACATGATTAGGGTTGGGTACATATTTTTTCAAGAGGCTGATATGGAATACATTGTGAACCTTTAGGTTCTCATGGAGTTGCATTCTATAAGCATTGGGTCCTAGGCATTTGAGGATTTTGTACAGCCCACAATACCTTGTACTTAGCTTCTTGCATTCTCCTAGGGATAGAGAACTCTTTTTAGGGCGTACACGAATGAAGACCATGTCTCCTTCTACGAAGACTCTTTCTTGACGTTTCAAATCTGCGTATGCCTCTTGTCTATCCTTGGCCTCTTGTATGTCTTGTCTTATTGACTTTATTTGATCATCCATGTCTTCCAACATCTGTCTTAACGCTTCAACTCTTAGGGTTGGATCATAAAAGTTTAGGGGACTTCGACAATCATGACCATACAATGCCTGGAAAGGAGTCATCAGAATGCACTGCTAGTAAGAAGCATTGTAGGCAAATTCAACTAATGGCAAGTATTGAATCCACCTCTTCGGCTCTCGATAGCAGTATGCCCTAAGCATACTTCGATGATTTGATTTAGTCGGTATGTTTGGCCATCCGTTTGGGGATGTTAAGCGGTGCTAAAACAGAGTTGAGTCCCAATAGCTTCAAAGATAGCTCTCCAGAAGTGTGATGTGAAGAGAGAATCTCGATCACTAATGATTCTTCTAGGTAACCCATGTAGCTTGAATATCTCCTTGATAAACAATCTTGCAATGTCGGAGGCTTTATAGTTTGTCACTGGTATCAGGTGTGCAACCTTGGTAAGCATGTCAACCACAACCATAATGGAATTGTATCCTCCTTGGACTTGGGGTAGGCCCACAACAAAATCCATATTGATGAATTCCCATTTCATTTGGGGAATGTCAAGCAGTTGCAGTTTCCTTGGCATCATGACATGTTCGGCTTTGATATGTTGGCAAGACAAACACTCAGTGACATATTTGAGAACGTCACCTTTAAGCCTCTCCCAATGGTAGCTCTTCCTAACTGCATTAAGAGTCTTAGCATAGCCAGGATGTCCTGCGAAAGGAGAATCATGAGCTTCTCATAATATCTTCTGCTTAAGTGACTGGCTTGCTGGTATACACAGCCTTGTTCTGTAGTAGACAAGTCCATTATCAATGGAAAATTCCTGATACTTAGCTTGTAACTTCTGATTCTGCTCCTTGGTAGATATTTCCTTTATCATTGTTTGGTAGGTCAAATCATGGCATGCTTCCTCTCTAGCTAGTTCAAGTATAGGGTTGCTTGGCATAGATACCTTTGTAGCCAGAGATCTAGCCGTTGATGGATTCTGCAAGATTAGGGAATTTAGGAATGCCTTGCGACTGAGTGCATCGGCAACTACATTCTCTTTCCCTGGTCAGTACTTGATTTCAAAATCATATTCCTCCAATACTTCAATCCACCGACGTTGCCTCATGTTGAGCTCATTCTGGGTAAAAATCCATTTGAGACTCTTATGATCGATTACTAGAGTAAACTTGTTGCCCAACAGGTAGTGTCTCCAAAGCTTTAGATCATGGATGACAGCTAGTAATTCCAGATCATGCATGGCATAATTCTTTTCATGACTCTTCAATTTTCTTGAACAGTATGCTACTGGATGACCTTCCTGCATAAGTACACACCCCAAGGCAAGGATGCTAGCATCAGTTACTACCTCGAACTCCTTATTGAGGTCAGGAAGTTTTAGAATAGGTGCTGATACCAAACTTTGCTTCAATTTGTCAAAGCTATTTTGTTCGCAAGTTGCCCATGTAATGGAAGTCTGCTTCTTTAGTAAGTCTGTAAGAGGTGCTACAATCAAAGCATAGTTTTTTATGAAGACCCTATACCATCCTGTCAATCCAAGAAAGCTACGTATTTCTTTGACGGATACTGGTATTGGCCATTCAAGCACATCGCTGGGTCTACTGATGTTCCTTCTGATGATACTATGAATCCTAGATATTCAATCTGACGCTTGAAGAATGCACACTTCTTCATTTTTGCATACAGCTTATGAGACCTCATTGTCTCAAGGACAATCCGAAGTTGAGGCTCATGATCTTTTTCCTGTTTAGAATAGACTAAAGTGTCATCGAAGAAGACAAGCACGAAATCATCAAGATATGGTCTAAAGATATCTTGCATTAATCTATTGAAGGTGGCAAGTGCATTTGTAAGCCCGAATGACATAACCAGGAACTCAAAGTGCCCATATCTTGTATTCAAGGCCGTCTTTGGAATATCTTCTTCCTTGATCCTTATCTGATAATAACCTAACCTGAGATCAATCTTGGAGAATATCTTTGCACCTTGAAGACGATCAAGAAGCTCATCTATTCTAGGAATAGGATACTTGTTCTTGACTGTTGATTGATTCAACCCTCGGTAATCAATACATAGTCGAAGTGTCCCATCTTTCTTTCTCTGGAATAGTACTGGAGCTCCCCACGGTGAGTTGCTAGGCCGGATGTAACCCTGATCTAACAGTTGCTTGAGTTGTTCCTTCAACTCAATTGCTTCTGGTATGGACATTCTATAAGGTCTCTTTGCAATTGGTGCAGCTCCAGGCACTAGCCTAATCTCATGATCTACTTCTCTTTGAGGCGGAAGTTCAATCAATTCCTTAGGGAGTACGTCAGCGTATTCCTTTAGACAAGAAGGTCCTTCATGAGACTCTTGCTTTTTATCTAACTTGTTGAGTTTGATCAGGTAAATGGGTAATCCTTTTCTGACTCCTTTTATGATCCGAGATACTTTGGCTAATTGGATTCTTGGCACTCCTGCCTCACCTTGAGTTGTGACAAATTCCCTTTCAGAGTTTCGAAAGGAAACTTGACCCTTTTCACAGTGGATGTGGGCGTCGTTGGGCTTAAGCCAATCCATCCCGAGTAAACACTCATGGATACCTAAATTCATGACTTTGAATTTGACTAAAGTCTTCTTTCCTCCCAGAAAGAATTCCACCTTAGCAGTTTGCCTGGTACAAGTTACCTCACGACCGTTTGCCAACTCCACAAGCAGGGTAGGTGCTTCTACTGTGGTTATTCCTAAACTTTTTGCACATGCTGGTGAGATAAGGGAATGTGTACTACCACAATCAATCAAGGTTTTGAAACCTTTACCTTGATAGTCCGACGGTGTCTGAATCACCGAGAACTGGCGATTCAACCCTTTCTTGTGTAAAGCGGCATGAACTGACGCTTTTTCGAATTCAGCTTCCATAGTTGGATCTTCCTCTTCTTCTTCTTCGCATCTTTGCCTATTGGCAAAACAAGCGGTTCTTCCTCTTCCACGGGTAACGGCTCCTTCACCACGGCCTACACCTTGGAAAGGCGTTTGACGATGTCCTCCGCTGAGCTTGGGACATTGCCTCTTGAAGTGATCGGGTTCGTTGCCGTGGAAACAACGGAGGTTTCGTCCATTACTTTGATTAGGAACAAAGTTGTTGACATTATTTGTCCTTGCTTTCTTCCTTTGTCCCTGATTATGACCTTGAATTCTCTTCGTTTGAGGTCAAAATGCTCCTCTGTTCGGGTCACTATAGGACCAAGTTTTGTTACCCCTTGGTCTAGCTTGCACCTCCTAAATTATAGGCGCCGCTCGAATGAGTGCATCCTGAAGATCTGATGGACGCATAGATTCGAGACGGGTATTTACGGGTGGATTTAAGCCCGCACAAAATTTGGACACCTGCTGCATCATGTCCATCTGTGGCGCATATTTTAAAAGTGAGACGAATTTAGAGTAGTATGCGTCAAGAGTGAGTCCTAGTTGTTTTAGCTCGTAGAACTCATTCATTTTTTGCGTACGATATGCAGGTGGTAAATATCTTCCCTGCACGGCTTTCTTCAACTTCTCCCAGGTAACGGACCCCTCTAAAATCCCTTGATCCCTGCACTATTACTTCCACCAAAGTCTGGCTTCGCCGGTGAGCTTTAACTTGGCGAGCATGGCCTGATTGGTAGGTGCAGTACCAGTGCTTCAAAGTAACCCTCCATGGATTCAATCCAAATTTCAGTATCAGCCTGGACGAATCTGCCTCTCCCGTCAAACTCGGCTGGCTTTATCTGCTTAGGGAGGAACTTCTTCTCCTGGGTCACAGCAGTACTTGATGTAGGAGGCGAATTTGGAACCTGTACCTGGGGTTGTGCCTGGATAAAAGTTTTCTTAACGTTATTATATGATAATTGACGTTAGCTTATCTTTCATTTTTAGTTCAGCTATCTCGTAAATGTAGCTACTTAACTTTTTAACAACTCTTATACACAGCCAGATATTGATAAAAAGAAGTCTTTATTTGTATTTACATGGGCATAGCCTTTTTGAATACAATGTTTCGTGTGATAATAAGAAAATCATTACATTCAGTTTGGGGAGAACAACGTTGTATTGCATTTTTCTACAGGAACTGTGTAATAGTAGGGTTTTGGGTCATGGATCTTTAGGAATCGATAGTTCATTGGAAGTTCAGGATACCCTTTCCATTGGAATCCATACTTCTCATGGCGGCCCAACACTTTAATCCTGTCGGCTGGGATTACACGGGTTACTTCCTCATATACATATGAGTTCATTTCAACCCTCCGACATTGAATATGTAAAGTCGAATTTACGTGAGCTTCCACAAAAATGAACAGCTTCACGACTTTCAAGTCTTCCAACCACTTGATCCTTTTTAGGTTGGGGTCTGTAGATAAGCAAACCGGTGGGCGGCTATATAGTAGATTCCTGAAGACCCCGTCCATCTTCGTTCTATGTATAAAGGTGATGGATTATAAATCTACTCTAGGATATTCATCATCCCAATTCTTTGTCTATAAAGGGGAGAATGCATTGCAGTCATAAACATGACCCGAAATACCAAAAACTTGTTCCCCGCTTCATAATTCTGCAAGACAGTATTGAAGATGAGAAAATGTTTGGACAGCAATAATTTCTTTACTTCATTTTATTGAGATCTCATAAAAACAATTCCATTGTTGGTCAGCTCTGATACGAACTGTAACATGTCCACTAGTATCATCCAGGACATGTCTTAGCAGTCCATCGGAAAGGATGTCTAAAAAACTCCGCCCGGCACTCCCATGGAATGTTACGGGTTTTGCAATCTAGATCTTCCCGCGTCTGCCACGTAGCGGAAGTATCCTGGCCATTCCCACTTAGGATCAATCGAAATTAGGGTTTTCCTGATTGGTCATTAGCTAACAGCAACTAGCGTCAGACCCGAGCGAACTACTTTACGTAGAAACGCCAGGTCTGAAGCGGATTCACGTTGCACTTGGTTCAAGGAGAATGGGAAACGAGAGGGATGCAAGGCTCAACCTCTCAGCCATAAGGCATAGTCCCATTCCGTTCCCCTAAAACAGCGTAAATCGAGTAAGACGTAACTCTAGGTCATCGCTCTCGTTATTTATTTTGATGATGATGATCATCCTGTTGTTCTTCGAGATTTTTGAGAAAAGTTCCCAGCTAACCGGGACCACCCAACCGTAGGACGGACCCATGGTTCATCCTCCGCACTTTCCTCGGTTTGTTTTAGTTATTTAATTATCTAACACATTAATTTGACATATAACAATCAGCTTTTTTAATTAATCATAAAAAGCACTTGTTCCTTCACGTAATCTTATCACGTGACATAGAAAAACAATATCAAGCAAGTTCTTTTTTTTTATTTCATCATTTTACCTTTGAAATACAAGGAGTTCCGCCCGTAGGCTTGTCCATAATCCACCCGAAGGCTATCCAGTAATCCCCAGGGATCACTATTCCAAGCTTCCGCCCGTAAACTAGCATGCAGGCCTCGAGATCCAATCCTGAGTCACGTTAGTCTCTTGTGCAGGACCCGGAAGGCAAAGGATTTACGGCCAGAGCCCCCCTTGGCACCCAAGCATCCTCCTACTCCATGTAGAGCTCAACGGAGAGACCTCTCACGGGGGGTTCGGTCCACATTCCCGGCGTGGTGAACAACCCCCTTGGTTAGGGTTAGGCACGTAGTCGGGGGTAACTGACACTGCCTACCTTCAGGCCTCTAACCTAAAGTATAGGTACTCCTTTAATTTGTAATTCATAATTCAAACAGAGACCTAAAATCTCTAGCAAGCAAAAACATTTCCATTAATCAACCGTGTTGTTTGGCAAACTGCTAAGGAAGTGTTCTCTCCTTTTGATTGTATCAGCACTCGTTCCCAAGGTGTCTTGTAAATTGGCAAGATCCTTTACATTCTGGTGTAGGGCGTACCTTATTAACCCAACTTGGTCAACCCTAAAGTTCCTTAGGTATGCTAGTTTCTGGTTTAAAACTTTCCTTATTTAGAAGGATATCCAAAAATACGTCCTTTTGCAGGATAACTTGCGTAGGGATCTACCATCTTTGATGAGGGTTTTTACCCTTTCTCCTTGTGAATTAATTACAAGACTAAATGATTTCGTACTTGCTGCGCAAGTCCTACGATGGAATAATCCGTTTTAGATCCTTTAAGCTGACGTATGTTTGGCCTAGGGTTTCTTTTTAAGGCTATCGGGGACAGCCCTAGTTCTTTATCTTTACGAATTTTTTTTAACCCTACAATAAGGGAAGTAGTCAAGTGCTTAGGGTATGAATATTTCTATGTTTAGATTGGTTTGGATATCTTTTGGAAGGTAATATTAATCGTCTTGTCACAGTTTTGCTATCCTTGTGACAATTTACTTTTCAGTCAATACAATTCAAATTAAACTTCCTTTGAACTCATGCCAATTAACAAATATTTCCCTTACTACGATGTGCAATTAGCAATGATAATTTCCTAGTAATTTGAGCAACGAAAGAAACCTTTCATGAATTTAATCATTTACAATGATTCGTTGCGAAAGGAATAAGACTAATGGTGCAAGATATAATTTCTATACCTTTAGGATTTAACTAAAATATACTACTATAGTAAATGGATAATCTTGCTCGTAATTTATAATGCTTGATGCAATTCAAAGGAAACTAAGTTCTATACATTATCATTCATTCAAATAAGCTAAACTCCTTCATTACAAATAACTCGGACAAATATATCCTATCCCTAACAATTTCTCTTCGCATGATCGACTTAAAACCCAATTAAAGCCAAGAAGAAAAACCTGGTTTTGGGGTGAGATATCCACATGGATACCGGGAGATGACCCTCCCGCGGCTACGCCTTGGACTTTCTTAGGAGGCATCGCAATTGTAGTTTTTTTTGAACGTGGAAGCAGCTTTACAACTCCTCCTTAGAATTCCACCATCGCTCCCTTGCACCATTCGTCAAAAGTAGTTTTTTTGAAAGGCTCCCTCCTTGAATTGGGGAATTTGAAAGGGTGTTTTAGAATCTTTTACAACTAAGACCCATTGAAGCCATGGGGAAGGCTTAATGTCCTTTGTAAGCTCGCACGAACGGGAAAAAAAAGGTGTGGAAAAGACACAAGGTGCAGGAGAGTTCTAAGGAAAATAATAACCGTAAAGGTTATAAGTAAGGGTCTAAGGACCCTTAGGCAATTTAGGAGAAAAGGGGCTTATGAGGGTTTACACATGTAGGGGGAAATGATTCCGAGGCCAATGAGGAAGGGCTAAAGGAAAATTTAAAAACAACACGGGGGTTGGGTTCCAACTATGGAAAGGGGTATATAATGCTTTAAACACGGGGGGAGTAATAAAAAGGGTTTTGCAAGGCACAAGAAGGGGGTGAAAGGGTTTTTGAAGCCCATAAGAAAGGGCTTAAAGGTTGAATCACCGGGGGGGTGGGTTGAAGCTAGGGGAAAGGGACTTTTAGGGATTATACATGGGGGAAAAAGTAATAAGACCCTTAAGGCCTTCGTGCTCTTGGGGGGAGTGACTCCAAAGTGAAGGTAAGGGGTTTTAGCACGAGGGTGAAAGGGGCCTTAAGGGTTTTTCAAAACCCGGGGGGAGGGGGGGTGTAAAACCACAAAAGGAAGGCTTGTGGAAGCCCACAAGAAGGAGGGCTTTAGAAGCTTCCCAAGAAGCTTCTAAAGTTTCTGGGGCCGTGGAAAGCCCCACCTGGACAAGAATGGAGGTGGCAGATGGCGGTCCGTTGGCAGCTGAATTCGTTGTAGTTGGCGATGTCTACTTCTGGCGGCAGCTCAGTCCTCAGGACACTTCCTCTCCACCTCACGAACTGACGACTGCAGTGTTTCGCTTCCCCTCCCTCAGAATCCTCTCCTTCACCCAATCGCGGCAGCATCAGTCCCTCACTTTGCAATGTTATGGGTCTCTCCTCAACGGTAGTGACAGCGTCTTCTTGATCTCCGGCGGGCCCCCCCTTCAGCCTGCACCCCCTTGGTTAAATAGGGGAGGGGAGGGGGATCCTCCCTCCCGTGCGTGGCATCATGCATGCCTCTCCCTCACTCCAAGCTCCACCAAGGAGCTTAATCACTCCTTCTATTCCCCTCCCCCTCCAGCTCGTCAGTCGGCTAGGGGGATAAGGGGAATTTTTAAAAAAAAATCATTTATCCAATTTCATTTTTTTTAAAGCAGTTCACGCGTGTGTTTTTTTTTTAGCAAATCGGAATATTATAGATATAGATCTATGCATAAACCTCATGGTTATTGATGTAATCAGATCCAAGTTTATTATGGTAAACTTGTATGACACGGCTATGTAAGATATTGGTTACTCTCTATCTCATCTACTCTCTCCATAACCCGAGAATCCATCAAACCCCAATCTTTTTCCTCTCTCCCCTTTGAATCTGTCACTCCTCTTCTGCTCTAAACCCCGGTGGTAGACCTTCGACCCCCAACACGATGACAACGTCTCTTGTCTTTCTTAGTGAGAGAATTACCTCTCTCATTAGAAAACACCAGTGTCATTTAAGTACCTCATGATGTGTAGCAACTATGGCATACATCAAGCCAACAAGTGTGGATGCATAAGATCCTTAGCTATGTCAATCTTTTGCTTGTTTGACTTGGGGCTGTCCTAATTTTGAGCTTCATCTGGAGATTTTAAATGGCTAGAACTAAGGCTATTGCAAGAAAGTTGAAAGTTGATCCTAGAGGCCTTGCTCCAAAGATCCATTAGTCCTCCAAGCCTTCCAAACTTGCAAGGAAATCAAAGCCAAAGAGAAATTTTTCATAGCAACCTTACTTCGTGGGTTTATCATTAAAAATAAATATATTTTTTTACTATCAATCATCAACCAATTGTTGAAGCATTTTGTTATTTTGGGGTAAAATCATGTCAAGATTAAAATTTATGGACTTTCTCTTGACTACATTTTTGGCCATATGGGAGACCTCCTCCAGTAGAACATAGTGTGACAAATGTGCAGGTAATCTTTCATGCACTTTGAAGCAAACACCACTGTCATTTAAGTACCTCATGATGTGTAGCAACTATGGCATGCATCAAGCTAACAAGTGTGGAGTCATCTAGAGATTTTAGATGGCTAGAACTAAGGCTATTGCAAGAAAGTAGAAAGTTGATCCTAGAGGCCTTGCTTCAAAGATCCATTAGTCCTCCAAGCCTTCCAAACTTGCAAGGAAATCAAAGCCAAAGAGAAATTTTTCATAGCATGTTAGATGTCTCAAGGTGATTAGAAGTGCAATATAGGCTCTAGATAATACAAATTCATAACTTTCCTTTCAAAGAGGCTTGTCAGAGAAATTTGTGAGTCAAGCATAGTCTTGATAGTTTTAAATGGATAAAGGCAACTCTCAATTGCGTCCAGGAGGCTGTAGAAGATTTTTTGAATGAGTTTTTTCAAGATTCCTATATTTGTGCTGCTCTTGCACATAAACTTACACTTATGGACAAAGACATGATAATTCTTAGGAGGTTGAGATACAGGTTTTCAAAGGTCCTTAAGCCATCTCCCTTACTGATGGTGTGAAGTCTTTCAATATTTTAAATGTGCCTCCATACAAAAAAAAGAATGGTGATCCAGGTCCTAAGGTTGAAGATGTCACCCATGAAAAGGCAAGAAAACTACATGAGAAAGAGAAAAAGGCCATAGAAGAGCAAGCGGATAGATAGAGGGAGTATAGAAGGAAGAAGGAAGAATGTAGAAGAAAATAAAGGAGAGCAACTATTATCTTTTGAAGAAGAGCTATCTACCCTTCTTGAAAGGGATGATCCTAAGGGATTCAATGTTTGTTGCTCTTTACCTGGTGATATTAACAAAAGATCTGATATGATTTTTTTTTCTCTGATTGTGTTCAAATCCTCAAGAATAAAATGAGAGAAGTAAATGACTCTATTCTTCTTGTTGGAATGAGGTATAATATACCCAAATTTCTTTTTAGTCATTATATTTTTCTAGCGATAGGCTTTCATGTTTATCCTCACTATCGCAATTCCTTTGCTAGATGTGTAATGCATGAGCTCGCCTTTGATATACAACAAAAAATTGAGGTTCTTGATCCATCTATCTTATACTATATGAGGAGTGTGTCCTCATCAGGATGATAATCACTCTTATGGGTGGAGAGTAATTGTAAATGCCACAAGATTAGTTAAGTTTATTTATCTCAAATGAATATAAACTTATAAAGGTAAGGTGAAAGATAATAAACTTTAAGATAGATGTTTATTGTAAAATAGTCCATTGATGATAATAATATAGTATATTGTAAAAAATAACAATGAACTAAAAATCTTTTCTTTCAAATATATGATCATTTTCAAGGTATTGTTATACAAGTGAGCATGTTTGGTATATAAGAGCAAAGAAGTAGCTTTGTCTGATTGCTTATAAGCCCTTGTGTGTATAAGTCATGGAGAGGACTGACAAAAATTTAACACAAAATTTGTACATGTGTTTTATATTGATAGTAAATAAATTATTTCTTCAATATCTTTGCATTGTATATCCGTCTCTCTCCTCGTTGATATCTACAAAAAATATGTTATAAATGTTTGTTAATCAAGAAGTGGAATCAGATATGCACCTAAGTGAATATAATGTGATATTAGAACTTGTTCGTTTGTTATTAAGTTGAAAAACAAATGAGCATAGTAGTTCAATATCTTCATTCTATAAATCTATCCTCACTTGATGTGGCATACATGATGCTCTAACCTTTAGGATTGCAATAATGTCCTCATTGAACCAAACATCAAGATCCACTATAGGATCTTTGCCAAAATTATCAAGATTTTGGTCTAAAACAACCAAACTACCACCAACATAATGCCATCTACTATATTAAAATCTAAGGATGAAATTTTGAGTAGCAACCATATATTTACAAGCTATAGAGTCTTGACATGTCTTGCATATAATATTTCCTTTTATCCTAGTGTCCCATTCCCTCATCATCAAATTGTATTATATGATCATTGTTAGTCTCTTCCATTGAAAGCATGCCCTTTGATCTTCTTATCTTAGCATGTAAGAGGCATAAACAAAGTAGCTTTACTTAGCCTACTTGAGATATTAGATTTTAATGCTCTCTGTATGTCAAAAAATATTTTACATCTATATCCCTCATCACTAGTAGCAGTTGGACTTGGCAAAGGCCACTCAAAGCTTGAAAAATCTAGCAAATGAAGGGGGGATATTGATCCCCGTTGGGCTACACTGCGCATGGGGACAATATAAGAATGGTCATAAAAGAATATTCCATTCTCTACAAGCCTTGTCTTCTTTCTACCTTTGTACATTTATTCTCCAATCAAACCATACATACCATCAATAATATCAACAATAGACTCCACCAGTTGTTGCCATTCCTCAAGATTATAGGGGTAGACATCTATAAGACAAACAAATGTTATAATAAATAGCCTTAAATCAAGTTCTAGAAAAGAAAAACTTTAAGAATCAAATTCTTACAAATTGGTCTATGCATTGGAAGATTTGAAGTTCCAAGTTCCAAATATAGCTCTCTATGCATAAACATATATTGCACTAGTACCTCTTTTATGCTATTCTTATTTACTCCAAACTTGAAATCTTTGATTCTACCCTTCCAAGTAGGGATGAACGAGCTCTCATATCTTTGTCTTTTCCCATGTTTTGCCTGCTACATGGTGATCCAATTGTCTTTGCTAATGATAGTAGAAATCCATCCTACATCTATTTGAAATGAGTTAAACACTAATATAGGTGTGATTTGGGAGCTTGGATGCCTTGTTGAAGGTCGAATTTTTGTATCCATGGCACAAAGAGAGAGAGAGAGAGAGAGAGAGAGAGAGAGAGAGAGAGAGAGAGAGAGAGAGAGAGAGAGAGAGAGAGAGAGAGAGAGAGAACTAGGCTACCACAAAGGAGGGAAAATCATGAGAGGGATAAAAGAAAGGAGAGGAAAAAATGAGTGCCAAGCTTTTTACTTATTTGAATTTAGATCAAATCAGTCATTATAATTAATCCAGACATATCATTAAATAAAAGTGCCAGGACTATATGTCATTAATGCAAAGAATATCATAATTATAAATATAAGAGTCTAAAAATAATATTGATAATACAAACTTGTTTTATATATATGTGTGTGTGTGTGTGTGTGTGTGTGTGTGTGTGTGTGTGTGTGTGTGTGTAAAGTGATTTTTAACCTTTTTTAAATAGAATATTTGTTATAGAAACTTTACTCCTATTGATCTAGAGCTCTCTCTCTCTCTCTTTATCTCCAAAAAGGCATTTTCAAGACCTCAAAACTCCCCTAAATAATGACATAGCATATTTTTTATATATCTTATCCAAGGCTACTAGAATGCAAGTTTAAGTATACCTTGGTACTTGATTGGTTAATCTTTGCTTTCTCAACTAAATAAATACATGTTTATGAAGGTATATTTGAATTTGGTATTGCTCATAACCTTAAGCACACTTAAGTTATCTTATATTCCCTCTTAATACCTTAAAGCTAGAGGCTTCCTTGGTTGTATTAGTGGTAGTAAAACATTGTTCAAGAAACTACTAGTTGGGCTTTTGTTGAAGTAATAGTTAGCCCTCTAAAAATAAATCCAATGAGGACAATGGTCTTGACTTACTCCTCAATTGAAACAAGGAGGCCAAACATATGAGAATGCATTGATTTTTTGAAATATCTTTTAAGATTTCCGGGGTCACATGTATATACTTAATGCTTGACTACTAAGGGGTTATTCCTAGATGCCTACTTTAATTATTTCATTCTAATGATATTATGGTGTCCTTGATATCAATTAAAGCATCGGCATGTACCTTTACCTATAGGAATCATGTACATAATTATAGTTACATTTATATTTTGATGGACAAAATGTTTTTGAAATATATAGGACTTGTCATTTTTCTCAAGTCAATATTAGTAGATTCCTTAGATGTGAATATTTAATTTATGTTTTCTAATAGATGCTAGTTTCTCTGTATAAGATCTTGATTGAGTAACGTGGAAGCATTGTTGGTAATCATGTATATTATTGGGAGTCTCTCTATTTTTCCTTACCTTTCGATAAAATTTTAAAATTTTTACATATTTTATGATAATTTAGTTAAAGTACATTGCATCTTTTGAATATTTTCTTGAGTATAAAATATTTTTTATTTTCCTAATTTTTGTGTACATTTAATTTTGTCTCATCGACTATCTTTAACTTGGTTATTGAAGTTATGTTAGTTTATTAAGTTTTCAATAATCTTATATGATTAATTTTTATGTGAAAATAATATTATATTAAACATACACACACATATAACTATAAAAATATACGTCTTAATTTTAATTAATATTCATATAATACTCTATAATTTATTATTATTAAATCACTTTTTAACTCATGATTTTATATTAACTTAATTTAGGTATATTATATATTATTAAATAATAAATATAATTTTATTATTTTTTAAATTAAATATGAAAAATAACTTATAATTTTTTTATTGATATTAATATGAATATTCATAACTAATTCTTTAATCAAAATATTTTTCGCTTATTAGAATTGTTTTCAAAATTTCTATGTTTTTATAGATATTTAAATATCATTGCAATCAATAGATACTTCAAGAAACTACATATATTAAAGTGATCAAGAAGCATTCAATTTATCAATAAGAAAAATGAATAATTGGGAATGGATGATTCAACTTGTTGAAATATTACAAAATAGGATATATTGAAAAAACTTGAGGAGTCTTGGCCAATAGAAGTTCCCAATAGAAGTTCAAATCAAGGACAAAACTTGGAATCTCAATGTAAATGCTCTACAATAACATAGATGGGATGCATTGTGCATTGGTAACCTTCTCTTCATAAGTGGCAACTCCCTCTCCCTCTCCTTCCCCTCTCTCCTCCTCCTCCTCCTCCTCCTCCTCCTCCTCTCTCTCTCTCTCTCTCTCTCTCTCTCTCTCTCTCTCTCTCTCTCTCTCTCTCTCTCTCTCTCTCTCTCTCTCTCTCTCTCTCTCTCTCTCTCAAAATTCATCTCTTCACAAACAAAAATAGAGAAGAGAAGAAAACATGAAAACAAAGAGAGGAGAAACAATGTACCTACCTCAAAGGCTTGAAGAAGAAACCCTTCATCTTTGTAGCTTCCATCCCTTTTCTCCTTCACACTCCTCTCCTCCTTCTTTGCAAAGCAATGGTGGTACGGTGGTGGCCTCTCTCTCTCTCTCTCTCTCTCTCTCTCTCTCTCTCTCTCTCTCTCTCTCTCTCTCTCTCTCTCTCTCTCTCTCTCTCTCTCTCTCTCTCTCTCTCTCTCTCTCTCTCTCTCTCTCTCTCAAAACAACACAAAAATAATCACTTTGAGAGAGGCTCTCTCTCCTTTTTGATAGACATTCTTTCTCTCTCTCTCTCAAAATAACAAAAAAATAATTACTTTGAGGAGGGAGAGAGAGAGAGAGAGAGAACAAGAGAGAGCTTTTAAAAAAATAATCTAATGATGTTTATTTATTGAGAAAGAGAAATAGATGGAGAAAGTGTGATTTTATTTAGCAATTTTTCTTTTTGGTATTTTACTTGAAGAGATACTAATTTTAAAAAGAAAATATATTTTTTTAAAATAAAATTATCATTTTTTGATAGATTTTGATTTTTGATATTAAAGTAGCTAAATATAGTTTATTTTATATGATTTATGTATGAAAATTTTTAGTACATAATTAGATTTAAGTTATATAACTTTGAGGTGTAATTTAATGTGTGAATTTTGAAATATGATGTTCATATTAATAGCAAGGCTTGCATGTGCTTGAGCTCCTTTTTACTTTTTTATCTTGTCATTGAATAGGACCATAGAGAGGGGAACCTTACACCCTTATCATACCTCAAAAGGAAAAACCTAAATGCTAGAGTGGGTTGAGTTATTATAGGCAAATTCAGTTAAATGGAGCCATATATCCCAATTGTGTTGTACATCCATGAAAAATGTGCCTAAGGTAGGCCTCAAGCCATTGATTTATCCATTCGGGGCCTGAGCATCACTTTGTGGGTGTGGTATGTGGTATATGGAGCAAGCTTGGTGCCCATAGATATGAAAATGGCCTATCAAATGTTTCTCATAAATTTGGTATCATAATCATGCACTATGACTTGCAATAACCCATGAAACTTAAACGCATTCTCCATAAACTGAGTGGCCACCTAATTGGGTCTTTGTTGGGATAAATTTGGCAGCCTTAGTGAGGTCATTAACTACCACATATATACTACTCCATCCTTTCTTGGTGATGATAGGTAGGCCAATTAAAAAATCCATAGTTATATGTGTCCAATTCCCTTCATGAATACATAAGGGCTACAAGAGACCAGCAGGTCTAGACGTAATGTCCTTATTCTATTGGCATGGAACACAACTGGCCACAAAATCCTTAACATGCCTTCATAGGCCCTTCTAGTGAAAGCTCTTGGAAATCTAATCATATGTTTTGAAAACACCTAAATGACCAGCAATCATGCAAGAATGCATCTCTTCCATTATCTTTTATGTGAAGGGAGAATTGTGGGGGATGACAATCTTGCCATGGGACCAGATAATACTATTTTTGAGTTGATATTAGGAGTTTTCATCCATTACTCCATGATGTAATTTTTTAAATATGTGGATAAAGTCCTCATTCAACAAATAGGCCTCCTGAAGCTCCTCAATCCAATTGCTATGCAACTCTAAAATGGAAGATATTGTGCATGCCCACATCCACAATAGCAAATTAGCCACTATATTATCTTTGCCCCTAGCGTGGAGATATCAAAATCATAATTTTGCAATGTCTCTATCCATCTCCTCTACTTAGGAGTCCAAGAAGACTAGGTTAGGAAGTACTAAAGGACTCGATGGTCACTCTTCATTGTAAATTGGCTGCCATATAGGTAATGGTTCCATTTCTTTATAGTATGCAGGATGGCCAACATCTCTTGGTCATAAACATTCATTTGTATCTCCTTTTCATCAACTTGTAGCTCTCAAAAGCAATCACATCATGCCCTTGTAGTAAGACATCACCAATACCTCGGCTACTAGTATCATGCTAAATGGTAAACTCTTTTGAGAAGTTAGGGTATACAAGGATGGGGGTAGAAGCAAGCATTTCCTTCAACTGGTTAAGACTAGAATTAGCAAAATCATCCCAAAAGAATGATACCTATTTTAACTCATGAGTCAATGGAACTACAATGGTTGCATAATTCTTGATGAAGCATCTATAAATATGAAGAGAGACTAAGGAAACCATGTAATAAGGTTGTGTTGGATATTGTGGGCTAATCACATTACACGTTTTTAGGGTCATCATGTATGTCATTTTCACCAACAATGTGCCTCAAGTACTCCACTGATGTCTGCATGAAGATGCACTTACTTTCCTTAGCAAATAGCATATGCTCTCTTAAGACATCAAACACCATTTTGACATGTGCCAAGTGTTTCTCTTAGGATTCTCTATAAATGAGAATGTCAACAAAGAATATGAGTAGGAAGATGCACTTACTTTCCTTAGCAAATAGCCTATGCTATGTTAAGACATCAAACATCCTTTTGACATGTGCCAAGTGCTTCTCTTAGGATTTTCTATAAATTATGTCATCAAAGAATATGAGCATAAACTTCAAGTAGAAGGAATGTAAGATTTTATTCATGTCAAACATCCTTTTGACATGTCTGCTTCTCTTAGGATTTTCTATAAATGATGTCATCAAAGAATATGAGCATAAACTTCAAGTAGAAGGGATGTAAGATTTTATTCATGAGGCTCTAAGATGTGGTGGGGGCATTAGTCAATCCAAAGACATTACAAGAAAATGATAAAGCCCACGATTAGTCTTGAAAGCCATTTTGATGTCATATACCCATCTCACATGGATATTTGATGGTAGCCTAAGCTCAAATCAATCTTAACGAATACCATGCCCCTATCAACTCATCCAACAAGTCATCAATCCATGGGATAAGGTATCAATTCTTGATTGTCATCTTATTCAAGTCCTTGTACTCAATTTACATGCAAACATAGCCATATTTATTCTTGACTAATAGGACTATAGATGCATAAGGGGAGGAACTCAATTCAATAAACCCCATCTCAAGTAAATCTTTGAATTTCTCTACAACTTTCTTCCTATTCACACTTGGAGAATCTATAAGGTGGCTTGTTCACTAGCCTAGAATAGAGCTCTAAATTGAGTGGGTGATCCACTTGCCTCTTAGGGGAAAGGGCTATAGGCATGTGAAACAAATGGTTATACTCCTCAAGTAAGGATTTCAAGGCTGAATTCTTAGCTATCTTGGAGGGCTTATCTGAATTTTCCATATTCATGTGCAAGACAAAGATCTATGAGCATTTCTTCAACTCCCTTTTGAGTTTCTTTGCTATTATTAATTGAAAAACAACATTATTACAATTTCCCTCTAAGTGGATGAGTTGTCCATGCATCATAAACTCCTTGTGGAGCTAAAATAATTCCATATAAATTTTATTAAAGTGTTTGAGTTAGTCATAATTATCCAAGACCATGTCAATGGGATCAGTGTCTAATGTAATTAGATTGATTGATGCCGCATCATTTTCAGCCAAGCATAAGGAGGAAACCTTGAAGCATATATGTGTGTTGATTTCTTCTTCGTCATTGGCTACTTGAACTTTTAGGGAGTGTTGTAATTCCATTTAGGTGTGTTTGAATCGATCAAGGACTAATTTATTGACAAAACTATGTGTATTACCACTATCCACAAGGATAAATGCATGCTTTCCATTAATGCTTTCTTGAATGTGCAAAGTGTTGAGGCTCCTAGAGCCAATTCATGCATCCATGGAGATGGAGCAAAGGGAAGTGTTAGATGGGTGGGGTATAGTAGGGGTAATCAAACCAAGATCATGCGATGGACAACCACCTGGGTCAAAGGGAAACCCATCCTCAAGATGATATAATTGCTCTAGGTCCAAGTCCTATGCATACTCCTCATTTTTAACATATGTGAGGTCATTTGTAGCATGTAAGGCATGTACTTCCTCCTCATCATTGTTCCAATCTTCCATTACATAAATGTTATGAACTTAGAGCTTTGCTATCTTGTAGGGGCATTTTGAGACATGATCCATTGTGTACTTATCACCACAGCTAAAGCATAAGCCTTTTTCTTTTTGTTCCTTCACAACATCTGGGAAGATGAATTTTTTACCACTAGCACCATTCAGCCTTAATCAATTTGGAGTCTATTTTTAGCATATTTACCTTTAACATTGGAGATATATGTTGTCCCAAAAGTGCCTTGTTTTCTAACAGCATAGAATGGGGGATAAGTAGGTATTTTGGGACTACAACTAGGCATGGGATTGCCTCTAAAAGCACCTCCATAGGGACTTGACCTAAATGGGATGTGGGGCTATCCAAAACCTTACTAAAAATTCTCATTTTTATGGTACTTCCTTATATATCTTTCAACCAATTCAATTGCATCAATAAGGGGATTCAAGGCTTTTGAGTCATTACATTAGCCAAAAAGCTAGGCTCCATAACCCATAGATGTAGTTGTGCAATTTTGCATCACCAACACTCTCAACATATATGGTTAAGTTCATGAACTGATTGATATACTCTTGCATGGTGAGATTACGTTGGTCAAAGCTGATACCATCATCTTGCCAACCACTCTTTTTCCACTGGAGATACAATAACTAAACCATATGCATCTTAAAGTCTTCCCAATCAATGAACTAATTATTCTCTTGGCTAATGTAGCACCACCATGTGTGGGAAAATCCCTCTAAATGGAGAGAGGCAAAGAGAATTTTTTTTATCATTAGTATGTGGGTAAATATTGAAGTATGACTAAAATTTTGGAAATCCATTTTTCCAAATCCGATGGGCTAGTGATTTCCCATTGTGCTTAGTACGAATGATCTTGTCATGGAGCTCATTAGGGCCTTGCTACCCATGATAACCTTGCTATCCATGTACAACATGCTGCCCATACATACCATGTTGTCCATATATGCCATCTTGTGCATTGAACCCATGCTACCCTCTTGATAACCATGCTATCCATGTATGCCATCTTGTGCATTGAACCTATGCTGCCCTTGATAACCGTGTTATCCATTTTTGCCATGTTGGCCATTAATACCATGTTGTTCATTATGGAGCTAGGCCAAATAAGTCCCATTGGGACTCCTAGGGAGAGTGGACAAGCTTTTGCTAGTGTGGGGCAAGGGTCTCATGGGGGAATTGGCTACATGAATGATGGGAGAGCTCAAGAGAGGCTCAACTTGATTATGAGAGGACTCTCCAATCTCAAATATGGAAGGAGTTGAAATACCCTTAGTCCCAAGAGTACCCTTTGGGGACCAGGAAGCAGGTCCAATGGTGGAGGCCATCTTGATTCACATTTGCACTCTTTTGCCTTTGTGTTGAGGTCATGGCTAAGTGGGATACAAGAGCATGGTGAGGTGTTTTAAGCTCTATTGATTTTTAGAGTTGGATAGGACCATTTTCATAATTGCAATATCTATTTTGTAGAGCATCTGATGATAATTGGCAACCGTATCATTGTGCATTTCCATGTGGCAGATCTCATGCTGACAAATGATGTGATTAGGCATGCTATAAGGGTCCATATTAGGCACTTCCTCATGCATCTCACCATTAAAATCTTGTGTAGAGAGCTAGGTTACTGATTCATTGAGTCCTTGGAGTCTTCAATCTCCCTCTAGGCCTCCTCATGGGCCTTATCTTTGCATTTCTATCCTGCCATCTAAGCGCACTCCACATGACCTACATTAGTAAAATAAGTGTAACTTCTAGCAAAGAACTAAGATCGTGGAGATTTTTTATTCAAAACAAAGGAAACAAAGACCTCTTTGAGATGAGCTATGAATCTTTGTGACAAAAATTGATCAAAGAATTCCACAATTGAATCTCTATGTCTTGGAGCGATTTGCACCTTGTCCACAATTACCTCTATGCACAAAAATGGCCATATCTTTTAGATCTTAGCTTTGATTGGGAACATTTTTTATTCAAATAAAAGGGGACAAATCCCACTTTGAGATGAGCTATAGGGTTCACTTATAGATGCAATATAGAATTTACCATAGCAAGCTTTCTGTGATGACTGTCCTTGAATGCCTATAACTAAAACACTACCTATCATGGTTCAAATATGCATTGTATGAGTGGCTCATGGGTTGAGGAGCCTAAGAATCATAGTAATCAATATCCATAGAATATTAAGAATGATCCACAATACATTTAAGAATTAGTTTTCTTTGCCATTATTGAATGTGAAATCCTCTATGTCCTACATCTCCCATTGACTGCACACATGTCAAGTGTCATACATGGGTATCTTGATCAATGGAGGGGCATCATGTTAGGGGTATCACCCCATACATCAACCTATTCACCCACTAACACACAAATCCCATAGTCACAATCACACATTCACAAAAAAATTCACTCACGCACACACACTAAAACAGACAAACCCCATATATCACAATCACACATTCACAAACAAATACACTCATGCACACACACTAAAACACACAAACCCCATACATCAACCTATTCACCCACTAACACACAAACCTAAACTCAACAAACACACACACATAAAAACACACACTCACAAACATTCACATGCACTCATAGACACACACATGTTCACACACTCTATGCACGTGAAACACACCTTTCACATCTAGACATTCACACACAACCCTTAATGATCACCCACCACAACCCCTATACACCCCACACCCCATTCCCACTACCCCAAACACACACACAACCACCACACTCTTTACCCATCCACTTCCACACACCACTAACCTTAACACAGACTAAACCCTAACCAATTCACTCACACTCACACCCACAGTCACTCACACTTACGTCACATTAGTTCACACTCATACCCACCATCCTAACCCTCACATCCCTATTTTCCCTTCACATCCAAACCCTTACTCCCACACACCCTCTTCCTCACTCCACCATCCACTCACAACCAAACATCCCACCTTACTCACACTAGATTCTAGTACACTTTCACCTATGGCTTGCAACACCACTTAGGTTTGCACTAGAGCTCCACTACCACACACTTTGTCCCCCATGCTCGCACTAATCCATCTTGCACCACCCTAGGTTTTGTGCTCATTATTTTTGCACACACTCATCCCAACCTCACTCGTCCCACAACCCACTCGTCCCACAACCCAATCATCCCAAATCCACTTGTCCCAAATCCCACTCCCAACTCGTCCTAGATCGACTCATCCCACAACCCACTAGTCCTAAATCCAACTCGTCCCAAAACCCACTCTATCTAAATCTGACTTGTCCCAAAATCCACTTGTCCTAAACCCACTCATCCCAAACCACATCGTCCCAAAACCCATTCGTCCCACACTTATGCACACTTATGCACACTCACACTCACTTGCACGCCATTATCCACATTCATCCCTCTCCACCTTCCCTTCGGTCACCTACTTAATCCCTCTCCACCAACCTTGCACCTTACTTACATCCCAATCACATCTAGAAGCACCTTGTTTTTACATTCCATTAGCCTTCATTTCACATAGGCTCCTCTTTATGCTTGTGGGTTCTTTTTTGCACTTGTTCATGACCTTGAAAAGGAAGCAAGCTTAATTTTCACACACATCATTCTTGTTTTTTTGACACTTGCAAGTAGTGAATGAACTCTCTTTTTTTTTTAGTAATTGAAGGAACCTATGCTTAGGTTTCCAAGGGACAACTATACCAATGAATGCCACACTAATTGAATCATACTTTGACCTTTTGATCAATCCCTAGCCAACTCATAGATCCACATAGTGCTCCAAGGCCTAAGAATAACTTGAGTACTGCTCTTGTTGCATACACTTATGAAATGGTAAGGTAATCCCCTCTCCTTTTAGGAAGTGGAACCCTAGCCTTGAACTCATCACCACATTTCCTGAATCCTCTCTAGTCCCACATTCCACCTTCAAGACTAAACCCCTCAAGGATCTCATTGATCATGTCAATGACCTAGTCAATCAAGAAACTTTAGGTCACCGACCCAACACAACAAACAAGACCACATTTTTGGACTCTCTCCCAAGAGATGTTTAAGAGTCCTTAGATAGCTACCAACAAGCTTCATGTTTTGATCATACTCGACTCTCCTTGATCGATTTAGAAGAAAAACTTGCATCCCTTAAAACCAAGAAACCAATACTTTTAGTGAGATCCTCGAACACACCATGGACACAAGAAAGAACTTTTAAACATGCAATCCAAACTAGATGGGATAACATCTAGATCAACCATTAACACCCTAAAAAACCTCATTCAATGTAGGCTCTTTGATCACATGGATCTACTCACTATAGGAGCTCATATAGCACAATCATTGCTCACTAGGATAGGTAACATACCCACCCAACGAGACCAAGCCAAGATGACCCTAGTGGCCAAGCAAATTGACAAGTATCATGCTAGAGATTACCCATACAACTTCATAGAGAAATTTGAGAAAAATTGTGAGGCCAATAACCTTACAGGCACGTGATGCCAAGCAAGCCCAAGTCTTTGAGCTCTACATGGGTGAAAAGGGTCATACTTGGTTTACTGGCCTTGATGCAGTTGAGAAGCCTTCCTTCGCAGCTCTTCTCTCTTCAAAGTAGTTCATAGAGGCAAGCTACAAGGACAATTTAATTTTCCTCGACTCATGAACTATGAGAGCATGTGAGAATATGTATCAAGGTTGAGAGGACTCTATAAGAGAATTTTGTTAGTAGAAAAACTGGCTCCCAAAGCAGTTGCAAAGGCTTTCATCAAGGGTATCCATGATGAAAAGATCTATGAGGCATTGGCTAGAAATTTCATGCTAGATTAAACAAATCTCAATGGAGTATTAGATGAAACAATTCAAATAGAAGACCTACATAAGGGAAGAACTCGAGACAAGAAAGAAAAATGCCTAAAATCTAAATCCCACTCTAGTAGAGGCAAACTTGAGATAAGGCAACACCCAAACTCAGTAGCTCATGGCTGATGTGATGAAACAACAACAAGAGCTCTTGAAGATGATCGACTCATTCCGACGTGACAAACTCAACCGTACACCTCCAAGGGATGCCCATGAGTCCTCCTACCGGGAGAGGAAGAATAATTCCAAATGTGCCCGTGTTGCCAGCTCCTCCTAATGTGACCATGCCTATGACTAGTCAGATGGCTCCACAAATTGTTGGAAGCCCAACGATAAATCCTACCACTATTCCAAGGAATCAATAGCTAATCCCTAATCAAGTTGTTAGGCCAATGGAACGGCATGTAAACGATCACGGCTATGATTCAAGTGCCTCAAATGTCCTTAGCGAAGTTAAGGATATGATGAAGCACTATACTGATATGATTAGTGAATAATATAGACAAATAGCCGTTGATGTCAATTTCCTTAAGAAGCAACAAAATTTGATAGGGAGTTGATGCCCTCAAGAAGGTTTCCCCTTAAGATTTAGCTATAAGTGGTATGGTGGTCAACATTTTTCTAGAAATTATCCAAATGTTAAATGTGACATATGTGGAAAGTCCGACCATTTAGCTAGTACTTGTTGGAGTAAGATTAGCTCTCTCCAACAAGGAAGTAAACAGCCATGTCCAATTAATCATCGAGCAAAAGGGAATAATCTCCAGCAAAATGAAGGATAGAAGTAAATATTACAAAGAGAGGGAAAGTTATGGTAGAGGAGCTACCTGGTGGCAATGGAGTTAGCCTTATAGAAGTTGTTTGCATCAATGGCACCAAAGTTTCTAATCTACAAGTTATTACAAGATGTCAAAAGGGTAAAGAGGTCGATAGAGCTAAGGCAAAACCTATCGAGGGAAACCCCAAGCAAGATGATAAGGGGACGCAAGCCCTTAATCCCAGTATTAAAGGTGGACATCTCAAGGCTGTAGATAGTAAAGCCAAACCCAAGGAAAGAAGAAGGCAAAAGCCAAGAAATAAGCACCAAGGCAGTTCAAAGACCAAAGGAGAGAATGGTCTTGCAAGAAAAGCAAGCTCTTGCTACCTATCATGAATTTGATTTAGCAAGTTCTCTTTGTGAAGTTAAGCCAGATGTAAATCTTCTATAGTTGATTAAGTTGTCTCCAAAAGTGCGCAATGAATTTAAGAAGATTCTACACACTGGTATATCATTGAGCCCTTGGGAATAGCATGAGTAGGAGATTATTGGTTTGAGCATGTTGAAAAGCATTGTCCAAGGGTAGCAACATATGTTGATGGAATATTAGTGGACCATGCTATTGTGGACACAGGATTCTCTGTTAACATTATGAGTTCAGAATTGATATAGAGACCAGGATTAGAAATAAAAAATGATGCCTTCACTATCCTTTGAATGGTTGATGACAATTTATCACTAAAGTCCATGTGATTGTTGCCAATGTAGAATGCATTCTGGACTTTAGGGTCATTAGGTTTGCAAGGTGACCTAGCTATTAAGTATTGCTAGGCAGGTCATGGATCTAACAAGCAGACTATCAGGTGGATATACCTGCCGGTTGATTGATCTTTGGTCAAGGTGCTAGACATATAGTAGTAGATGTTTATCTTGAATCTCCTCAGAGTGAGAGAGTTCCTTTATCTTCGTCAGAGTTCGATATGCTACATGCTCCATCTGCTAGTGAAACATCATCAAGTGATGAATCCAATGAGGCGTCCACTACAAAATATATCTACCAAGTGACTTTGAATGAACCAATAGAGGCTCATGAGAGGATAAGGGATGCAGATGTAATTGAGCTCGACCTTGGTACAATGAATGATTCATGGCTAATTAAATTAGGGCCCATACTCAGTTTGAAAAAAAGGAAGGACTATGTGTCATTAATTCAAGAATTTTGTGATATCTTTGCTTGAAGTTATGATGAGCTGAGAGGCATTCCTCCCAGCCTGGCTATTCATATGATTCCTTTGAAGCAAGGTAGCCACCTTGTGCAACATAAAGTAAGGCGTATGCCTTTTGAATTAAGGGATGAGCTATTTGAAGAATTGATAAAGCTATGAAAGGTTGGCTTGATATTTTCAGTTCAACACACAGAATGGTGTTCACCAATTGTTATTAGGAAGAAGAAGAACAATCAGATTCAGTGCTTTGCATATATTTTTGAGAGCTCAATAAGGAAACAATTAAGGATTGCTATCCGTTGCCATTCATTGATCATATTTTGGATCAGTTAGTCGGGTAGGGAAATCTATTCATTTATGGATTGCTTTACTGGATATAAACAGATGGCTATTGCAAAGGAAGACAAACTGAAAATGGCATTTATTATTATCGTTGGTACCTTTTTGTATCATGTGATGGCCTTTGGTCTATGCAATGCACATGGATCTTGGCAACGAACAGCCGATAAGACCTTTGATGATATCTCCCCACAGGAGTTAAAAGTCTTTATTGATGATTTAGGTGCAACCACCATAAGGGTGTGACAATTGATTATTCTGAGAAAATGTTTTAAGCATTGTAGATAGTTATGCATTATTGTTAACCCTAGAAAGTGCACATTTGGAGCACCCTATGGGTTGTTACTCAGCCATGTGATTAGTACAGTTGGTATTGCGACTAACCTTGAAAAGATAAAGGTTCTAGTCTCTATGACCCCGCAACCACGTACTTCAAAAGAGGTGCACATGTTTCTATCATTAATGGGATATTATCAAAGATTTATCAATGCACTAGCAGAAAGAGTGTTGCCATTGATGAACCTCTTATCTTTTAATTGTTTGTTTGAGTGGAATGAAGCTTCTGAAGTATCCTTTGAGGATATGAAGCATGAATTAGCAAAGGTGCCAATGCTAAAAGCACCCAGAAGATGTGAATTTTTCTATATATTCTCAACAACCACAATGTAGAGTATTAGCTACCTCAAATTTTGGAGGAGAAATGGCATCATCCAATTGCCTTTGCTAGTAGGAAATTGGGAATATCGAAAGTTAACTATACATACATGGAGAAATTGTGCCTTGGAATGGTCTTTGGGACGATGAATTTATGCATTATATTTTGTATGAGAAGGTAGTATTCTTTACGAATGCAGAAGGACTCAGATTGTTGCTGAACAAGTTGCAGCTGCATGACTATTTAGCAAAGTGGTTAATCGCAAGAGTTCAATTATGAGATTAGAGGCAAGCCACTAAAGGTGGAGGATATTGTGTTTCACAGAGCCGAAGGAAATCATGGCTAAGGGAAGTGATATTGAATGTCTATTTAAAATGATACAACTTCCATCCCTTCCTGGTCTGCGGCTATAACACATTATTTATCTACATGGGGATTTGGAGCTGCTTTATCAAATTCTAAAAAGAGAAAGATCAAACAACAAGCATTGCGCTTTTCGATCATAGCGGGTATCTTGTATCAAGAGTGTATCAAAGAGGAGTAGATGATATCTATCATTATGTAGTAGTACTCGATAAGGTACCATTTATTCTTGAGGAGAGCCATGATTCAACATATGGAGAAAATTTTGCTAGTCGGCCAAAAAACTCTCCGTGTTGGATATTTGTTAACCTCAATTCGAGATGGTGGAAAAGTGAAGGAAAAAATGGAAAAATGATGGAAAAAGTGCAAAGGCATAGAGGCGGCCCCTAAAGCTAAGCCGAGGCAAAATGCACAATTTTAAATGAAAGGCACCTCAAAAAACTCTAAAAACTCTTGTAAAAGAGCTCCAGGCTCCCTCCTGTGCCATTTGTAAAAGAATAGATGGGTATAGGCTTAGGGCATGAAGCAAAAAGAGAGAATTAGAAAAAGGGACCTTACCACGATGGTCGGTCATGTAAAAAGGGATGGGTACCCATGGGATTTTAGGGTTTGTATATAAAGTTCAAAAAGTAAATGGAAGCTCATTCTTTGGTGTGTGGCTAACAAGAGTCCTGTCTTCTTCTCTTCACCTTGCTTGTGTGTGTGCTCTTGAGAGAGGAAGTGTGAGAGTGTGAGAGAGTGAGTGAGTGTGTGGGAGTGAGGGATCAAGAGGGTGAAGCTCTTCACCATCTCCTCTTCTCTCTTCACCATCTCCTCTTCTCTCTTCTTCTCTCTTCTCTTCTCTTCTCTTCTCTTTTCTCATGTGCGCAGCTATGGTGGATGGAGCTTGGAGATGGAGGAGGCGTGAGGATGCTTGAGCTAGCATCTAGGATCGTGGAGCTACCAGTGTGTGCGAGAGAGGAGGCAACTCATTTCGGCATCAAGCTAAGCTCACTACACCCCGAGAGGATCGATGGCATGTCGGCTAGGTGAGAGATAGCCATGAGAGCTCCTTGAAACAATAAGCTATCCATGGGTCTTGACGGTTGAGCAAGAGCTCCCGCTACATTTTGGTTCCATTTCCAAGACTAAGGATTCAAGCTTGAGCACTTGCACACCTCATATCAAGCATCAAAGTAAGGGATTCATCCCCAAAACAGGGCTTGAGATAGGTAGGAAGTTTGGGTTTTTCTATGTTTGAAACAAGTAAGTATTTTGGGTTATTTTGTTGGTTTGACGATTGGAAAAGATAGAGAAATCATTTCAATTTTTTGTCTTTAATCTTTGTTGCATTTAGTGTAGGTTAGGATTAGAAAATCGGATCAGAAAAGCGTAGGTTTTGCTGATGTAAAACAGGGCAAAATAGGGCACAAATCATGCAAAAATGGAAAAAAAGAGTGCTTGGGATCTTTAATGTCGACAAGTGAGTTGATTGGGGACATCAAAACCTTACCCAAGAAGGGGTTTAAGAGCCAAGAGGTCAAGGAAGAGTTCATTTCATACCTTGACATTGAGAGAGAGAGAGAGAGAGAGAAAGAGAGAGCTCTTGGAGATTCGATTAAATCTTGCCACCAGGGAGTCTACCGCATGTTCCAAGTATATCAAGCCGTTCCCCTTATGCCTTGATAGTACTGATCTGGAAGCTCTTGTGTAATATAATTACATGTGTCACAATATTTGAGCAAATTAGTGCCTTTGCTGTCCGTCGTCGCACACCGTTCAACCCATCCGAGTGGCCGGTTCCTGGGTCACGTCCCAGAATCGGCCCTCGGCCCACTTACTCTCGATCGACTTGGCCCACTAGACAATTCGGCCCGTCCGAGCATATCATTCGGCCCACTCGCAACTCGGACCTAGGCCAATCTACCCCATTTGGCCCTCGGCCCGTCCGAACAAACCAACTTGGCCAAAATTTCACTCAATCATATCGAAACTCAGCCCTCGGCCCACATCTAAATAGACCCCCTCGGCCCATCCAAATCACCCAATCTGAGTCACCTCGTCCGTGTTGAGATATCGAGCTCCACTCGTGATACGCCAGGGTGACCATTGTCAGTTGCAGACGTGGTTGGTACACCGCCCATGAATAATAGCTACATGATAGCTATCCTTATCTACTCTAGTTCGTGGCTCAGTTAGTATGCCACCTTAGTTAGTTGAGTTTGGTTTGAGACCCATATATAGGGTTCTTCTATTTCTTTGTACTTGAGTTCTTTTGGCTTACACAACTAAGAAGAGGAAAACTGTTTTCAGCCTCCACCCTTGTGTGTCTTCCCCCATTGTGCAAGCAAGAAAGCTTCAAGCGAGACTCCTTCCTTCTCTCCCACAATCTTGACATGGTATCAGAGCCTTGTTTAGCCCTTGGCGACCTTGTTTTTTTTATTTGAGGCCATTTCGGGGCCTGTTTTGGAGGCGGAAGTTTTCTGCACGCACTCAAAAAAAGGCCCAGTTTTATGCTGTGCAGCCACTGTTCTACAGGTCGGTGAATAGTTACTGTAAAAATTGCATTGTATGCTTGTGCGCAAAGACATTGGGAGTTACAGAATCATCCCTGTTGCCTATTGATGCAAAATCGTCACTAGGAAGTGACTGTGTGGTCAAATACCACTTTCGCCAGTTTTGCAGATTTTCCCTTGTGAGGGTGAAGCTGTGGTTTTTGCAGTGACAGAATTTTTTGCAGTCTTCTGTAATGGCATCTGATTCTCTTTCACAGATTGTCACTGAAAAGCTTCAAAGAATAACTTTCAAGCATGGAAGTTTAGAATGACGAATTTCCTTATGGGAAAAGGATATTGGGAATTTATTGCAGGAAATGAAGAAGAACCAGTTCTTCC
This sequence comes from Lygodium microphyllum, assembly GCF_053477565.2. Lineage (NCBI taxonomy): Eukaryota > Viridiplantae > Streptophyta > Polypodiopsida > Schizaeales > Lygodiaceae > Lygodium > Lygodium microphyllum. Next base: position 52,755,411 of record NC_141146.1, on the reverse strand, counting down.
TGATGTTCCCAATCAACAGCAAATGCATGCATTCAAAACATGGCATGAGAGAGCCAGGAAAGTTATGTATTGGCTGTCTATCAGTATTTCAGACTCTATGATTGTGCATATTCAGGATGCAAGTACGCCAAAGGAGGCATGGGATACTTTGTCAAAAATGTATAGCACAAATACGCAAGCCAGGAAAATGCAGCTCAAGCAAGAGTTGCACAATGTGCAAAGAGAAAATATGAGCATCAACGACTACCACATGAAGGTGAAGAAGATTGCAGATGCACTTGCTTCCATTGGGTCACCAGTGGAAGATGATGATTTAGTTTCTGTGACCTTGAATGGTCTAGGAAAGGATTATGCACAGTTTCGGACATCCATTTCAGTTCGTGAAATATTTCCTGATTTTGAGGAGTTGATTGCTCTTCTAATTTCTGAGGAACAGAGAAATGGTGGTGCATCTTCTTCAGGAGGAACTTCAAAAGAAGCTATCTTCTACTCAAATGCTGGAAGAGGTAGAGGCAAAGGTAGAGGAGGCCGATTTGCAGGCCGTGGCAGAAATCAGAATATGCAGCAAACTCAAGAAAACCAGTCTTATGGAGGAGGACGTGGTAACTCTAGAGGCAGGGGGAGCCAAAGAGGTCGTGGTGGATGGCAAAGAGGTCAAAATGCAAACAGTAATATTGAATGCTACTACTGTGGTAAAATGGGTCATATGGCTAAAGACTGCTATAAAAAGCAGAATGACATCATGAATGGAAAACTGCAACAAGGGAATTATGCATCTTCTAGCAGACAGGGTGATGACAGAAATGAGCATTTGTTCATGGTGCAGCACATGAACAATTCTGTGACAAGTGCAGAAGAAAGCAATGATGTATGGTATGTTGACTCAGGTGCATCAAACCACATGACAGGTCATGCAGAATGGATGGAGGATGCAAGGAAAATGGAAAAACCAGGATTTGTGGAGACTGGTGATGATACTGCACATCCTATTGTGCAAATTGGAAAAATTCCCTTGTCTATGCAGGATGGGAAAAAGAAATACCTGTCTGATGTATTTCATGTCCCGAATATCACCAAGAATCTAGTTTCTGTCGGTCAAATGGTTGAGCAGGGCTTGCAGGTCAGATTTAATCCTCATGGATGCTTTGTTGAGGATATGAAAAATAAAGGTCGCTTGATAGCAAAAGGAAAGAAGAAGGGCAGAATGTTTACGTTGGATGCAGACATGTCTGAATTGAGTGCAGCAATGTTTGCACATGGGACCAGTGTAGTTGCAGATATTGATATATGGCATAAACGCATTGGTCATGTTAATGTACAGCGACTTAAATCAATGCAGGCCCAAAATATTGTTGCAGGATTGCCAAAATTCAAGGTTGCAGAAATGCATAACGTATGTGAAGCCTGTCAGTTTGGAAAACAGGCAAGGAAACCATTTCCTAGACATGTTCAAGAGAGTGAGAAGCCATTGGAATTAATCCACTCTGATGTGTGGACTACTAAAGCTGCATCTCTTGGAGGATGTCATTATTATGTCACTTTTATTGATGACTATAGCAGAAAAGTTTGGGTGTATTTTATGAAAAAGAAAAGTGAAGTTTTTGGGCATTTCAAAACCCTTAAAGCTATGGCTGAAAAAGAAACAGGTCTGCAAATAAAATGCCTAAGGTCAGATGGAGGGGGAGAGTACCTCTCAAATGAGTTTGCAAAGTTCTTGCAGGAGCATGGCATAAAGCAGCAATATTCATGCAGTTATACCCCACAACAAAATGGAATTGCAGAAAGGAAAAACAGGCATATTGGAGAGGTATCTCGTGCCATGCTCAATGAAAAAGACTTGCCAGATTTTTATTGGGCTGAAGCAGTTGCTACAGCAGTCTACATAATGAACAGGACTCCCACTGCAGCAATACATGGAATGACTCCAGAGGAGAGGTATACTGGTAGGAAACCAGATATTTCTCATTTGAAAATTTTTGGTTGCATTGCCTATGTACATGTGCCAGATGAGTTGAGATCCAAGTTGGATCCAAAAGCTGAGAAGTGCATCTTTATTGGTTACTCTCTGCAGCAAAAAGGGTATAGATGCTATAACCCTTCTACTCGTAAGTTTATAGTGAGAAGAGATGTTGTTTTTGATGAGATGAGTAGCTGGTATAAACCAGTAAATGTGATTGATGATGTAGATGCACAAAATGGTAATGCTGCACAAAATTCACAGCAGCAGTCACAAAATATTAGTGGACCTGGAGCGTCCTCTAGTAGTGGTTCACATTCTTCACCATGGACAGGCAGATTGAGATTAGGAGAATCTTGTCAAAGTAATGCAGATAGTGGTATGCAGGTATCATGAAAAGGAAAAGAGAAGGTTGATCAGTCCATGTTTGATGTGAATGCAGGTCACTCTTATGTGGATGGTGAATCCAGTGGCTCAGAACAGAGCATTGATGATGAGTTGGGTATTCCTTCTATTGTTACACCTGGAGTAAGGAAGACCAGGGATGTTTTGAGAGCACCTAGGAGTGAACCTACTTTGTGCAGGTCTACGAGAGCTAGGTATCCTGTGGATAGGCTGAAATATGATGGATTTACAGCCATTCACTATGCATATATGGTCAAAGTGATACAGGAACCAGAACCCACATCTTTTGAGCAAGCCATGGGAAAAGAAAAATGGGAGAAAGCCATGGATGAAGAAATGGATGCCTTGGAAGCAAATGCTACATGGGAGTTAGTACCTTTGCCTAAAGGTAAGAATGCAATTGGCTGTAAGTGGGTTTATAAGGTGAAGCACAATGCAGATGGTTCTGTGAACAGATACAAGGCAAGATTAGTAGTCAAGGGGTATGCACAAACATATGGCATTGACTATGAAGAAACATTCAGTCAAGTTGCAAGGATGGCAACTATAAGAGCAGTCATTGCTATGGCTGCATCAAAGGGATGGTCTTTACATCAGATGGATGTAAAGAATGCCTTCTTGCATGGTGATTTGCAAGAAGAGGTCTATATGGAGCAGCCACCAGGTTACGTGCATGCTGTTCATCCTGAGTTTGTTTGCAGGTTGAAGAAAGCCTTGTATGGCTTGAAGCAAGCACCTAGAGCATGGTCTGACAAGATAGGACAGTATCTTGTCACTATTGGCTTTCAGATTTCCAAGGCAGATTTCTCACTTTATGTGAGAAAAATAGAGAAAGGTATTATGCTACTTGTCATTTATGTTGATGATTTGATTATGACAGGTGACAGTGATGAAGATATCCTTCATGTGAAAATGCTATTGAAGCAGAAGTTTGAGATGAATGATTTGGGAGAGCTGCGTTTTTTCTTGGGCATTGAGGTGATTAGATCACCAAGTGGGATACAGCTCTTGCAGAGGCAGTATGGATTGGACATGCTGTCCAAATATGGGATGACAGGCTGTAAGCCTATTTCAGTTCCTTTAGAGCAGAATGTGAAGCTGAGCACAGATGCAGGTGAGCTTCTAGAAGACCCTACTATGTACAGACGCATAGTAGGAAGTTTGATTTATATGACTATTACCAGGCCAGATTTGAGCTATGCTGTTGGATTGGTAAGTCAGTTTATGCAGGCTCCAAGGAAACCGCATTTGGATGCGGCTAGACGCATACTCAGGTATGTGAAGTCCACATTGCAGTATGGACTATTTTATGAGACTGGGGTTCAGATACAGTTACATGGATACACTGATGCTGATTGGGCTGGTAGTATTTCTGATAGACGATCTACCAGTGGATATGTGTTCTCTTTTGGGAGTTCTGCAGTCACTTGGAGCAGCAAGAAACAACCTACAGTTGCCTTGTCGAGCACAGAGGCTGAGTACAGGGGTGCAGCAATGGCTGCATGTGAGGTAGCTTGGTTGCATAAGCTGCTTTATGATATGCATAAGTCTATAGATGGGCCAGTTGTCATTTATTGTGACAACATGAGTAGTATACACTTGGCAAATAACCCAGTCTATCATGCTAGAACAAAGCACATTGAGGTGCATTATCACTATGTGCGAGAGAGGGTTTTACTAGGTCTTATTGATCTAGTTTATGTCAGCACAGAGAATCAGGTAGCTGACATATTCACGAAGGCATTGGACGCAGAGAAGCTGAGCAAGTTCAGAGACCTGCTTGGTGTGCAGGAATTGGGATTGAGCTCGAGGGGGAGTGTTGAGATATCGAGCTCCACTCGTGATACGCCAAGGTGACCGTTGTGTATTTATGTCACCAACTTGTCAGTTGCAGACGCGGTTGGTACACCGCCCATGAATAATAGCTACATGATAGCTATCCTTATCTACTCTAGTTCGTGGCTCAGTTAGTATGCCACCTTAGTTAGTTGAGTTTGGTTTGAGACCCATATATAGGGTTCTTCTATTTCTTTGTACTTGAGTTCTTTTGGCTTACACAACGAAGAAGAGGAAAACTGTTTTCAGCCTCCACCCTTGTGTGTCTTCCCCCATTGTGCAAGCAAGAAAGCTTCAAGCGAGACTCCTTCCTTCTCTCCCACAATCTTGACAGTCCGAGCTCCCCATTTGGCCCTTGGACATGACAACCCGGCCAATCAGAGCAACACACTCGGCCCATAATTTCCATTCAGCCCTCGATCCATCTGAATCCATCACTTGGCCCTTGCAATTTGAACAAGTTGGGCCGAGTTAGGATTTTTCCAAATTTTCAGGAAATTAGACCGAATCCTGCTAGAGTTCGACCTCATAAACCTTCGTGAGTCCTCTCGACATGCACAACTCGATTCTAGCACAGGGAATAGGAAAATTTGTAGGAGGCTACCACTTAGCAGTTGAGTAAGCTATTGCGAGACCCAAAGTCCTAGCGACAGCTAGCTAAGCCAAAGACCCTGAACAAACCTAAAACGGATAAGACAACGCAGCGAGAAACCCTAAAACCTGACAAGACAGCCAAAAGTGGGTCAACAAGCCTAATAGACCTAAAACGAAGCGAGAGTGCATAAGCCGCTTAGATACTTGTTTTCCACACTCATCCTGAATTTCCGCACTTGAAGTACACTTAAGGATAGCTGAAAGCCTGATTGAGCACAAGCGCACGGGAAAGAACACACACACACTGAGTAGAGATAAATTGAGAATTGGATTCAATAAGTCAAGGAACTCACTTAGATAAACACCTCAAGGAACCCACCAATAGAAGAAGATCCCAAGACATAGATGGATGACCAAAGCATAGAGTAGGACCAAGCAAGCGGTGCTAGAGAAGTGGATCTAACCAACTTGCTCAACCTGATCGACAGCTTGGTGGAGCACGAGAACATCATCATAATAGAGGAAAGCTTAGACCGCAAGCCAAATGAGGAACTTGACTTAGGAGTTTTTCTAGAGGCAATTCAACAGCTAGTGAGCAGCTATGATATGCACTCTCAGTACGAGCACCGCGGAAAAATGGTAGAGGCCATCATAACAGACTTGGAAGAGGAATGGAAGCTAGCCCACAAGGTGCTACAAGGCATAGTGAAATACAACCAAGACCAGCATGCTAGGAGCTTAAGGCAAAACCCAGAATTACATGAGGTACAGCGGGTGTTGAACCTAGCAGGTGGGAATCAGACCGATCATGAGAGAGTTATGGAAGGAGACTTGACATTGAGTGAGCTTCTCATGAAGCGACTGCTCGATAACATAGTAGTACATCAGAGTGCTACAGCACTAGCGACATCATTACTAGTACGATTAGAGAAGGATTAGGAGCAAACCAAGACTCTAAGGGCCAGTCTAAAATCCCAATTGTTGCATAGCAACTCAACAAGTATCAACCCCATGAAGATCCCTATAGCTTTGTAGAGCAATTCAAGCAAGTCTGCGAGGCCAACGGCCTCACCGATTTGACTTAACACTCTCAAGCATTTGGGCTTTACGTAGGTAACAAGGGTAGGACTTAGTACACGAGTCTAGATGCCAAAGAATGAGCGGACTTTAATGGCCTCAAAAACCTCTTCATCAAGAGATTCTTTGAGCACGGATACTATAACAATCTGCTAGTAAGACTGATGAATGTTAAGCAGAAAGAGAAAGAGGACATCCACGACTATGTCACCCACGTGAGGAGCCTCTTCAAGAGAATCCCCATGGGCAAGAGACCTACCGAAAGAGCAGTGTCCACCATGTTTATCAGTGGAATACGGAGTGAGGAGCTATATAAGGCCTTGGCAAGCAACTCAAGCTTGCAAGAGACTCATCAGCTAGGGTGTTTGAAGAGGCCATTTGGGTAGACGACCAGCTGAAAGAGCGGAGCTCTAGAAACCACTTGCCGGCCGAGTGTCAAGACCCTAGGTCACGACCTTGTGCTAATTGCGGTAGATTCGATCACAGTGTCATGCATTGCAAATTACCGAGAAGACTTACGTACTCACAACCATATGGCCAGCCATATCTAGCGAGTAGACCCCAACAATTCTTCAAAAGGGGAGCCCATTGGCCTTTCATATGCCTAACGATGTTAAATCGGCTATTCCTGGAATGGACATAAACCCTATAGGCATACCTAGACCATCTGGTCCCTATGTGACCCATCCACTGAGTGACGCTCCAATCCACTACATGGAGGAGCCAAATGAGGAAGAGACTTACGTATACCCATACGTCTTGCATGACGACGAGGGCAACGCAATCTTTATGGACCATCAACGAGTATCAGTGATGGCATTAGGAAGAGGCTAAGGTAGAGGCCTAGGAGGGCAAACACAGGATCCAATCATGGACTTGCAATCATCCATGGCATGTCTCATCACGTTGTCCTGAAAGGGAACAACCAAAAAGAGACAAGGCAGACCTAAGGTGCCCTGAGTGCGGAATCACTCATCTCTTCATTGACTATCCCAAGCAAAAACCATCCTCAAGTTCATCCAACGTGCCATATGTCCCATTAGGGTTGTTTGGTGTCAAGAGCCTTGATGGGAGGCCACACCTTTCCCATTGCGTGTCATGACTCAAGCATAGACGAAGCAATTCGGCATATCGTTGCAGGTCCTAGCAACCTCGATGCAGCCTTGATCGGGAAGAAGAGCTGTAGATGGAGAAAGAAGAAACTTGAAGCTAAGATCACGCTAAAAACTGAGAGTGCCATGACTCTACCTACTGAAAATAAGTTCATTGACGTAGAGGTAGAAACCTCATCTCCTAAGACAGCCGAAAAGGGAAGTGCTAAGGTAGGGGAATACCCGCATTCAAAGTGCCAACTAGAGGCTATTGAGAAAGTGAAGGAATGGGTAAAAGAGGCCCAAGAGTACCTAAAAGATTATGAGCCCATCTTAGAGGACCAGATCAAAGATCTCTCCAACATAAGCATGCCAATCTCACCCCCTCGACCAAAACCGAGAGATGCATCTGTGCTGTAAGTGGTACCGCTTAGGCAAAGCCTTGATGATGCTACAGGCCAACAAAATTAGTCATGGCCATTGGCCAAGACAATCTAGAATAGGAGAAAGACAGACCTCCTTACCATGCTAGTGACCACCCCTATGACCCTGAGCCTGGGAGACCTACTTAGGCAGCATTCCACCCTATGGCAAGACCTGAAGCAGTGGATTGAAGGATCAGAAGAGCAAGCTGCTACAAACCTGCACAACCATGATGCAGAGACACAAATACCAAGTCTGATGATGCACTCGGTGCCTAAGTCCTTGCATGTTAATGCTTTTTGGGAAGGCACTGAGATGCATGTGGTCTTACATGTCTTAGCCCTAGGCGATACAATGAGAAAGGGGATTGTAGACACAGGAGTGAGGGTTAGTGTACTGAGCCACGCAGTGCTTCAAACTTGGGAAAACCCGCTTGTTGAGACCGCCAGGTTCAATGTCACACTAGCAAACGGTATGAGAGTGAAACCATTTGGGGTACTTAAAAACTGGTCGGTGAAAATCGCAGGCGTCCAGTTCTCGGTTGACTTTATAGTCATGAAGGGAGTGGACTACGATATCCTATTAGGCCAACCCTGGATGTGCAATGCCAGAGTCATCGAAGATTGGGGTAATGGCTTAATCTTCCTTGGCAATAGAATAGAAGTTGTGAGAGTAGAGATGGACACTTGTGGAAGACCTCACCAGTCAACTTGGATGCCATCTCCACGATCCTTAAAGGTAACGCTCAAGTCAAGAAGTCCTATGGGCCCTTGACCAAGTATATCCCATGCTCGGAGAATGAGTGAGACTGGATGCATGTCCTTGCTACAATCGATTTGCCATCTTCAAATCATGAGGCATACGAGCAAGCCATCAAGACATGTGGCAAATCAAAAGACACACCCTCCATACCAGTCTGCATGATGGCAGGAACCCTTCGTGGGTGATCTAAACCTAGCACATTCCAAGTTCCAAATGACAAGAGGAAACTTCAAGAGATTCTTGAGTATTTGACTGGCAAGCTAGCTGGCAATCCAGCAGCAAACTTCAAGCCACTCCAAGATATGTTAGATGAACCAAGGTGGCAATGGACCACGGTGCATGACTTAAACCTCATGTACAATTGGGCCCTAGTCCCCAATCAAAGACAAGAGATATACCAAAACCTAGGATACGATGAGCAATCAGACGAAGATGACTCCAATGACGAGTACAAAGACTATCGTTCTTTCAGTTGATGAAAGTGAGGGTGAGATAGACACGATGGAATACGACAATGAGGGACAAGAAATAGAACAGATATGAGTAGACTCCAAGCCACAAAAAAAGAGTGTCTTTAAGATAGAGCAAGGGGTCATGGACATGGATTGTGACCACGCTTGGCTAGAACACATAAGAGCCATAGATTTCGAACAAGCATGCCTAACCCAACTAGGTAGGACACCAGTGCTTAGAACAAGTCACCCTCTGAGCTGCGACCACCAAGAGAAACCACCTCTTCTAGCAAAAATGGTGAGTTTGATTCTGAGTTGCAAGTAAGCTCAGAAAGTGACCCAAAAATACCTAGACCATCCAAGACCAGATGCACGAAGGGGGACCTACCCGTCCACCTGAGGCATAGATGGTTGAAGGAAGAAAGGGAAAAATAGCCTAGGGACACACAAATGGAAGAGCAAAGAAAGTCGTAGGATCTCTCAAAGAGATTTATGAAATTCAAGAAGGGTGACAGGGTAGTAATTCTATTGGGTGCCAAACATCAAGGACAAACGAGTGAACCCATCGAGGGACCTGCCAAGGTCAAGGAGGTGAACCTAGCACAGGAAGGGGAGACACCTCGACTAGTCTTTATTGCCAATGACTTGACTGAGGAAGAGGAGACGAGTCTTGTTTCTCCCTTACGAGAGTATATAGACGTGTTTTCTTGGTCCTTAGAAGAGCTTAAGGGGGTAGATCCGAGTGTAGTGACTCATAACATACCCATGACGCCAGACGCAACGCCGGTCAAGCAGCGACCATACCCAATGAATCCAAAACAAACTCATGCAATCAAAGAGGAGATTGACAAGCTAATGAGAGTAGGATTCATTTATGAAATTGAGCACACAGACTAGGTGTCTCCCATAGTCATAGTGATGAAGAAAAATGAAAAGATTAGAGTGTGCATCAATTACAAGAAGGTGAACGTTGCCACTAAGAGAGACAACTACCCATTGACATACACTGAGCAGATACTCGAAAGAGTGGCAAGCAAAGAGGCCTACAACTTTTTGTATGGCTTCTTTGGATACAATCAGGTGTAAGTGCATCCTTTTGACAGGCATAAGATTGCCTTCGCCACTGAGTGGGGCATCTTTGCTTACATAGTCATGCCCTTCAGGTTGACTAATGCCCTAGCCACCTTTCAAGGCCTCATGTGCACCATATTTAAAGACATGCTTCGCAAGGAATTGAAAGTCTTCGTGGATGACTTGTGTGTTCACTTGGCCTGGAGAGAACGCTTAGACAAACTCCGAACAGTCTTTGGGCGGTGTCGCCTATATCGTCTCTCCCTGAACCCCTTAAAGTGCCAGTTTTGGGTGAAACATGGATGCATCCTAGGGCACGTGGTATCAAAGAATGGCATTGCCATTGACTTCTCGAAAGTCAGGGTTATTGTTGATCTTACACTCCCAATCAATTATAAGGGAGTTCAATGCTTCTTAGGCCATACCGGATACTATCGACGATTTGTGTTGAACTATGCATTGATTGCCAGACCTTTGTACAAGCTGTTAATCATCTTCGAGTGGACTGAAGCATGCCAACGAGCGTATGAGGAATTGAAAAAGTCTCTTACTACTGCACTGATTCTACAAGACCTAGATTTGGACCATTACCTTCCACATGCATATTGATGCCTCGAAATTTGCTGTGGAGGTAGTGTTGTGCTAACCTGGCGACTATCCAATGAGCTTTGCTAGTAGACAATGAAAGGGATATAGGAGACGTGGGAGAGAAGAGCACACACAATGTAGGTGCTCTCAACAATATTATGACAGCCTTATTGCACTTTCATATATATATGAATAAAGAATATGGGCAGTCACTATACACGGGCAGGCCCAAGGGCCTTTTACCCCAGCAACCTCCCAATAAAAGGCCAATGGGCCAAGGAGTGAAAACACTTCATGACATCTCACCCAACTCCCAATCGAAAAGCGAGCTATGCAATAAGTGGCGGGAACCTCCTCACAAGAAGAGTCAAGCATCCTTGAGTCCATGACATCCAGGAGATAAGCGATCCCATAGCTCTAGGCAATAGAGCAATCCATGACTACTTCCCCTGAAGCAAGCAACACAACTCATAAGTGCACAGATGTAAAGCATCAGAGTGGCACATAGCATCAACGCAGCGCATAAAAGACAGTGGAGAGCGTATAGACTCTCCAAGGTCAATCATCAAAAGAGGGCCAATATCCCGGACACAAGTCAAACAAGGTCTCAAGATAGTATGCGGCCTCGCAAAGCGGAAGACTGACATACGACTGTAGAATCAGCCATAAAGCGCATTGAACGTGCATCAAGAGGCATGAGAGGTGCCTGCGCCTCATAAAAGACAGCATGACCGCTGCGTAGAACCTGCTGGGCATCTAAATCCCAAAACTTGTAAGCCTTAAAGTCACCATCTCCATAACCAAGGAGTATGCATCTGCGGGACAGAGGCTCATGTGGCATACTAATAGATGCATGGCAGCCAAACATCCTCAAGTGATCATAGGAGGGTCTCATACCAGTCCATGCCTCATGTGGAGTAATAACATCCAAAGAGAAACACGACATCCGATTAACCAAGTAGATTGCCATCATAAGAGCCTCATCCCAAAAGCCATAAGACAACCTAGATGTAGTAAGCATAGAAGCAACCTTTTCTTGTAAAGTCAAGCACATTCCATAAGCAATACCATAATACCATGGGCGTAAGAAAGCAATGCCATATTCCTGATAAGAGATCCGTAAGCTAGGAGAGATAGCATGACTCTCATAATCCATCTGCAAGCATCTAGGCTTGCTACCTGGCAGAATCCATAAACATGTCAAGAATAGTAACAACATCCTCAATCCGTACCAAAGGGTAAGCCCAAACACGGTGGGTAGCGTGATCCATGAAGGTCACAAAATACAATACTCCACCAAGTGACTGGGAAGGCATAGGTCCATATACTGCAACACGGACTAGATCTAGAGGAGCATGCCTCACACGATTGCCATAAGCCAAAGAGGCTCTGCACAAACCATGAGTACAATGAGGGCAAGTAGCATGGGGAAGAGCAGGCAATAAGCCCATATCACATAAAGCATCCATCTCAATGTGTCATACATGGCCTACGTGACAATGCCATAACAATGCATGTGGTATCTGCGTAAGTGCAACCATAGAATCTCCCACATGAGAGACATGCACTACATTATCACTGCCATATCTAGTACCTCTGACTAATACCAAGCAACCATGATGGATTTTCTATGAAGTATCCCCAAAAGAGACATAATATCTTGCACCATGCAAGTAACTAACAAAGATCAGGCTCTTACTAAGCGTAGGTATATGCAAGACATCATGGAGTATAAGAGCAGACCCACTTGGCAAATCCGAGTGTATATCCCCTGTACCAATAACATGACAATCCTACTCAAGGCCCAAAGAAATACATCCGTCAGCCTTCCTGTAAGAAGAGAACCAAGCTCTATGTGGAGTAACATGACAAGATGCCATACTGTCTAAAAGCCAATCAAACGTATAGGCCATATCACTGAGCAAGTAATCTGTAGGATAACACGATGCCAGGAGTCTAGGCTCAGTTGCATCATCATGGATAACTACATGCACCATACCACTATCAACAGTGGTCTCACCTGACTCTACTCTCATCTTTAGTGTGGCACAATCTTTTCTACTCTCTAATCCACTTGAAGCATTTACGCTTCACATGCCATGTCTTTCCACAATGAAAGCAAACAGAACCTATAAAACCTGTAGAAGAGGACAAGTGCTCTGTAATAGCATGAGTAGGGCTATCCAATACATCCAAGGGCTCAAAGAATCAAGGGGAACTCTCATCAGAGAGAACAAGCTCATCAAGAGGACTGTCTACATCACTAGAAGTGTTGGAAGTCGTCATAGCATACCGCAAAGGGGACTCATCCAAACTAGAAGGGGAGAACACAAAGGCATCAACCACGGATGCAAAAGCTCCCACACAGACAAGCCTAGCAGACAAAAGCATGACATATCCAACCACTGTAGCTCACATCCATAAAATAAGAAGCATGCCTCGAAGCCATAAATGCATAAGCATCCCCAAAACATAGGAGTATTCATAACGTTGCAGTGTCTCATACCATGTACAGACATACATGTCCAGCCAAGAACAGCAGGTGGCTGCCCAAATGAGGCTGCCAATGAGTGCCAAGGGAGGGCTAAAGTAAAAAACTAATTGTTTTTCTATCCTTCCTATTGTACCCTGCAACTGAAATAAACACTCAAAATGATGCTTCAATACCTTTGAAGGAATGCCCTGAGGGTGTCCAAATGGGCTGGGTAGGTGCTCAGGAAGCCGAGGAGTGATGAGGGCTTGAGAGAGTAGGCTATGGCTGTGGGGAAGAAGACCAAATGAGTGTAGGTAATCAATAGGAAGCTAAAGGAGTCACCGACCAAGCTTGAATGCTCAAGCAACCATGCTCTGATACCAATTGAAAGTTGAGAAGGATTGAATCTTGCTTGGAAGAGCTATGGCAAGAGAGCAAAAGAGAGAGACACAAAATGAAAACTCCAACAATCACAATGTGTGACCAAGCCTTCCTTTATTCAAACTGTCACTAAAATAATAAAGAATAAAGTGTTGGTGATGAGCGTCCACCACTTGCAATGTGTAGTGGCAGGTACTGTCAGTGTAGTAATACACGAGCAATTAGGCAAATATGCCTTTACCCCCAACACAACTAGACACAGCTATAGGTAATGTTAGTCACACACACATATACATGAGTAGTTGAGCTTGAAGTCTTAACACCTAGGGTAACAGGTGGGAGGTAGTAAGAGTCAAGATGGATACCTGGGAGACCACACTAGTTGACTTGGATGCGATCTCCTCTATCTTAAAGGGGGACTCACATGCTAGGAATTCGTATGGGCCATTAATGAAGTATATTCCCTATCATGAAGACAAGTGAGATTGGATGCATGTGCTAGAGCCACCACTGACCTGCCATTTTTGGACGAAGAAGAGGATTATAAGCAAGCTACAAGGATAGCAGGTGAGTCCCATAAAGCCACCACATCCCAGCTACTACTAAAGGGTGAGACCCCACCTTCAAGGCCACTTTGCATGACAACCAGAAGCCCTAGTAGACAAAAAACTCCTGCCCCTTTCCATATTCCTTCTAATAGACTTGAGCTCCAAGGGATTCTTGAATACTTGATGAGAAACCTATTGATAACCCAGCCACCAATATCAAGCCACTCCAAGACCTTATGGATGAGCTAAAATGGAAATTAACCAAGGTGCATGGCCTAAATCTTATGTACAATTGGGCACCGATCGCGGATGAAAAAAGAACCGAGAATAGGAACCTAGACAATGATGAGCAATTAGAATGTAGCAATTTGGATGACGAGTATGAGGATTGTTGCTCCACATATGAGGAAAGTGAAGAAGAAGCTGATATGATAGAGTATGACATAGACTATCAATTGATTGAACAAATAAGAGTAGACTCCAAGCTGCGGAGAGCCAACACTTTTAGAATTGAAAAAGGAGTCTTCAGAATTGAATGTATCACACTTGGTTGGATAACTTAGGTGTAATGGACTATGAGCAAGTAGGGCGAGTCCAGCCTAATGCCCCGTTTCTCTTCAGAATGGATCAACCTCCTCAGAGTTGTGACGACCGCCAGGGGAGACTCCCTCCTCTAGCAAGGGTTGTGAGTTTAACTCAAAATCAAAAGTAAGCTCTAAGATCGATCCAAAGATACTCTGACTACCTAAATCCAAACACACCAAGGGGGACTTGTCAACCCATCTAAGGCACAAACAGTTGGAGGAAAAGAGAGGACAACCAAAGGGGTCGAAGGCCAAACAACAAAGGAAGCCTCAAGACCATCCACAATACTTCACTAAATTCAAGAAGGGAGATAGGGTAGTGATATTTTGGGAGCGAAGAGGCAAGGACAGGCAAGCAAATAGATAGAAGGGCTTGCCAAAGTTAAGGAAGTCAACTTTATTACAGTTCAGAGAGAAAGGGATGGAGACAAAGACACAGGCACCAGGGTAGCAGACATGCTCCCTGTCAGTTCATTCCATTCCATCATTACACACTCAAACAAGTCAACTATGTACATCACACTTACAAAACAAAGTGACCTAGTACTAACCATGGTTAATTCTGTATGACTTAAATTTTTTAACTAGGGTAGGCCTATGAGCTTGAATCTCAACACTCCCCCTCAAGCTCAAGTGGGGTACTTCACTCCAAGTAGTTCTTTGAAATGCACAAACTTATCTTTACCCAATGACTTGGTAAAGATATCTACAACTTGGTCTTCTGTCCTCACATGGACCAAATCAATGTCACCTGCAAAATCACTTTTTCTCTGATAAAGTGATAGTGTACCTCACTGTGCTTAGTCCTAGCATGATAGACACGATTACTGGCTAGGAGCACACTACTCATATTGTCACAATAGAGTGTGACATGCCTGACTTCCTGCATGCCCAAATCATCAAGAAGCTTCATGAGCCATGCTGCCTCACATGCAGCTAATATAGCACCTCTACACTCTTCCTCAGTACTAGAGAGTGCAATTGTAGGTTGCTTCTTAATGCTCTAGCTGACCATACTACTACCAAGGGAAAATGCATACCCACTAGTAGATCTCCTATCATAT
Organism: Lygodium microphyllum; assembly: GCF_053477565.2. NCBI lineage: Eukaryota > Viridiplantae > Streptophyta > Polypodiopsida > Schizaeales > Lygodiaceae > Lygodium > Lygodium microphyllum. The sequence goes on along the minus strand of NC_141146.1, from coordinate 52,740,105 downwards.
GTACTTCCTGCCCAATCAGCATCTGTATATCTTGTAAGCTCCAAAGACTTACCATGCTCATAGAATAGACCATAATCTGATGTAGCCTTCACATACCTCAAGATCCTCCTCATTGCATCATCCAAGTGCGGCTTCATAGGCTTCTACATGAACTAGCTAAGCATTCCAATTGAATAACAAAGATCTAGTCTAGTAATGGTAAGGTAAATCGGGCTACCCACCATTTGTCTATACATAGTGATATTCTCAATCTCATGTCCAACATCTACAAGTAGCTTAATATTTTTCTCCAATGGAGTGCTCAATGCTTTGCAATCCAACATACCATACTTAGTGAACATGTCTTGGGCATACAGCTTCTCCAACAACCAAGTACCATGAGGTGTAGAGACAACCTCAATTCAACATGTAACATTTCCTTGATCTCTCCAATTCATGTGACATCATCACTTGTAATGATCAAGTCATCCACATAGATGACTAATATCACATAACCAACCCTTGTCTTCTTTGTGAATAGGCTATGATCAGCCTTGCCCATATTAAAACCAAGTTTCTATAAGCATGCACTTATCTTGGCATTCCAAGCTCTAGGTGCTTGCTTCAGCCCATATAATGCTTTCTTCAATCTACACACATGTGTAGGAAAATCTAGATGTACAAAGCCCTCAGGCTGGTCCATGTATACTTCCTCAACCAAATCACCATTGAGAAAAGCATTCTTCACATCCATCTGATACATACTCCATCCTTTAGATGCTACCAAAGAAATCAATGTCCTCACGGTTGCCATTTTAGCAACAGGACTGAATGTTTCCTCATAATCAAGACCATATTGTTGTGCATACCCTTTTGCCACAAGTCTTTCCTTGTATCTTTCCAATGTGCCATCAGATTTGCACTTCACTTTGCATACCCATTTGCAACCAATAGTCATTTTTCCTTCAAGAAAATCAACCATATCCCAAGTGTCATTTTCAGTCAATGACAAATATTCCTCATCCATTTCCTTGCACCAATGATCATCCAAGATAGCTTCAGAAAACTTTGTGGGTTCCTTGAAGCTAGTGACTTTTGCCATATATGCATAGCGCCTCACTATGTAACCACTATATGTAAGCCTATCCACAAGCTTCTTGACTCTTTCTAATCTCCTCAACTGAGGTGCAATATGAGACTCTCATCTCTCATGAGGTGGTACATATCTATGTCTCATACCAGGAGTCACAACTTATGGAATACCAAACTCACTATCCAAGCTGTCAGTGCCAGGTGAATCATAACCACAAGTGAGTGGCTTTGTAACATCATCAAGTTTGCCTTTGCCTTTATCCACATTTCTCCCCCTCATTGGCATACTCATGTCAGTGGACAAAGATGCTAAAGTCCTCAATCTACCTATCCAAGGACTAACTGATGACGTAGCATCTTTAGAAGGCCCAAAAAATTTTGCACTTTCATTTGTACCTGCATGTACATGAGTCTCCTGACACACATCATCATCATTCAGCAGGTGATCTTCTCATGCCATGATTTTAGCTCATCAAATACCACATCTCTTGATACCAATGTCTCATGATTAGAAGGATTGTAGCAATTGTGCGCTTTCCTATCTTGTGCATACCCAATAAAGATGACATTTTCTACCTTTGGATCAAGCTTCCTTCTCTTTTCATCTGGAACATGTACATATGCCAAGCATTCAAAAACCTTAAGATGGCTAATGTCTGACTTTATCCCATAAAGCATCTCATGAGGAGTTACCTCATGTATACCTTTTGTTGGTGTACGATTCATGACATACACTACAGTCATTATAGCCTCTACCCAATATGCATTTGGTAGGATCTTCTCATTCAACATGGCTCTTTCCGATTCCATGATCACCCTATTTTTCCTTTCTACCACACCATTTTGTTGTGGTGTGTACCTGCATGTCAATTGCCTTTTAATCCCATGTGCTGCCAAGAAGTAATCAAAGTCTTTAGAAACATATTCTCCTCCACTATCAGATCTCAAGCATGAGATGTAGCAAGTCAATTCTTTCTCCACATGTCTCTTAAAATCCTGAAAAGCATCCATGACATCACTCTTGTGCTTTAGCACATACAACCATGTGTACCTACTATAGTCATCTATGAATGACGCATAGTAACATGATCCCCCAAGAGATGCATTCTGTGAGGGTCCCCATACATTAGAATGTACAAGCTGTAATGGTCTAGTAGTAGTGCTTACATGCCTCATAATGGAAGCCTTGATTGCTTCCCAAATTCACAAGACTGACATACATGTCCCAATTTTGCATGCTTGAACTTAGGAAGTCCAAGTACAACTTGCTTGTGTTGCATATTCTTCAACTTTTGAACATTTACATGACCGATCCTTTTATGCCATATCTCAATGTCCCTTATTGCAGCATTGTCATGTGAGTACATAGCAGTATTCAATGCTGAAATTTTTGTATCTAATGTAAACATCCTGCCATTTCTTTTGCCTTTAGCAATGAGTTTGCATCCTTAACCATACTCTTCAATGTAGCATCTATCTCTATTGAATCTAACTTGTAGATTCTATTCAACCATTTGTCCCACAGAAAGCAAGTTTTTGGTTATGGAGGGTACATGTAACACATCATAAAAGCTCTTTTACCTGTCACCATGCATCATCAAGGGAACAGTACGTGTATGCATAATGTCATGTTGCGTATCATCCCATGTGCAAACATATCCATGAGCACCTTCTACCAATGCGTCAAACCACTCTCCATGAGGCATCATGTGGTTAAATGCCCCCGAGTCTATATACCATACATCATTTGCTTTGCCTTGTGTAGGAAACCCTTTCGTCACATGTTGCATTGCAAACAACGTGTCATCCTCTTGCATACCACTAGAAGAAGCATAATTACCATGTTGCTTCCCTCTTGCTCTCTGATGATTCTATTTCTTGTAGAAATCCTTATCTACATGCTCGTATTTGCCACAATAATGGCAATCCTTATTTGCATTTGATTGTTTTCCATGACTCATTTGAGGCTGCTCTGCCAACTGCCTCTTCCTCTAGGTGAATAACCTCCTCTTCCACGAGCATTTGAGGCACCTCTATTTACTTGAGGTTGCCTATTTTTCCATCCAGTAGCTTGCTGTCCACACGAGCTGTATATGCATTTCCAGCACCTCTTTCTCTAAAATTTGATCTTCCTCTTCCACCTCTAACCCTTTAATTGGAGTAGAAGACACTGTCCCTACTATTTTTAGACCCACTCAAACTTGTATTGAGTCCAAGTTTCACTTCTTCATGCAATAGAAGTGCCACAAGTTCATCAAAGTCAGGTTGCTCCTGACGCACTAAAATGGAAGCATCAAACTGCTTATATTCCTATCCAAGTTCATGGAGGGTAGTAGCCACCAAATCATCATCGTCAACTTCAACTCCAATTGAGCCTAGTTGTTTTGCAATGGATTTGATCTCACTGACATAGTCTTCAATAGACCTTCCATTCCTAGATATGTGGCTGAATTTTTGCTTCAGTTGTGTCTTTCTCGCATGAGTGACATGCCCATAATTCTTCATCAATAAGTCCCAAGCAGGTTTTGGGGAAGTACAGTTTGCAATTTGCATAGCCTTTGTGTTTGACACACATAATGACAACCAATGCAAGACCTTGCTGGTCTTTTCCAACCAAGTCATGTGTGCCTTTAATTGATCCTGTGTTGGAGGTCTATCCTCCAATAGCTTGGGCTCACCTTCAAGACTTGAAACTAGGTCCCAATAGCCTCTTGCAATCAAAAAATTAGACATCCTGAATTTCCATAGAACAAAATTATTGTAATCCAACTTTTCACCAACTATCTGAGTGATAGTATCCTTCTCTCCTGTGTTTGCCATTTTCAAAGTCTTTAGCTTTGCAAAACCAATAAATTTCAATTTACACCGATATCATACACTTCCAAACTTGTGGAAAAGCACCAATGCTTGTCTAGCTCTTTAGGCAACAATGCCACATATGCTTGCCACAAGTTGTTAACAGTCAGCCCCACTGAAAAAACTGTAGTAAATTAGTTAAAAATTAAGCATTTAATGCTTACAGCATTCCACCTTTACAAAACCAGTCAATTTCCCAAAAATGCCAGCAAGCAATATACTTCAGTGACCTGTAGTAGTGCAACCAGTTTTTACTGTTAAAAAAACTACAGCAATAACCACTATTCCACTTCTGTTTTCAATTAATTGGATTTAACACACCATTTTGTTTTTGTCAATTGGACTCAATATACATCATTCTGTTTTGGAGTTGCTGAGAAAAGTTCTTGATTTTTCAAGAGGTCTACTATCTAGTCTAGAGATTGGGAAGCTGAGAGCGAGGCCTCAACATGGATTTAGTGAGAGCAATGCCCCAAAGTGGATCTAGTGTGAATTAAAGGCTCCTCAACAACCCAACCATTCACAGGTACAGACAATGAGCTTATTTTCTTCTTCAACAATGTTGATATGCTCTACAACTTCAGTTACATTTGAGTTCAAGAGTGTGATGCCTTGTATGAAAATGAAGAGTTTGATCTCTGCCATTTGGGGACACGATATTAGTGAGTTTGGGAATCTCCCAATTCCCATTTTTTGAATACTAAAAAGGTGGCACCCAATTAGCATGCCCATAAGTTTCTCAAAACTATATGATGTGGCCTATCATTGGAAAGCGCTTGAAAAATGGAATCTATTGAGCTATAGAGCGCTCTATTTGGAGATATAGTGTTCAAGTTATGACAAATCCAAAAATTTGACCACGTTTCCCAAAATTATGGAAAATTCCCATATTCCCCAATATGGTGTTTGGGGCAAGGAATGGAAGTTGGTAGCCCACGATGAAGGATCAACACTCCAAATGCCTCATAGATTGGCTCCTTGACAGGAATCGATACAAACTCAACTAAGGTAGTTGGATCAAAACTTGAATTATGACAAGACTGACCGTCATCATATCTTGCCTCTCTGACTCAGCTGCTTTCACAGACCAAAGGGCTTGCCTACCTATAAAATTTGTAACATGCTACTACTGCCTCCGATACTGAGAATGATAAATAATCTATGACTACTGCCGTGAACAAGCCCGCTGACGATCATATGATGTTAGCAACAAGAGTGAGAGGCCATCTCTCGAGATCCTACCTGACTGCTCATGTTAATTGATTCAATAGATTGCCTTAACACAATGTTGCAATCGATGGTTGCATTCCATTTATCCCAAGAATAATGCCTTCACCAATGCATTAAGCGATGTGGTGATGTACAAATGGAGGCTAGAGCTGACTGGAAGAAATGCCCAATTGCAAACGGAAGCTCGGTCTACTGCTGTTGTAACAAAATTCTGCATTTTGGCAGGATTGTAACATTTGATTTGAACTGCACTCGAAAGAATTGTTTCTGTGTGTTCCGGAACAACATGGGAGTGATTGAATGTAAAGCTCTAATACTATATTACAGTTTAGAGATAAAGGGATGGAGACAAAGACATAGACACCAGGGTAGCAGACATGCTCCCTGTCAGTTCGTTCCATTCCATCATTACACACTCAATCAAGTCAACTGTGTACCTCACACTTACAAAACAAAGTGACCTAGTACTAACCATGGTTAAGTTAGTATGACTTAATTTTACTCAACTAGGGTATGCCTATGAGCTTGAATCTCAACAAACTTAGCAAGGGAAGGGAAGAAGGCTCGACCTACGTTAGTAGCCGATGATCTGAACAAGCAAGAGGAGGCTGATCTTGTTGCTCTCTTGCGAGAGTACATAGACATGTTTACATGGTCCTTAGATGAACTCAAAGGAGTCGATCTAAGAGTTGTAACACATAACATTCCAATGACTCCTGATGCAACACTAGTAAAGCAGTGACCTTATCCAATGAATCTGAAGTATGTTCACACCGTCAAGAAAGAGATCAATAAACTATTAAAGGTTGGATTCATCTATGAGATTGAGCACAAGCATTGGGTATCACCCATCGTGATTTTCTTGAAGAAGAACAAAAAAAAACATGTAAAACTACAAAAAAAAAGTCAATGCCCCAACTAAGAGAGACAATTATACATTGCTTTACATGGAGCACATGCTCAAGAGAGTAGCCTATAATTTCCTAGATGGCTTCTCGGGCTATAACCAAGTTCACGTGCACTTTGATGATAGACAAAAGACAGCATTCACCATAGAATGGGGTGTATTTTCTTACATAGGCATGCCATTTGGGCTTACTAATGCATCTGCCACCTTCCAATATCTAATGGCACATCATCTTCAAGGACATGCTTAGATGAGAACTAGAGGTATTCGTTGACGACCTGTGCATACACTCTAGTTGGGCGAAACACCTACATAAGCTTTGCGTAGTCTTTGAGTGGTTTAGATTGTATAGTCTCCCTTTAAACCCTCTAAAGTGTTAGTTCTAGATAAAGCACAAATGTATCCTAGGGCACGTGGTGTCCAAGAATTGCATTGCCACTAACTTCTCCAAAATTAAGTTTATTGTTGACTTGCCACCACCAACAAATTATAAAGGAGTTCAGTGCTTCTTGGGACACACATGGTACTATCAATGCTTCGTCTTGGACTATGCATTGATTGGTAGACCACTTTACAAGTTGTTGAATGTATACCAAGGAGTGCCAACGCACTTATGAGGAGTTGAAAAAGGCTCTCACCACCATGCTGTCTATTCTAGGAGCTCCAGATTGGAGCATAACATTCCATATACATATTGATGCATCAAAATTTGCCATGGAAGCTATTTTCTGCCAGCTGGAGAATACAATCTTGACTATTCCATAACATTCTATATACATATTATTGATGCATTCCGTAACATTCCATATACATATTGATGCATCAAAGTTTGCCATGGAAGCTATTTTCTGCTAGAGTCAGGGAATACAATCTTGACTATTCGGTGAGCTTTCCTAGCAAACAACTAATGGATACAGAGATGAACTACTTTGCGATAGAGAGGGAAGGCCTAGCCATAGTATTTGCTGTAAATAAGTTTTGACATCATCTTTTGGCTACGTCTTTCACATTCTTTATGGACCATCAAGCTTTGCTTTATCTTGTAAATAAACCCTGCGCTACTAGGATGCATAGCTAGATGGTTGCTTCTGCTTTTAGAGTTTGACTTCTTTGTGGTAGTACGCAAGGGTAAGTAGCATTACATGGCCAATCACATGTCCCACCCACATACCCACAGGAGAACCATTGGACAAGGGATTATAGACAGTCTACCCGATGTGCACGTGTTTAGCATGTCTAGTGAAAAAGACTTGTTCAAGAAGACTTAATGCCATATTGGGCAAATGACATAGTCCAGATCTTAGAGCATGGATTACTTGCAAGACCTATCAAAAAGGCTAAGCTAAAGCACCTTATCCTCAAGATTCAGTCTTATCAGTTAATTGTCAACCAACTCTATAGATTAGGATAGGATGGCTTAGCGAAGATGTGTATGTGAGCATGAAATGCATGAGATGTGTCGACTGAAGGGCATGTTGGAATCATTGGAGGCCACTTCAATGGAGATATCACAACCTACAAGGTGCTACAATCTCAATTGTGGTGGAACACCCTATTCCACGATGATGCTAGATTTGTAAAGCATTGTGACGAGTGCCAAAGGACCAAGGTCTGTGTTCATAAACATAAGATGGAGTTGACTCTGATCATAGCACAACAACCCTTGAAAAAGGAGAATCGACTTCATTGGGCCAATCAATTCCACAGCACAGTACTCCCAGATCAAGTACTTCATAGTAGCCACCCATTGACTATCTCACAAAATGGGCCGAAGCTTGAGCCACCAGGAGGATCAACACTAGGACTATGGTTAAGTTCCTTTGGGAGACTGCCCCATCAAGCCAATAGTGATCAAGGCATGCACTTCATTAATGAAGTGATTGCTCATTTTCTGTCCACATTCTTGATCATCCATAGAAAATCATCACCTTACTACCCTCAAGCCAACGGTTGGGCATGGAATCCATGAACAAAATCCTAGTGAATGTCTTAACTAAAGTGGTCTCTACCTCATGCAGCAATTGAATAATAAGCTCATGGCAGCACTATGGGCCTATAGGGCAACCTACAAGATGGCAATGGAGAGCAAACACCCTTCAAAATGACCTATGGGACCGAAGCGATCCTGCCATTAGAGTTTTTTGTTTCAAGCTTGAGAGTGGCAGTACAAGAGAGATGGGATGGAAAGAAGGCATGGATGGAATGTAGTAGAGTAGCTCAAACATCTTTCTGAGACCCAGCTCTTAGCTCCCCATGTGCTAATTTGTGAAAAAGCACGACGTAATACTTGGTTTGACAAGCATGTCAAGCAGCATGACTTAGAGCAAGGTGACCTCGTGTTGCTGTACTTTGTGAAAGCCATAATCAAAAAATGAAATTCAAAGGATTAGAGCCCTTCAAAGTCCACAACATTAGCCAAATCGGCAATGTCAAGCTCAAGACCTTAGAGGGTGAGGACATAGGTTTCTTCAATTGTAGTCACCTCAAGAAGTACTAACCTCCAACCCATCCTAAAACTCCCTATAAATGTAGGAGTTGCCACTATCATAGAGATTGAGGACATGAATGAGGAAGCAGTAATACCTACTTACTTGCAAGTAACAATCACTGCTCCAAAAACACACGATTTTGATGTGCTTATCGATGAGGGAGATAACTTCAACATCCGTACCCATGAGCATTGGACTCTCATTGGTTAGCCCAAATTGCGGCCCATGAATGCTAAGCTCAACCTTTTTGGGGGGACAAATCTACACACTACTAGAAAAGTGCAAAGTAGCAGTCTCTATCGAGATTGAAAGCTTCCCCATTATTCTCTATGTGTTACCTAACACTAAGGCTATTGGTAGGCAATCGCTACTCGACCATGCATTCAAGAAACAAGCCCATTTCAATGTTGACTATGACTTGCAGTGCATCCATCTAGTTGTTGGCAGAGTGCACATTGTGATGTCTTGCAGCAAGGGTAGTGTGTGGCTCCATTTAAGCCTGCAAAGCTATTCAAAGATGAGAGAGAGAGAGAGATGGGGGAAAAACTCCATATCCATGAGCCTTGAGGCTCTCAATGTCTTTCCTTCATTCTACTCAATAACACTAAACCACCCAATACAATGTAAAGTAAACTAGACTAACTAGACTGGCTAACTCTAGTCAAGTCACTGACTAACCCGACTTATTTAATGTAGTCACATAGAGACAGTTGTACACAGTAGCTGTCACAAATGTTGGTTACACACAAAGACAAACTGACGAGTGGAGCTTGATTTCTAACACTCCCCCTCAAGCTCAAACCAAAAACTCAAACCATCTGCATCACTCCAAGTAGCTGTCTAAAGTGAATGAACTTATCTTTACTAAGTGATTTGGTAAAGATGTCTGCTACTTGGTCTTCATTCTTCACATGCTCCAAGTCAATCTGATCTGCTAAAACCATTTCCCTGATGAAATGGTAGTGAACCTCAATGTATTTCGATTTTGCATGATAAACAGGATTTCTTGCTAACATGACACTGCTTAAATTGTTACAGTACAGCCTTACTTTGCTATCCAAGTGTATTCCCAAGTCATTCAACAACTTCTCTAACCACATAGCTTCACAGGCCGCTAAGGCCACACCACAATACTCTGCTTCCATACTGGATAGTGCAACTATAGGCTGTTTCTTACTCTGCCAACTTATCATGCTACTACCCAATCCAAATGCATAGCCGCCGCTGGGTGGCCTCCTGTCATAAGTACAACCAACCTAGCCAGCATCAGTATACCCCATCAAGTCAAGGGGTTTCCCATATGCATAAAACAACCCATGATTTATGGTACTCTTTACATATCTCAGAATTCTCCTAACTGCATCCAAGTGTGATTTTCCACTGATCATGCCACTTCCAAGGCCAAAAGCATAACCACTCGTAGATCTGCGATCATATGAGCATCCTGCCCAATTCGCATCTGTGTATCCAACTATTTTCAAGGGCTTATCTCTCATATAGAATAGCCCATAATCTACAGTGGACTTAACATATCTCATAATTTGCCTAACAGCATCCAAATGTGGCTTCCTGGGCTTCTGCATAAACTGACTTATGAGCCCAACTGCATAACTCAAATCTGACCTGGTGATGGTCGGGTAGATCAGACTTCCAACCATCTGCCTATACATACAGATCCTAAATTTCAACTCCAGTGCTAATATCCAGCTTGACATTCTGATCAAGGGGTGTATCCAATGGTTTGCATTCAGCCATGCCATACTTCTTCAGCATTTCCATGGCATAATGTTTTTGCATCAGCCATAAACCATTTTCAGCCTTGATTACCTCAATACCCAAAAAGTATTTCAATTCACCTAGATCTTTCATGTCAAATTCAAATTTCAGCATCTTCATTACATGTTGTATGCCGAAGTCATCATCACCAGTGATTATCAAATCATCAACATATATGACCAGCACTACCAAGCCACTGTCGGTCTTCTTTGTAAATAGGCTATGATCAGCCCTACCAATAGTAAAACCTAACCTCTGCAAGTAGTTACTGATCCTAGCATGCCAAGCTCTCGAAGCCTGCTTCAACCCATACAATGCCTTTTTCAGCTTGCATACATAATGCTAAAAATCAGGGTGAACATACCCTTCTAGCTAAACCATATAGACATCCTCTGCTAAGTCACCGTTAAGAAATGCATTCTTAACGTCCATTTGCTGTAATTTCCATCCTCTAGTAGCAGGCCAAAGCAATCACAGTGCGTATGGTTGCCATTTTGGCAACAGGGCTGAATGTTTCCTCATAATCAAGTCCATACTGTTGGGCATACCCCTTAGTAACCAGCCTGGCTTTGTACCTTTCCACACTGTCATCTGACTTGCATTTGATCTTGTAGACCCATTTGCAGCTAATGGTCTTTTTTCCTTCAGGCAATGGCACAAGATCCCATGTCTTATTTTCAGCCAAGGCATTCATTTCTTCATCCATAGCTGCACACCAGTTCTCATTTTCCACTGCTTCAACATATGTACCTAGTTCTTTGATCTCCATCACTTTTATCATGTAAGCATAATGCTTTGCAGTATAGCCACTATATGTCAACCTGTCAACACGGTATCTAACCCTCTGTGAGCGTCTAAGCTGTGGTGCACTGCTCGATTCCCCTCTCTCATGAGGCAGAATGTACCTGCTGTGCCTTGCGCCAGGCGTATAGACAGTCGAAATACCAAGTTCACTGTCTAAAGTGTGAGTAGACTCATATCCAGAAGTCATCCTACCAGGTATCATCATCCGAGATACATCCTCAGTAACTTTCTCTTTTCCTTTGTCCGCAACATCATATCTCCCCCTCACTGACATACTGGTGTCAGTGGAAGGTGAGCTCCTCAATCTCCCTGTCCATGGAGATACTGTCTGACTACTAGGTCCTATCATAGCAGTGCTTTGCTGCATATCAACTATAGATACACGAGTGGAAGGCATATCCGATGGCACTGTTGCCAGTGATATATATCAAGAACCCATCTCATCAAAAATAATATCCCTACTCACCAAGGTCTCCCTGGTAGAGGGATCATAGCATATGTATGCCTTCTTCTCTTGCGAATATCCAATGAAAACACACTTATGCGCTTTTGGATCCAGCTTCTTCCTTTTTTCATCTAGAATATGCACATAAGCAAGATAGCCAAAGACTTTCATGTGACTTACATCTGGCTTATAGCCATACAACTTCTCAAACGGTGTCATCTCATGAATACCTACAGTGGGAGTCCGATTCAAGATATATATGGCTGTCATAATAGCCTCAGCCCAATAATAGAGTGGCATCTTCTTCTCATTCATCATGGCACGATCAGCTTCCATCAAGTCCTTGTTCTTCCTTTCAACTACCCCATTTTGCTGAGGAGTATAGCTACAGGTAAGCTGCCTACGTATGCCATTTTTAGCCAGAAAGTTGTCAAACTCATTTGACACATACTCCCCACCACTATCTAACCTCAAGCAAGAGATATAATAGTCAAATTCCTTTCAACCTACTTTTTAAACTGCTAAAAAACAACAAATACCTCATCCTTTGTCTTCAGAATGTAAACCCAAGTATAGCGACTGTAATCATCAATGAATGTAACATAATACTTCGAGCCTCCCATGGATGCATTATGGGCTGGCCCCTAAACATCAAAGTGCACTAATTGCAACAGACGTGTACTCTACCTTACATGCCTAACAAATGGCAACCTTGACTACTTAATTACCAAACTGGCAAGCATCACATACATGACCAATATCTGAATATTGGAACTTGGGTAAACCTGTAACAAGCTGTTTTTTCTGCATAATTTGCAGCCTTTGCAAATTTACATGCCCCACTCTCTTGTGCCAAATTTCCAAGTCTCTGATAGTGCCAGAACCATGGGCAAACATGTCTGAATTCAGCTCTGGCAAGGTAGCATCAAGAGTAAACATTCTGCTATTCCTGTGACCACGAGCTATTAACTTGCATCCATTACCAAACTCTTCAATAAAGCAACCATGCTTGTTGAATCTAACCTGCAAGTTCTACTTCGTCATCTGAGCAACAGACAGTAGGTTCTTCGTAATCGAAGGAACATGCAATACATCATGCAAATTTTTCTTTTTGATATCATGAACTACAAGAGGCACTTTGCCTTTATGCTCAATGCTATGATGCGTGTCATCACCTATATAGACATAGCCATTTTTTTCAACCACCACATCAATGAAGCAATCACCATGAGGAGTCATATTGTTCGATGCCCCTGAATCAATATATCAAACTGCATCATCAGTGGATTTTTCAGCAACTCTGTCCTTTACATACTGCATGGCAAACAATCTATCTCCTGAAGTATCATCTGCCGCTTGACTAGATGTAGCAAAATGCCTATGTTGTTTGCCTTTCTGATTTCCTCCAGCAGTCCTTGGCAATACGCCCATACTTTCCGCAGTAATGACAATCCTTATCCTTGTTCGGATTGTCAGATGGATGCTGTTGTTGCCAGGAGCCACTACCTCTAGGGCTAGATCTCCCCCTAGCTCTAAAGTTTCCACCACTTCTTGCATTCGATACTTGTTGGTTGTTATTGCCATAGGATGCATTTTGCTGGCCTCCTCTGCCAGATCCATAGCCTCTACCACAGTTTCCACGGTCGCGTTGATTGGAATAGAAAACGGCATCCTTGTTTTTAGAACTACTAGATCCTATAGCCAAGCCAAGCTTAACCTCTTCATGGATAAGCAATGCAACCAGCTCATTGAAATCAGGCATTTCGGCCTGCACAGACACAGAAGTGTCAAAAGACTTATACTCAAGCCCCAATCCGTTCAAGGTCAGAGCAACCATGTCTTCATCTTCAACCTGTGAACCAGCAGATGCCAACTGATCCGCAATGGTCTTAACCTCCATGACATAATCCTGTATAGATCTCCTCTTCCTCTCCATGTTATTGAACTTTTGCTTCAACTGTATCTTCCTGGCACTTGTGGTTGTGCCATAATACTTGACCAAAATGTCCCATGCATCCTTAGGAGAGCTACAATTCATTATCTACATTACCATGGCATCTGAGATACATAAAGAGATCCAGTGCAAGACTCTACAAGATCTTTCTGTCCAAGCTCGGTGTAATCGTCTCTGATCAGCCGTAGTCGATCTAGGAGCTCAGGTTTAGCTTCTGCTCCAGTCACCAACTCCCAATAGCCTTTCCCTATTAAGAAGTTCTCCATGCGGAACTTCCATATGGCATAATTGTTACTGTCAAGCTTTTCCCCCACTATCTAGGTTATGTTGTCAGTCCTTTCTGCATTTGCCATGTTGTACCATACACTATTTAGTCACTGCCTGACTTTCTGCAAGCCAACAAGTCAGTTTAACCAACCTCAGTCCTTGACTGTTTATGACAGTTTTCTGCAACTACTCTCTGCAAAAAACCAGGGTATTTCAGCCCTTTACAACCTCAAAAACATCCACAAACATGTGGTATAACCCGTAGGTACATTAGTTAGTACATAGACTTTGCAGGTATTGTAACTCTATGTCATGCAAGCTTATTGCAGTAAAGAGAATGCGCAGTCTGAAACCTGTAACTTTTCAGTAACCAGCAGTGAATTTACTGTCAAAAACCTCTTTAAAACATGTCATACATGCTCCAAACTTTCCCAGGAATTTGCTAGTATATGTAGGCAACTAGACATAGTCATACAGGCACAAAACAGTGCATATCCAACAAGTACAAGTGACATAAAACTGCTCACAGATTGTATACAGCTAATAAATTATCAAACCAAGATGTATTTCAGCCCAAGAGATCCTCAAGCCACTTCATACATATGCCACTACGTGTAGGGATCAATACATAACCATACAGGCATTCGCAAACTCTCTGTCTTCAAGAAGTAATGTCAAAAAGTACATGGACTATTTATGACCAGCCAATACACTATCAAAGCATTTGTTCTTTGATTCAAATTTCAGTTTTTAAGAGCCTTCAATGCTCATCTCAATGCTCATAGCATTCAACAATCATATCCCATACCATACAACTCCCTGTAGGTAACAAAAGGCATGTATTTCTTCAAGTCAATGAGTGTATGATGATGACAGTTTTATGACAGTTTCATAAAATTTTAGATCTGAATATTTTATCAATAAAATGCAATCCAAATGCATCAAACTCAGGACATATGCTTCCTGAATGAACCCTCACTTCAGTAGAGCTCAAAATGCTCATCAAATGGCTTCAAATCTTCAGGAGGACTCTAGTGTATGCTGCCCTGTTCAATGACAGTTTCCAGCCATTATAAATTTCCAGATTTGAACATTTTTTCCACCAAGACTTCAAGTCATAAGCATACCAACCAATACATATGTCTGCATAATCATATCTATGCTCAAATCTCATGTCAGAGATACATACATGCTGTGTGTTCCTTGTTTGTAACAGACCTGGATTGTATTTCAGATCTGAAGCTCACTATTCCAGCTCATACATCAGCTCCAGACCAAGCAATGGCTTATCAAGGGATCAAATGACCTTCCAAGAAGCATTTTCAAGTTGGAGATCAACTAGGTAGTGATTGATATCTTCATTAGCAGCAAGAAATGACCATTCAAGATCAGGCGCAAACACACTAGCAGCCCTGGGGGTTTCAACAGCAGGTATACTCCACAAAGATAGTTGATGCTTGCTCTTGATTGCTCAATGAAGCCTCTACAATGCTTCAAAGAGGCCAGGACAACCCTCTTGTATAATGACAACCCAAAATGACAAAATGCATACCTTCACACATATAATGACAGCCTACACACTGTCAACGTGCTTCTCTTCAACCACTGCCCTAAGTCTTCAGGTTGTAGGTCTTTCTCACAGCTTCATGCCTTCAAGAGCCCATCCATGATGGCTCTAATACCATGTTGGAAGAGAGAGGGAGAGAGAGACAATGTAATGGAGCAGCAACCTGACCTTTAGGTCGTTCATCATCTTCCATTATTTCATAGACTACTAACATAACATAAGTGTATACAATAGTACTAAGGTCCGTAGGGTCTAAGACCACGGACTTATTTAATGTCCCACACTTTGTTGATATAGCTAGACACAGCTAATGTCGGTCATACATACTGACAGGAGAGTAATGGGAGCTTGATATTCTAACACATGTTAGTGGATGCAGTAGCGTGACTGCGCAATCATCCTGTCCAAGGACTCACTATAGATGATACATCACCTGTTTGACCACTCATGGAAGTACTATCTGCAGGAGTATTTTCAGCACGACTCATACTGGGTGAGCCATCGGTAGGCACTGCAACAGGATTCCCATACCAGGATGCTAACTCATCAAATACCACATCTCTACTTATGAGTGTCTCATGCGTAGAAGGTACATAACACTTATAAGCTTTCCGTTCCTGTGCATATCCCACAAACACACTCTTCACTACCTTAGGATCCAATTTCTTCCTCTTTTTATCTAGTATATGCACATATGCAATGCTGTCAAATACCTTCAAGTGCAAAATATCAGGTTTATGACCATATAGCCTCTCATATGGAGTGACATCATGAATCCCTGCTGTAGGGGTTTGATTCAGCACATAGACAGTAGTCATCACTACTTTAGCCCAATAACCATTTGGCAGACATTTCTCATTCAGCATAGCTCTAGCTGATTCCATCAGGACCCTGTTTTTCCTCTCTGCAACACCGTTTTGTTGTGGTGTATAGCTACGTGTGAGCTGTCTTCTGATCCCATATTTAGCAAGATACCTATCAAAGTAATTAGAGACATATTCACCTCCTCCATCTGATCTCAAACATGATATGTAGCAGCCCAACTCATTTTCTGCATGCTTCTTGAAATCTTTGAATGCATCAAACACATCATCTTTACACTTCGAAACATAAAGCCAAGTGTACCTGCTGAAATCATCAATAAATGAGACATAATACCATGCACCTCCAAATGAAGCATTATGTGAAGGACCCTAGACATCAGAGTGCACCAACTGTAAATGCCTAGTGCTATTTTTTACATGTCTCATGAACGGAAACCGTGCGTGCTTCCCAAACTGACATGCAGGGCATACATGACCAAAGTCATTATACTTGAATTTAGGTAATCCAAGTACTACTTTCTTCTACTGCATAGATGTTAGCTTTTGTACATTGACATGTCCAATCCACTTGTGCCAAATCTCTACATCCCGAATAGCACTCTCATCATGAGCAAACATGGCTGCCTTAAGTCCTAGAATGGTTGCATCCAAAGTAAACATCCTGCCATCCCTTTTGCCCTTGGCAATTAGCTTGCAGCCATTTCCATACTCCTCAATGAAACATCCATCTTTGTTAAATCTTACTTGCAGATTCTGTTCTGCCATTTGACCCATAGACAAAATATTCTTTGTTATGGTCGGTACATGTAATACATCATGCAGGCCTTTCTTCTTGCCATCAAGCATCATGAGAGGAACAATCCCTTTATGCTTTATGTCATGTTGGGTGTCATCCCCAATACACACATGACCATGTGTACCTGTAACCATCTCATCAAACCACTCTCCATGCGGTGTCATGTGGTTTGACGCTCCAAAGTCAATGTACCATCTATCATCTCTATTATGTCTCGATGAATTTTTGGATACATGCTGCATGGCAAATAGTCTATCAACTTACTCATCATGAGCACCACTGGAAGATGCATAGTGCCCATGCTGTCTACCCTTTGCCTTCATATCTCCCTGCTTCTTATAGCAATCCTTTGCAATGTGCCCATACTTGCCACAATAATGGCAATCCTTGTCCCTGTTGGACTGATCAGATGACTGCCATGAACCAGATCCACCACCTCTACCTCGGGATGATCTCCCCCTGCCTCTAAACCCGCCAGATCCACGCTAGCCTTGTGTATTTGCACCATGCCAATTACCTTGCTGATGTTGCTATCCATAAGCATTACGAGTGTCACCACAACCTCGAAATGAACCATGACCTCTAAATCCTCTGCCATGCTGGCTAGAGTATAACATAGTGTCTCTACTCTAAGATACACTGGAACATGTATTCAAACCAAGCTTAACCTCCTCATGCAGCAACAAAGCAACTAACTCTTCCCAGGTAGGGGGCTCTTCTCTAACATAAATGGATGTCTCAAAAGCTTTGTACTCTTTCTCTAATCCATTCAAGGCAATAGCAATCATATCATCTTCTGATACACTTGAGCCAATGGTAGCAAGTTGATCAGCTATGGTCTTAATCTCCGTGGTATACACGTGGATGCTCGTGTCATTCCTAGACATGTTGTTGAACTGCTCTTTCAACTGGATCTTTCGTGCATGTGTCATGGTTCCATAATTTTTCATCAGTATGTCCCAAGCATCCTTCGGAGTCTCACATCCAATGATTTGAATTACCATAGCATCAAATATACATAGAGAAAACCAATGCAACACCTTGCATGCTCTCTCATTCCAAATCCTATGAGCTCTTTTCTGTTCATTAGTTGGATTCATTGCAGGCAACTCAGGAGCAACCTCATCTCCTATACATAGATCCCAATAACCCCTGCCAACTAAAAAGTTCTTCATTCTGAATTTCCATAATGCAAATTTCTTGTTGTCTAACTTCTCTCCAACTATCTGAGTGATATTATCAGTCCCATGTGCATTAGCCATGATGCAATAGACTGTCTGTCAGATGTTTAACTACCTGCAAACCAATAAGTATGACTGACCAAGTTTAGACCACAATAGTTTATGACAGTTTTCTGCAACTAATTGCAGTAAAAAACTAGGGTATTTCAGCCCACTAATAACCCAAAAAAGTCCCAAAACAAATGGTCTAACCCGTAGATAAAACAGTCAATACATATGCTATGTATTTGCTTCAGTTTAAACTCCTGCAACCTCACTGCTAGGGACCAAAGATGCAGTCTGAAAACTGTAGACTGTGTATAACCAGCAACAATTTCAAGTCAAAAAACAACATGCATACATGTCATACATGTCCCTGAACTTCCCAGATAGCTGCTAGTACATGTGTCAAGCCATACATATGCATAAAAGCATAAAACAGTGCATAACCAGTAAGTACAAGTGTCAACTAATTTGGTTGCAGGTTGCAGTCAACCAAAAATTAGCATAATAAGCTTTAAGCAGCTCCAAAAAGTCTTTAAATCATGTCATACATTCACTTTGAAGTGATAGGTTCAATACATGAGCATTTGGGTAGGCATAAACAACCTGTCTTCGTTAATCACTGTCAAGAAATACATGACTGTTCATAACCATGACTGTTCATAACCAGCACAAGCACTGTCAAGCCAATTATTTCAGGTCCAGATTTGAGTATTCAATAGCATCCAATGCTTTCCACAATCGTCCATGCATTCAGCATGCATATGTCAGTTCATATAGGTGATAGAAGCTCCAAAGTGACATGTATTGCTTTAGCAAGATACAATGCTTGCTATTCACTGTGTATGACAATTTCCAGCCTGTCAATGGCTTTCAGATCTGAGTGTTTTGAGCAAGAAATCTCAGCTCCAAGACATTAGATCCAATGTATACATGCTTTGACACATTCTGGTGCTTTAAAGATGCCTTCTAAGTGTAACACAAAGCTCATGTATGTCAATAATGACTGAATGCATGCTATCCATTCATTTTCACAGTAGTTTAGAACTGATTACAGGTCTATGTCTGATTACTCCAGCTCATAATAGAGCTCCCACACAAGCATTTGCTTCTTGTACTCTTCAAGTACCTTCAAGAGTGAGCATTCATGCCTTATGGGTCTTGTTCAAGTGCCCCATTGATGTTTCACAGGTTGCAGTCCACTCTGCCCTACAGGTGCAGTTCACGCAGATTCAGCAGGGGTTGCTGCTATACACGATGGCTGATCTGAGCCTATGCAAGGCTTGCATAGGCTCAATAGGGCCTTTAAAATGCTCCAGCAAGGTCACCAACAACCTCTTGATCAATGGCTAGTCTCCTTCAACAAAGCATACCTCTGTGTGACCAAAATGGTGAAAATGACAGTCAGTCCTCTTCTTTTTCTAGCCCTTCAGGTCAGTCTTGAAGTCATCTTCTGCAATGCTCTACTCCACAGAGCCTAGTCTTGTGAGTGCTCTGATACCATGTTCAAAGATGAGAGAGGGAGACATGGGGAAAAACTCCATATCCATGAGCCTTCAGGCTCTCAATGTCTTTTCTTCATTCTACTCAATAACACTAAACCACCCAATATAATGTAAAGTAAACTAGACTGACTAGATTGGCTAACTCTAGTCAAGTCACTGACTAACTACTAACCCGACTTATTTAATGTAGTAACATGGAGATAGTTGTACACGGTAGCTGTCATAGATGTCGGTTACACACAAAGACAAACTGATGGGTGGAGCTTGATTTCTAACAAAAGCCACCAGTAGGGGAACCTAGTGCAAAGTCCAAGGAGGGGGGTCCTCACCCGTCCCACCCCATTAGGACAAACTGATCACAACCCAAAGAAGACATGGCCCAAACCATTGAGCCATAGTTCAAATGGTGCCCAAACAACAACCACAACCACCTAAAAGCCAACCTATCCCCAAGCATCACGCCCTAAGCCTAGGTGACAAAGTCAGTAGTATAGAACTAAATGAATGGCCAAACCGCGATGGGTGCCTAAATCCCTATTGCATGTTCAAGGCTATTACAAAGGCAACAATTGGATTTGGTTGCCTAAGATCATGAGTGCCATGTGCGCCCCTCAATTACCACCTCCTAGCACATCTCCAAAACCTTCAAAGCCACTTAGAACTAAGAAAATACATGAACTAAAGGCCACCAAACCCACAGAGTCTCAATGGGTTTATCGACCAAGATCGCAGCATGTTGTCCCTCAACCCCAATGCAACCTGACACTCTCAACGTTCCTGCTATTCCACAAGCAAGAAGTAGTGCAACCTTGAAGAATCTATATAAGTGCCTCACACAAGTTGTCCATGAGTGCTCCACTAATCAATCCATGTAGCACTAGGCACATCAATTGTTGAGTTATCTAGCCCAAGTCAACCCCAACCTTCCCTAGCCTTAGACCCTCCTATGAGCATTGATCTATTCTTGCTTTGGCCTCCAATTTAGCCAAGAACATGGGGGATGACTTGGTCACTTGCATTCAACGATTGGATGCCACCTTCAATATGCTTGCTAAAAGATATGAGCAGATGGCCTAGTGTTAATAGTAGCAATCTTGTTTTTGAACATGACATAGCCCAAGTTTATACAATGCTTGACCCATAACCGATACTTGAGAGGACTCAAGGAGAGGTTATACTACGTGCACCTCTCAAATGTTGAAATGCATGGATCTAGAGCATGGCTATGGTGGATGGAACACAAAGACAATGTTCATGATGACATAGATTAGAGAAACCAACTGTTACTCAAGTGAATTAGGTTCCAAGATGGAAGCTTGGACTCATAAACACAATCTTGAGTATGACATTGACTATGATTGAAAGGACAAAGTACAATAGTATTCCATCATTGAATGATAAGAAGGTACATCACTTTATAGGCACATGATGGTTCTCTTTTTCTCCACTATGCATATGGGATTCAGGACATCTCTTCCTTGAGCATACATCATTTGTCATATCTTTCAACACCCCCCCTCAAATGATGAGTTCCTACACTTGCTGGCTTTTGCCCCCCCCTACATGATGACATGGCTTGGGAGAATAGCTCATAGGTAGCCTGGTCAAGTTAAATCTTGAAAATTTACATCTTTGGCAAGGGTTTTGTTTTACAAAGAAAATCCACTAAGGGAAAAAAAATCCACTACAGGAAAACATAAGATCCACTATGAGAAAGATAATTTCTTCAAAATAATCTGTCAGAGTTGTTGTTGATAGAAAAAGCATCTTCTTCATCTTCTTCATTCATGAACTGATTTTGATGATGGTTACCATTTTGCATTTGTTGTGCTCTTTTACTATGGATACATTCACTAGCTATATGGCCAATCTTACCACAATAATGACATGTCATTTGATATTTGTTGTCAAAGTTGAATCCTTAGCCCCGGCCCTTTGCTCCATAATTTCCTTTGGTGTACAACAGACTGTCTTTGTGTGTTGAGACAGCTCCCTTTGTATCTTTGTTTTTATGTTTAGTTTCTTCATCAAGTAAAGACTGCTCAATGTCCTTAAGTGAGAGATTTGGAATATTACTTAAGGTAGATACATGGTTCTCATATGGATCTTGATTTACTCTTGGTAGTAGTACTACTATGGCTTCATCTTCATCAATGTTTTTCTTTAGAGTAGCAAATTGAATTTTTAGGCTCTTAAACTTATTAATGTGCATGGTCGTAGAAGAACTACCTTTTACATCCAGTTTGTAGAATTCCATGAGTAGTTTTACCTTGGAGTTTTTATCTTGAGTTCCAAAGATTCTATCAAGCTCATCCCGTGCCTCTTTTACATCTTTGATGCTAGAGATATGATGCAATACATCATCAAATAGTCCCCATGCAATGATGCCTAGAGCCTTGTTGTTCTCTCCTACATCATCCTCAAATAGATCCCAAAGGTCCTTCCTCATGAGATAGTACATTTTATTTTCTTTCCAAGCATGAAAGCCTTCACCATTGAATTTGTCTATTTTCTCAAGCTCAAACATTTTTAAGGAGGTCTTACCGCACAAGAATACTCAGGTAGTGTCTATCTTTTTACAACGAGATTGAGGCTTACAAGGGATTTAGGCATTCCACATTAAAAATCTTCATGTTTGTCATTTCAAGAACTGAAGTAAAACCAGCAAATGAATGGATCACCATGGCTTACAAGGGATTGAGGCTCACCATGGCTCTGATACCATGTTGAAATGCATGGATCTAGTGCATGGCTATGGTGGATGGAACACAAATACAATGTTCATGATGACATAGATTAGAGAAACCAACTGTTACTCAAGTGAATTAGGTTCCAAGATGGAAGCTTGGACTCATAAACACAATCTTGAGTATGACATTGACTATGATTGAAAGGACAAAGTACAATAGTATTCCATCATTGAATGATAAAAAGGTACATCACTTTATAGGCACATGATGGTTCTCTTTTTCTCCACTATGCATATGGGATTCAGGACATCTCTTCCTCGAGCATACATCATTTGTCATATCTTTCAACATCAAAGACAAGGTGAATCTTTTGTCAATATGCTCTTCCTAGTTAGAATGGATATACAAGTCATTAACAAACACCTCTTTCTAAACTAATTCCCCAATACTCAATGAGATGTGTATTATGCATCCATGGTTGACTAAGCAACAAATCATAGTCAAATCTCTTCATAACAACAAAGTTAACCTTGAACTATATCCTTGTGACCTTGATTGGCCAATCTCTTAAGACTCCCACTAGTTTGACTTTAAACCCTATTGAAGAATATGAAAGAGGAAAAAAAGGTTTCCATAGCAGAGCTCAAGATTAAAAAAGAGGCATTTGTTTCCTATGAGCTCGAAAAGACAAAACAAGTAACTATATATCAGAAGTAACTAAATGACCTAAAGGTGGAACTAGAAGCAAAGAAGGAGATGGAGCTGAGAAAAGAAGAAGAAGGCACACAAGAACTCTAGTTAGGGCAAGCCAAGAAGCTCCCATCGGAGAAGGTAGAGGAAGAAACAAACTTCGGAACAAATTTTTCAAGCCTCATGTAGGGACAAAAGGACATGGAAGAGGTCCTTGATCAATTGAACTCAACCACGGATGAGCTCACAGAGGAGCTAAAAAAAGTGAAGACTCAAGCTCATGCACAATACCGCAAAGAGAGAACCCAAAAAGAAGTACAACGCATCAAGGAGTTGGAGTTTAAGGCCCAAAAAAATAAGGAGTCAACCAAAAGAGTTGGAGATGAAGAACAACAAGGAGGGCAAGAAAACACACATTATGGAGAAGAGAGCTTGTGAGGTACTGGAAAGACAAGGTTATGGAAGAGCCTAGAATTGTCAAAGGCTATGAAGCCCAACCTAAATGGCGCCAAAGAATCTGGGACAACAATTTTGAGGCATGGATGGATTTTTTTGCAACACGCTACCATATGAAAGGGATGACCCCACTACATGGCTTACTCGAGGTGCCACGGTGTGGATTTTGACCAAGGGAAGCATGGCAGGTACAGCTTCCCTTTGATCTATAATGTCAATGCCTTTAGCCCTAAAGAGTGCCTCGTTTTTGGAGCTGAAGACCTCCGAGCTTCCATCACCCACTTCTTAGATGAATTCACTACATGCCTTGACCTCGCCTTCCTTACCACCTGTAATTACCTCCATCTCTTGCGAGTCGTATTAAAATAGAAACTAGTACCACAAGAAGAGTGAATGCCACCGCTCTATTTTGACATTAATGTAGGGATAGATAATTATGCAATGACCCGCCTAAGGGCCACTCTCTTGCTAGCATTTTTCACAAGTCTATGAGAGAGAGTAGGTTCTCAAAATGTAACCATCCTTTCCTCTCTACTACCCCACTCAATGTAAGGATTAATTAGAAGGGCTACATGCTAAGTCCTACATACCTTAGTGAATCCCTTAGGCCCCCATGTGAGACTCCTATAGAGCATGAGGATGACATCTAGCTTGTCTTGTCCTACTTGTACTAGTTCCACTGGCATGGACACAATGCACTGCTGCACGACAAGGTAGACACACCCCCCCAATAGTGCACCTTCTTTTCCTTTCTTCGAGTGAATTCGACCACCCGCAATAACCCATCTCAAGGCCTCCACAACCTCAGACACTTTGATATGCTTCTTCTCCATGTCCAATCCCTGCAAGGCCCCATCATCAACCTCCATGACAAGCCCACAAGTGCCATGGGATTGGCACTAGACTAGGAGGGGGTAATGTTAACCCTAGTGCAAGAAAGGCAAAAAATAAAAAGAAGGAAGCAAAAGAAAACTTTAAAATATAGGGCAAAGTGAAAAAAAGTAGCTCGATAGCAAAAATAAGAGGAAAAAGGGGCCAAAAGCACAAAGACACCTTAAAAATCCAAGGCGAGTGCAAAAATGGAAGAGGCACATTTTAAAATGCAAAGACACCCCTAAATCCTTGTAAAAAAGTGCTAGGCTCCCTATTGTGCATTTGTAAAAGAGTAAATGAACATTGGTGATGCCACAATGTAAATAGAAGGGAATAGGAAAAGAGAACCTAGGCTAAAATGGCCTCTCATGTAAAAAAGGGGGTAGGTGCCCAAAAGGGATTAAGGCTGGCATGCCAACCATCAAACATGTGTAGTGGAACTTTTCTAACTATAGCCATCATTCAGCAAAAATTATAAGCAAAAGATATTAAAACAAGTCCATCAAGAAATGAATATTATGGTCCTACCTTAAGCATTCTAGTGTATAAATAGCTAGATTACCTCAACTATTGAGCCTTGTATATTCAATTGAGAGATACATTGTAGTGCCCAATAAGCCTAAATATCTACATTGTCTTCTCTATTGAGCCTTCATGCTCTTAAATCCATTAACTCATGGTAGCAATGAATCTCTATTGTAATGCATGATAATACATCTACCTCAAAACTCATGCTATGTAGCAATAATGTTATATTGTATTATTTCTTATTTCTCTAACATGTTTATCTCCACACTCTTTATGAGCCTAGATTGGAACCTAAACCAACTAAGGATCACAAAAACCCAAAACTTGAAGCCTAAATCCCTAAACCCTAAATCCCAAATCTGCAATCCTAAACCTTAAGCTTTGGACTCTAGGAAATAATTCCTAGTCCCTTGAACTCTAAACCACAAACATATGAATCCTAAAGCCCAAATCATAAAGCCTAAAATATAAAATGCAAACTAGAGTAAATAGACCCTAAAAACCCTAGAATTCCTAAAACCCTTAAAAAATTATAAACCTTGAACCATAAATCTTTAACCCTAAGCCCTAAGCCCTAAATCCTACATCCTCTAAATCCTTGACAATAAGCCCAGAACCTATAACCTCTATTTTAAATGATAAATCATATATCCTAGGGGCTAAATGTAATGAAGAAAATTATCAACATGAGAGTTGAAGCCTATTCCAAGTATAAACTTTGTAAATACTTGAGCCAAGAGAAAGAGGACTTAGGGTTTAGTATAAAAAGGCAAGAAATGCTAATGTAGCATCATTCTTTGGCATTATCACAATTTTATCCTTCTTGTCTTTCACCTTCTTTTACTTGGTTAACAGCTCGTGGCTACATTGTGTTGTGGTAATGGAGGATGTTCCATGGCATGACCATGTTTGTAATTTAGTTTGTTACATTTCTTGTTGTAGCTTAGATTAATTTGATTTTCTGTTCATTTCCATTATTAGATTAGTCCTTCTTTACATTGGTATCAGAGCCTTAGATCCTGCCGAAGTCATTTTGATGTGTTAGATTTAGTTGTAGTGACTAGGAAGTGCAAATCACAGTTAATATTCAATCATAGGAGTTAGTTCTTCCATAACCGTGGTCTGATATGGAAATCTGTCACAAACCGTGACTAAGATGGAGGTTCTTGGCATGAACCAATGGATAATGGCAAGCTCCAACCAATTTGGCAACTCATGACCAAGTTTTGGACCAAAAATTGGGGTAAGTTTGACCAAATGAGGGTTATAGGACTTAGTTTGGTTTAAACTTGAGTTACTTTTTCAAGAACAGGGATTCTCCCCTTTCCTTTCAAGCTTCTCTCATGAATCCATGGCCAAGGGCTAGATCAATCTCTTTCCCATGCTCTCCTCAAGGCTAATGGAATCCATATCTTTGCTCGTTACCTCATGAGCTTCAGGTAGAATAGTGATTTGGCTCTATTAGCCTTCCTATTACTCTCTTCATCACGTTTAGGATAGCAGCATGAACTGTGCCTATTCTGAAACTTGCCACATCCTTGATCATAGATGAGCTCTATTGTTCAAATGCTCCATGTTTGAGGATTCAAACTTCATTGGCAAAATACCTTTCTTTAGTCTGGGACTAGATTTCTTCCTATTCTTGGACTCTTCTCTCTCCCATGAGACCCTATTATTGATAGTTTTGAACAACAACAAAGAATCTCTGATTTCTTGAAGTAAATGAAGGGAGTATTGGTGGCAAATCACTCCTGGAGCTTGCTTATGCACGTGGCTTCAATTCATTGACAACATTGAAGCATCTTTGGGCACATATTGATCTATGGAAGCTTTGGATAGCATGAATCTTCAATATTAGTGAAATTCTTGATTCTCTTTCCCATATTTGGAGTTTCCAGTCTACATTGGAGTTTTTCATCACCATCTTTCAAGTTCTTCATCAAACAGAATAAGATTATACCTTCATCAACCATTCTTGAAGCATGGAGCAACAATGGAGTTCATATGAAGCTAGGAGCTTATGCTATATTGAAGCATGCTGAAATTGGGATTTCTATGGATCTTTATAAGCTGAAGATAGGTCATCATTGTGTGGGGAATCTACATCAACTACATTCTTCACTTACAATTATAAGAGGTACTTTCAATCATATTTAATCTCTCCCTTCTAAATCCAATTGCTGAGCTAATCCAATTGATGAAAGAGGGATTAAAATTATTCAAATTTCCAATCATTTTCTTAAATGCTTTTGATGAACAATCCATTTAGCTACCTTAGTGATTAATCACTAATTGATCACTTACATTCATTGAAGTAATCACTTCCAATGCCTCTAATTCTCATCCACTTTGCTCTAAACCTAACGTTGAACTGTTTGCCTCTTGTTTCATTACCATAAATGAAAATTTTGCCCAATGGTAAGTGAAATAAAAATTGTAAAGTAGTAAGTCACTACTGTAGGTATTCCTTACCAAACCTCACTTCATTTTCAGTCCAATTTCTTCCAAGCTCTTGCATATCATGAAATGGCAATCAAATCCTTTCCAATACATGCCTTTCATGCTATCTTATTAGCCTAGCATTGATCTGCCATGTCTATACCCATGAGGAAAAGTGGATGTCGAGCGAGTTGGTAGGACAAAATAGAGGTGACCCTCCCCTATTGACAAGGACCCTGAAGAGGAGCACAACCCATCTTGAGAGGGAAATTTGCACACCCCTCAAATCTCAAATCCCACGCATTTAAAGTTCAGGTGCAAGTACCATATCAAAGGCACAATAATTCAGCCTTTAACATGGTGTATTTGGCACAGGTTACATGATGTAAAGGAAAATGTATGGCAACATAATGCAACGCAATTGGCAAATTGAGATAGAGCTATGCTGAGCAAGATGTATGCTACTTGTGGCATTTGTAACTTGGGTCACAATAAAGAGTTGAAACTTGGTATTCAAACAAGGTTCCATTGATTGGATCCTTATTTTGCAGCTTACAGTGGGATTATTCAATCCTTGGTTACTTGCAGAGGTTATTCTCAGTGTTGGCATATGTATGGAGTTCCTTTGCATGTCTACATAGTTGGTACATGCATGAAATTGATGGTACAAGTCATTAAATGACCAGAACAGAGCATTCACAGGTTGTAGGAAATTCCAGACATCTAGAGTAAATTGCTTACAAAAATTTTTGTACTCAACCATTTTCAATACTTGATAGCTCATCTGAAAGGGGACCTCCTAAGCTTTATATAAAGCCAAGAAGTTAGTCATTCGGATCATTAGAGCTCAAGATATTTGAGTTTTTTTTCTATTGTACACCCAGTATAGGATGTCACCTATGGCTAAAAATAAAAGAAAGGAACCCATTATGGATACCATCAGTGAAGGTTTAAGGGACTATCATCTGGATAAAGAGCGTGAAGCTTCACACAAGAGGCTAGTTACCTTGAGAACCATGGTAATGAGGAGCTAAAGATAAGTTTAACACATGCTACAGTAAACAAACAAGTGAATGGGGTTAGCACTACTCATGTCTCTACTGATTGTAATAGTTTTCAACAACTCTCCAACAACATAAAGGATATGAAATCGGGCATTGATAATCTTGTGGCTCTCTTGAGTGAGAGGATATTACCTACAACTATTCCAAATGCTCCAAGTCTTCCCATTGTTCAAGAGCGGTCAAAGACCACAACTCCCAAGGTTGTTGGGCATTTTGAAGTTGGAGAGCCATCAAGAGTTCAACCCTCTCATTTTCAACCTCAATCTCAGCCCCTAAATCAACCCAAGACCTACACTAGCCCTCATCGACGGGACTTGGAAAATAAGACTCACTAAGGCTTGATGATGACACACATGGTTGCCATCCTTTTTACAAGTATTTTTATGGACACGCATCTACTAATCATAAATCTACACATGAAGAGAAAGCTGAAGAACAAAGATCTTATCAAGCAAGTGGAGGTAATATTCCTCATGGACAACACCCTTAGAATGTACACAATCATGTAAATTCAATTCAAAATTCTTTTGGACAACAACATCAAGTCAACAATAATCATGTAAATAATCAGTCTTCTAGACAATGCCCTTATTCAAATCAGTTTTGGTCTCATCAAATGAGTGGACAGCAACCACCAATGAATGTCACAACAAATATGCATTCTCTGATGTATGGACATCAAGTCTATGGACAGCCTCATGTTGTTGGCAACTCTATATTTCCACCACAATGACAATTTAATCATCCAAATGGGTTTGTACATCCTCATGGACAGCAACAACCATATATTCATGGAGCTTGGAATAATGATGTTCAAAAGCAAAATTCTTTTGGTCCAAACTTTAATGGACATCAACACAATAATGGTCCATCTCATCTCAATATGAGTGTGAATACAAGGAGAAAATAACCATTTCTAATTTCAAGGGTGAAAATCCATCCCCTACTGAATTAGAAGAATGATTTGACAATCTTGAGATGTATTTTTCTTTCTATCCTAGCCCAGAGAATGCCAAGATTAAATTCGCAGCCCTACATTTGGAGGGATATGCGCACACATGATGGCAGTACATGTCAAGGATTGGTAATGAATTCTTAACATGGGATGCATTAAAGAGGGCAATGATTGAAGTTTTCGTGTCTCCTATTGATAAAGAGAAGTTAGAGAAGAAGTGGTATGCTCTTGAGCAAAGGGGATCAACAATTAGAGATTATTCTAACAAATTCCTTAACCTCTCCATGTATGTGGATGGCATATCCGACAATGCCAAGCTGAATAAGTATATATTTGGGCTTGAATCTTCTCTATCTTCAGAAGTGGGATCAACGAAACCATCCTCTTTACAAGCTGCCATACAGTTGGCTGAAAGGTATGGTCAAAAATATAAGAGTTTTCAGCAAAGAACATGGCAATATTTTTAACCAAACCAGTCCACTAGAATAGCTACAAATTTTGGGCAAAAAAAGACCGAATTTCAACAAGGAGGAAAGCCAACAAATGCCTACATCAAGATTCCTACATTTCCTTCTATTTATGGATCAAAATAGGGCAATAATTTCAGATTTAATTGTAATATTTCCACACAATAAAAGTTAGTTGGTTAGTTTAAAAGTTAGTTAGTCAATTAATAAGTTAGTAAGATTACTAACTAAAGACTAACTAAGGTAAAAACTAACTAACATTAATTATTAATAATTTTTATTTAATTTAAAATATTTTATTTAGAAAAATCAAGAGTCATAAATTTGATATTTTTCTCGGATTGGCAAGGACCGTAGCCACCCTTCACGTAAATTACAACATGAACGAAACTTATAAGTTATATTAATCACTAGGATAATGTGTATAGTCTGGATGATCTAAAAATATTAGATTTTGGGCAAAACTAGCATATTTTAGATATTATCCAAAAAAAAGATATGGAGATTTTTAGAACTGGATGTCATTTAAAAGAAAAGACAAGTGATATTTTAGTTAGTTTGGAGATTTTATAAAAAGAAAAAATGTAGAGAGGATTTGTGGAATCGCGGACGCCGCGATCGCAATACACAGGCAGTGGATACCACTTTGAACGGAGAAAAGAAGGAGTGAACTAAGAGCTTTCTAAGCAAGTGTCTTGGAGTTTTACCCCCCTTTCGGAGCCAATGGAACCATCATATTTATGATCTGAGCATCAGATCACTGATCTTTCCAAGATCCCCCTCCACAAAGAGCTCCACTTCTCAACCACAAGCCCTCTTCTCTAATTCACTATAAATATGAGGCATGGGAGAGCCATAAGGAAGCATAGGAGACCTTGAAAGGTTGCAAGAGAGAGGGAGAGAGAGAGTATACCCCTCCAAGAGATTGTGAGTGAGAGCTTGAGAGAGAGAGAGAGAGAAAAGAGTCACCCCACGAGGCTGCAAGGAAGAGAATTAGCTCAATTCCCTCTATCTCGATCCTCGACTTAACCATATTCTCTTACTCTCTCCCATCTTGAATCTATTCCACCTTCTTAATCTCTTGAGTCTACCTGCGGATGATGGCCTCCAATTAAAGAATGTTGCGTGCTGATGACAATCCTGCAACCAACAACAAGGCTTCGGGCAAAGGCATCACTGTCAATCCAACTGCGGTTCCGGTCGTAAGTAATGTATTTTCAAATTAATAGATGCTTGCTTTGATTCTCGTATGAGATACGTTAGGCCCCATACTACGATGCACGAGTATAGGTCATGGGAAAGGATAAATTTGATCTCACCTACTCAAAAGAGGGAGTTTGTGAAGTGCATATATCAAGGGAAGATAATTACACCTAGTTACATATGACTTATTTGCTAGTAGAGCAATCACAAGGAAGAATTAGTCAAGCGTTATGAATGGCATAGTAGTCAAAAGAAAGACATTAAAATATTATGCATACAAGTGCTAGATTAAAGTATAATCAAGGGTTGCAAATAGCATAATTACTAAAAGAATATGACATTGAGAATCATGCATAGAAAGTACTAGTTTAAAGTTTAGATACTTCAAAATTACTTAGCCTAAGAGCCCAAATATTAAGAAAAACTAGATTCTAGCTCAATGCAAGGCCTGTTGGAGTCTAATTACTTGAGATCATCTCGCACTTATCTTATCAAGTATTTACACGTTATGCCTATAACATATTTGATATATGAGGATAACTTCCTATTTGCCTCATGACTTGACTAAGAACTAGTACAAGAAATTAATCATAAGGGTTAAAACTAAGATGTCTTGAGATCCGTCAGATAATGATGACTTTGCCAATCCAAATTCAGGGTTGGGTTATCAATGAAGGTAAGTGACCTATAGAACTTACATCATGAATAGTGTTTGAACCCTTAACATATGCTCTAGCCGAAGGAAGGAAGTGTTAAGAAATATTTTTGCATAGTATTG
This sequence comes from Lygodium microphyllum, assembly GCF_053477565.2. Taxonomy (NCBI): domain Eukaryota; kingdom Viridiplantae; phylum Streptophyta; class Polypodiopsida; order Schizaeales; family Lygodiaceae; genus Lygodium; species Lygodium microphyllum. The sequence continues at coordinate 52,708,248 of NC_141146.1, read as the reverse complement.
CTCTTAGATCCCAAGGGGAGAGCAAATATACAATGGAAATGTTATATCGTCTATTCTTGCATTGGTTGGAAAGAATACAATTGGTTTTGTTGATTGATCGAACAACATCCTAAATGCTTTTATATTCAACTGGTTGTTAGTAGTTGTTTGGATTATTATTCCAAGTGCTTGTGATTTATGGTAAATGCATGGCAAGGATTTGTGATGACAAGTTGCCATGGGAATAAAGGAATGTTTTCTTGGAAAATGATATTAGGGCTGAATGCCTTGTTTGTGTTTGATTCTTAAATTATTTAATTAAGGAAGGATATATTGCACGGGTGGATCACCTCCATGATCGCACCACGTATTAACCCGAGAGGGCACTGCTCAATTCATGGGCGGAAGGTCGAGTGGTGAAAAGGCCAACCACGGGAATGATGTTTCGCTCCTAGACAGCTTGCGGGTCAGTTGGAGCTCTGGACACCCCTTGCTAGGTCTAGAATGGAGTTGAAGACCTCCGTGGCCCCCAACATCTGGGCATGTTGGGAGATCCTATTCTAGATAAAGGATTGAGTTTGTGGTGCCATGTGAATTGGACCAGTTACTTCTGCAAGGCAGAAGGGATACTTCTGTTGGACAGAAGCGATACATAATTTCTCCTGTATGGGTGTGAGACAAAGATTAACTTGAAGATAAGTTAAGGAACTTGTTTGAACTTGTTTGTCAATAGATTACTTTGCTATGTTTTCGTGTCTGTGCTATAAGTTATGCGAACGAACCCTATTCCCTAAAAGGCTTAATTAATGAAGCTGACTTTAAGTGTCACACATAAATGTGGTAGGACCTAATTAGAAAACTAAAGCTATTAAGGGAAGCGGGTGGGCGAAACCCCCGACGGGTCCGTCCTACGGCAGGGTGGTCCCAGAGAATTGGGAGGCTTCTCATAAGTTTTTATCGTCATTCAACCTTTATGTATTGTTAGGTTAGAACCCGATTCATGCCGTTTTAGGGGACCGGAATGGGACTATGCCCTATAGGAAGAGAGGTTGAGCAGCGCATCCCTCTCGTTTTCCATTCTCTTTGAACCAAGTGCGGCATGGGTCTGCTTCGGATTGGGTATCTCTACGTAAAGTAGGATGTCCAAAACCCAACTCTAGAATGCTAACAGGAGACCTTGACAACTAGGAACCCAAATTTCAGGTCGATCCTAGTGGGTTCGATCATGAACGTTCCGTTGTGAGGCGGATTCGGGAAACCCTAGGTGACAAAACTCGAAACATTCCCTGGGAGTGCCGGGCAGCGACGCTTAGATTTGTTTCTCGATAGACTGCTAAAAGAATGCCTGGAAAGCCGATGGGTGAGCACCTCACATTAATGCTAAAAATAGAACAGATGGAAAGATGACTAAATTAGGTGGAAAAAACTCGGCTCCTATGGTGCAAGGAAAGCATGTGTCTAATGATAAGCTAGAGGGCTTGTATGCAAAAGGTCTATGTTTCAAATGTGGGGAGAAACGGTCTCCCGACCACAAGACAAAATGCAAAGGCAAGAATGTCAAAGTGAGCATGATCTTTGAATAGGAATTGGATGTTGAGACAAAATGAAAGCAGTCTATCTTAGCTTGAGTGCCTACCTACTCTTGAGGAGACGCATGACCATGATGATGATTGCCATGAAGAATTCTATAACCCTATGGATGGTTTTCCATTCGACCTGGGTGGTTACTACATGAATTATCCTTAGACAAATTTGGATTCATTGAAGCTTTGTTTGATCTCTAGTGATGCATGGAATGGTTCCAAAGGGGACAATACATTACGCCTTAAAGGCTATATTAATGGAAGAATCGCTCATATTCTTATCGATACTGGGAGTACACATAGCTTCATTAATACACGGTCTCTTGATGGGCTGAAGTTGTATACACAAGAAATGCCTTCATAACTAAGAATCCAAGTGGCAAATGGAGCTTATGAGAGTAGTAATCAGATTTGTTCCAATGTTCCCATCACCTTGTCATCATCTTGTACCACTTTAGTGAATCTTATTGCCTTGGAGATGGGTCCCATTGATATTATACTTGGTTGCAATTGGCTGAAAAGTATTGGTGAGTTTACCATGGATTTTGAATAGGCTACAAATAGAATTTCAATGGCATGGACATCAAGTTACTCTTCAAGGGATTGAGAAGAAGAAGTTAGAGGTGATCAGCACCAAGAAGATTAAGAGAGAGATCAATGCAAAGGCATGTATGTTTATACTTCTCTTATCAAAGGTTGATGAGGATCAGCCCTCTTCGAATTAGCCCTCTACTCCTTCAAAAGATATGGATCCTTATCTTTGCAAATTGTTGGAAGAGTATGATGATTTATTTCAGCCACCTACCTCTCTTCCTCCAAAGCATAAAGTGGATCACCCCATTGACTTGCTTTTAAATACCAAGCCTATCAACAAACCTCCATATTACCTTTCAAAGGTGGAAAGAAAAGAAGTTGAGTACCAAGTAAAGGAGCTACTTAAAATGGGTCTTATACAACCAAGTCAATCTCCATTTGCTTCTCCCATTCTCTTAGTCAAGAAGAAGGATTGTTCATTCCGCACGTGCATAGATTATCGGGACTTGAATAAGGCCTCTATCAAAAATAGGTATCCAATACCAAGGATTGATAATCTCTTGGATGAATTGAAGGATGCCAATGTCTTTTCAAAGATCTATTTTGGTCGAGATACCACCAATACGCATGAAGGAGGGGGATGAATACAAGACTGCATTTAGAACCGAGAGGGGATTGTATCAGTTCATGTTTATGCCCTTTGGTCTTTCAAATGCTCCAACCACATTCCAAGCTTTAATGAACAAGATACTTCAGCCACTTATGTTCAAGATATTTTTGGTGTTCTTTGATGACATATTGATTTATAGCAAGGACAAAAAAGAGCATTTGCATCATGTTAGAGAAGTTTTCGACATATTGAGGAGTCACAAGTTGTTTGTTAAAGCAGTCAAATGTACATTCATGACCAAAGAAGTAGAATACTTGGGACATATTGTTGGATAAAATGGCATCAAGGTTGACCCGAAAAAGGTCCAATGTGTGAAAGATTGGCCTACTCCAACAAATACCACTTCATTGAGGGGTTTTCTTGGTGTATCTTCTTTCTACTAAAGATTTATTAAGAATTATGCTCATGTGGCTGCACCATTAACCGATAGGTTAAAGAAAGAAGCTTTCTTTTGGGATGAAATAGCCGACAAAGGCTTCAATGAGCTGAAGTAACTCCTCATTTCAACACCCATATTGGTCTATCCCAACTTCTCTAAGGTCTTTGTGATCTATGTGGATGCTAGTGGGAGAGGATTGGGGGTTGTTTTAGCCCAAGAACATGGTGTCATTGCATATGAGAGCACAAAATTTGATAAAAAAGAGAGGCAAATGCATGTATATGAGCAAGAGATGCTAGCCATACTACATGATGTCAAAAAATGGCATCATTACCTCTATGGAAGTCACTTTAAAGTGAAAAGTAACCATAGGGTATTGAATTACTTCCTCTCATAGCCCAACTTGTCTCCTAAGCAAAGAAGGTGATTGGCAACTCTTCAATCATATGATTTTGAGATAGCATACACAGCTAGAAAAGATAATGTAGTGGCAGACACGCTCTCTAGGATGTGGACATGTAAGGTATCTACCATCTCCACTATATATAAAGATTGGATGAATGACATACAAGAGGAATATATGATGGAGGAGCATGCTGCCACAATAATTCAAAAATTATAGCAAGGGATAAATGAAGAATATCCAAATTTCAAATGGCATAATGGACTTTTGTGGTACAAAGGAAAGGTCTATTTGATCCCTCAAAGAAATTTTAGGATGAAAGTCCTTCAAGAAATGCATTCTTTGCCCTTGGCTGGTCATATTGGTCTCTTTAAAACTTTTGACAAAGTGCATAAGAGTTTATATTGGAAAGGCCTATGGCAGGATGTGAAGGAGTATGTTTCTCATTGCTTGGAATGTCAACAAAATAAAGATTCTTTTTTATTACCACTCGGTCTCCTTCAACCCTTGCCTATCCCACAAGGAAAATGGACCGACATTTCAATGGACTTCATTACGGGTCTCCCTACCACAAGGCATGGTTGGAATAGCATTTTTGTTGTGGTGGATAGATTACCAAATCGGCCCATTTTATTCCAACCAAGACACAATTTTCAGCAAAGCAAGTAGTCAATTCATGGAAGAAGTGTTCAAGTTATATGGAATGCCCTCGAAGATAGTGTTGGATAGAGACACTAGATTCATGGGAAATTTTTGGAATTTATTTACTTCCATGGGCACTACTCTCACCCCTAGTATGGCTTACCATCCTCAAACCGATGGTCAAACCGAAAGGGTTAACCGACAGGTGGAAGTGTACTTAAGATATTATTGTCATGACACGTAATCATCTTGGGATAATTGGTTGCATCTTAATGAATTTTGCTACAACACATATCATATGAGCATTGGGAGGGTTCCTTTTGAAGCACTCCATGGATACAAGATTCAAATTCCTTCAGTCATGTTTCATGAAGATGTGAATCCACAAGTGAAAGATGAGTTAGAAAGAATGGAGATGCTTATGAAGCAATGTAAAGAAAACATACGAAAGGTACAAGATGTCATGAATTCCTATGTTGATGATAGGCGGAGCCACATGGAGTTTGATGTTGGAGATTCAGTCTTCTTGAAGGTGCCCAAGACTCATTATGCATCCCTTAAGGGTGGAAATAACAAGTTAGCTCACAAATTTTATGGTCCATATTTGGTGTTGGAAAAGATTGGAGAGCTTGCATATAAGATCCAATTACCTTTAACTACTCGCACACATGATGTTTTTCATGTATCACAATTGAAGAAGTATATTGGGCAGGATGTACAAGTTATTGAAGAGCTTCCACCACTTGATGAAAGATGGATTGATTGTCTATGAACCTAAGAAGATTATTGGGAAGCATGAAAACGTTCTTACGAACCAAACTCTCACTGAATTCTTGATCAAATGGAGGGGACTACCTATGGAAGAGTCTATTTGGCAACCCTCTTCTTATTTGTATGCTTTTCCATGGCTTTTGCAAGATGAATGATGATAGTCTGTGCAAGGACAACTTGTTGTTTTAAAATATTGTTATTGATTAAATTGCCTTAGTGACATCAGAAAGTGATCTTGATGATATGGAATGATGCCTCAAGATGTGTATTTCATTTCTACACTTCAAACACTAAATTTGGACACCCCAGTCAAAAATTATGACAATTCTACTAATGCAACCATGTTTGGACAGCAAGCAGTCAATTCATTCTTTCATGTTCATTATGATGTTTCTTCACACAAAGCGCTTCCACATGCTTATGGATCTTTATCAACATAATTTTCTTCATTATCAACTTGCCTACTACTTCATTATCTTCAGTTTTGAGGACAAAACATCTCTAGGAGGGGATGATTTTTAATGAAGCAAATTATCAACATGAGAGTTGAAGCCTATTCCAAGTATAAACTTTGTAAATACTTGAGCCAAGAGAAAGAGGACTTAGGGTTTACTATAAAAAGGTAAGAAGTGCTAATGTAGCATCATTCTTTGGCATTATCACAATTTTATCCTTCTTGTCTTTCACCTTCTTGTACTTGGTTAACAGCTCATGGCTACATTGTGCTATGGTAATGGAGGATGTTCCATGGCATGGCCATGTTTGTAATTTAGTTTGCTACATTTCTTGTTGTGTGTAGCATAGATTTATTTGATTTCTTGTTCATTTCCATTGTTAGGTTAGTCCTTCTTTACACTAAATCCTAAAACTCAAACCCTATGACCCCAAACAAAAAATCTTGAGCCCTATATCCTAAAACCTAATTTTGCATTTTAAAACATAAACCTTAAAGCCCAAATAAATAGGAACTACATCTCCTTGGATCCCAAATCCATAGGCACTCAAAGACCTTAAAATCCCTAAAAAGCCCTAAAAACCATGAACCTTAAACTTTAAACCTTAAGCCTTAGACCCTAAATTTTATATCCTCTAAAGCTTTGATGATAAAACTAAGACCTATACCCTCTACACTAAAATATAGAGTATATATTATCAACTCTCTCATTTAGATGTCTCTTTGAGGTAGTAGAGCTTGACTATGTGGTCAAGCTTGTATCAACCCTATCTTTGAGATCTCTTTCAGGTAGAGCTTTGCCATCTAATCAATCTTATACCTATCTTCACATTAAAATCTCTTGGAAGTAGAGCTTGGCCATGTGCAAACCTATGTGAAGTTTCTCCTTAGGATCTCTTCAAGGAGGTAGATCTTGGTAATGTGCTTGCCCTCCCATCAAAATCTTTTTAAGGTAGTACTTGGCCATGTGCCCACACCTGTATCAATCTTCTCTCTTTATGATCTCTTTTAGCTAGATTTTCAAGCTTGTATCAACTCTCTCCTTGAGATATCTTCAAGGTAGTAGAGCCTGATCATGTGCTCAAACTTATATTAACCCTATCTTTGCGATCTCTCCTAGGTAGAGCTTATAATCTTGTATCGATATTCATTTTGAAATCTCTTTGACGCACATCTTAACCATATGCTCCAGTGGATGACAACTTTTTTTTTTTAGTTAACTTTGAGGAGGCAAAACTTGACCATGTGCTCAAGCTTATGTGAAGTCTCTTCTTGGCATCTTTTTAAGGAGGTAGAGATTAGCAATGTGCTTGAGCTTATATTAACCCTCCTATAAAGATTTGTTTGAGGTAGAGCTAGGCCATCTGCCCCAAGCTTGTATCAACCTTCTCTCTATGATCACTTTCAACTATAGCTTGGCCATGTGCTCACTCAAGCTTACATCAACCCTCTTCTTAAGATATCTTCAAGGAAATGGAGCTTGGCCATATGCTCAATCTTACGTTAACCCTATCCTTAAGATATCTTCGAGGAAGTAGAGCTTAGCCATGTGCTCAAGCTTATATCAACATTTGCATTGGAATCTCTTTGAGGCACATCTTAGCCATGTGATCAATGTGATAGCAACCCTCTCTTTGGGTTCACTTTAAGGGCGCAAAGCTTGCCCATGTTTTCAAGCTCATGTCTCCTTTGAGATGTCTTTAAGGTTTTAGATCTTAGCAATGTACTCAATCTTATGTTGACCCTCTTATCAAGATATTTCTTAGGTAGAGCTTAGTCATGTGCCTAACCTTGTATCAATCTTCTCCTCGTGTGGCTGTCTTTAGTGAGAGCCCTACTATGTGATCAAAACTCTCTCCTTGAGATGTCTTTATGGAAATAGAGTTTGGTCATATGCTCAATCTTATATCAATCCTATCTTTGAGGTCTACCAAGCTGATAGTAACCCTTTCTTTGAGTTCTCTTTGAGGAGGCAAATCTTGGCCGTGTGCTCAAGCTTATATCAAGTCTCTTCTTAGGTTATCTTCAAGAAGGTAGAGCTCAATGCTTGAGCTTATGTCAACCCTCTCGTCAATTTCTTTTTTATGTTGAGCTTCAACACCATCATGTATCCAAGCTTGTATCAACCTTCTCTTTAAGATCTTTTTTAGCCAAAGCTTGGCCGTGTGATCAAGCTTATATTAACTCTCTAATTGAGATGTCTTTGAGTAATAGAGCTTGGCTATGCACTCAAGCTTATATCAACCCTATCTTTGAGATCTCTTATAGGTGGAGCTTGGCCATATGTTTTGGCCATATTTTCAAGCTTATATCAATTTTCAATTTGAAATCTCTTTGAGGTAAAGCTTGGTCATGTGCTCAAGCTCTTTTACCCTTGAAGTCGTCTGATATAAAGTGGCACAAAATGATAGTGCACTAGTGGGGCAATATTATCATGTCCCTCTTGTTGGAAAATATGGGCGCATGGAAGGCGCTCGGTCGTGATACATAGCTACCCTTTCTTAGAATTACTTTGAGGAGGTAGAGCTTGGCAATGTGCTCCAATCTTGTATCAAGCCTTTCTGTGGGATCTATTCAAAGAGAGAGAGTTTAGCAATATGGTTGCAACCCTCTCATCAAGATCTTTTTGAGGTAGAGCTTGGCCATGTATACAAGCTTAAATCAAAATTCTCTCTAAGATCTCTTTTATCTAAAGCTTGGCTATGTGCTCATACATATATCCACTCTCTTCTTGAGATGTCTTTGAGACAATAAAGCTTGGCCATGTGCTCAAGCTTATATTAGCCACCCTATCTTTGAGATCTCTTTTAGGTAGATCTTGGATTTGTGCTTAAGCATATATCAAATTTTGCTTCTAAATCTCTTCAAGGAGATAGAGGCTAGGCTTATATTCACCCCCTCATCGATGTATTTTTGAGGTATAAGCTTACATCAAGCTTATCTTTGAGATCTCTATTAACTAGAGCTTGGACATGTGCTCTAGCTTATATCAACCTTCACTTTGAGATCTTATTAAGGCATAGCTTGGCTATGTACTTGAGCATATAGCAACCTTCTATTTGAGTTCTCTTTGAGGACAAAGAGCTTGGTGCCTATATTATTTCTATCCTTGATATCTCTTTGTGATCGAGCTTATATCAAATCTTCCTTCGCACCCAACCACCCTCTCTCTTTTGAGATCTCCTTGAGGCATAGCTTGGTTGTGTGCTCAAGTTGACATCAACTCTCTCTTTGGGATTTCTTTGAGCATTGTGTGGACATGTGCTTAAGAGTATATTATGCCTTTGATTATGAGATATTTTTGAGGCATTATTTTGCCATGTGCTCCACCATGTCACAATAGGTTATACTTTGAAATCTCTTTAAGGAGATCTGTTCTATGTAGAGCATGGTTGTGTGCTCAAGCTTGTATCAACCTCTTCTAAATATGTTTGAGGAAAAGTTTTACCATATGGTGCAAAGCTTCGCAATGTGCTCAAGCTTATAGCAAGTCTCTCTTTGAGATCTCTTCAAGGATATAGAGACTAGCAATATGCTTAGCATTGTGCTTGAGCACATCAACCCTTGCATGAAGATCTTTTTGAGGTAGAGCTTGGCCATGTGTGGCCATGTCTCCAAGCTTACATTAACCTTCTCTTTGAGATCTCTTTTAGCCAGAGCTTGGACATGTGTTCTGCAACTTATATATTAGCTTAACTATGTGCTCAAGCTTATAGCAATCCTCTGTTCGATCTATCTTTGAGGGAGAGCTGGCAAATAATATATCATTTTTCTACTTGATATCTCTTTGTTGCAGGGTGGCCAAGCTTGGCTACATGCTCAAACCTTCCTTCAAGACCTCTTTGACATAGAGTATGCCCATGCACCCAAGTTTATATCCACCCTCTCTCTTTAAGATCTCCTTAAGGCATAGATTAGTTGTGTGCTCAATCTTATATCAACTCTCTCTTTGAAATATCTTTGGGCATACTTGGCCATGTGCTCAAGCTTATACCATCCCTTTTTTATTAGATATTTTGGAGCCATTGTTTTGCTGTGTGCTCTAGTTTGTCACAATAAGTTACACTTTGAAATCTCTTTAAGGCATAGCTTGGCCATTTTTCAAGCTTATATCAAGATTTTAGCAACCCTTTCTTGAAGATATTTTTGAAGAAAAGCTTGGCATGTGCTCAAGCTTATATCATCCCTTTGTTTTCAAGATATCTTTGAGGCATAGCTTGGCTATGTGCTCAAGTTGATAGTAATAGGTTATACTTGGAAATATCCTTCAAGCATAATTCATCCTAGTGTCATGCTAGCATAGTCTAAGGCTATTATATGTGTTTTATAGGTTATATTTTACAAGGTGGAGATAAGGTTCATTTACTATTGGATAATGGAGAAGCTGGTTTTGGTTCCGTATGTTAAACTTGTCTAAATGCAATTTGTAGTGGATCAAAGATTACGATGGCGGGTAATGTTTCTATGATACTGAATACATGTTTCAAAGATTTCATGGTTCCTTTTCCTACTTCATATGTGAAAGAGTTGAAACATGCTATGTGGAGGGCTATTCGATGGCCCTTGTTGGGTGTGAATGTAGTAGTTCATAAGGAGAGTACTACAACTTCAACATCTCTAGTTGAGGTTTGTGAACAAATAGAGCACTATGGTATTACTAAAGATGTGGATGGCTTGCATGTATATGGATAAAGTATAATGGTTCCATACCGATTGATGGAATGTCACCTATCTCACTCCAAGATGGTGTAATGTCACCTATCTCACTCAAAGATGATAAGTAAATGATTCGTCAATCATGAAAGAATAAGTGTGTCACCCTATGGGATAAGAGTAAGATTCACAAATGCCATGAAGGTGTTGGTAATGTTTCTACTATTTTCCCCCCAACTTGTATGAATTAGGGCTTAGGAGGGGGGAAGTTTAAAGGGTTATAAAGAAAAAAACTTACTGCACTTGTCATCGACTAATTTACCACTATTGACATCTATTGCCATCTCATCATCACCACCACCACTCTTCTCATGATCAACATCGCTACCCACCTCAGATTGATCAACATCTTTTGATAATCCTTCCTCCTAATCACCACACATGTGGATGATCATGCAGGTAGCCGTAAGCTTAACAAGAGTCCGAGAGAGCTCAAGTGAGAACGACAATGTTGAGAGGGAAAGGGAGAGGCTATCATCCTTACTCCAATGCTATAAAATCCTTGGCCTTTTTTGGACCACCCCAACATGCTGTGTGTGTGTGTGTGTGTGTGTGTGTGTGTGTGTGTGTGTGTGTGTGTGTGTGTGTGTGTGTGTGTGTGTGTGTGTGTGTGTGTGTGTGTGTGTGTGTGTGTGTGTGTGTGTGTGTGTGTGTGTGTGTGTGTGTGTGTGTGTGTGTGTGTGTGTGTGTGTGTGTGTGTGTGTGTGTGTGTGTGTGTGTGTGTGTGTGTGTGTGTGTGTGTGTGTGTGTGTGTGTGTGTGTGTGTGTGTGTGCGCGCGCGCGCGCGAAACAGAAGGGGAAATAGAGAAGAAGGAGATAGTGGAGAGGAGGAAGGAATAGGGAGAAAAAGAAAAGAAGAGAAATAGGGGATAAAGGAGGGGAAGTAGAGGAGGTGAAGAAGATAGAAGAGGGGAAGAGTAGAGAAGGAGAAGAAGACAAAGGAGAGAGGAAGAGGAGAAGAAGAGGGAAAGAGAGAGGAAAAAGGGAAGGAGAGGAGAAGAAGAAGAGGATAAAAATATTTGAATGTGGAGGTATGCAAATAGGGTCATGGGATCATCATTTATTATATATCGCTAATGGTAGTGTCTCTAATAGCTACATTTTCCTGATGAGGTTTAGAGGGTGATAGCAAAGTGTGTTGATGGTGTTGCTCAAATTGTCTGTAGAAGGTTTGTTCCACATGCAATAAGGGGCTATCTATAGTTACCATGGGAGGGTCATGCGAGCGATGTCCAAGTGGGTAGTAAATCTTGTTGCCATTGAAGTGCCCAATGGATTGGCCATCTAAGGTTTCTAGCTCCACGTTACCTATCCTATTGATTACATGGATATGGAAAGGTCCAAGGCCTTATAGTTTCAACTTTTGTTTGTGGCCTTTTATGGAATAGGGCAGAACAAGATCTCCCTTATCAAAGGATCTTTATTTCTCATGTTTGTCAAACCAAGCTTTTCATTGTTGTATTTCCACACAATAGAAGTTAGTTAGTTAGTTTGAAAGTTGTTAGTCAATTAATAAGTTAGTAAGGTTACTAACTAAAAACTAACCAACATTAATAATTAAGGATTTTTATTTAATTAAAAATATATGTTTAAAAAATCAAGAGTCGTAAATCTGATATTTTTCTTGGATTGACAAGGGCCATAGCCACCCTTCACGTAAGTTACAACGTGAACAAAACTTATGAGCTATATTAATCACTAGTATTAATGTGTATAGTTGGATGGTCCAAAAATATTAGATTTTGGGCAAAACTAGTATATTTTAGATATTTTAGATATATCCTTTTTAAAAAAAGATATGGAGATTTCTAGAACTAGATGTCATTTAAAAGAAAAGACAAGTGATGTTTTAGTTAGTTTTGGAGATTTTATCAATAGAAAAAATAAAGAGACGGATTTGCGAAATCCTGCACGCTGCGATCGCAATCTACAAACAGGAAACAACACTTCAAACAAAGAAAAGAAGAAGGAGTGAAGGAACTGAGAGTTTTCTAATCAAGAGTCTTGGAATTTTACCCCCCTTTCGGAGCCAATGGAACCATCAGATTTATTATCTGAGCATCAGATCATTGATCTTTCCAAGATCCCCCTCCACAAAGAGCTCCACTTCTTAGCCACAAGCCCTCTCCTCTAATCCACTATAAATATGAGGCATGGGGAGGCACAAGAAGGATAAGGAGATCCCAAGAGGCTACAAGAGAGAGGTAGAGAGAAGGATACCCCTCCAAGAGATTGTGAGAGAGAGCTTGAGAGAGAGAGAGAGAGAGAGAAGAGTTACCCCGAGAGGTTGCAAGGGAGAGAGTTAGCTCAATTCCCTCTATCTTGATCCTTGACTTAACCATCTTCTCTTACACTCTCCCGTCTCAAATCTATTCTACCTTCTTAATCTCTTGAGTCTACTTGCGGACGATGGCCTCTAAGTGAAGAATGTCACGTGCAGATGGCAATCCCATAACCAAGAACGAAGCTTTAGACAAAGGCATCACCATCAATCCAATTGTGGTACCGGTCGTAAGTAATGTATTTCCAAATTGATAGATGCTTGTTTTGATTCTTGTATGCGATACGTTAGGTGCCATACTATGATGCATGAGTATAGGTCATCGGAATGGATAAATTTCATCTGACGTATTCAAAAGATCGAGCTTTCAAAGTGCATGTATTAAGGAAAGTTAATTGCACCTAGTTGCATATGGCTTATTCGTTGATAGAGAAATTACAAGGAAGAATTAGTCAAGGGTTATGAAGGATATAGTCATTAAAAGAAAAACATTAAAAGATTGTATATACAAGTGCTAGGTTAAAGCATAGTCAAGGTGTTAGATATGATCAATGCCCCACCCTCATTAGGTGCTACCAATGATCCATGGTGCTCAAAGTTGTAAGGCCCCCATTATGAGGAGAAGCCAAGTGTGAGCCTGGACATTGGTGGAGTCCTGACTTGTATATCAGATGAGGTCTATGTGATCGGATGGCAAAAAGGTGACCATTGTGGGTCTAATCTTTGGGTTAGACGGAGTGGTTAAGCTGGTAGCAACTCGAGGCGCATTGCATCGAGTTGCGGTATAAGGGAGTTAAAAGGGGCCCCTATTGTGGGGTCTAAGGGCCGCGGAAGCGGCCCCTGGCTGGGGGGGTCCGAGGGCAGCGCCCCCGGCCCGATGGTGAAGGGAATATTCCCTGGAATATTCCCTGGCCGACTAGTGGAGGCTCATATGGTAGGTCGGTCAGCAGGCCGACCTAATGACCTTCGCGGGCTATAAAAGCTAAACCCTTTCGCAGCCATCTTACACTCATCTTTCACCCAGTCAGAGTTGTTATTCCAGCTAGCCTTAAGCTCTTCACCTATCTTCTGTCTAGATCGCCATCTAAGCTTCACACAATGGAAGCGCACGGGTGGACAGAGCCATCTTTGTATCAGTTGTTTGGAGTTAAAGAATTTATTGATTCTCCTCTTATCTGTTGTATACTCTCTATCTCTTTCTCAGATTCTGTTCGCTGCGCCGTGTAATATTTTATATGGTATCAAAGCCCAGGGAGCTCTAGAGATGGGAGAGCGTGCAAGAGGCAAAGGCTTCAACAGCAAAGAGAAACTATGTCGACTCCGGGAAGCGGTTTTGGCGCATCAGGAAGCGGTGCAAGAGGTGGTGCTGCTATACCAGCTATTCAGACACTGAGGATTCGTCCACCAACCTTCAGCGAAGGCAAGTTAGATGGTACAAACTACACCTTGTGGAAGTTCAAAATTACAACTATCCTTGATTCTTATGAGCTTCTGGAGACTGTACTGGGGACTGACGCAGAACCACAGCCTACCCCCGACCCATCAAATCCTAGTGTGATGATTCCTCCGAATGTAGATCTTCTACGAGCTTGGAAACGAAGGAATGCAGATGCATTGTGTACCTTAGTTACAAGCTGTTCTGATAGTGATTTGACTTTGATTCAGCATACAACCAAAGCGTCAGAGGCTTGGAATGTGCTAAGGAGTCAGTATGAAACACGAAACCAAACAAGGATTCAAAACTTGGAGAATCAACTAGCAGCGGAGAAGTTTGCTGAAGGAGAGATGGTTGAAGCATTCATCACTCGGATTAAGAATCTGCGCGACCAGATGGCTGGCGCTGGGATACAAAAGACTAGCAAAGAGCTAGCCAATACGGCTGAAGCAGAGTTGGAATTATTCATGGCGACCATTGAGGAAGTGTGCTCCTCAGCACAAGAAGAATCTACCACTGACTCATGGGTGTTGGATAGTGGGGCCTCCCATCACATGACCAACAAGAAAGGTCTATACAGTTCTATGCAGCCTCTACAAGAATCCATCACTGTGACGGTTGGAAATGATGCTAAATGCCCTGCTGCGGGCACAGGTACTATTTCTTTTGTTGCTGCAAATGGTAAAGTCAAAAAGCTTTCAAATGTGTTGTATGTTCCCGAAATCAAGAGAAATCTCTTATCAGTTGCTGCCATAACTGATCTTGGTCATGAAGTGAGGTTCAAGAAGACAGGTGCAGAAATTATTGATAGTGTTGGCACAATTGTTGGCAAAGGAGAAAGAAGGAACAACCTGTATGAGCTAAGTGCTCTTACAGCCACCGCTGGAGTGGGCACAAGTAAGCTTTGGCATGAAAGGTTTGGACACATCGGATTTGCAGTATTGAAGGAGATGCAAAAGCAAGGTATGGTTGCTCACCTACCTACAATAACTGAATTGAAGGAACCATGTGAAGCTTGTATGATGGGCAAGCAACAGAGAAAGGCATTTCCACAAGAAAGCAAGAATAGAGCACAGGCTCCTCTAGAGTTGGTGCATGCTGACTTGTGTGGTAAGATGCCTACACAGGCCTTGGGGGGATCTTCTTATTTTATGTTGATTGTCGACGACTACAGTAGGAAGATGTGGGTGTACTTCCTTCGTGATAAGGCTCAAGATTTTGGTAAGTTTAAAGAATGGCTAATACTTGTTGAGAATGAAACAGGGAAAAGTGTGAAGAAATTTAGAACAGATGGTGGTGGTGAGTTCAACTCAAAGGAGTTTAAAGGCTTTTGCAAGAGCAAAGGTATCAAGCGTCAATTGACGACACCTCACACACCTCAGCAGAACAGTGTTGTGGAACGCAGGAATCGCACCATTGTGGAGATGGCAAGATGCATGCTAAAGGGCAAGGGATTGCCTAACCATTTTTGGGCTGAAGCTGTTAATACTGTAGTCTACATTCTAAATCGGAGCTATACAAAGGCTCTCAAGGGAAAAACACCTCATGAGGCTTACACTAGTAAGAAACCATCTATCTCACATTTCAGAATTTTTGGATGTGAATGTTATGCACATGTTCCAGATGAGAAGAGAAACAAGTTACAACCAAAAAGCAGAAAATGTATCTTCTTGGGTTATAGTGACGAGCAGAAGGCTTACAAATTATATGGCCAAGAGGCAAAGAAGATCATCGCGAGCCGAGATGTGGTGTTCAAGGAGGAGCCACATACAGTGGAGGAGGAGAAGGCAAGTTCTTCCACTTTATCATCAAGCGAAGAAGTAGTCCACTATGAACCTGTCCCAAGAGCTATCCCTATCCTTAAGGAGGAGGAAGCATCATCTTCAGATGATGAGGAAAAAGTTCACCAACCTGACATCACCCCACCGGAAAAGCCATTGCCGCGCTAGGTGAAGCAGCTCTATGACCACAATAATCCTATGCCTGCATCTGTTGAGGAGAAGGCAGACGGACCAAGGAGGTCTCAGAGAATAGAGGAGTAAAGGAGGGCTTCTGCTCACATAGTCAATATGGCCTTGATGGTTGAGATTATGAGAGAAGTAAAGGAGCCAACTGACTTAGAAGAAGCACTTGTAGATCCATCATGGAAGGCTGCTATGCAGGCGGAGTATGACAGCATAATGAAGAATAACACTTGGGAGCTAGTGGATCGACCAGCAAAGCGGAAGGTTATTGGCACCAAGTGGATCTGGAAGGTAAAGTACAAGGCTGATGGTACCTTAGAAAAGTACAAAGCTAGACTGGTTGCCCAAGGATTTTCACAAGTTGAAGGGTTTGATTTTCAAGAGTCATTTGCCCCAACTGCCAGAATGACCACTATTCGCACGGTACTTGCAGTGGCTGCCCACAAGAAGTGGCCAGTGTACCAAATGGATGTTAAGTCAGCATTCTTAAATGGTGACCTCAAGGAGGAGGTATACGTGGCTCAGTCACCAGGGTTTGAGGCCCCCCATTCTGAGAACAAAGTGTGTAAACTGAAGAAGGCATTGTATGGGCTGAAACAAGCCCCCAGAGCATGGTACCAACGGATAGATAGGTTCTTTTTAAACCTAAACTTCAAAAGATGTGCCTCAGATGCTAACTTGTATGTTTAGAGGGATGGTAAAAAGTCTGTAGTGATTGTCCTATATGTGGACGACCTTCTTATTACAGGTGACTATGAAGATATGATCAACCAAACTCGAAAGGCTTTGAGTTCTGAGTTTGAAATGACAGACTTGAGCTTGCTGCACTATTGTTTGGGGATTGAAGTCTGGCAAGAGCTAGGAAAGATCTTCATCTCTCAGAAGAAGTATGCATGGGAGATCTTGAAGGCATTTGGCATGACCGAGTGCAAGGAGATAGCTACACCTATGGAGGTGAATGCAAAGTTATCTATCGAGGATACATCAGCACTAGCAGACATTGGGAGGTATAGGAGGTTGGTCGATAGTCTGATCTACTTATGTAACACCAGACCAGATATAAGTTTTGTTGTTGGTGTTTTGAGCAGGTTCTCAAACAAACCTCATGAGAGTCATTGGAAGGCTGGGATGCGGGTGCTCAGATACTTGAAGAAAACTTCTCTTGTGGGGAACTGTGACTCAGATTGGGCAGGAGACATTGATTCCAGGAAGTCAGTTTCTGGTTATTGTTTCTCTTTGGGTTCAGGAATTTTCTCTTGGATTAGTAAGAAGCAACCAACAGTGGCATTGTCTTCTACCGAAGCAGAGTACAAGGCAGCTTGTTTTGCTGCATGTGAGGCCGTATGGTTGAGAAGGATTCTATGGCATACGGGAGTGCAGGATGAAGAACCAACTGTGCTGAGATGTGACAATCAGAGTTGCATCGCCATTGCCAAAAATCCAGTATTTCATGCACGCACCAAACATATAGAGATCCAGTATCACTATGTGCGTGATTTGATGGAGGATGGGATAGTGGAATTGGTCTACTGTCCAACAGAGGAGAATGGAGCAGATATCTTCACCAAAGCACTTACAAAGGATCTGCTTCAAGTTCATCTTCAAAGACTTGGCATTGGGCCAAGGAGATAGTTCACCTATGGGTGGACATTGAGGGGGGGTGTTAGATATGATTAATGCCCCACCCTCATTAGGTGCTACCAATGATCCATGGTGCTCAAAGTTGTAAGGCCCCCATTATGAGGAGAAGCCAAGTGTGAGCCCGGACATTGGTGGAGTCCTGACTTGTATATCAGATGAGGTCTATGTGACCGGATGGCAAAAAGGTGACCATTGTGGGTCTAATCTTTGGGTTAGACGGAGTGGTTAAGCTGGTAGCAACTCGAGGCGCATTGCATCAAGTTGCGGTATAAGGGAGTTAAAAGGGGCCCCTATTGTGGGTGGGGGGTCCGAGGGCAGTGCCCCCGGCCCGATGGTGAAGGGAATATTCCCTGGAATATTCCATGGCCGACTAGTGGAGGCTCATATGGTAGGTCGGTCAGCAGGCCGACCTAATGACCTTCGCGGGCTATAAAAGCTAAACCCTTTCACAGCCATCTTACACTCATCTTTCACCCAGTCAGAGTTGTTATTCCAGCTATCCTTAATCTCTTCACCTATCTTCTGTCTAAATCGCCATCTAAGCTTCACACAGTGGAAGCGCACGAGTGGACAGAGCCATCTTTGTATCAGTCGTTTGGAGTTAAAGAATTTATTGATTCTCCTCTTATCTGTTGTGTACTCTCTATCTCTTTCTCAGATTCTGTTCGTTGCGCCGTGTAATATTTTACACAAGGGTTATAAATAGCATAATTGCTAAAAGAATATGACATTAAGAATCATGAATAAAAAGTACTGGTTTAGATACTTCAAAATTACTTAGTCTAAGAGCGCAAATATTAAGAAGAACTCGATTCTAGCTCAAGGCAAAACCTGTTGGAGTCTAATTACTTGAGATAATCTCACACTTATCTTATCAAGTATTTACACGCTATGCTTATAACATATTATGATATATGAGGATAATTTCCTATTTGCCTCATGACTTGACTAAGAGCTAGTACAAGAAATTAATCGTAAGGGTTAAAGCTAAGAAGTCTTGAGATCCATCGGATAACAATGGCTTTTGGCAATCCAAATTTAGGGTTGGGTTATCAATCAAGGTAAGTGACCTATAGAACTTACATCATGAATAGTATTTGAACCCTTAACATATGCCCTAGCCGAAGGAAGGAAGTGTTAAGAAACATTTTTTCATAGTATTGATCTTAGGTCCCAAGGGTAGAGCAAATATACGATGGAAATGTTATATCATCTATTCTTGCATTGTTTGGAAAGAATGAAATTGGTTTTGTTGGTTGATCGAACAACATCCTAAATGCTTTTACATTCAACTGGTTGTTAGTTGTTGTTTGGATTATTATTCCAAGTGCTTGTGATTTATGCTAAATGCATGGCAAGGGTCTGTGATGACAAATTGCCATGGGGATAAAGGAATTTTTTCCTAGAAAATGATATTAGGGTTGAATGCCTTGTCTGTGCTTGATTCTTAAAGGATTTAATTAAGGAAGGATATATTTCACAGGTGGATCACCTCCATGATTGCACCACGGATTAACCCAAAGAGGACACTACTCAATTCATGGGCCGAAGGTCGAGTGGTGAAAAGGCCAACCACGGGAATGATGTTTCGCTCCTAGACAGCTTGTGGGTCAGGTGGAGCTCTGGACACACTTTGCTAGGTCTAGAATGGAGTTGAAGACCTCCGTGGCCCCCAACATCTGGGCATGTTGGGAGATCCTATTCTAGATAAAGGATTGAATTTGTGGTGCCGTGTGATTTGGATCAATTACTTCTGCAGGGCAGAAGGGATACTTCTGTTAGACAAAAGGGATACATAATTTCTCCTGTATGGGCATGAGACAAAGATTAACTTGAAGATACGTTAAGGAACTTGTTTGAACTTGTTTGTCAATAGATTGCTTTGCTCTGTTTTCGTGTCTATGCTATAAGTTATGCGAATGAACCATGTTCCCTAAAAGGCTTAATTAATGAAGTTGACTTTTAAGTATCACACATAAATGTGTTAGGACCTAATTAGAAAACTAAAGATATCTAATGGAAGCGGGTCGGCGGAACCCCCAACGGGTCTACCCTACAACGGCAGGGTGGTCTCCTAGAGAACTAGGAGGCTTCTCACAAGATTTTAACCGTCATTTGACCTTTAGGTATTGTTAGGTTAGAACCTGATTCATGCCATTTTAGGGGACCGGAATGGGACTATGCCCTACGGGCAGAGAGGTTGAGCAGCGCATCCCTTGCATTTCCCATTCTCTTTGAACCAAGTGTGGCATGGGTCTGCTTTGGCTTTGGTATCTCTGTGTAAAGTAAGATGTCCAAGATCCGACGTTAGAATGCTGTTAGGAGACCTTGGCCATTAGGAGCCCAAATTTCAAGTCAATCCTAGTGGGTTTAGCCATGAAAGTTCTGTTGCGAGGTGGATTCGGGAAACCCTAGGCGACAAAAATTGGAACATTCCATGGGAGTGCCAGGCAACAACGCTTAGATTCATTTCTTAATAGACCACGAAAAGCATGCCTAGATAGTCGATGGAGCAGGCACCTTAAATTCATCGAGCCTTTTCAACAACAAGTAGGGCATGGATGGCTAGTAATCAAGTTTCTGTTAGGTGTTTGGAGCTCTACTAAGAGAAGTTGCTAGACCTTAGTAACTTTGCATTATTCTTTTATAGGGATGCACAAACTTGGAATCCGGATTTCAACCAACATAAGGGCACCAATGCTAGATGTAAGTCTGAAAGGGTTTGTCTTGTGGTAGTTTTATAGGGTGTATGGTAGGCCTAGATTACTAACATGAGTTTATGATGCTAGTCAAAGCGTGATGCTAATACAATCTTTGTTAGGACATTAACAAGAATCTTATTGGTAGCTTCAGCTTGCCCATTTGCTTGGGGGTAGTAAGGTTTGGATGTCCTATGGATAACTAAGAGAATGGATAGTAAGTGCCCAATCACTTCATTCAAAAAGTGTGTTCCATGGTCTCCTTGATGATTTCAATGGGATATTCAAAGCGTGAGATGACCTACTCCTAAAGAAATCAAGTAGTGCTCCTTGCACCATTTTTGTGAGTACCTACAGTCTCCCTCCATTTAGTCATGTAGTCTATGGTGATGATAATGTACTGAACCTAGCAGTATTGAGCAACTAGACCAATGGGTCACATTAGGTCCATACCCCACTTTTCAAAGGGCTAGCAATTGATTACTAACATGAGTTCCATTTTACTTTTCTCGATGTGTAGTTTTGTCATTTGGCACTCATCGTAATGCCTAACAAAATGGGATGCATCCTTAAACAATGTGAGCCATCATAATTGGGATTGAAGTACCTTGTTGTGGTAGTTGCATCGAAGTGTCTATTGACAATGCCACCATATGTCTCTTATAACATATCTTTAATTTTGTGCTTAAAGGCACATCTTCTAAGTAGACCCTCATGTCCTAAGTAGAATAATTGGCCCGATGATCAATTGATAAGGCATGGTCTTGATCAAGAGACATATGAGGTGAGCTTTTTCAATGGGCCATTTCAGTAGGCCTTGCTCCAAGACATGAACAATGTCATCAACCTAATGAGGTGTGAGATAAGCTTTGAAGAGCTAAGTTTCCTATGTGATATGAATATGAGCATTAGGGAGCTGGTCATCAACCCCTATGCCCTTTTAGAAATGTTGTTTTCCCTTGGTACTATGATTGAAAAGTCAAATTCAAGTAACAATAGAAGTCATTGAGCGATGCATCCTGTGGCACAAGTCTTATTTACAAGGTATAAGAGCACCTAATGGTCTATCAAAAATGTAAGGGAAGTGGCAAGGAGATAGTGTCTAAACTTTTTAAGTGTATAAACCATTGCTACTCCTTCTCTTTCTGTAGTTAAGTAATTTATCTTAGTCTCAATGAGTTGTCAACTAGTGAAAGTTATTGGAAAATCCATATTATGTTCACCGAGTTAGTGCAATATGGCTCCAATTGCAATCTTAGAGGTTTTGATGTGTACATGGAATGTGCTTGTCTAGTCTAGGACTCTTAAGATAGGTGTAATCATTAGAGCCTTTTTTAAAGTTCTGTAGGAGGCTTGTCCATACTTAGCTATTTAGTAGCTTGTAAAGTGGTCAAACAATAGTTGCATAGTCAAGCACAAAGCAATGATAGTACCCAGTATGGCCAATGAATCACTACACCCCCTTTGGATCAGTGGTTGGGTGGAGAGAGATTCATTATAACTTGACCTTAGCCATGTCAATCGCAATTCCATTTTTGGATAAATATGACCCAAGATATTGCCATGCTCTACCCAAAATTTTCATTTTAGAGGATTTAGGGACAAGTCATACTGCTAAAATCTCTGGAAGACAAGTCAAAGCTTGTCAAGGCTCTTCCCAACTCAAATGGACACAAATGTCATCAATCAACACCTCAATTCACTTCTATAGCATGCCCTTAAATATGGTGCACATGAGTCTTTGGAAGGTTGTGAGAGCGTTAATCAGTCCAAACGGCATGACAATGTTTGTGAAGATTCCCCATTCATTGGCAAAGCCAGTTTTTGGTCTATCATTTGGATGGACTTGTATTTGATTGCACCACCCTGAGAATTCATCCACAAGAAGTTATAAGCTTCCTTCCATGCTACTCATTTAATCATATGATTAGTGTAAGGCTATAGAGGATAATTGTCTCTCTTAGTAGCAACATTCAATTTCTTGTAGTTGATGCAAACTTAGATTTTGTTGTTCTCCTTGAACACCACAATAAAATAAGTGATACCTAGTCTATGTGTTCAATTTTGTATATGATTCCTACTTTCTAGAGCTTGTTGATCTCTTCCTTGACACGATGAGCATAGTGCAGACTCATGGGATAGGGTATTGGCATTGGGCTTGATTGAATTGTGTGTGCAAGGACTTATAGGGATATGCATGTAAGGTCTGAGTAGTTCCAAGCAAAGACATCTCAATATTCATTTAGCAAGTCCACAAGTTGTGCTTTATCCTCTTCATTAAGGTATTGAGTCATGTATATAGTCTTAGAGGATCCCCATGCTCTACAATATTCACCTCTTTGACCCTTGCAACCCCCTCAATGGGTTCATTGGATATGCCTTTGTGCATTACACTAAGCAATACGACTATCCGATCATTCTTCTTGAACTTCATAAACATGGAGTAAGTCACATGGCTTCTTTTGACTTTGAATTTCAGACTCGATATTGTAGGTCTTGTTCTCCAATGTTTTCTCTAGATGGACGAGGAGTTTGGTCTTGATTTTCATAGATTGGGATGGTTGGGAAATTTCAAAGTCAAAATCATTATTTCCATCTGTATCAGAGTTATAACTCATTCTAATATCCTTATGAACTTTGTCTTGGTCATTTCTTACTAGGAATATCTCAAGGTATGGACATAGATCATTGATTTGATGCCTCATTTATTCATAATCAAGAACTTTGAGATAATCAAGTCATTCCACTTCTAAGGTCACTCTAACAATTCTAACATCAAGGAATGGTCTCTCAAGTGGAGAGGTCTTTGGATCTAAGTAGATTTTCTCAATGATGTAGCCATTAGTGTCATAGCTTATGGAATCTAACTCGGTGTTCTCATTGTCTTGAACTTAGTAGTCCTTAGAAGCATTCATTTCCTCAACATTTAAGCCTCACTACTGCATTAGCGAGGCAAACAGGTTACTGTGAAAATCAAACAAGACAGTGTAGGCTCATCCATTGCCATGTGGGTTTGTTCAAGAGATCTTTAAAGATGGTCAAATTAGTATTTGAGTTATTGCAAAAACATGGTCTTCACCTACTAAGGATCTTATGTAGCTCAACCTTTTCTTTTGGTGTTTGATAGCCCTAGAATGTGATAGTGGTTGAGTCAAGGGCCATCATGAAGAGAGGCATTGAAATGGATCAATAAGAGGTTCGAGGATGAGTACTGTAGTGTTCACTACATCTATTTGACTCATGCATTCATGGGCTGAACAATACTCCCAACTCCTTCGTGAATGGCAATTCTAAGGTTGCAAGAATATGCATCTAGTCTTGCTCATCCTCAAGGAAGGAAATATATCTCGCCAAAGGTTAGATGGTCAAAGGGTAATTAGTGTCTCCTTTTAATAGTGCTTGTAGAGGTATTGTCAAGGTCAATGGGGGAGGTCCATCTCAATGAAAATAGCCTCCTTTCAATTACCTAGAAAGACTAGACCATTGCCCTAGTCTTCAATGAGGCATGCATTGTGCATCCAAGGTCAACCAAGTAATAAGTCATAGTCAACTCCATTCATGATGACAAACTTCTAAACTCCTATAATATTGACTGGTCAATCCCTTAAGACTCTTAATGGTCTAACCTTGAATCTATTGGCTATAGTTTGATTAAAGTGCAATGGTTCAATTGGTGGATTTTCCCAAGCTTGAAGTACATTCTAGTTAACTATACTCACACCGGCTCTAGTGTCCATGATTCCTCATCACATATCCCCAAGGGTTTCCACCACGGGCAAAACTACATATATTTTGGCTCCTTTCTAATACGTGTTGATCCCCAAGGCACTTAGGGTTGGAGGTGCACTAAAGCCAAACTATGGAGCAAGGTGGGATTGGTTAGGGTTTGTGCCTTCTACCTATGCTTTCAATCCTTACCAAACCACTAAACTACCTTTGAATAGAGTTTCAAGTGGAATGGTAACTTTAGTTGATGGAAGTGCAGTAGTTATGGAAGGTTCGAGACTTTCATAGATATATTTTACATCTCTTTCTATGTTACCTTTACCCATTCCTTGAATTTGTGAATAGCAGCTAACTACTAAACTGGGTAAAGATATGAGTTATCTTTGGCAATAGTTTCCTTTGTAGTCAGAGGTGCCATTGTAGCACTCTTTGCATTAGAGATGAGAGCAGTTTGTGATATTGATGAGAGGCCATTTCTCTTAATTTTAAGCTCAACAATCTTTGTTCATTTCTTAGCACTATTTTTTACCAATTATCAAGTCATTCATTGTCACAGGGCCATCAATACTTATTCCCCCCACCTTGCTTTGTGCGCAAGTAATAGCATGCACTAGAATGGAAATACTATCTTCATCATTAATCATTTCCACTACAAATAGGATTAAGGATACTAAAGGCACCATGGCCTTACAACTACTTTCCTTGTGTTGTGGACAATCAAGACATATATGTGTGACTCCACATTATGAAGCATTGGTCGACTTTGTTTCCCTTAGCTTACTCGTGTTTGTGTGGACACCTCAAGGAAACATGTCTTAGTTGTCCACAAGTCCAACAAGCAATGGGGTCTCTAGTTGAAGGCATACCTTGCCTGCAATCTCATTAAAACATTGTAATTGGTAAATGTTTATAATCCAAGAGGATCTGGTATCCTTTATCATCATAACAAACAAAAGATTCCATGTATTATTCCTCCTCCATTGGTTCCTCAATGAAATGGACAATGACATCACTAGGTAGATGGGTGATTATTGGCATGGGAGTCTATGTATATTCCTGAAGGATTTATTTCTATCCTTTGCATGGCCACTTGATGCTCTGGGGGGGGCAGCATGCCAATGGTGGGGGAAAGTGGGGATTACCTTGGATAATTAGCAATTTGATTATACTATTGATAGGCAAAATTAGGGCCGAGGAACCATAATGGTGGGCCTCATTAGTATATTGCTTCATGGCCAAAATATCCACAATTTGAGCAAATCCTTGGTGGTTAGGAATATTCTGAGGGAAGGTGGTCTTTACCACAATGTACACACTATATGTTTTGGTGATATGTTGAGATTTTTAGTGACTTGGCCATCTCAAGAAACTAGTGATGTTGCTTCTTGACATAGGCAATAAAATGTAGCCTCTTGTGTGCATTTGTCCCTATTTTGTTTTCTATGGAGGTCATCCCATGTGGATAGCCTTGGCGAGGACATCATTTATGATGGTGTGATTTAGCTCAGAGTTCTCAGCTAAGGTTTCATATATCCTTTCATTGTGGATACCTTTTATGAAGAACTTGGTGATTGCCTTAGTTGTAGGTCTCTCTACAACAAGAGGAGCACATTTGAATATGCTTTGAACCTTAGAGATGTAGACCCTCATACTTTTCCCTTCTAGTTGTTCTATGTTCATGAGTCACACAATGAGGTTATCCCCCTAGCTTTAAATCATTTAATGAATAAATCTTTTAGCAACAGTAGAAAAGAGGCATTCTCATCAGTGGCTTTCAATCTTATAAATCAAGTTTTCCATATTTCACCTAAGCAAAGTACAAATGTTTGCACTTGCTTGGCATCACTGAGAAGATTGTTTGCCACATAGACTTACAAGTATTCTATGAAACTATAGGGATCATCATTGACTATTATATTTGTGTAGCCACTTTGCTACTAAGGAAATTTTTGCTTGGCCTCTATTTCTTGACATGTTGCCAGTTCCTCAAATAGATTGTGCAATATGGATTCCTACTTGTAGCATGTCTATGTGGTCAAACAAATGCCTTTACACAAGATATGAGAGGGAATCTTGTGATGAGCCTATAGCTTTGGCATTTTGTACCATCCATTGGATACTATTCATTTTGTTTGCATAGTTTGTAACTTGTTGTTTGGTGTCATTGTCTATATCAACAAGCCAATTAATGGTGATAGTTCCTTGCACTTGCAATTTAAAAAGTTTATGTTATATGTCTTTTAGGACCATATGTCTTATATCAAAGCTTATAGCCTACTAGAAGTTATCAAATATGGCCTAGAAATCATCTGAATCATTGCTCAAATTCCCAATTCTATTTATGTTGCTAGCTTAGGTCCCCATGGTCTCTCAATTGACTAGGTGAATTACTTGATTGATGAGGTCCCTAAGGGGTGAAAAGGGATGAACATGGTATAGTAGCCTAGATGACATCACTCAGAAGAATGACTTCAACACTCTAAAGAACTTGTTCATGAAGTGCTTTTTAGAGGTAGGATATGTGGATAACCTAATTGTCAAGCTCATGAATGTTAGCCAAAAGGACAAAGAGGAGATCTAAGACTACGTCACTTCGGTTCAAAGTCTACTATGTATCCCTTTTGTCCAACAGAAGTATCCCTTCTACCCTATAGAAGTAACTGGTCCAAATCACATGGCACCACAAATTCAATCCTTTATCTAGAATAGGATCTCCCAACATGCCTAGATGTTGGGGGCCACGGAGGTCTTCAACTCCACCCTAGACCTAATAAGGGCTGTCGAGAGCTCCACCTGACCCACAAGTTGTCTAGGAGCGAAACATCATTCTCGTGGTTGGCCTTTTCACCACTCAACCTTCGGCCATGAATCGAGCAGTGCCCTCTTTGGGTTAATCCATGGTGTGATCACGGAGGAAACCCGTGCAATATATCCTTCCTTAATTAAATCCTTTGGGAAGCCAGTACAACAAGGCATTCAGCCCTAATATCATTTTCTAGGAAAACATTCCTTTATCCCCATGGCAACTTGTCATCACAGACCCTTGCCATGCATTTACAATAAATCCAAGCACTTGGAACAATCATCCAAACAACAAACTAACAACCAGTTGAATGTAAAAGCATTTAGGATGTTGTTCGATCAACCAACAAAAAAAAACCAATTGTATTCTTCACAAACAATGCAAGAATAGTCGGGATAACATTTCCATCGCATATTTTCTCTTTCCCTTGGGATCAAAGAGCAATTCTATGTAAATTTACTTAACTCTTGTATGCACAATTTCTAATGTCATGATTATGCCATCCATAACCCTTGACCGATTCCTCCTTGTAATTGCTCTATCAACGAATACCCCATATGCAACTAGGTGCAATTAACTTTCCTTAATACATGCACTTTGCAAGCTCGATCTTTTGAATATGTGAGATAAATTTTATCCCTTCCGATGACCTATACTCGTGCATCATAGTATGGGGCCTAACGTATCTCATACGAGAATCAAAACAAGCATCTATCAATTTGGAAATACATTACTTATGAGTGGAACCGCAGTTGGATTGATAGTGATGCCTTTGCCCAAAGCTTCATTGTTGGTTGTGGGATTGCCATCCGCATGCAACATTCTTCGCTTGGATGCCATCGTCCGCAAGTAGACTCAAGAGATTAAGAAGGCGGAATAGATTCGAGATGGGAGAGTGTAAGATGCCTTTGCCTAAAGCTTCGTTGTTGGTTGTGGGATTGCCATCCGCATGCAACATTCTTCACTTGGAGGCCATCATCTGCAACATTCTTTGCTTGGAGGCCATCATCTACAAGTAGACTCAAGAGATTAAGAAGGTGGAATAGATTCGAGATGGGAGAGTGTAAGAGAAGATGGGTAAGTCAAGGATCAAAATAGAGGGAATTGAGCTAACTCTCTTCCTTGCAGCCTCTCAGGGTCTCTCTCTCTCTCTCTCTCTCTCTCTCTCTCTCTCTCTCTCTCTCTCTCTCTCTCTCTCTCTCTCTCTCTCTCTCTCTCTCTCAAGCTCTCTCTCACAATCTAATGGAGGGGTATCCTTCTCTATACCTCTCTCTCGTAGCCTCTCGATGTCTCCTTATGCTTCTTTTGCCTCCCCATGCCTCATATTTATAGTGAATTAGAGAAGAGGGCTTGTGGCTGAGAAGTGGAGCTCTTTGTGGAGGGGGATCTTGGAAAGATCAATGATCTGATGCTCAGATCATAAATCTGATGGTTCCATTGTCTACGAAAGGGGGGTAAAACTCCAAGACACTTGATTAGAAAACTCTTAGTTTACTCCTTTTCTATGTTCGAAGTGTTGTTTTCTGTCTGTAGACTGCGATGTGGTGCGCGGTGTCAAAGAGTTCGTGCAAGAGCTGCAGAACACGGGGTTCAAGGTACAGCAAGAAATGAGGCTAACAAGAAGAACTCAATTATTGGATGTCAAAGTTCACTATATTCCTTGTCATAATCATAGAGTTACAACAAAGAAACTGAGCAAACCCATGTTCTTGATATGCTGTCATGAACAGTTTTTGTATTTCAACAAGTACAACATCAAGTAAAGACTTGCACGTGGTCGTTCAGCTGTAGTTTGCCATGTTTGAAGATGAAAACTCTGTCGAGAGGATTGCTGAGAATGGAAACTGGGTTACTGAAATTTCAGCCTAAACAGGGCC
Source organism: Lygodium microphyllum (assembly GCF_053477565.2). Lineage (NCBI taxonomy): Eukaryota > Viridiplantae > Streptophyta > Polypodiopsida > Schizaeales > Lygodiaceae > Lygodium > Lygodium microphyllum. Next base: position 52,679,694 of record NC_141146.1, on the reverse strand, counting down.
TTTGGGATACTCGCAACATGGAAGTTGGTTGAACTTTCAGATTTACTTTCCAAGGAAAGACCTTTCTCAATGTCATGCAGCATTCAAAGAGTTAAGGTTCACACAAAGCAGAAAAACTATGCATCCCTGTTTCGTGCATGCGACCCCACATTGATGTCATTGAAGGCAGGAACTGGTAGAACAAGAGACTTGTTTCCTGCCAAATTTGCTATGTGCTGGAAAAGTGGAATCTTTTTAACAGCTGCTCCATCCTTGCAACAGACATGCAAGTCTGGCTCCAGTATTTCCTGCTACCAGTCTCATTGCATTAACAGTTGTCTCACTGTACCTTCATGTGTTTCATTTCTGTGTTGAAAGCATATCAATCTGTCCTCTTGTTTTCTTGATACAGGATTGAGCTAAAAGATCTCATTATGTCTGTGGTCCGCCGAATCGGATCATGTAATTATATGTGTATCTATACCTGGGTTCATTGGCAGCATACTGTCTTTATCAGGTGCTGATTCTTGACTCCTGGTAAGCATCTCAAACTTATCTGTTGAAGCATCACTACTTGAAGCACTCTCTCCACTAAATGCCTGTCCTACGATCAGCTGGATTGACTCATCAAGGGACATTTGCCGGAAAACACCCGTCTCTTGAGGAGCATTTTGAAAAACAACGGGTGATGCTATGGATCCAGTACAAAATTCCAGTGTCGATGGCTGACTTGAATGGCGGACAAACTGTCCATTTGGTGGTAAAACAACACTTGACTGGAGCTCAGAGTTTCCACCGAGGTCTAACATGAAAGCATCGGGTGTATGGTAGTCCACGTATGCCACTGGAGAATGTAGCATGGATGGTGAGGTTGAAACATGAAGTTACAACGATAGTCCAATTAGCGATGTTTCTGAATCAGGCTGAGCTAAGAAGGATCCTTCCCTCAGTGATTCCCCAGCAGTATGATCCCTGATGATAACGTTGCAGGCTGTAGGTTCGTTGCCAATTCTACATGCCCATGAAACTCGATTCACAGACGGCCCCAGACACCCATTCGCACTCTCTTGCTGCCGCAAACCAACAACAGGAAAGGAGCTGAGACAGAGAAGCACGAAAAGGAGAAAGAGTCCATCATTTCTTGCCCCTTCCTTCTTCCTGTCCACTTCACTTATTCAAAGATCCAGATGCAGAGGTAGTAGCACTATCGCCAAAGGTATTGATGGAATCTAATAATTATGTGTGTGAAATCTGTGGATAAGGATTTCAGCGAAAGCAGAACTTGCAGATCCACACTTTGAACGCACGAGCTACCTCCTTTCCGCGTGATCATATTGATCACCTTCAATTTATGCAATAGATCATGAAAGATGAGAAACAAAGGATTCCTTTGACAGTGAATTTGCTCTGTCCAACGATGAAGATCACAGAATGCCATTCCTCCGCCTCTTCCCCAACGTGGCTTCCATTACCCTCCTGCGCAAGGTTTTTCTCCACACACGGTTTTTTTTTTCGAATTAGAGCTTTTTCCTTCCCCTTTAGCATTGCTCCCTCTCCTTTCGCCACAGAGAGCCCAAAAAGAAGGAACCTCTCCTCCCATTCAAGCGCATGACAATCCGTCTTTTTCCCTCCCTTTTGCCATTCGAATACTCTTTTCCCCAATTAGTTTCCTTTTTCCCTTCCTTTTCTCCTCTATCTTTAGTTTTTCTTTCTCTAATTCACATGTCAGAATTAGGCAAGTGACCTTCCTTTTTACCCCCCCGCTAAGACACAGCATCATCATCCACTTAATCTCGTAATAAGGCATTCATTTTGGATCATGTTCCTCTGTTCATCTCCTTGCTTCTGACGTAGTGATTTTCCACAACATCTGATGTCTGACATCTCTTTGCAATCAGCATTTCAGTCCTATTGACGGAATTCATCCTCCTCGCAACCTGAACAACCACTATGACAGCCTCTGACAGTTTATATATTATCAATCTCTCATGAGGATTTCAGTGAGAAAGGAGCAATGGTGACACATCATGCATCCAAACAAAATCATGCGTATGCTCTAAGGGAATATATACATTGGATGCGGATTATTAAAAAGCATCACACAAACAATAAATCACACGCAGAAATTAACACAAATGCACAACAAAAATGGAGGTGTTCACGGCTCAGTTGCGCAGCAACGCAACATCCACCCCCTCTAAACTTGCGCATCCTCCGGATGTGCCAACTATCCAGGATCATTCAAGTCCACAAACAGGTCAAGTCCATCTTCTGATTCTAGTAGACCTGTTTCTCCATCGGCTTCATCATCTATGTCTTCTGTCTCTTCTGCTTGTCTTTCACCTATCTGCTCTTCTTCTGTCAATGCTTCAAGTGCATATTCTTCATCTTCTCTTCTCTTGAAAATCTTGACTCGTTTTCCAGCAATAGGCACCCTCAATAATGTTCCATCTAATTCAGCCAGCTCATAGGTACCATTGTCAAAAACCTTTTTCACTTCATACGGTCCAAACCATCTTTGAACCATTTTTCTCATGCTACTATGCTGATTTTCTAGACTACTGTCGTAGACTAGAACCCAATCTCCTTCTTTTATGGCTCTAGGCCTCAAGCGATGCCTTAAATCAAACCTGTCCTTATTTCTGAGACGGGCTGCCTTCAAACGGTCAACGGCTAGCTGCACATCTTCTGTCCTTCTCTCTAGTTGACGAATCCGAAGGGCTAACAGCTCTTCCCTTGATAAATTCTCATGCCATGGAAGAACACTCCAAGTGAGAGCACAAATTTCAGTAGGCATGACAGGTTTTTGCCCATACATCAACTCCGCAGGCCTGTATCCAGTAGTCACACTATGTGTAGAGCGATCAGCCCACAATGCAAAAGGTAGTAATCTCGGCCAATCTCCAATCCGTCCTCTACAAGCTTTTGCCAATGCTTTAACTATTGGCGGATGTCCTCTTTCACTTTTGCCATTTCCCTCTGGATTATAGGCAGTAGTAAGAGCCAATTTAATCCCAAGCCGTGAGAAGAATTCTCTAGCTTCATCAGCATCTAGCTCTCCACGATCAGCTGTAATCTTGCCTATACATCCATACCTGCAAAATATTTCTTCCAACAAGAATTTACATACTGTAGTAGTGGTCTTTGTCCGCAACGGTCTTCCTTCAACATAGTTTGTAAGATCCTCCCTAGCCAAGACAAGATATCTCATCTGCCAAAGTCCCACTGGCAAAGTAACCAAGTCTACCACCCACTTGTAATGCATGCATAGTGGAAAAGTCGGATGCAACTCATCACGATGTCGCACTAAAGAGTAAAGCTGGCAATCCCTGCAAGTCTCCACAAAGTGAGAAACATCTTTATACATCCCTTTCCACCAGTATCTTTCTTTGATTTTCTCATAGGTAGCCCACACACCTCTATGTCCAGCCCATGAGCTCTCATGAAACTCTCGCATAATCTGTATTTGCATTGCTACATCACAAACTACTCTCAAGGGCAAACCTCCTCTCTTTCTTGGATGCTTCCAAAGAAAACCATCCTTCAAGAAATACCCATAAGCCTTCCTTCTGATTTTCTTGAATTCATCATCTGTCCAATCAGCTCTTCGAGTCAGTGAACTTAGATATTGTCCAATTTGCAGCCACTCATCAACATAAAGTTCTTCAATAAAAGCTTCAACAGTAGATACATGACAATCATGAATAAGGATAGAAGCAGCAAACTCTGTCTCATCATCTTATGCAAGCATTGACTCCTCATCCTCATATCTCGCTCTAGAAAGCATGTCTGCAACTGGATTATCTTTCCCTGCTATGTGCCGAAATTCTGGATTCAATGATTTGATATAGGCAATCCATCGAAGCATCGCTATATCTGGAGTCGAGCAACTAGTAATCATGCCAAGCAAAGGCAAACAATCTATTTCCACAACAACTGAAGCTCCAATAAAATATCCTTTGTCACACTTCAGTGCAGTGACTACTCCCCACAACTCTCTTTTGATCTGTGGGTATCTCCTTTGTCGCTCATTAAGAACTTTAGCTCCAAAGCGGATAGCATACCTATTTCCATCAGCATCATCCTGTCCCACAGCCCAACCTATGCCAATAGGGCTAGTATCAACTGTCAACATGATAGGCCGTCCACACTGATAATCCGCTTTACGTAGAGTAGGAGCTGATTGCAACAGCTTCTTGAGCTTACGCATGGCTTTTGAATGCTTCTCATCCCAATGAAATTTCTGCCCTTTTCGAAGCAGCTGATAGAGAACATCTGCAATATGAGCAAAATGAGGAATCCAAATCATGTAAAATACACAAGCTCCCACAAATCTCCGCACCTCTGAAGTAGTCGAGCAATACTCTGCAATCCTGTTTATGGCATCCACCTTTGCAGGAGAAGGCTTTCTGCCATAATATCCAACCATACGCCCAACTATGATGACTTCATTAACAGCAAAGACAGATTTCAGCCCTGAAAGTGTCAAATTTACCTCCTCTAATCGTGTCAATATTTGTTCACAAGCATTCAAGTGATCAGCCACAAACTGTCTACATCCACGCAAATCAAGACTTTCATTCTTTTCTTCTTCTGCACAACCCTTAATAGGCACATCATCTAGAAAAGGCATGGTATACTGTGGAATATAGTCTCGAAGAACTCTATGCATAGCATTCATCATATGAGCAACTGAGTTTGTAGCACCTTGAGGCAAGGTACACATCCTCACAAGACCAATAGGTGTCCGCATAGTAGTAATATCCCTGCTTTCCAAGGCAAGCTGAAACTGATCATAACCTGAATACAAGTCACCTAGTGAATAGATGGCTCGTCCTACAAAAGCCTCAGCAAATTCATCCACAACTGGACCTGTACCCACATTCCTGATTGTCACTTTGTTTACGGGCTGCATATCCTGAATAAATCTCAAAGTACCATTCTTCTTTGGTACAGTAAACCACCTGTTAGAATAAGGTGCAGAAGAGGGTTCCAAAATCCCCATTTTAATCTTCTCATTCAGCAACTCTATCAGCTTTGGCAAGTGTGCTTTAGGCACAGGTATAGGACGTATATTCCATGGTACATGAGGAACAGTGAAGATGACCATGGGTGCAACCAATTCGGGACTAATGCAGCCAATTTCATGTGGAAAGAAAGCAAATGCCTTACCATGACGTCCAAGCATCTCTCTAAAACATTCTTTTTCCACTGGAAGCAAAAAATCCTCATTTCCAATCTTCAATTCTGCAAGAGTTTCAGCTGTAAACTTATGTCCAATATTTGCAGGATCCCTCAACATAGGCTGCTTCATAGCTTTTTCAATCTGTTCATCACTATCAGAAGGAAGCGGACCTGCAACCGGCTTAACCTTCTTATCAACTGTTTTATATTTTGTGTCAACCTTGGCATCATTCGAGCACTCTTTCCTTTGCTGCAATTTCTGCAAATTTTCAGCATCTTTCAACTCTGTTGGCTGAAAAATTTCAGCCTTTAGCTCTATAGACTGCATGGGTGCAGCCTGAAACTCTGTATGCAGAAATTTTTCTGCATTCAACTCTGTTGGCTGAATGAATTCAGCCCTCGGCTCTATGGACTGCATAGATGCATCCTGAAACTCTGTATGCAGAAATTTTTTTGCATTCAACTCTGTTGGCTGAATGGATTCAGCCCTCTGCAATTCTATTAGCTGATCAAGATCAGCCATAAATTCAGTTTGCTGAGTTTTCTCAGCCTCTAACTCTGTTTGCAGCATAAAACCAGAAATTTCCTGAAACATATCCAAGGTTTGCACAGGTATGACCTTTGAACCCTTGCATACATCAGTTTTCAGCATTGCTCTTATCTCAAACAATGTATCTGCATAAGACATCCCTTCATATAATCCATCTACATGCTCTTCTGCTTGCAAAATACCTGCATTCTTCAACTCTTTCTCCTTACGACCAATGTACTGCCTGGCAACTCTAGGCAAATCTGAAATTTTCTGATAACTCACTGAACTATCTGAAGTAAACCCAACAAAAGTTATTGGAGAAAGACTGACTGCCAGGAGGCGAGATCTCCTCTTTTCTCCGCTCCGTACCACTGGCGTCTCGCAAGACAGCGGTACCTAGTGAAAATCCAACTCCTTCGCAGGTAGTGGTGCCTCACGCAAGGAGTCCCTGTTTCTCGGATGATTTACCCCAACAGTCATAAACTGAACAGCTCGCATGCCATCTTTACTGCGTATCCGCGCATAAGCTGACCCATCATCCATCACTTTTGTTTCCATTCTTGCTTCTGTAATAAAAGGCTGTCCAAGAATAATCGGATAAGAGCATGAATCCTGAACAAAGCAATGATAATCCTCTTCAACATTACCAATAGAAATTCTGATACTCGGACAAGCAGCATACATATCACCAGAAGTATTATTGGCGGCTCTCATGCGCCAGCCATGCTCTGCATCCATAGGCCACTTGCCACTCTCATAAACACCTCGAGCAATAAGATTAATCTCAGAACCATGATCAACTAAAGCAATCAAGGGAATTTGTTTCTCTCCAATCCTTACCACTGTCTCAGTGGTTGCTCTAGCCCAATGACTTCGTGAAAAATGGCTGCGAGGAATGAGAATAGGGGTCTCATCATCTTCATACTGCATAGGCTGCACTATTTTCTCCAATTGCGGATTAACAGAAGCATTCTCAACCATCACTGCATCATCATGCTCTTCTCCAAGAGCTCCATGCCACAATCCCTGTAAAGCAGGTCCTTCCATCGCATGTCGTTTCCTCCGCAAAAGATCCTGCATCTGATCCTGTATTTCTCTTCTAGCAATCCCAAGAGCCTCTCCAACAGTAAAAGTGACTTCACTATTCAAAATTCTTTCATGAAAAATCTTACTCATATCCGTTTGCATATCAAGGTCTGACAAGAGCTTGAATCCTGGCTCTTTTCTTGATTGCCTCTTTTCTTTCTGTTTGTCTTCCATTGGCTGATCGGAACCTGTTTGAGTTGGAGAATTTGACATAGGTGGAGCTGTAACAGGTGGTGAAACAAAGTCACCCCCTCTAGTCTTTTTGGAGGTGCTAGGACCCTCCTCATCTCTTCTTCTCTTTTCCTCAACCATGGCATCTAAACCCTGCATTTTAGCCATATAAGCAAAAATAGAATACCTGTCAACGGGAGAATCCCATCCTGTTTCTCCTCGGATGCTAGAGCCCACACAAGTCATAGTAGAAGTTTGAACTTTCCCTCTTCTCGCTATCTCCAAGGCAGAAGACCATAAAGTAGAGTCTCCATCAGATTTCTGCTCAAGCTGGACTCCAAAAGCTGAAGCATCTCCTCTAACACTCACATAAGCTGATCGCGCAGCCATATCATCAACAAGCTTCTTCATACTTCCCTTACCAAAGTTCGTGTCAAGAGGAGCGCCAGTCTCTGTAAGCCATATCTTCCCATCTTGTCCCCAGAACACTACATTCTTCTTACGTGCTTCTTGAAAAGCATCACAATCTCTGCAGTGTTGATGCTCTGTACTATCACACCAAATACATCGTCGCCCTTTTCTTTGACCAGCTGGAAAAGCAGTCACTGGAGCAGGTGCTACAGCAGGTACTGACATAAGTTGCTCCTTTAACTTACCAACTTCAGCTTTGACTGCTTCAATTGTCAAATCCGCCAAGCCTTTAATAACATCATCTACAGATAAGGGCACTGGAGGAGCAGGTACTGGTGGATTCACAACAGGAGGAGTAGGCTTAGGCAAAGAAGTAGCAGGGGTAGAAGAAGAAGTCTCCAAGGATTTTTCAGGAACTGAACCTGTATTTCGATGCAATCTGACTCTCCTGCGCTGTTTCTTGACAAGAGCATTCACAGCATCAATGACATGTCTCCAATCAGTCTTTAAACCTGAATCAGTAGCTTGATCTTCCAAAAGATCATCCAACTTTTCCTGTAAATCAGCATTTGCATCTTGCAAAAATAACTCCACTTTTTGCATCTCCAAAGCTTGCTGTTCAGTCCCATCCAACTGATCATAACGGCTTTCAAACTCTCGTAGAAGAGCGGTAACAGAAAGTCCCTTATTAGGCATAGAAACCCATGATAAAAAAATTCTGCGATTCATAAGACCTGTATCCTCCAGGAAATATTCATCTTTTAATGCCTTTTTAAATTCAGCCCAACCTGCATGTGCCTCTTGAATTTCTGCAATTCGACCTTCAAGAGCGCGCACCACGATCCGCAAGAAGTAGCGGCTCCAAACATCTTGAGAAACCCCAAAAAACTTCATCTTTTCTTCATATAAATGCAGATAAGTTGACACTTGCTGGCCATTAAACTGCTTCATCTCCTGTTGGACAGCTTTCAAAGCATCCATAGCATCACTGTCACGTTTTGCATGAACTTGCTGCTGCATATACATGGTAAATGACTGAAACAGGTTCTTCATGACATTATCATCTGTCATCTCTTCTTGCGAGTCTCCCATCTTGCTGATGACGCAGCGCCTTCACGTCGGGTTCACCAGAAATGTCAAAGAGTTCGTGCAAGAGCTGCAGAACACGGGGTTCAAGGTACAGCAAGAAATGAGGCTAACAAGAAGAACTCAATTATTGGATGTCAAAGTTCACTATATTCCTTGTCATAATCATAGAGTTACAACAAAGAAACTGAGCAAACCCATGTTCTTGATATGCTGTCATGAACAGTTTTTGTATTTCAACAAGTACAACATCAAGTAAAGACTTGCACGTGGTCGTTCAGCTGTAGTTTGCCATGTTTGAAGATGAAAACTCTGTCGAGAGGATTGCTGAGAATGGAAACTGGGTTACTGAAATTTCAGCCTAAACAGGGCCTTTGGGATACTCGCAACATGGAAGTTGGTTGAACTTTCAGATTTACTTTCCAAGGAAAGACCTTTCTCAATGTCATGCAGCATTCAAAGAGTTAAGGTTCACACAAAGCAGAAAAACTATGCATCCCTGTTTCGTGCATGCGACCCCCCATTGATGTCATTGAAGGCAGGAACTGGTAGAACAAGAGACTTGTTTCCTGCCAAATTTGCTATGTGCTGGAAAAGTGGAATCTTTTTAACAGCTGCTCCATCCTTGCAACAGACATGCAAGTCTGGCTCCAGTATTTCCTGCTACCAGTCTCATTGCATTAACAGTTGTCTCACTGTACCTTCATGTGTTTCATTTCTGTGTTGAAAGCATATCAATCTGTCCTCTTGTTTTCTTGATACAGGATTGAGCTAAAAGATCTCATTATGTCTGTGGTCCGCCGAATCGGATCATGTAATTATATGTGTATCTATACCTGGGTTCATTGGCAGCATACTGTCTTTATCAGGTGCTGATTCTTGACTCCTGGTAAGCATCTCAAACTTATCTGTTGAAGCATCACTACTTGAAGCACTCTCTCCACTAAATGCCTGTCCTACGATCAGCTGGATTGACTCATCAAGGGACATTTGCCGGAAAACACCCGTCTCTTGAGGAGCATTTTGAAAAACAACGGGTGATGCTATGGATCCAGTACAAAATTCCAGTGTCGATGGCTGACTTGAATGGCGGACAAACTGTCCATTTGGTGGTAAAACAACACTTGACTGGAGCTCAGAGTTTCCACCGAGGTCTAACATGAAAGCATCGGGTGTATGGTAGTCCACGTATGCCACTGGAGAATGTAGCATGGATGGTGAGGTTGAAACATGAAGTTACAACGATAGTCCAATTAGCGATGTTTCTGAATCAGGCTGAGCTAAGAAGGATCCTTCCCTCAGTGATTCCCTAGCAGTATGATCCCTGATGATAACGTTGCAGGCTGCAGGTTCGTTGCCAATTCTACATGCCCATGAAACTCGATTCACAGACGGCCCCAGACACCCATTCGCACTCTCTTGCTGCCGCAAACCAACAACAGGAAAGGAGCTGAGACAGAGAAGCGCGAAAAGGAGAAAGAGTCCATCATTTCTTGCCCCTTCCTTCTTCCTGTCCACTTCACTTATTCAAAGATCCAGATGCAGAGGTAGTAGCACTGTCGCCAAAGGTATTGATGGAATCTAATAATTATGTGTGTGAAATCTGTGGATAAGGATTTCAGCGAAAGCAGAACTTGCAGATGCACACTTTGAACGCACGAGCTACCTCCTTTCCGCGTGATCATATTGATCACCTTCAATTTATGCAATAGATCATGAAAGATGAGAAACAAAGGATTCCTTTGACAGTGAATTTGCTCTGTCCAACGATGAAGATCACAGAATGCCATTCCTCCGCCTCTTCCCCAACGTGGCTTCCATTACCCTCCTGCGCAAGGTTTTTCTCCACACACGGTTTTTTTTTTCGAATTAGAGCTTTTTCCTTCCCCTTTAGCATTGCTCCCTCTCCTTTCGCCACAGAGAGCCCAAAAAGAAGGAACCTCTCCTCCCATTCAAGCGCATGACAATCCGTCTTTTTCCCTCCCTTTTGCCATTCGAATACTCTTTTCCCCAATTAGTTTCCTTTTTCCCTTCCTTTTCTCCTCTATCTTTAGTTTTTCTTTCTCTAATTCACATGTCAGAATTAGGCAAGTGACCTTCCTTTTTACCCCCCCGCTAAGACACAGCATCATCATCCACTTAATCTCGTAATAAGGCATTCATTTTGGATCATGTTCCTCTGTTCATCTCCTTGCTTCTGACGTAGTGATTTTCCACAACATCTGATGTCTGACATCTATTTGCAATCAGCATTTCAGTCCTATTGACGGAATTCATCCTCCTCGCAACCTGAACAACCACTATGACAGCCTCTGACAGTTTATATATTATCAATCTCTCATGAGGATTTCAGTGAGAAAGGAGCAATGGTGACACATCATGCATCCAAACAAAATCATGCGTATGCTCTAAGGGAATATATACATTGGATGCGGATTATTAAAAAGCATCACACAAACAATAAATCACACGCAGAAATTAACACAAATGCACAACAAAAATGGAGGTGTTCACGGCTCAGTTGCGCAGCAACACGACAGCGGGATTTTGCAAATCCCTCTCTTTATTCTTTCTTTTGATAAAATCTCCAAAACTAACTAAAACATCACTTGTCTTTTCTTTTAAATGGCATCCAGTCCTAGAAATCTCCATATCTTTTTAAGATAATATCTAAAATATCTAAAATATACTAGTTTTGCCTAAAATCTAATATTTTTTGGACCATTCAAACTATACACATCAATACTCGTGATTAATATAGCTCATAAATCTCGTTCATGTTGTAACTTGCGTAAAAGGTGACTACGGTCCTTGTCAATCCAACAAAATATCAGATTTACAACTCTTGAATTTTTAACATATATTTTTAATTAAATAAAAATCCTTAATTATTAACGTTACTTAGTTTTTTTTAAAGTTAGTCTTTAGTTAGTAATCTTACTAACTTATGAATTGACTAACTAACTTTCAAACTAACCAACTAACTTTTATTGTGTGGAAATATTACATCCTCCTCCCCTGAGAGAAATCGAGATGTCCTCATCTCGAGAGAAATCGGGGATATCATTATGGAACATATGGGTTATGGGCCTATCACGCTTCTGCTGTGCTACTTTGATTACTCATAGGCATGTGGTCTTTTAAAGCAACAACCTATTGTATTTAATATATCCGAGTCTTGATTACAAGAGAAAATTTATTGTAGTTACATCTCATGGATATCTTCTAGGTTTTTCCTAAGCACCTGGTATATTCTGGATCACTGGAGCTTGTACAACTTCATTTCTTGTAAGCTCAAGTGTTCTTCAAGTTCTATTGGGACAATTTATGTAGTTGTGTCCAATGTTGTGGCACTCGGAGCATCAATGTTTAGGGTGCTTTGGAAGTTCCCTTTTGAAATGACCAACTCCCTGCAATAGAAACATCGTGGAACTTTATCACTTGTGGTCACAAGATTCTTAGTTGTCCTTGGTAGGATTTTATTCTTTAGACCAAATTTTCTTAGGATTCTTTTAGCAGATTGGAGTGGTCCTTTATCTTGGAAACTAAGTTCCCAGATTGTCCTCTTCTTAGTTCGGGACTGAGCTCCTTGGACAATTGTCTTTGCTTGTAATACTAAAGAATACTTCCAAGCTCTTCGATATTTTGGTAAGACCCAATCTAAATTAGTTGAGAAGGAACAGCTTAAGAGAAATTCATTGCAAGTTATAACTGTCATTCCTTGCCAGAGTATTTCTAATCATTTACAAGTTCTAGGCTCAAAATAGATGCAACTTATATTACTCAAGTTAGCTGTAGTTACAAGAGTAAAGTTTATTCCAATACAAGTTGTATTTCATATCGACAAAATTTCTAGGATTTCTAATAATCCTGAAGTGGTGTAGTAGGTTCTAAGTCTTCGTCTTCATCTAATTCCTCTATATATCCGAAGACTACACTTGTGTAGCTTCGTTTCCTTGGAGGCTCTGTATCTTCTGGACTTAAGTTAGGGTAGTCTTCTTGGACATGTCCTAACTCATTTCAATGGAAACATTGATGGTAGGGACATCTCCTATGGATGTGGCCTATCTCACTGCACAAGTGGCATCTCTTGTCCTGATTGTGGAAATTATATTTGTTACAATTGCCTGATTTAAGTTCTTGGATGATTGGATTCGCTCGAAGTAATGCATCTTGCAAGTCCATTGGACGCATTGCTTCAAGATGATGATTCAGAGGAGCATTCATGCCATGGCAAAACTTGGATGCTTGCTGCGCAATATCCATAGGTGGTGTGTATTTTAGTAGGGTTACAAATTTTGAGTAGTAAGCTTCCAAGGTTAATTCTAGTCGCTTTAGCTTGAAGAATTCATTCATCTTCAAAGTCTGGTAGGTTGGTGAAAGGTATCGTCCGTGTATAGCATCTTTCAGCTAAGCCCAAGTGACAGCAGCTTCGAAAATACCTTGATCCTTGCACCATTGCTTCCACCATAATCGAACCTGGCCAACTAGCTTAAGTTTGGCTATTATTGCTTGATCGGTAGAAGCAGTTCCGGAAGCAGAGAAATAGTCATCCATCGACTCAATCCATATCTCTGCCTCTACAAACTTGGGTGCCTTAATTTTTCTGAGAAGAAATTTCTTCTCTTGCATGTCAGCATTTGTGGGGCAGGAGGTGCCTAACAATCAAGTCATACCACTTAGATTATTTTGTTTAGGATATGCCTATGAACCATACATTAATCAATCACACATCCTTATGAAGTTTTGCTCTGATACCAACTATAAGGTGCTTGCCCATCGGCTATCCAGGCATGCTTTGAGCGGTCTATCAAGAAACGAATCTAAGCGTCACTGCCTGGCACTCCCATGGAATGTTTTGAGTTTTGTCGCCTAGGGTACCCGAATCCGCCTCACAATGGAACGTTCATGGCCAAACCCACTAGGATCGACCTGAAATTTGGGCTTCTAGTAGACAAGGTCTCCTAATAGCATTCTAATGTCCGATCCTAAACATCCTACTTTACGTAAGGATACCCAAGCCGAAGTAGACCCATGTCACACTTGGTTCAAAGAGAATGGGAAACGAGAGGGATGCGCTGCTCAACCTCTCTGCCCATAGGGCATAGGGTCCTCTAAAACGGCATGAAACAAGGTTCTATCCTAACAATTTCTAAAGATCAAAGAGATGGTAAACATTGTGAGAAGCCTCCTAGTTCTCTAGGAGACCACCCTACCGTATGACGGACCCATCAAGGGTTGCGCCCACCCACTTCCCTTAATAGCTTTAGTTTTCTAATTAGGTCCTACCACATTTATGTGTGACACTTAAAGTCAGCTTCATTAATTAAGCCTTTTAGGGAACATGGTTCTTTTGCATAACTTATAGCACAGACACAAAAACAGAGCAAAGTAATCTATTGACAACCAAGTTCAAACAAGTTCCTTAACTTATCTTCAAGTTAATATTTGTCTCCCGCCCATACAGGAGAAATTATGTATGCCTTCTATCCAACAAAAGTATCCCTTCTGCCCTACAGAAGTAACTGGTCCAAATCACATGGCATCACAAATTCAATCCTTTATCTAGAATAGGATCTCCCAACATGCCCAGATGTTGGGGGCCACGGAGGTCTTCAACTCCACTCTAGACCTAGTAAGGGCTGCCTAGAGCCCCATCTGACCCGCAAGTTGTCTAGGAGCGAAACATCATTCCCGTGGTTGGCCTTTTCACCACTCGACCGGCCCATGAATTGAGTAGTGCCCTCTTTGGGTTAATCCATGGTGCGATCATGGAGGTGATCCACCCATGCAATATATCCTTCCTTAATTAAATCCTTTAGGAATCCAGCATAACAAGGCATTCAGCCCTAATATCATTTTCTAGGAAAACATTCCTTTATCCCCATGGCAACTTGTCATCACAGACCCTTGCCATGCATTTATCATAAATCACAAGCACTTGGAACAATCATCCAAACAACAAACTGACAACCAGTTGAATGTAAAAGCATTTAGGATGTTGTTCGATCAACCAACAAAAAAAAACCAATTGTATTCTTCACAAACAATGCAAGAATAGTCGCGATAACATTTCCATTGCATATTTGCTCTTCCCCTTGGGATCAAAGAGCATTTCTATGTAAAATTTACTTAACTCTTGTATGCGCAATTTCTAATGTCATGATTATACCATCCATAACCCTTGACCAATTCCTCATTGTAATTGCTCTATCAATGAATAAGCCATATACAACTAGGTACAATTAACTTTCCTTAATACAGGCACTTTGCAAGCTCAATCTTTTGAATACGTGAGATAAAATTTATCCCTTCCGATGATCTATACTCGTGCATCATAGTATGGGGCCTAACGTATCTCATACAAGAATCAAAACAAGCATCTATCAATTTGGAAATACATTACTTACGACCGGAACCGCAGTTGCATTGACAGTGATGCCTTTGCCCGAAGCTTCGTTGTTGGTTGTGGGATTGCCATCCGCATGCAACATTTTTCACTTGGAGGCCATTGTCCACAAGTAGATTCAAGAGATTAAGAAGGCAGAATAGATTCGAAATGGGATACTGTAAGAGAAGATGGGTAAGTCGGGGATCAAAATAGAGGGAATTGAGCTAACTCTCTTCCTTGCAACCTCTCGGGGTGACCTCTCTCTCTCTCTCTCTCTCTCTCTCTCTCTCTCTCTCTCTCTCTCTCTCTCTCTCTCTCTCTCTCTCTCTCTCTCTCTCTCTCTCTCTCTCTCTCTCTCTCTCAATCTAATGGAGGGGTATCCTTCTCTCTACCTCTCTCTCGCAGCCTCTTGAGGTCTCCTTATACTCCTTGTGTCTCCCCATGCCTCATATTTATAGTGAATTAGAGAAGAGGACTTGTGGCTGAGAAGTGGAGCTCTTTGTGGAGGGGGATCTTGGAAAGATCTGTTATCTGATGCTCAAATCATAAATCTGATGGTTCCATTGGCTCCGAAAGGGAGGTTAAAGCTCAAAACACTCGATTAGAAAGCTCTTAGTTTACTCCTTCTTCTTTTCTCTGTTCAAAGTGTTATTTTCTGTCTGTACACTGCAAGCGGCATGGGCGATTTCACAAATTCCTCTCTTTATTCTTTCTTTTGATAAAATCTCCAAAACTAACTAAAACATCACTTATCTTTTCTTTTAAATGACATCCAGTCCTAGAAATCTCCATAACTTTTTAAGATAATATCTATAATATCTAAAATATCTAAAATATACTATTTTTGCCTAAAATCTAATATTTTTGGACCATTCAAACTATACACATCAATACTCGTGATTAATATAGCTCATAAATCTCGTTCACGTTATAACTTACGTAAAGGGTGACTTCGGTCCTTGTCAATCCAACAAAATATCGGATTTACAACTCTCAATTTTTTAACATATATTTTTAATCAAATAAAAATCCTTAATTATTAACGTTAGTTAGTTTTTCTTTTTTTCTTTTTTTAGTTAGTCTTAAGTTAGTAATCTTACTAACTTATTAATTGACTAACTAACTTTCAAACTAACCAACTAACTTTTATTGTTTGGAAATATTACAATGTTGATGCTACTTGGAATGTGTTGCCTTGGGAGAAAGTTATGTTCAGGAATGACCTTCTTGCTCTACGTGCATGGCAACATAAAGAAGACCTAAAAATATTGAGCTTGGAGTGATGCAATTGAGAGAAGCCAAATGAATGAACAAGGATAGGTTTGACAAGAAGTATAGACTTCATCCTAAGCCAATGAAAGAAGGGAATTAAGATCTAATCTATGAAAATAGTATTGACAATTAGCATTGAACTCTTCAGAATGTTTTCAAATATTTGGTTTGTTCCATACATTGTAAAGCATATACATGGCAATGCTATGTATTCTCTATGTGAGCTCAATGGTACTAAGTTAAAGGTTTCTATAGTAGAAAAGAGAATCAAATTGCTCAAAAGAAGGAATATTAACATCTATGAAGAAGAAGGACAAGACCATGAGCAGGTTCATGTGACAACCTGAAAGATGAAGACAGTCTAAAAATGTTGAAGACTAAATGAGATGGCACATGCTAGAGGTTGTGGAAGTTTAGAGGGGACGGATGTCATGTGGCTTTGAAGGCAAACTTTAAAATATGAATGTAACTTAATTGAAATAACCATATAGGCGATAGAGGTCATTGTCCATCATGCATACGTATGGGAAGAGGACAATGATTGGAAAAACAGTATGTGAGTTTGTTTGCATGCAATTAAGGGCAAAGAGCAAAAATAGGAAAAAGGCTAGAGTTTGGGAGAATTGAGAGGAGGAAAGTAAGCACTAAATAGAGGTAATAGGTAGTCATGGAGCAACATGGATATTAGCACAATTTGCATCATGATTTTTGGGCTACTCACTACTCCCTTATTCTCAAGTTTGTGTTGTGCTTAATCAACATGCTTTTGTGGCTGAAGATTGAAGGATTTTGAGGACTAATTTTGGGTTGAGAAAAGGTCATGAATAGGGATTGTTTTGATCATGATTAGGATTGATATGTGAAGGCTAAGAACAAGGTATTCACAGGTTAAATCACAATATGGCACTACTGCCCTGATTCTTATCGCTATTTTGTATGCTTTATCGTCCCAAATTAAGAGAGACAATGGACTATTATGCTTGAAACTTGGTTCATTGCTATCTTGGGCTATAAGGCTAATGCAGAGGACTAAAATATAGGATTTTTTATAACTCGATGAAGGGTTTTGTATGTATATATGGACTGAATAAGTCCATGACTCTTCTTACATACGAATGGGACTAATTTGACATGCAAATACATTTTCTATTGTCCAAACTTATATATGGTGATTTATATGCATATAGAGCTGAACATGACTAGGTTTATGTTGATGAGTATATGGTTTGGACAAAAACTTTTATGAAATATACAAATGCTACTATTGGGATTTGAATCTACTTAGTCCTCTATTATTGCAATCTGTTACCTTTTCTCTTTCTTTTCAACTTCCTTCTTTGAGATCTACATCTATGTGTTACGAGCTTTTCTTCCTAATACTTTATGTCATTTGGCCATACATGCTAAGTCTCTCAATAGTAGGAAGAAGGTGAAGAGTATTCTTGAATGGGAAATACTAAGATCGATTCAAGATGTGCAATGCTTCTTGGGATTTCCAAACTTTTTTTGAATTTTCATTAAGGATTATTCAAAGTTCCTGCACGAATCACATGATTAATATAAATGATAAATTTATGTGGAATTTTATGCAAAGAAGGCTTTTAAACACTTAAGCAAGCCTTTACTATAGCTCCCATGTTGCATATAGATCCAGATAGCCTTTCTTCTTGGAGATTGATGCATTAGATTTTGCTCTTTGTGCTGTATTTTCCCAAGTAGGTGATGATGGCTAAGTACATCTAGTGGCTTTTCATTCTAGGAAATTCGTTGCAATAAAAACAATTATAAAATTCATGATAAGGAACTTTTGGCCATTATTGAATCATTTGAAACATGGAGATATCTTATAAAGGGAGCATCCCACAAAATCAAAATCTTTACATACCATAAAAATTTAGAGCACTTCACGAGTTCTTGAGTCTTGAATCGATGGCAAAAAGTGCAAGCAAGAGTACCTTCCTTTCTAGCATATCAACTTGGCAATAATAGGATTTTATTATCTTGAAATTAGGACAATTCCAACTTTGCACAATAATAAGCAAAGCTTTGGAAGATCCAACCTTCCTTCTACAAGTCAAGAAAGAACTTTAGAAGATCACTTTGCCCACAATATCAAGCAAAACATTTAAGAAGGGTGTACAAGTGGTAAAGGCTTGCTCTATTATCAAGGGCTATTATATATTACTAATCGGATTGCTTCCATTATATACACTCCAAACAAGGCATAACCTTCTAACTGCAATGCATTTTGGGGTCAATAAAACAATAGAGCTAATATCTCAATGCTATTGGTGGCCTCAAATGTGGAAATTAATCGAAGAACGTGTACACACAAAGCCTAGAAAAGATATAAAGATAATGTCAATCAACAACGGATACAACATCAAAGAGCAAGTTTAGCTTTTATGGTAAGATTTATGTTTTTCTAACCCTTCTCAAAAACTAGATTAACAAAGAATTAGGCTTTTTAAGGTCATTGGCTGAGTGAATCTAGTCACTTATCATCTCTAACTATCACAATCCATGGGAATTTACCTAGTATTGCATGTTTGAGTCTTGAAGCCTTGCCATACATCAAGGGAGGAACTTACAACCACCACCATTTGTTGAAATTCAAGGTCACATAGAGTACGAAGTCGAGACTATCCTTAATTCTAGAATCTCTTAGCAAAGGGTTTTATACCTTGGTCATTGAAAGGGCTATGATGCTAGTGTGTAAACATGGGAAAAACTAGCCTCCCATCTTCGTCAACCACCTACTAAAGTAAAGAAGTTTCAACAATGATATCCATTGAAGCTAAGAGCCTTGGCTATGATGCTAGTGAGTGGATATGGGAACTAGCCTTCCATCTTCATTGAGCACCTACTAAAGTAAAGGAGTCTTAGCAATGATAACCATTGAAGCTAAGAGACTTGCCCACCACTCCTTGTGGAACTCATCGCTAAAGGAGGGGGTAATGTCATGGACACCAAGAAACATTAGTATCTTCTAGAAACTTCAAGGAAGTCCTAGAAGAGTTTAAGAATGTTCTAAAAGAGTGCTCGCATTAGTGCTTACATTAGCATTGCTTATGTCATCAATGATGCTATCATCTAGAAGCTTTCCCTTAGCATCTTCAATTGTAGTATAAAAGGGTTTTGAGCTACAAGTCCTTTCATCTTGCCAACATCAGTTCTAAGGCTCTTGTGAGGTAAGTCATCTCTAGTTCCAATTCAATCCATGTATCTCTAGATCTTGTCTTATTGTGTCTTGTCTTGGATCTAGTCGGGCATAGAGGCCTTGTTTTATATCAATCAAGTATCAAGAAATATATTTGTGTACTTAATCCTTTTGTAATAAATAAATAAGTTCTTATTCTTTTTCAAGTTATTCTATAATACGTTGTGAGGTGACAATCCTTGTCCTTACCAAGTTTTTGTCACCCTCATAACAATATATACAAAGCATCCATAAGTGTGAAATTATTCCCATTAATATCAATCAATAAAATTTTTCCAAATCCTTTGACATGATAAGAGGAGTTATTAGCACATGTCATAGTATTGCCCTTAGGGGTGAAGGGAGAAGCCCTAGTGAGAGCACAATGTCATGGGATTTTATGTTTACAATGTGAAAAATGGAGATGCTATGGATCATGTAGGTCTACATACTTGGTCTACAGAGGCTTCAAGACAGGTTACAAGACATAATGTAGTGACTCTTTAAGTTCATTTTTTCCTGGAAGTCACTTAGTTCAACAATTCTACTAGGTTTGAGCACAAGACATGGTATATACCCTTGTTAGTCACTTAGTTCAACAAGTCTACTAGGTTTGAGGCACGAGACATGATATATACCCTTGTTAGTGACTTAGGCAACTTAAGTATGTTGTGTGAAACTTTGGGAGTTATGTGGGAGAGAACATGGCCTTCAACATGATTTGCACTGCAAATCACAGGCGTGGGCTGCATGGAGAGTGTTGGGACCACACAAGGAGCCTCCAAAGCATGCAACTGGAGATCAAGGGGAATGATCAAGAATAAGATGGAGAAAGGTAAAGTGGATCTTTATATACATTTTAGAGAGAGAAGGAGAGCAATGGTGTGGTCTTGAACAAGGAAGAATAGGGAATCCATGACCAAAAAGGTCTCTTCTTGCTTCATCTTCATTCTCAGATCTTATCTTGATGCCTAAAGCTTGGTTCTTACTCCCGGGATCTAGTGTACCACCTAGAAAAGCCAATGGAGTGATTTTCCTTGGTCCGTGGGTTGTTTTGGACTGTTCAAAACTATCATAAACAGGGCAGCCCACAGTCCACTCAATTTGGAGAGCTTGGAAGTGATTTAAGTGAATGTACGTATTGAATACGATCCCTAAACAACAAGGCAACCTTGGGCATTCATTAGAGAGGCTTATGATTGGATTTGTATGCATTTTAGAGCTTTGATTGAGGGCTAGAATACACTATTATTGATAGGGCTGAAGTGCTTCTTTATCTTTGGTAGGAATTTGGCATAAGTATTTGATATATGTCTTAATTGTAAAGGCTTCTACCACTATTAGATTGAAGTTTACATATAATTTTGAGGCAAATACCTATAGCAGTCAATGGATGGCAGCATCATGGATCATGGATTATGATCATGTGTTATGTTATGTATTTTTGAATGAGCTAAGCTATTGTCTCATGGTGTCTTGGGCTTCAACCCTCCCTTATTTGGATGTATTTGGTTATGCAATTATGAGCTGATGTTTTCCATGTATGACAAGATGCTGAAATAAATTGACTAGATTCACCTCAATCAATTATCTTCTACATCTCTTATTTCTTTAAACCCCTTCTCTTTTGTCTACTCCTCTCCCTGAATCTATGTTCACCCTACTATCTCTCATCCCCGTGGTAGACTTTGATTCCAAATGCTCCGCAAGAGAAAGCAATGGACGAGTGAGATATGGTAGATGGAGAGAGAGAGAGAGAGAGAGAGAGAGAGAAAGAGAGACTCAAGATGTGGAACTCCAACATTCACAATGTGTGATAAACCTTCCCTTATTCAAATGTCACTAAAAGAGTAAAGAATAAAGTGACAGTGATGGGCACTTGCCACTTGCAATGTATATGTGTGTGGGGGTGCTTGCTACCTATAGTGTACATGTGTACAGGTATTGTCAGTGTAGTGATACATGGGTGGAATCGGCATAGGCACCTTCCCTTATTCAAATGACACTAAAAGAATGAAGTGATAGTGATGGGCATCTAGTACATGCAGTATACCGGTATGCGGAGTGCCCCCATCACCCGTAGTGTATAGGTGTGTGGATATTGTCAATGTAGTAATACATAGGTAGCGTAGGCACCAACACCTTTAAACCCAATAACCTCACACTTAAAGGTGAATGTGCCCCTAGTGAGATGAGAGAATAAGAAAAAAAATAACAAAGTATAAATGTACATAGAGTACAAAAGGATGAGAAAAGATGTGGTCTCATCCAATGCCCATCAACTTTGTGAGGAAGGTAAAGCGGTCTATTGAGAGACTTTTAGTCAGCAGATTTGCAAAGTTTTGATGAGTTGAGATCTTGACAAGCTCAATGGGCTTGTTCTCAACAACCTCTCTGATAAGGTGGTAATGCATCTCAATGTGCTTTGTCTTCTCATCATGGAAGACTGGATTCTTAGCCAATTGAATAGCATTCATAAAATCCGAATGTAGTGTAGGGACCACATCATTAATACTAAGGTCTGTAGCCAGATGACCTAACCAATGAGCCTCTTCGTAAGTCCTAATGGCTATAACATACTCTAGCTCTATAATAGATAGGGCTACGCATTTCTACACCCTAGGCATCCAAGAAATAGAACCTCCAATAAAGGTGATGACATAGCCAAAGATGGACTTCTCAATGTCTGCATGTCCTATATTATTAGAGTCAATGTACCCCATGACTCATATATCCTGGCCACCATAATATATACACATATTTGCACTCCCCTTAAGGTACCTCGTGATGCCCTTTCCAACATTCCAATGTCATTTGCTAGGTGTAGCCATATAACATGCCACAACTCCACTACAAATGCTATGTCTGGACAAGTGGCTATCATGGCATGCATCAAACTAGCCACTTTACGGATACATAAAAGACCTTGGCCATCTCAATAAGATAAGGACAAATAATAAGCTTCACCTTACATACAAACTGCATAAGGACCTTTTGGACATAGTCCTATTGTGACAATTGAAGGAGGCCCTTAGAGCACTCGTGCGTGATGCACACTCCAAGAATATGTGAGGCATGTGCTATGTCCTTTATCTCAAAGCTCTTCTTGTCAAGCTACTTATGTATTTTCTCCTCATGGAAAACAACATCATGTGGCTATAGATGACCTTTTGAGCTTACGGATCCCATGGCTATCACCTACATTCCCATAACCAAGAAAGATGCATTTCATGAACTTAAGGATCCAACTTATTATACTTATTCTTGGGAACATGGTAGAAAGCCTCATAATCAAAGACACGCAAATGAGCATATGATAGAGGTTTTTCAAACCATACCTCCTATGCAACTTGATAATCAAGAGAAATGCATAGGTATTAATTGATCAAATATATGGCAACAATAACCATCTTAGTCCAAAAGTGTTGTGGTAAGCTTGCCTAGCTAAGGACTCGCTCCTAAATCATCCTATTCATACACTCGGCTATACCATTCTAGGGTGGGTTGTATGGGATGGTCAACTAACACTTAATATCCCTCTCATCACAAAACTGCTCAAAGGCTTTAGATATATACTTACCCCCATTATCATACCATAGGCATTTTAGTCTATACCCAAACTAGTTCTCAATAGAAGAAAGCCAATACTAAAACATAGGCAAGACTTCCAATTTCTACTTTATGGGGTATGCCCAAACCTTATGTGAGTAATCATCAATGAAAGTAATGAAATACTTCACACCACCTAATGATTTGTAGGGTATAGATCCACAAATATCAAAATAAACAAGGACTAGAGGCTCATCCGGCACACAATGCCAAACTTCTTATGTGAACTACAGGTCTACTTGCCGCAAATACAATGATCACAAGAATCAAAACACTTATAGTCAAGCGGTAGCAGATATTGCAAACAAGTAAACATTTTCATTCCCTTGAGTGACATGTGCCCAAGGAAACAATGCCATAATGATACATGAGATACTATAGCCACAGTACTGCCAAAATATGGTCGATAGACCCAAACACAAGTAAGGGATAAAGAGTACTAGACTTGGTGCCTTGTGCCAAGACAAGATTCCCATGGATAATCTTCCACAAAAAATCACCAAAAGAGACAACATAACCTGCATCATCCAATTGTCCAACAGAAAGTAGATTGTTAGCCAAAGTCGGAACAAGGCATACACCATGCAAAGTAAGCATATTGCCTAAAGGAAACTGTAGTTGGACATCTCCAATACCAACAATATCTAATACCAAGCCATTGCCCAATCTAAGAGATGTTGTCGTGCTATGATAGGAGTGGAACCACTCTTAACAAGGGGTAACATGACATGAAGCCCTTGAATCAATCAATCAATCAATACTAAGCATAGGTGGAGAGGCATCAGCTAACTACGAAACATCAGCAGAAGAAGCTACAAGTGTGTAATCATCATCAAAATTAGTTTCTACGACATTAATCTCTTCTAACTTGATGTTGCTAGACTTTCTAGGGAGACTACACTTTGCCCTTTCCCTTGTCATCGTGCATTTTATTGCACTGTGGTAAAAAATGACCCTACTTTTCACAATAATCACAAGGCAATGCCAACTTACAATCTGTTGGGGGTAAAGGCGCCTCTACCTAGCCGCTCGTGTATTATTACACTGATAGTCACCACCACTGCACACTACAGGTGGCGAGCGCCCGTCACCATCACTTTATTCTTTATTCTTTTAGTGGCAGTTTGAATAAAGAAAGGCCCGATCACACATTGTGACTTTTGGAGTTCCCATTTCTAGTCTCTCCCTTTCTTGCTCTTGCTCTCTCGCCATAGCTCTCGAATCCAACCTTCGATCCGTCGCTCCCTTTCAACTGGTATCAGACTTTGCTTTCCGGCTCTTGAGATTAGTTCATGGCATTCTCAACTTCCCATCGACTCCCCACTCGCATTGGGTCTCCTTCCCGACAACCATAGCTCATTCTCTTGATCTCCGTCACTCCACAACTTCTCGAACTTCTTCCCGGCCTATTGAGGCACCATGAGGGCATTGACATTGAGGTATTGCTTCATTATTTCAGAGTTTTACTTTAGTTCTTAGGTCTCATAGGCTGTAAACAAGTTGTGGGCAGCCATAGCTCACACCTCTTAGAGCTTCCTTCACCTGGATCTTGCTTCCAATCTATCAAGGCTTGCTCATTGTGCCCCCTTTGGCCCCATTGTTGACATGTGGGATAGCAAACCCCCCAGCCAGCTCACGTTTTTTTGCACCTGTTTCAAAATCTGGCCCAAAAATCACTCTTTTTGTCATACCTAAGGCATTCAAAACTTGATTCAGGTAAGGTAAGAGTCTAAGTTGGGATTTTGGGACACTCCAAATGCGATGGTGATGTCAGATTTTCCAAATTCTGATGACAAAATCTTCTACAACAGATTTCAAGTCTGAGACAGCATGTATTTGTATGCATATGCTTGTTTAGGCATGACGATTGATTGGGGGATTA
Organism: Lygodium microphyllum; assembly: GCF_053477565.2. Classification (NCBI taxonomy): domain Eukaryota; kingdom Viridiplantae; phylum Streptophyta; class Polypodiopsida; order Schizaeales; family Lygodiaceae; genus Lygodium; species Lygodium microphyllum. The sequence goes on along the minus strand of NC_141146.1, from coordinate 52,654,892 downwards.
AAGCTACATGTAATGCTATGATTTTGGCCTGATTTTGGGACTGGAAATACACAGTTTATAACACTAAATGCATGCTGAATACTCTTGGGCTAAAGCTATCTTTCATGCTTTGACATATGCCTATTGGTTCCGGATGTATGTCTTGGGTTATGCTATGATGTATTGATCATCAAGGGATGACTTTGAGCTTGTCATTGAATCTGGATGCTTTTGGAAGCTTGAGCTTATTTCAGCCCACACTTATTGACATTGGTATATGCTTTGACAGTGATGCTTCTTGGGTTTATGCATACCTGTTGCCTACGGCTTGATGCTCATGTCACGGTTGATTACCCTATGCATACGTTGAGCTTGAGTGCTCATTGAAGCTCCACCTTGGATGCATTTTGGATTATCTAGAGGAGCCTTGGATGTTAATTGGCTTGTCAGAGTTTGGATTGGGATGTATTTGATGTCTTACATACTTACAGATGCTACATGCAGATGCTCTACCACCTACATGTTCTGGATGTACTATTGATGTATTGTCTTGGAATTATGTCATTGGCACTATGTCTTGCCTTGGCTTGAGCTCTTCAGCTCATACATACAGCTTTTTTGCCAGTGGGGGCATTCTTGAATGCTTATCAGACATTGAGCAAGTGGTACTTTTATGCATTGAGCGTTACATGCTATTGAACAGTTACAGACACTTGAGACTTTGGGACTTCTTACCTTTTGGGATGATACATCATATGTCTTGGTTCACTGTATGCTTATGAGCTAAGTCTCAGTTTTGGATCCGTATCTTTGTGAATTGACACCTACTTGTGTTAAGTTTTGGTAGTGGTAGGAACAATTTACCTCGTTGCCTGGGGGGTTTGCCTACTCACTGGCAGATGTTTGTATGACATACTTGGGTGTTGGATTCATGCTTATTGACCGTCATATGCTTATGCTATGCCCGCATGATGCCGGATTTGGTCTTGGCAGTATTTGATTGCCTTCGGATCCGATTTTGGCACTGTTAGCTCTCTTTTACTGAAATCTGAAATTTATTACAGCAAGTATATATGTATGGACTGACATGGATTTTTCATGCTGAAACACTCTGAAATGATGTACTTTTACTAGTACTTGGTGGCAGCAGCTTTGGTTCCACTTTCTTTGCCATTTTTCCTCAATTTTGGTGATTTTTTTGTCATTTTCTGCAGTAAACAGCAAGCAGTTTTGAATTGTCTACAGTCTTCTAGCCAGCATTATGGCGAGTTTGTCCACTGATCATGCTATTTTCAACATCACTAAGCTTGATGGTACGAATTACTCTTATTGGAAGAGCCTGATTTGGCAGGTGTTGGTGTAGAAATCGTAGATCAAACCTTTGAGGTTAAGCGGGCATCTGCCTACAACTATGCCAGATTAGGAATGGCTTGAGCTTGATGAGTTATGCAAGTCCACTATTGTATTGTCTCTCACAGAATAGGTTCACTATAATGTCTTTCAAGGTGAACAGAGTGCATGGCAGTTGTGGGAAAAGATCAAAAATCTCTATGACAAGAAAAGTTCAGCAAGTCAGATGTATTGGCTGAAGTAGCTTATGGATCTGTGCATGAAGGAGAAAGTGACTATGTCTGCTCACTTGAGCCAGTTCCATGCTATACTCAAGAACTTGACTTCGTAGGACATCACTTTTGTAGAGGATGTCACTCCTCTTTTCTTGCTTGGTACTCTTAATGAGTCATGGGATGTATTCCGCACTGCATTATGTGCCTCTACTGCTACCTTGAAATTATCTGATGTTGAGAGTGCTCTTCTGCAGGAAGAGGTTAACCGTAAGAATTTGGATGCCTCTCGTGTGTCTCATGCTATGACAATTAGAAGTAGGAATGATGGATATGGAAAGCATGGCAATGGTAGTGGCCGTGGATGGGATTCTCAGAAATCTCGGTCCAAGTCTCATGGGAAGTCACGTAGCGAATCCCGTGGTAGGAATGCAGATGTTACTTGTCACCATTGTGGGGAAAAGGGCCATATTAGGCCACAATGCCATGAATTGTGCAATGAAAGGGGCAAAGATAAGGGGAAAGACAAAGTGCAGGATAAGTCTTCTGATCGCAGCATAGTACCTGCAAAGTCCAGTGTTAAAATTGAAGAGATCAATGTTATGCAGCCTGAGAATGTTGATGATGATGATTATATCCTAGCAGCTTCTTCTAGCGCTTCGCAGATGACAGAGATACACTCTATGTATGCACAGAGTTGGCTCTTTGACTCAGGTGCATCCTTTCATGTGACACCTTGCTGAGAGTGGTTTCATTCATACCGTACTGTTTCGAGTTCCGTGCGCTTGGGTGATGACAACTCTCTTGATATTGTGGGCATTGGTGATGTTAGGCTGCAGTTTCCTTCTGGCAGCAGTTTTGTTATGCAGGATGTACGTCATGTACCTACTTTGACATGCAGTCTCATGTCAGTTGGACAACTTGATGATGTAGGTTATCATGTATCTTTTGGAGACTCTACATGGAAGATCACTCGTGGCAGACTTGTGATTGCGAGAGGTGCCAAGGCTGGCAGTCTCTACCCCTTGATTGTATCAGCTTCATCCCTTGATCATGTTTTGTCTGTGGGTTCTATCCCACATGTATCTCTTTGGCGTGCTTGTTTGGGCCATATGTCTTTGAAGGGAATGAAAATGCTTTCTAGTTTACAGTACTTACCGCCCCTTGATTATGCATGTTTTGATTCATGTGAGCATTGTCTTTATGGCAAGCAGACTAGGTCTAAGCATAAGAAGTCTAGTAAGCCACGCATGAGTGAGCCCTTGGCATTGGTACATTCGAATGTCTGTGGCCCATGCCACGTTCATAGATGATTTTTCATGGAAAGTTTGGGCTTATCCCATTAAGCTGAAATCCAATGTCTTGGCTGTGTTTCAGAGATAACTTGCATTGGTTGAGAACCAGTCTGGGTATAGGCTAAAATGCCTAAGGACAGATAATGGGGGTGAGTATGTCTCCTGTGCTTTTGAGCAGTTATGTGATGAGAGGGGTATTAAGCATTAGTTGACCGCCCCCCCAGAATGGTTTGACTGAGCAGATGAATAGAACCATCCAGAAGTGTTTACGCAGTATGCTTAGTCATACAGGCCTACCACAGAGCTTTTGGACTGAGGCAGTTAGTACAGCTGTGCATGTCATAAACAGATCACCTTCTAGTGGTTTGGATTTCCAAGTTGCAGAGGAGGTATGGACTGGAAAACCCCCCTCTTATGCGCATCTCCGTGTCTTTGGATGTGAGGAATTTTGCCATGTGCCCAGGGACAAGAGAAGTAAGCTGGATCCCAAGAGTGTCAAATGCATTTTCCTTGGTTATGGGGATGCAGGCGAGATGGGTTACCGTCTCTAGGATCCACAGGCGCGGAAAGTCATCCGCAGTCATGATGTAATCTTCCATGAAGACAAGATGCATAGGCAGCCTGAGAGAGTTGTTGAGATCTGCAGGGTCATATTTCAAGAGGAGCCGAGAGCTCCCGCACAGCCAGTTGGACAGCCTGCAGCTGCAGTAGATGCTCATGGTCAGGGTTTTGGGCAGGCAACTAGGCAGGTAGTAGAGCTTGCCGTGAGATGGTCTACTAGAGATAGACGTCCACCTGATAGATTTCAACCCTCTATGCATTATGTCTTGGTTATAGATGACGGAGAGACTTTTACTTATGATGAGGCTATTCACAGGGGTGACAGTCACTCTTGGGAGAGGGCTATGCAGTCTGAGATAGAGTTCTTGCATAAGAATGATACTTGAGATTTGGTTTCCTTGCCTACGGGCAAGAAGGCTTTGCCATGCAAGTGGGTGTACAAGCTGAAAAGTACCCTTGGACACCCCAAGCCGGCATACATGGCTAGATTGGTAGCAAAGGGTTTTAAGCAAGAGCATGGTGTGGACTTTGATGAGATTTTTTCTTCTATGGTTAAGATGACCACCCTACGCTTAGTCTTGGCTTTGGTTGCTCAACTTGACTTGGATTTATACCAGATGGATGTCAAGACGACTTTCTTACATGGGGACTTGCATGATGAGATTTATATGGAGCAACCTAAGGGCTTTGCATAACCTGGCAGGGAGCACCTAGTGTGCAAATTGAGGAAAAGTCTTTATGGCTTGAAACAGGCACCTAGGGAGTGGTATCATAAGTTTGATGCCTTTATGCAGTCATAGGGCTACATCTAGAGCTATGGATCTGTGTCTTTACATGAAGAAAGCCCGTGATGGTTCTTTATTGATTTTGGTACTCTATGTGGATGATATGCTAATAGCAAGGAAAGCTCATGATGAGCTAGATGCTCTTAAGGCTCAGCTCGCGAAGAGCTTTGAGATGAAAGATCTGGGACAGGCCGCTCACATATTTGATATGCGCATTAGACGCGACAGGCATCAGGGACTCCTCTACTTGTCACAGAGGGAGTACATTCATAAAGTCCTTGAGTGCTTCCGCATGCAAGACGTAAAGCCTATTGGCTATCCATTGCCTTCTTATGTGAAGGTATCACAGGCTGATTGTCCACAGATAGAAGAGCAGAAGGCCGAGATGGTCAAGATTCCCTATGCATCCGCAGTGGGCAGTCTTATGTATGTCATGATAGCCACTTGTCCAGATATTGCCTTTGTAATTGGTATTGTGGAATGTTATATGGCTACACCTTGCAAGAAGCATTGGGATGTCATAAAGGCTATCATGAGGTACCTGAAGGGCACTGCAGATATGTGCATATGCTATGGCAGCCAGGATACAGGAGTCATGGGGTACACTGACCCTGATTATACAGGACATGCAGATAGTAGAAAGTCCACTTCCGGCTATGTATTCACCTATGTTAGAGGTGTTGTTTCTTGGATGTCCAGGGTGCAAAAATGCACGGCCCTTTCTACTACAGAGGCCGAGTATGTTGCAGCCACTGAGGCTTGTAAGGAGACCATTTGGTTGGGTCATTTAGTTGTTGACCTTGGTATTGATGCTATCCCTACACTGCATTCGGATTCTATGAGTGCTATTCAGTTAGTCAAGAATCCAGTCTTCCATGCAAAGACGAAACACATTGAGGTGAGATGGTTGTTGAGGACAAGTCTGTTGATCTTGTCAAGATCTTGACTGACCAGAATCCTACAGATCTGCTCACAAAAATGTTGAAAGAGGGGAGAGAGAGACAGGGATGGAGCTAATAGAGAACCATCAGGTTCTTCTTCTTCTCTTTCATTATTCAACACTAGAGTTATATCCACACTACAAAGAGTAACCTAGTGTAAGTGTAACTAGACTGACTAACTCACTGACTAACTCTAGTCAGGTCACCGACTAGCTAAACTGACTTATTCAATGTAGTCACATGCAGACAGCTGCACACTAGCTGTCACAGATGTCGGTCATACATAAAGACGGACAGACGGGTGAGCTTGACTTCTAACACTCCCCCTCAAGCTCAAGATAGCATATGCACACCAAGTAGCTGTCTAAAACCACAAAACTTATCTTTACCCAAAGACTTAGTAAAGATATCTGCAACTTGCTCATCAGTCCTCACATGCATGAGATCAATCTTTCCTACAAGAACCATCTCTCGAATGAAGTGGTAGTGTACCTCTATGTGTTTTTTCCTAACATGGTAAACTGGATTCATGGCCAGGAGTACACTACTGAGATTGTCGCATAACAATGTCACTGGAGCATCAACCTGTATATCCAAGTCAGTCATAAGCTTGAGCAGCCATGCAATCTCACATGCTGCCAATGCAGCTCCCCTGTACTCAGCCTCAGTACTGGATAAAGCAACCGTAGGCTGCTTCTTGCTGCTCCAGCTGATCATGCCGCTGCCAAAGCCAAAAGCATAGCCACTCGTAGACCGTCTGTCAAATGAGCATCCTGCCCAATCTGTATCTGTGTATCCAATCAGTGTCAAGGGCTTATCTCTAACATAGAACAGCCCATAGTCTATAGTGGACTTAACATACCTCATGATGCGTCTAACTGCATCCAAGTGCAACTTCCTCGGCTTTTGCATAAACTAGCTTATTAGCCCTACAGCATAGCTCAAGTTAGGCCTAGTGATGGTTAAGTAAATCAGACTGCCAACCATCTGCCTGTACATAGTCACATCTTCAACTTCAGCCCCAGTGTTCATGTCTAGCTTTACATTCTGATCCAGAGGTGTATCCAGTGGTTTGCATTCAGCCATGCCATACTTCTTAAGCATTTCCATGGCATAGTGCTTTTCCATCAGCCATAAACCATTTTCAGCTGTGGTACAACCTAAATACCCAAGAAATACTTCAGATCTCCTAGATCTTTCATGTCAAATTCAGATTTTAGCATCTTCATTGCATGCTGAATTCCCATGTCATCATCTCCAGTAATTATCAGGTCATCAACATATATGACCAGCACTACCAAGCCACTGTCAGTCTTCTTTGTGAGCAGGTTGTGATCATCCCTGCCAACAACAAATCCAAGGCTCTGCTAGTAGCTGTTGATCCTAGCATGCCAGGCTCTCGGAGCCTGCTTCAGCCCATACAATGCCTTTTTCAGCCTGCACACATAATGCTGAAAATCAGGGTGCTCATACCCTTCCGGCTAAACCATATATACATCCTCTGCTAAATCACCGTTGAGGAATGCATTTTTGACATCCATCTGCTGCAATTTCTAGCCTTTTGTAGTAGCCAAGGCAATTACTGTATGTATGGTTGTCATCTTTGCAACAGGGCTGAATGTTTCATCATAATCCAATCCATACTGTTGAGCATATCCTTTAGCAACCAGCCTGGCTTTGTATCTTTCCACACTGCCATCAGACTTACATTTGATTTTATAGACCCATTTGCAACCAATGATCTTTTTCCCATTAGGTAGTGGCATCAGATCCCAAGTCTGATTTTCAGCCAAGGCATTCATCTCTTCGTCCATAACATTGCACCAATTTTCATCCTTTACTGCTTCAGCATAAGTACCTAGTTCTTTGATCTCCATCACTTTTGTCATGTAAGCATAGTGCTTTACAGCATAACTAGTGTACGTAAACCTGTCAACACGTCTCCTGATCCTCTCTGATCTCTTGAGCTGTAGCTCACTCTGAGCTTTCCTCTCATGAGGCGGCACATAACGGCTCTGTCTAGCACTTAGCGTCATAACAGACGGAATCCCCAATTCGCTATCTAAGCTGTCACTGCTCGATGACTCATAGCCTGCTATGAGTGGTCCTGTCACATCCTCAAAAACCTTTTCTTTTCCTTTTCCCTTGTCATTTCTCCCCCCCAATAACATGTTCCTGTCAGTGGACGTAGAATTACGGTTCCGTAAGCGTCCTGACCAAGGACTCACTGTGGAAGATACATCTGATGTCTGACCACTCATAGAAGTACTCTCTGCAAGAGTATTTTCAACATGATTCATACTAGATGCTCCATCAGTAGGCACCACAACCGGATTCCCATACTATGATGCTAACTCATCAAAGACTACATCTCTGCTGATGAGTGTCTCATGCGTAGAAGGTACATAACACTTCTATGCTTTCCGTTCCTATGCATATCCCAAAAATACACTCTTCACTACCTTAGGATCCAATTTCTTCGTCTTCTCATCCGGTATATGCACATACTCAATACATCCAAATACTTTCAAGTGCATGATGTCAGGTCTATGACCATACAGTTTCTCATAAGGGGTGACTGCATGTATTCCTACTGTAGGAGTGCAATTCAGCACATAAACTGCAGTCATTACTGCTTTAGCCCAATAGGCATTAGGCAAACACTTCTCATTTAGCATAGCTTTTTTCTGACTCCATTAAGACTCTATTCTTCCGTTTTGCAACACCGTTCTGCTGCGATGTATAGCTACATGTCAGCTGCCTTTTGATCCCATACTTAGCAAGATATCTGTCAAATTCTTTGGATACATATTCACCTCCTCCATCTGATCTCAAGCATGATATGTAGCAACCAAGTTCATTTTCAGTATGTTTTTTAAAGTCTCTAAAGACTTCAAACACCTCATCTTTATGCTTTAAAATGTACAGCCAAGTGTACCTGCTGCTAAAATCATCAATAAATGAGACATAGTACCGTGCACCTCCAAAAGACGCATTATGCGACGGTCCCCAGACATCAGAGTGCACCAATTGTAGAGGCCTAGTGTTGTTTTGTACATGTCTCATGAAAGGAAATCGTGCATGCTTCCCAAACTGACATGCAGGACACACATGCCCAAAGTCATTATACTTGAATTTTGGTAATCCAAGTACGAATGCCTTCTGCTGCATGGATTTCAACTTCTGTACATTTACATGTCCAATTCTCTTGTGCCAAATCTCTACATCTCTGATGGCACTCTCATCATGAGCAAACATAGCTACTTTAAGTTTAGGAATGGTCGCTTCCAAAGTAAACATCCTACCATCCCTTCTGCCCTTGGCAATTAGCTTGCAACCATTTCCATACTCCTCAATGAAACATCCATCCTTGTTAAACCTCACTTGCAGATTCTATTTTGCCATTTGACCCATAGGCAAAAAATTCTTTGTTATGGTCGGTACATGTAAGACATCATCAATGGAACAATTCCTTTATGCTTTATGTCATGTTGGGTGTCATCCCCAGTACATACATGACCGTGTGTACCTACAACCATCTCATCAAACCACTCTCCATGCGGAGTCATGTGGTTTGATGCACCAGAGTCAATGTACCACCTGTCATCTCTGTTCTACCTTGAGGTAGTCTTGGACACATGCTGCATGGCAAAGAGTCTATCAACCTAATCATCCTGACCACCACTAGAGGATGCATATTGCCCATGTTGTTTCCCTTTTGCCTTCATGTCATTCTGCTTTTTGTAACATTCCTTCGCTATGTGCCCATACCTACCACAATAATGGCAATCTTTGTCTCTGTTGGACTGATCAGAAAACTGCCAAGATCCAAATCCACCTCCTCTTCCTCGAGGTGATCTCCCCCTACCTCTAAAACCACCAGATCCTCGTTGGCCCTGTGTATTGGCACCATGCCAATTTCCCTGCTGCTGCTACTGTTCATAGGCATTATGAGTGTCGCCACGACCTTGATATGAACCATGGCCTCTGCCTCCTCTGCCACGCTGGCTAGAGTATAACACAGTGTCTCTACTCTGAGAGGCATTGGAACCTGTATTTAGGCCAAGTTTGACCTCCTCATGCAGCAACAATGCAACCAGTTCTTCCCAGTCAGGGGGATCTTCTCTAACTGAGATGGAAGTGTCAAATGCTTTGTATTCTTTCTCTAAACCATTCAATGCAATAGCAATCATATCATTTTCTGATACCCTTGAACCAATGGTAGCTAACTGATCAGCTATGGTCTTGATTTCCATGGTATACACCTGGATGCTCCTGCCATTTCTAGACATATTATTGAACTATTGTTTCAACTGGATCTTCCGTGCATGTGTCATGGTTCCATAATTTCTCATCAGTATATTCGCCCCAGCCAAAGTCCCCACCTGACAATGTCTTCCGCCTGGATCGGCACGCAAGCGCACCTTAAGACCAGAAGCAGGGGCCCAAGCATCCTTCGGAGACTCACAGCCAGTGATTTGAATAGCCATAGCATCGGATACACATAGTGAAAACCAATGCAGTACCTTACATGCTCTTTCAATCCATAACCTGTGAGCTCTCTTCTATTCATTTGTTGCATTTGCTTTAGACAATTCAGGAGCTGCTTCATCTCATGTGCATAAGTCCCAATATCCTTTGCCAACCAGAAATTTTTTCATTCTGAATTTCCATAATGCAAAGTTTTTGTTGTCTATCTTTTCTCCAACTATTTGCGTGATATTATCAGTCCCATGTGCATTAGCCATGATGCAATAGACTGTATGTCAAATGCCTGACTCCCTACAAGTCAATAATTCAGACTGACTAAGTTTAGTCCACTACAGTTGATGACAATTTTTTGCAATTAATTGCAGTAAAAAACCAGTAAATTTCAGCCCAGTATCAGCCCAAAATAGTCCACAATCAAGTGGTCCAGCTCGTAGAAATAACCGTCAATACATATGCCATGTACTTGCTTCAGATTGAACTCCTGCAAATCCACTGCCAGGGTCCAAAAACATGCAGTCTAAACCTGTAAACTGTGATTAATAGCAGCACTTTCAATGCCAAAAAAAACATGCACACATGTCATATATGTCCCAAGTCTTCTCAGATGACTGCAAGTACATATGTCACTCCATACATGAGCATAGAAGCACGAAACAATGCATAATCAGCAAATACAAGTGTCAACAATTTTGTTTGCAGGTTGCAGTCAACCAAAAAATAGCATAACCAGCTTCAAACCACTTCAAAGTGTCTTCAAACCAAACCATACATTTGCTCCAGTATGACAGGGTCAATGCATGACTATGTAGTGACCATAGACTGTCTGTCTCTAATGAGCAAAGTCATACATTACTTCTGCAATTTGTATTCAACCAAAAAAACAAGATTGCATTTGCTTCAGCTCCAAAAATTTCAGCATTCAGTAGCACTTAATACTTTTCTCAACCCATGAACATTCTGACATACATATGTCAGTACATACATCTCATAGATATCACCAAATGTCACACTATGCTTCAGTAAAGAACAAATGCTTGCTGTCCATGTTAAATGACAGTTTTCAGCCTGTCTAAAATGCTCCACATCTAAGTATTTGAGTTACCAATATCAGCTTGCAGTGGATCACAACAAGTACATATGACCTCCATCATATACCTATGCTCCAAGAGTGCTTCTGGGCTTGTCAGAGAGCTTCCAAAGCTCTTCAATGTGTTGCATATACCATGTATGCTATGTATACAGCAGTGCAGGCCTTTTTTTTCAGATCTTCCCACTCTTATCTCAGCTCATGTCAGAGCTCAAAGTCAAGCATTTTCTTCTTGCAATCTCAAAGCACTTCATACATGACATAACCAAGCATTTGATGACCAAAGACACTAGCATTTGATGAAGTGCAGCCCAACAAATGATGACAGCAAATAGGTGCAGTTCACGCTGCCTGCAAACCTGGATTTCAGCATGCTTCTGAAGATGATGATGATGGTAGTGAGTGATACACACTCTGATGTGGTCTTCTTGGCCTCCTCAAGGCTCCCAACAAGGCATAAGCACTGATCTTCACCCTGGAGTATGCAATGAACAAATGCTCACCTGTAGCCCACAATGGCAGTTTGTTTAATGCAGGGAAAAACCTAAGTCAGGTCTGTCAAGATTGTGGGAGAGAAGGAAGGAGTCTCACTTGTAGCTTTCTTGCTTGCACAATGGGGGAATACACGCAAGGGTGGAGGCTGAAAACATTTTTCCTCTTCTTCGTTGTGGAAGCCAAAAGAACTCCAGTACAAAGAAATAGAAGAACCCTAGATATGGGTCTCAAACCAAACTCAACTAACTAAGGTGGCATACTAACTGAGCCACGAACTAGAGTAGATAAGGATAGCTATCATGTAGCTATTATTCAGGGGCGGTGTACCAACCGCATCTGCAACTGACAAGTCGGTGACATAAATACACAATGGTCACCCTGGCGTATCACGAGTGGAGCTCGATATCTCAACAAGGTTCTCTTCACTTCCTCCAGCTTCACGGAGTCCACCAAGTCCCGCTCTGATACCATGTTGAAATAGGGGAGAGAGAGAGAGGGATGGAGCTAACAGAGAACCATCAGGTTCTTCTTCTTCTCTTTCATTATTCAGCACTAGAGTTATATCCACACTACAAAGAGTAACCTAGTGTAAGTGTAACTAGACTGACTAACTCACTGACTAACTCTAGTCAGGTCACCGACTAGCTAAACCGACTTATTCAATGTATTCACACGCAGACAGCTGCACACTAGTTGTCACAGATGTCGGTCATACATAAAGACGGACAGACATGAGAGCTTGACTTCTAACAAAAAAGCCTCTCTACAAAGAGCTTTGCCTTCCTCAGGAGGTTGATGGGCGTGGGTTTCCTCATCCTGTTGTACATGTGTACATGTTGTACTGTCTGTTTTCTTTTTCTTTTCACTCCTGACTGGGGGTAAAGGTGCCTCTGCCTAGCCGCCCGTATATTACTACATTGACAGTCACCACCACTGCATACTGCAGGTGGCAAGCGCCCGTCACCGTCACTTTATTCTTTATTCTTTTAGGGACAGTTTGAATAAAGGAAGGCCCGGTCACACATTGTGACTATTGGAGTTCCCATTTCTAGTCTCTCCCTTTCTTGCTCTTACTCTCCCGCCATAGCTCTTGAGTCCAACCTTCGATCCGTCGCTTCCTTTCATAATCATGAGACTTATTATGAGACTATCCACATGACTAAGAATGAGATTGCTAAGAGTCTCTCCCATGGTAGCAATTACCGATTTCACCATTATTACCTCTGACTGTCAAAGCGAGAGAACTATGTGAAGCATTAACATTCTTTCTATTAACCTCTTCATTTAAGAGTATACCCTCTATATTCTACAATTTCAACCCATCAATATGTATATTTACACACAAATAACAATAGGAATGTATCCTATGACTTAGGCAACATAGCCGACATGAACAAGGGAGGAAGATTCTCCTTAAAGTCAATCCCCTGCAAAGAAAAGTGGCTAAAAATAGAATGAAACTCATTCAAGTGGGCGGACATGGAAGTCCCCTCCTTCATACAAAGGTCCATAAATTGCTTTAGCTAATACATATGTGAAGCAAGACTTTGTTTTTCATAGATATTATGAATCTTCTCCCATAATTGCCAAGTACTCTGCCCTTTTTGAAGACAATATCATAGAAAACTTGCTTAAAGAGTGACAAAATGATCATAGATTTACACAAGTCATCTAGCTCAACCCAATCCTTTTCCTCAAAGCATTCAGGCTTTACACCTTCATCGTTGGCTTTATCTATAATTTCTGCACTAGAATCTATGAGATTTGTGCTTTCCAATAGTTGTAATTTGTGCCATCCAACTTGTTAATGTTGAATATAGCACTGTTATCTAACCCACTAGCCATAATGTAATGAATGAAAGCACACTCCAATACAAATAGGTTGTTGTAAATGACAGCCAAATGGACCAAAATCACAACCAAAAGGACCAAAATCATAACCAAAATAGTGTCTAAATAGATGATACCAGCAAAGAGGAGGGTAATCTGCTAACTACCAAAGAATGACAATCAAGTTAAAGCATCCACCTTGAAAGATGATGCATAAACCAATAGTAGCCCCACTAAGCATGCAACTAGTACTAAGAACTATCAAACTCGATGTGTTAGAATGGGATACATCCTATAGTATAACTACCATGCATATTGTAGATCTTAAGATAACAAAAGAGAACTTCTAGATACACAACTAACCGAGCAAGCATAAAGAAGCTCGATACATAGCTAAGCAATATGAATACATCACTAATAAAAACCTAATAGAGACATATACTAGCTCAAAGCATGAATCAAGTCAACTCACTAGGCAAAAACTACATCCAAATAACATCTGAAGAGCATAGACATAACACAATTGAGTTCCATGGTCTCACTAAAGTAAGTTTAACTGCAAAACCCAAAGTTTTGCTCAAATGCAAAGAAGCTAAGTAGCCCAAGTGACTTCCATTGAAACAAAACCGAATGCCAAATTAGCAATGTAAGCTCAAAACATAAAGTACGTGGCCATTCAAAATCCCAAATACACCAAGCATAGAGCCCAAAGTGTAAAACCCAATAGAATCTTCAAGCTTGTAATATCAATGATCACTATAGAAATTGGCCAAAGCTCTAATACATGTAATTGACCTCAAATGCAAAACTCAATATATTCCATAAGTACATCTAGGTATATAGGATTAATGTCATACATCAATACATCCACTAAAGTACTTAAATATCATGAGATGGCAATAGGCATAGACTTTCACAATCAATTAGCTTGATGTGAAAATATACAACAAGTCTGTCTTGAACACAATAAACAACAAGTCTGTCCTACAACACAGTGAATAGTATATATGTCCTATCGTACAATGAATAGCACGTTTGTTTTGCAACACAATGAATAATAGGTCTACCCTACACAAAGTAAAAAACATGTCTATCCTACACATGCTAAAAAGCAGGTCTATCCTACATAAAGTAAACAATAGGTCTAACCTACATAGAGCAAGTAGCAGGACTATCCTATTTGTTGCTATTTTACTCGCCACACTTGAGCACTTGATAAAGGTCAGTAAGGTCTACTTGATGTTGCCAAAAAGGAGTCCACACAAGCCAAGAAGAGGCCTATAAAACATAGGATTGATGCATATCTTCCTAAGAGGCAGCCAATAAACCTTGAGCTATAAGGTTGAAGCACACTAAAGAGAAGCTCCCTGAACCAATGCTCAGATACCAATTGAAGGGAGAAGCTCAAGTGAGTGCACATCAAGTGGAAGCAATGGAGAAGTGGGCTATGGCGGAAGGATATATATATATATATATATATATATGGGAACTCTAATAGTCACAATGTGTGACCAGCCTTTCCTTATTCAAATGTTACTAAAACAATAAAGAAGGAAGTGATAGTGATGGGCACCTACCACTTGCAGAGTATAGGTATGTGGGGGTGCCAATCCTACAGTGTATAGGTGTGTAGATACTATCAATGTAGTAATACACAAGTGGCGTAGGCACGTGTGCCTTTTAGACTCAAGAGAAGTGAACAAACTGCATAAAGAAGTACATCCATTCTATATCTTGCATAACATTTATAGATTCTAACTTAGAAGGGGAGGCATCTACAATAGCTATACTAGCCTATTTCATAACCAATTTAGACAATCCTTAATTATATGATATTTTTTCATCCTATATATGCAAAACATTTGACTCTCTCTTTTTTTTCATGATTGTTTTGTGTGTTTCACACAAAGGTGTCAAACTCTCTCTTTTTTCTAATGATTGTTTTGTGTGTTTCAAACAAGGGTGTCTGACTCTCTCTTTTTTCCTCATGATTGTTTTGTGTGTTTCAAACAAGGGTGTACACAGGTCCAGCTTTATGCCCCCTCGATGGAATAACCATAGACTTGTATTGGGGGGTTGCAACATCTTATGCCCATTTTTTACAACTAACATACCATTAGTAAAATGTACCCCCATTAAGGGATGAACGACTTTGTGCAGCTCTATCTTTAGGCACTCTTCCATAAGCTTTCTAAATTGCAAGGTGCCCATTCTCTTTCTATTCTCTAGGGATACCTTCTTTTTTATTTCAACAAGCTCCTTTTGTATCTCTATAAGGATGCTGTAGTCAATCCCCTCTTGGGTTGTGACCATCTCCTATCTGAGTAACTATACCACTCCTTTTCACGAAGCATATATATCCACTTATTTTGAAGTTTTCAAAGCCTTGTGGTCAATTCCTTACATGCTCTTTCTTCCAAGGACCCCTCATTAGTTAGCTCTATTAGGCTTCCTTTTTCTCTCCTTGCCTCTCTAGTATTTGTAATAGATCCTCCTCTTTAGCAGCTTCCAATGGTAGGTAGCAAAGAAAGCGGGATTCAAACAACATGATTTCTTTAGTAAGGCCTTTATTTCCCTTTATGTGCTCATAGAGGGTATTTCATCTTTGGCCTAAGGGAATGATATCCCGTATTTCAGAAGCGTTATTCTTCTTTGCGGGCTACAGCGGTGACAAAATGTCCCCCAATTGACTGAGGGGGGTCCATTTCAGTAGAGTTCTTCCAGGAGCTAGTATAGTAATTCTTCCTTACCAAAATTATTCCACGCTAAATCCAGTTAAACAGAGGCCTCTTAGCCGATATATCCCTCTCTTTTTCCCCCATATGTGTAAACCGCTAGATGGCGTACTCTCTAGGCTAAGTCTTGTCTCTTCTTCAAGGACTTGTCTTATTTGGATGGATAAAATGAGATTATCTATATCAATTAGGCACATTCCCTCGTGCAACGATCCAATGTCCACGCCCACCAAATCACAAGCATAGGGGGAAAATCACGCTCTCATTGGGCAAGAAGGGTGATGACAGAACCTGCCCATAAGAACTTAGGCGCTTCTTACCATTATGATAATGTAACTTACATCCCTAGTGCAAGGAGGTTGATAATGGCAGACCGCTCGCTATCTGAGAAATAGATTGTGTATAATGAACCTACTCAGTCCAATAATGTCATAAATTATTTCCTTTATAGAAGCTACAAATAAATCAATTGAGTAGGTTAGAGACACCCAAAAAATATTGGTTTGAAAGCTAACACAAAATGCAACTATAAATCTTGTCAAGATAATCTTATTCTTTAAAGTTAACTCTCTCAAAGGAGGCCCCTTTTGAGCAATCGATAGGTATGTGCACATATCTTAGGATGGCCTCCACATTGGGAGGGATGTTTGGAGCTCCCCCGACAAAGAGAGAAAAGGGTGAGACTAGCACGTTCTCTAGCATTCAGGGACCAGTAGAAAAATCTAAGTCCTTATGAGCAGGTCGGTCAAAATTTTCATAGAGGTTGGCCACCCGAGCAACCAAAAGAATTTGGTTGCCTTGGGAAATTCTTTAGGTATAAGACTTACAGAAAAAAATATGTCTAACAATTGAGTGCCTTCCATGTGCCCATGTTTTCCAACAAGAGGGACGTGATGATATTGCCCCACTAGGTGCACTATCATTTTGTGCCACTTTATATTGGATAGCCACAAGGGTAAAAGAATATGGTCTAGCCATATCAAACCAAAAGACAAATAAAATCCCTTAAGATTTACCGATGAGGGCCACTTTTCCACCTCAAGGTCTATTCAAAGTGGGTATCTACTTCTCGCAATAGCTTGAGAGCAGTAATAGTACATTACCGTTATTAAATCGCCCCGATGGGCCTTAAGGGGTACTTCATGGAATCTATCAATGGGAATATTAGGCTACCTCCACATTTTTTTCATTTCTATAATGTATGGCTTTGATGCAAGATGAAAGAAACCTACATGCACCGCATCCTTTTCGTTTGTCTATTTTACTAAATTTTCCTTATTGCTTTGCTTTGAATGAGGAAGGAGGGCTTGCAACTTCATATACCTCTTCTTTGGGACCAAAGAACCATGTGGCCGCTGTCAAAGTTGTACTCGCTATCTTCTTTTATAACTTCATTTTCTTTTTTTAAGTGCTCACGCCAAAGGTATACAACAGAGCTTATTAGGAGGAAGAAAAAAACAAACGCATCTACTTTAGTGGTGAAAGAGTCACTTGATGAGAGTTCTAATGAGTTATCCCTAAGGCCCCTTAATACATATGGTAGTTCGTGAGTGTTTTTTGACAACACATAGTTGGACCCTGTTCAAACGTCTTTTGTCCCACTAGTGCTTAAGCCATGCCAGTAACCCAACTAATGTAGTTCCAAGCCATAATTATTGGACTTCCTTGATAAATCGCCAATGGGGAGGCTCCTCTTTCTCCTAATACTCTATAGGGTGGGAACCTATAATATTTAGACTCTCCATGTCAATGGGGGCAAGATAGTCCTCTTGTGGCATGTTGTTAACCTCTTCAATTTTACTTTGCGAGAGCGCAGAAGGTGTACCCCTAGGGGTACCATAGTAGTAAGGTCCCAACCCACTGAAGGGTAACTTAGGCTTGTCCATTTGATTATTAGAAAATATAATATTTGTTGAATAATTGTCTGGTAGGTCTATATGGCTCGCCAAATAAAGTGGATTATCACAAATACGTGTGGGTGTATCTTCCTTTACTTGTAAATATTTTTCCCTCTCTAAAGTTCAACTCATTTTCTTCTTTTGTTGTCTGGTTATATCAAGAGGCTGCTTAAATTCAAAGGGTCCCTTTATAGTGTTAGGATTATTCATTTGACCCTCCCTTTTTGTGGGGGTGCAGCCACCTACAATGTTGTTAACCCTCAAACAAACAAGCGAACAAGGTGGAAAATTAGGAAAATCTAAAGCAGAAGATAGAGCCAAGGCAAAAGCGGAATGGAGAATAAAGGCACGCCAAGAACAATTGGTAAACATAAGAAGTGTGAAAAAGTCCTAAATCAAGGAGAGGTATACTTTTGTAAAAGAGCACAAGGTGCATCGTGATTTATTTTAAGAGCGCCGAGTTCTCACCCGTGCAAATTGTAAAGGTAGATGTGCGGTAGGAAGGAAGTTAAGAAGATAGGAGGACAATGGGAAAAAGGGCATAGGCCACAACCGGCCATGTAAAAAAGGGGATAAGGGGATGACTGCCCAAAAATGATTTAGGGCTTTGTATATAAAGTTCAAAAATTCAATGAGAGCTCATTCTTTGGTGTGTGGCGAAGTGGTCTCTTTTTCTTCTCCCTTTCTCTTCTCTTGCTTGCTCTTGAGTGCTTGAGGGAGGGAGTATGAGGGAGTGAGGGAGTGAGCTTGTAAGAGTGAGGGATCTTGGAGGTGAAGCTCTCTACCTTCTCCTCTCTTCTTCTTCTCTTCTCCTGTCTTATCCCACACGTGGCTATCGAGGATGGAGCTTGGGGAAAGGGGCTTGAGTATTCTTGAGCTTGCATCACGAATCATGAAGCTATCATAGTGCTTGAGAGAGGAAGCAACTTAATTGGGTGTCAAGGTAAGCTCACTACACTCGTAGAGAGGGATAGCACGTCGGCTATGTGAAAGGTAGCCATTATTGCTTGCTTGAAACGCTTGAACAATAAGCTCCGTGGGTCTTGGTGGTTGAGCTTGTGCTCACCTCTATATTTTGGTTTCGTTGCCGAGACCAACGAATTCAAATTTGAGCGCTTGTGTACTTCAAATTGAGCATAAGGGTTTCATCCCCAAACCGGAGCTTGAGGTATATATGAGGTTTTGGGTCTTTAATCTATGCTACAAGTAAGTATTTTTTATATTGGATGGTTAGTTAGTAGGAGAAATTAGTTCATTACCTTGCTTTCAATTCTTATTACATTTAGAGTAGGCTAAGGTTTGAAAATCGATTGGAAAAGTATAGGATTTGCTGCTATAAAATAGGCCAAAAAGGACACATATCTATGAAAAATGGGAGGAAAGAGTGCTAAAGGGGATTGAGACAGACAAGCAAGGGGGCAGGAGTGGCAAGAACCTTGTGGAGGAGGGGTTTAATAGCCAGGAGACCAAGGGGGAGCTCATTTGAAACCCTGGTTGCCTGGAGCCCCAAGAGGAACACCAAGAAAAAGGGGATTCTACTGCAAGAAAATCTATCTAATAACATTAATAAGCTTTTATTTCATTCTTTTGATGACCAAAACAAAGAAAACAACAATTTTTCACGTAGCATCATAGTAGATATCTCCCACGAATTTGATAGAATCAACCATAATCTTCAACATCTTCATAGAATCCATCAATAGAACAATGAACATAAAAGAATACACCATTTTTCAATGGAGATCAATCACATAGTATTCATCTTCAATGTCTTCATAGTTCTCTCTCTCAATCTCTCAAATACAGTTACACTGTTTTGATAGAATTGGCTCTCTCTCTCTCTCTCTCTCTCTCTCTCTCTCTCTCTCTCTCTCTCTCTCTCTCTCTCTCTCTCTCTCTCTCTCTCTCTCTCTCTCTCTCTCTCTCTCTCTCTCTCTCTCTCTCTCAATAGTACATCATCTCCTCACTACAATACTTAAGAATGACTCTCAATAATCCTTCTTAGGTCGTGGATACACCTCCCAAGAGGTATGTCTGATGTGAAGAGGCACCAGAGCCACTACAATGTCGCTTCATAGCTCACTACTATCACTGTCACTCTAGTCTTCTCTTCAGTCTTCAGCAGTTGCTTCTTCCATTTTTTTTAGCTCTTTTGAACTTAGATTCATCCTTTCCAAAAGTTAGAAAACTTTCCCAAAGTCACACATACATTCTATAGAACACTTACAGAAGATCTATAGAATAGTATAGAACAGAAACAGAGCAGATACAGAACAGAGACAGAGGTTCTACTGAAGGTTTACAGAAGGTCATCAGAGAACAGCATATCCTCATAAATCATACTAAAACCATTCTAAACTATCAAAAACTATTCAATAAGCTTCCAAAATATTTCAACCTTCATCAATCATCAATCCATGCTTCATGCAAAAGAAAATCAGAACAAAACAGAAGCTATACAGAAGGTATATAGAACTAATCAGAACCTCAACTGAACCTATCAGAACATCTCAGAGCTTCATATTTCCACTAAGAATCATCATGAACTTCCAAAACATAATCAATATTATCCAAAACACTCTCAAACACTTCCATTAACAACCATACATCACTCTAAATCCATCAAAAATCAATCATTCAGACCTCAAAAATAACAATATCCCCACACTTAGAAAGGAAGCGTCCTCGCAACTTAAGGAAAAGAAGAATATAAATTCACTAAAGAGCTCAATTTATTCTTCTTCAATATCTTCAATAATCTCGCCAAACCACGACCCCAACTTATCACCTGTATCTCTAGAAAAATACTTCTAAAGGAAAACTTCATTATTCATTAACACATCTGATAAACAATTGAAAGTCATAACAAATTTGTAAAGGATATAAAAGGTTCTTTAGCTTTTCATCATAGACGTGCCATCCACCATCACCATCAATAGTTAAAAAGAGCTCTCGAATAAATTATTCAACCAACACGAACTCATTACATAAAATTATTACAACACACACACAAACACTAATACAACCATCTGAATGACACCTCCAAATATATATATATATCATTAAGAATCATCC
This sequence comes from Lygodium microphyllum, assembly GCF_053477565.2. Taxonomy (NCBI): domain Eukaryota; kingdom Viridiplantae; phylum Streptophyta; class Polypodiopsida; order Schizaeales; family Lygodiaceae; genus Lygodium; species Lygodium microphyllum. The sequence goes on along the minus strand of NC_141146.1, from coordinate 52,634,158 downwards.
AAAATACATTGCAAAGGCATCAATGAAGGTGATCCCTTTTAAAGGCTTGGTTATTACGAAAACGATCCAGGGAGAAGAACTCATCCACAAATGTCTTGGGAGGATTTTGAAAGAACTAAAGGCAGCAGCACATCCTTTCTAGCAAAACAAGGTATCTGCTAGGTAGACATAGGGCATGAAAATATAGGACATCCAACTGTTGGGAATCAATGTTCACATTGGCATTCATACAAAGCTTTGGAATGGTCTTTTGATCATTATGGGAATGCCTATGCATATATGCTAAATACCAAGTAAAATGAGTTGTCAATCTCACTGAAGGATCTAGAGATTGTGAATATTGGTGAGCAAAATGGAGATAATTCTAGTATGCTTGACTAGCAGTTGTCCAATCCCCTAGAATTAATGGCCAATTAATCTGTGGTCCTATGAGAGAATCAGTTGAGCTCCATCCTCTTCTTCTCGGAATCTGCTGATCAAATCCTTCGTATCCACTAACCAATTGAGGGGGTTGAGAAATAGAAGTGGTAGGAGATGGAAGTGGAATAAGTAAAAGAGGATGAAGAGATGGGTAGGCAAAATCATAAAATGATGAATAAGATAAAGAAGGAGTGGCTGAAAATTTAAGTGAATCTGTTAGGAAAGGTGTCAATTGATATGCAAGAAAAGTAGAAGGTATATGGACAGATGGAGAAGGGCAGGGCGACGAAGGGGAAAATACTCGATCTTCAATGAAAGAACAATAGGTAAATATAGAAATTTGAGGAAAACCCTAAGGTTGGAAAAGGAGAGGTAAGATAGCTACTGAGTTAGATTAATAAAGGGAAAGATAAGTATCATAGCGATGGGCCATTTGTTGATAGTACAATAGGCTAGGAACAGAGGGACCTAAAACAGATCATCTATGGTAGGCATCAAAGAAGGATGAATCAAATGGATGGTTCTTGGAAAGATAAGCTAGGAGATCCACCCTCAGTTGGTTAGCATATAAGTAGAAGCTGTATTCTGACGTTGGTTCAGGACCATAGAATCAATCATTGAATGCCATGAAGTGTCAGGGCAAGTAGCCACTTTAGAATAATAACACTGGAACATGTCATCTATCCTCAACTCCAAATAGTTGACATATAAGATAGCTTGCAAAACCACATCCCCCACATACCAAGCCAAATATCATCTAAAATCAACAGATCACCTCATCGATACATGTAAGACATCAACATGGTATCCGTCGTCACAAAATCCTCAAAGACCATACGGACAACTTCTGTCAGCAAATTAGAAGACCAAGCCCTACTCCAACCATCCTCTGGAAGAGGGAGATCCATCATTGAAAGCTTCATATAGAAGGCCAACTTCTGCAAATGATAGTGGACAAAGAAGGAATGGTCCAGAGGAACATACTCCTGAAAGTTCTCAAATGTAGACCATAACAAATCCATCCTGAACTGCAATCTTTCCACTTTATCTTGAAACAATGGACACAATGTGGCCTGTCTCTAGAGAACTGCCAAGTCCTGCTGAGATATAGAAGGAATCATAGGGACATTGGAGCTTGGAGGAATGGACCGTGACTGCGTCAGTTGGTTTTGCAAACTGCTTAATCTCGGAAGCTTGTGATTCCAATGTATTATGAGCAGTCTGCAAAGCTGATAGTTTCACATCTAAAAGAGTTTAAAACTCTTGAGCTTCTTTGGACATTCTCTCTTTCTCTTCCGAAACTCTAGTGACCTCTGACTGAGCTTCTGCTAACTGAATCTTCAAAGAAGATATTTCTTCTCTCAGGGTCTCAATCATTTGGGTCTGCTGCTCCATCTGCTTAAACAGATTGGCAAGAGTGTCTTTAGTAGAGGCTAACTCTGTGGTTGCCTTATGCAACTGGTCTTTGGACTGCATCAATTCTTCATAGAAAGAAACATATAACTGTTGAACACAAGCTGTCACTGAGAGTTCAATAGAACTTTGGATGTCATTACAAAGGAATGGAATGGCATCTCCTGACACTAAATTGTTTAGTGAAGGGACTGATATTTCCAAAGAACCCTCTCTATGTGCCTTGAATAAATTGTTACATATGAGATAGGCATGGAGGTCACTTCTAGAGGTAATAGGAACTGTGATTGAAGGAATGACTGAGGGAGTTTTATCTGCCACACACTTCAAGCGCTTCCGTTGAATGACCAACGGAGGAGGGAAATCAAGATCCTCTATGTCAATAGGTTATGACTCCTCTGAAGGTGGAGGGGGAGGAATTGGATCATATGGAGGAGGGGGTAGCACACCCTTCTTAAGGCCGAAATATGTCAAGAAAGCATATAAATATGAACCATAAGTGACATTTGTGGCATTCCCTTTGGTCACTTTGACAAAATGTTGATCCATCTTCGTAAGCAGGTAAGTACTCCAGTCAATGGCAACCCCTTTTAACACCATCCTGGAAGCTGTGAAGAGTTCCTTGGACAAATAATGAGATGTGTTTTGGCAGGCATAAACTTGTCTTGGAGGAATTGGCAGACTAACTTCCAGAGAGGATCAATGATCATGGAAAAAGACACTCTTGAAGTGTTAATCACCTTCTTGACATCCAGAACCTCTTTGGTCTGCTTCTGTAACAAATTGAGAATCTCATCATTGGAGAATAATTGTCTGGCTATAACAAAGGGTTCTCCTTTGTAGGAAAGAGACAAAGCCTTCCCTAACCCTCAAGGTGTCAAAACCATGGAAGTACCACGAACCAGGCCCGATTTCTTACTGTATGACGCAAGAAACTCATCACATAGGGATGGATCGTCTGGAATCAAAGGGAGTGAAGCAGCCACGAAAGTTGCAAGTCCTGCTTTCGCTATAGACTCAAAATCCAGTAGGGAAGAATAATCCCTACTGATCAACGGGACATACTGAATATGAGGAGGAGTGTGAGATGCCATTCAGATGGAAAACACACACACCACAAACACAGACAATCACAAAGATTACCTGCAAAATAACCAAATAGCAATCAAAAAGAAATCAATCAAAAGAAGTATACACAGAGACATAACTAACCAATTGACCATCCCAAACAGCCCACATCCTAGAAAAAATTCGGCATGACCTTTACACATATGCGACCAAAAGCTTCATGCGATGCAACAAATAGGCACTCAAGACCCCGTATCAAGCAAAAAAGAAAAAAAAACTACAAACCGCACCCGTAATCGTATCACACAAGCAAACCATAATACCATAAAAAACCTAATCATGACCTAATCATAACTTTGACCAACAATTTCAACTTAGAGAACTATACGTGTCCATCCCACAAAGTGTGTTTATTACAAAGGGTAAAAAGTATATGAAAATGATTTTAATGAAGGGTTCATTTTAAGAAATTATTAACAATGGGTAAAATTTTATTAGGTTATAAACCTTAATAAGAAAGCGGCTATTCATTCTTTAAAATTTTAATTACAATTTATTAAGATGAAGCGGTGCTTAAACGAAACTCGGACTTCGATACCCAGACTGGGGTCTCGAAATGCAAATTCATTAATTAAAAATTAATGGTGATGTGGAGCACTTTTTTGCCAGCGCGTGCTTTTTTTGTGATGGTTGGTTCATTTTTTATTAATAATTAAAGTGCCTCTAAAGCACACGTAGCACATACAAAGTGAACGGTGAGTTGATTTTAAGCTATTAGAAAAATGTATGTTTAGCGCGAGCGCACTTGAAAAAGTAAATGAATAAAGTTCATTTTAACAATTAAATGTGGTTAAGGGATGACCTCAAATAAATAAAGCTCAAAAAATAGATATCTGGTAGGGGTGTGTATGCAAGAGACTGAAGGCGCACTGAGTAGTCCCAAATGCAAGGAATCCAGTCAAAAAAGCAAAAACCACTGACTGGAAAAAAGAAAGCACCTTAGTATTTTTACTTTATTATTATTTTTTATTTGTTTTTTATGTTATTTTTTTAATTGTATTTTAGGTGTATTTATATTATGTATATTGTTTATTTTTATTTATCTTTTTCGTTCTTTTTTTTTAATGACTAAAACGGGATATAGAACACATAAATATGTTGTAAAGTGTAAGGGTGGAATTTCAGCAATCCAACAAGTGTCAACAATGTGTTTGAATTTATCCATTATTTCTCATCTAATTTTGAAATTTAAAATAACTTTTCATGAGGTGAAGTATTAAGCGTAGGGTTTTGGCTTCAAATAATATTTTGATCATTTATGGAAGCATTTTCAATTGACAAAATATTGGCAAAAGAGGCAAGAGGATTTGTGAAATTTTTTTGAAAATATTTCTAAAAATTAACTAATTTTTAATGAATTTTGCTCATTTTACATGTATTTTTAAAGAAATTTTGAAGTTTTGAATTTTTTGTAACTTATTTTCTTGAATTCCCACTTTAGAAAATAATGCAAATAATTTCAGCAATGATTGAAAATTTTTAAGAATTTTTTTGTATTTTATTTGGATTTTAAATAAATTTTACTTTTTTAAAATTTTTTTGTGTTTTATGTTTATTTTTATGTGTTTTTCGGGTTTTGAAATTAAAAGTCGATACCCGAGCTGCGTGTGAACAGCTAAAAATGACTGTGTGTGAACAGCTGATTGCAACACACCACCACACGGACAAGTAAAAGGCGCGTCCTCGTGCATGAACGCCTGCTAGCCACACTCGTACCCACACGCACACCGAGCGGTCGCACGGCGTGGGAACAGGGGAGGGAGAAGGGAGTGTGTCGGCGGGTGGAGAGGGTGGTTGGTGGGAAGGGGGGCTAGAGGAGGGTAAATTGGGGTTAGTGGGGGGTGGGGTTGGGGTAACTACGGTTAGGTTTGGTGGGGGGTTAGTGGGGGTGGGGTTAAATCTAGTGGGAGGGGGTAAATTTGGTGGATAAAAAAAGGTAAGGGGGGTAAGAATGGGGGTAGGGTTAAATGTGGGTTTGGGGAAGGGTTAAAGGTGGGGGGGTGGGGGGATGGGGAGCCCAAGAAGGGGCAGGTGGGTGGCAGGGTGGGGGGGAGGAGAGGGGGAGAGTGAAGAAGAAGGAGGCAGTGGGAGAGGGAAACCGCAAGAGAGGGAGGTGGAGGCGGAGAGAGGCCAAGGTGGAGGGAGGCCGAGGCAGCGGGAGGGTGGAAGGAGAGGGAGAGGGATGAGGCGGAGGGAGTCTGAGGGAGAGGGAGGGCGAGGTGGCCAAGGGCAAGGCGGCCAAGGCGGCGGAAGGGTGGAAGGAGAGGGAGGCGGTCGCAGGAGAGGGAGAGGGACGAGGCGGAGGGAGGCCGCAGGGAAGGGAGGCCAAGGGAGAGGGAGGCCACGAGTAGTCGTCGCGGAGGATGAGGTGGAGGGGAAGGATGGAGGGAGGCAGGGGAAGGAAGAAGACGAGGAGGGGGTGATGGAGGTAATAGGACGCGGGCATAGGTAAGACCGTTTTTTTTTTAATAAAAAGAAATTTCAGTTTTTTCATTGTTTTTTTGTTTTTTTTCTTTTTATTTTTTATTTTTGAATTTCGTGTGTTTCTTTTTATTTTTGTTGTTTTTTTTTTTAGGATTGTGTTTCTGTTTGTTTTTTTTTTTTTGTGTTTTGTTTTATTTGTATTTTTTTGTTGTGTTTTTTTTAAATGGTTATTATGGTTAGGAAAAATGAGCACACCCTCGTCCCAAGCACATGCGCAGGGCGGAAGTAAAAAAATTTGCATCAGCGGGATCAAACAGAGCAAGGACAGCAACACACGAGGCACCGAGGTCGGGGGGGCGTCCGGAGCCGTGTAAAACCAAAAACAGGCGCATTTACGTGCTACACGAGAAACACGGTAACACCGCAAAAAGGAAGAAATTTTAATAAAACTCAAACCGTATGTCAGATTGAAAAACCATAAAAAGGAAATATGTGTCGAGAGATGAGGGAAAGATAATAGAAAAATACAACACGGGTGACGGGGCAAAATTTGGATGTTCACATGAAAAAAACGCAAGAAACAGACCCAAAAACACATACGTGTATTAATATCGGAAAATCCGCGCATCAGAATGAAGTGCAAAAAGAATGAAAAATGTGCAAAATAATGTGTCCAACAAACTTATCATGGCAAAACACAGTTCCAATCTAGATAGAACGCGTTCACATGGAAAAAACCCCAAAAATAAACCTAAAAATGGACTCAAAAATTAATACGGGAAAAACCGTGAATTGAAATACAGGAAAATAAAAAGAAAAAATGTCTAGAAGAAAGGGATTCACAGGTCTAGCACATCAAAACTCAGTTTGGGGGGATTAGGAGGGGTTCACATAGGAAAAACACAAAAAAGACACCTGAAAACACTCGAAAATTTTAATAACTAAAAATCCAATAGTTGGAAGAAGGGGGAGGAAAAAGGAAAAAGTGCGGAAAAGGCTGGCGGGACACGACTGTCAAATTAAACTGAAATTCCGATGCAAATACGGCATATTCACATGGAAAAATGTGAAAAATTGGCACGAAAAGGGCCCAAAAACCCGCAAAAATTAGTAGCGAACCAACAGTGCATCGGAATGATAGGGTTAAAAAGGAAAAATATCAAGGAGAATGGATAGGACAGGGTTGGCACATCAGATCAGTGTTCCAAAGCAATAAAGATGCATTCACATGGAAAATCGTCCAATTTACGAGAATTGCTTCAAAAATAAAAAATTATTTTAGAACCGTCTATCGGAACAAAAGTTGGTAAAAAGGAAAAATGGGCAGTTTGAAGGGACGAACACGAATGTAAGGTGGGATGTGATTCTCAGTGAACGTAGAGTGCGTTCGCATGGAAAAATCACAAAACAAATAATAAAGGAAAACGGTCAAGGAACAGCTCCAAGGACAGAGTGAAATAAAACAGAAGAGTGGGGAAGGGACCCCATCAGGGAAAAATGAAGTCATGGCATAGATGTATGATCATAGCATGGTATATGCATGGGGGTATGCAACATTTACGCGCGAGGACGCATCCCCACACTTAAAACCTTAATAAGAAGGGTAAACCAAATAACAAGGACCTAGTACCACACATCAGACCAACCACGAACGTCCCCACACTTGAGACATGACCGTCACTGAGAAACAGAAGGTGTAGGGTTAGAAAACTTGGCCCATATTGCCAAGGAGTAATGTCGACTATCGAGGTTGCGTCTTGGATCGTTGTTGATTGCAGAAGGTACCAAGGTGTCTTCACAGCACATGTCCTTCGGGGCAGGGACCACGCGGCAGCATCCAGGGAGGTAGCTGGTGGAAGGAATCGCAAGAAATTTGTCGATGTCGAGGGATATTGCACTCAACTCACGAGCACTCAAATGGAATGAGAGAACAGTCACTCACCCCATTACTAACATCACTCGAGGTAATATTAATGAAACCCAAAGCTCACACCCGATTTGGGAATCGACAAGGGAATGGTGCAGAGGGAGTATGCCAGGGTACACAATTAATGGTGCATCAGTGCATCCAACCCCGTCTGGCATAGGTGCAAGCAGAAAAGCCAGGGAGCCTTATAGTGCAATGTACAGAACAAAGTGGCGTGTCATGTACTGATGGCAAAGACCCATCCCGTGGGTACAGAGGAAAATAGAAACGTACCTGACTCCAATAGTCAAACATCCCTCAATCCTCACCTCTCGATAATTGATTGAAGAAACACCAGTCACACTCAACCCACCCTCTGTCTCACACTCTATTGAAAGATACAAGGGGCAGCCCATTCCTAAAACCCATTGATGTAATCCTCGTTGTCACTTGTGCAAAGCTTGTATGCCATGTGCGCAATTGATGGTGCAACTGTGCATCTCGCCTTGTGCCGACATACAGTGCAAGAAGGAAGGCCAGGGAGCCTTATGGTGCAATGCACAGGAACAAATTGTGCATTGTGCATTGAAAGGCCCATCCCGTACGTGCAACACTCTATTCACACATCTCACCTCTCATTTAATTTGAAGGGAAAGACCGGTCACTCACCCCACCCTCTGTCTCATGCCCTGATAGATACAGAGGGCAACCCATACTCACATCCCCATCCTGTTAAGATGAAGCTCACATCACTCAAGGGGTTGGTGATGAAGATCATGTTAGCTATTGTTGTCATCAGGATATTGAAGATGAGGAGTACCCAGGGAGGCAGCCAACAAGTCTTGTACTTCAATGATTTGTAAGAAAGGTCATCCGTTAAGAAGTACAGATGGACTGATATTGTAGAGACAGCGCACCAAGGGAGGTGGCTTCAAATTTCTTGCTGAAAAGGTTCTGCTGGTGAGTCAGCTATCCTGAACTGCGGGGTGTTACCACCTTTTCCACGGTCAACTACTCGCCCAAGGGTGTTTCCACCTTTTCTTGGAATGACACCTATTATGACAGGAAATTTCTTCATTTTCTCCAATAACAATTTTTTTCTTTTTTTTTCTTTTTTTTCTTTTTTTTTCTTTTTCATTAAGAAAGAGAATGGTATAAATACCATGTGTCAGGACCAACCTCGCCACCGTTGTTGGATCATACGAGAAGAAAACAAGTTCGGGTTGAGAGGTATCAGTGAGGAGCCAGTAGAACGAGACCGCCTCATGAGGAGAATCATAGGGGCTATTAGAAGCACGAAGATAATGACAATGCAACGCCCAAAAGGGGGAAGGGTAGGTTGACTGTGATTGTCAAGATCCCCAAGGAGGAAAGTACGTCTTCAGACGATAGCCATTGATCAGGAAGGGATCATCAAAGGCATCAACGGTCTGCACCTGAACCTTGTATGGGCCCATCCACCATTGTTGAAGCTTGCCAAGAAACTTGCCAAATCTCGAATCATAGGCCATGACCATATCACATTCTTTGATCTCCTTGTGCTTGATGAAACTGTCATGATAGGCCTGCGTTGCGCTTGAGTGGTTTCCATACACTGTAGGGCCATCCGCCATATCTCATCCAAGCATTCCAAGTGTAGGAGACGGCATTGCAGTGACTCATCATCTCCCAAGCGTTCTTTAATTGCTACTCACAAAGAGGGCAATTCCAGTTCAACAAGGAAGACGGCTTCTGTACCATACACTAGCTAGAAAGGGGTCTATCATGTAGCTGCCTTATGGGAGGTCCTCTATGCCCAGAGAACCTCTGTAAGTCGATCTTCCTAGTCACGACGATGTGTGGCAATCATTCTTGTCAGGATCAAGCAAGGATGCGATTGGTGACTTCAACTTGGCCATTGGCTTTGGGGTAATAGGGAGTGGACTTACAATGGCAGATCTTATATAGCTCTGTCAGCTCCTCCATGATTTTGTTAAGGAAATGAGTACCTCTATCACTTCCCAACTCAAGGGGACTGCCAAAATGGGTGTTAATATTCTCGTACATGAACAAAGCTATGATGTTACCATCGTCCCACTTCAAAGCTTTAGCTTCACATCACTTTGTGACATAATCCATATATACTAAGATATATATGTTCTGCTTCCGTCTGGTAGGTGGATCAATGGGACCCACAAAATCAATCCCCCACTTCTCGAACGGCTTTAGGGGAAGAATGGGTTGCAGTAGCATGGCACTTGTTTTGATGGGTTTCCCCATTCGCTGACAAGCATCACATCTCTTGCAATAGTCATATGCATCCTTGTGGAGGGTCGGCCACCAATATCCTGCTAATAAAGCCTTGCTGGCTATCGCTTCTCCTGCGAAGTGTCCACCATATGGTTCGCCATGGCATGCTTTCAATACTATGCAGATTTCATCCCCTGTAACACATCTCCGCAACACTTCATCTTTGCCTCTCTTGTACAGTGCGCCGCACCTAGCAAGGTGTAGGGGGTTGATTCTAACAAAAGCTTCTTCTTCTCATGGCTTGAGATGCCAGGAGGATACTGTTGAGTTGCCAGGAGGTTGGCTATGTCTACATACCAGGGAGTAACTGTTTCAACTAGAAACAAAGAAGCATCAGGAAGGTCAGGATCATCATGTTCCTCTTCTTCTATTTGAGGGATCCGTGATAGATGATCGGCTAGGACATGGGAACGGCCAGGCTTAGTGACCACTTCGAAGTCAAACTCCTGGAATAGTAGCAACCATCTCATCAGTCGTCCTTTAACATCTGCTTTGTTCATCAAGAAGGACAAGGCTTCATGATCCACGTAGAACTTGAAATGTATTGATAGTAGATAGTGTCAAAACTTCTCCAGTGAAAACACCATTGCCAAGCACTCAAGCTCTGTCACTGTGTAGTTCCGTTCCCTATCAGTAACCTTCTGACTTGCATAATATATTGGTTGATCTAATTTAGAGGGGCCCTTTTGACATAGGACAGCACCTAGCCCTTCAACTAATACATCTGTATGCACATGGAACTCCTTCGTCCAATCAGGAGGCTGCAAGATAGATGCTTGGATAAGGCACTATTTTAGGATATTAAAGGCGTCTTCACAGTCATCAATCCAAAGGAAATCAGCATCTTTCCTTAGGAGCTTGTGCAGAGGGGCCGCCTTGGTTGCAAAATGTGCAATAAATATTCTGTAGTAGCCCACATGGCCAAGAAATCCTCTCAATTGTTTGAGGTTTGTTGGTGCTGTCAAGGCGGAAATCTTCTCAATCTTCATCGGGTCTATTGCAATCCCTTGTGCAAAGACAATATGGCCTAGAAGAACTTCCGACGAGACACCAAAGATACATTTGTCAAGGTTGAGAGAAATCCTATACTATCGGCATTTGTCAAAACATTGCTCTAGGTGTCCCCAATGCTCACGAATTAAGCTATAGACACAAAAGTCATCAAGATACACCTCAATGAAATCATGCAAATGATTCTAGAAGGCAGCCATCATTACTCGTTAGAAGGTAGCAAGAGCATTACAGAGCCCAAATGGCATCACTCTGTAGGCGTAGGTCCCCCATTCTGTGGTGAAAGTTGTTTTGGATTGGTCCTCTTCTACAATTTGGACTTGGTTATATCCGCTGAATCCATCCAAGAGGGAATACAGCTCATGGCCTGCCACTATGTTCAACAATTGGTTGGTAAAAGGGATAGGAAAATGATCCTTCTTCATCTTCGAATTGAGCTTTCGAAAGTCAACACATATTCGAAGTTTCCCGTTCTTCTTGGGTACTACCACAATGAGTGAAACCCATTCATTGTTAGCCACATGATAAATGAACTCGGCTTCAAGAACTTTCAATAATTCAGCCTTCACTAGAGCAAAGTAATTAGGATTCATACGTCTTTGTCTTTGCCTTACAGGTTTGGCATCAGGCTCCATGTCAATGTGATGTTGGCATACTATGGGATCAATCCCTTTTAGATCTTTATATGACCAAGCAAACACATCTAAGTTCTCCTTTAATAAGTCTCGCAGGACCACTAGTTCTCCTTCTGGAAGATTGAGACCCACTTTCAGGTGACGTTCAGTACCACCAGTATCCATGAACGTCACTTGTCTTTCACCTTCCACTTCACGGATAAACGTCCCACGGATTGCTTCTAGATAGAGGTCTAACTCTTTCAAGAAAATAGTGTCATCATCTAATGTTCCACTAGAACTAGTGTCCTCCTTTTGAACAGAGGACTCGTTTGTCTATTGAGGTTGTTGGAAGGGTATCAGAGCTTTGTTTGCTTCTGTGTGAGTGATGATTTCTTCTAGACTTAGGTATTCATCTTCAGAGGATACGTCCAAGAATGTCACATAGCACGGACCTTCTAGAAGCCGAGGCTTTGATAGCTCTGGCTTCTATTGGCAGGGGACATCATCATCGTCTTTTCTCTGGACTGAATAGCGAGGGCGACATGAGCCACTGGTGAACTTAATTTTTATGCTTTTAATCCATTGCTTATACAGATATGCATACTTTGTGGTCCATTGGTCAACCCAAAATGGAACCATGGTCATTCCATCCAACACCCTGAGATCTTCGGCCTCCAAGGTCTTTGTAGAGACATCAACAAGATCGTCCGCTATCAGAGAAAATTCTTCATCCGCACTTTCATAACCTACTTCATTTTCTTCCTCATCATTTTCATTCTCTTCCTCTGGAGGCTCTGTCTCTGCTTCTGTAGAGGCTCTGTAGGAGAAAAACAGATCTTCTGCTTCTACTTTTGTCTCTGTTACAGTCATTGTCTCTGTGATTGTCTCTGGTTCTGTCTCTATTCTGTATATGCTATGTCTTTGTTCTATCTCTGTTACTGTCTCTGTGACTACCATGTAACAGGGAGAATAGTACATCCATGCTTCTATTTCACTGTCAAATGTGATTTTAGAAGTTAATTCTAGTTAAGCCAAGAAATATTCTCCCATGGACAAGGACTTTGCTTCTCTTAGTAGTTGGCTTACAGTGCCCACTGTTAGGGACTGTGCCTCTGTTCTCTTGGGAAAGATCTGTTTAACAGCCTTTTCATCTCCTGATGTACCATATGTTACCTCATTGGAGAAGTCAGTTATGACTTTGATGGATGCAGATCCATTGCCTTTTTGCGATCCATACAATTTCAACACCACTTTGTTGGGTCCTCTGCCTAGGGTCCGGGTTCCTTTGAACCAGTCCATCTTGGCTCTCGCTTCAAAAAGCCAAGGTCTTCCCAACAGTAGAGGGTATGAGGTCCCATAAGAATTTGGTTTGACCACCAAATATGTCATCCAATAGTCTCTTCCTGCAAGGGTTGTTTTTACGTATGGGAGGATGCCCAACGGTTTAATTCTGCTTTGGTCTGCCAATCTGATAAGCCACTGTGTAGGTTGAATTCCTTGCAACCCTAAGTCTTTCATTGTCACATCTATCATTATGTTTACTGATGAGCCTCCATCAATCAATGCATCTGAAATAAAACATCCTTCTGTCCATACACTAATCTCTGGGATTCCAGGATCTAGGAAGGCATTAGCCAATCTACTTCCTTTACAGGTTCCGGGGCCTTATTGATCTTAGTCGTTGTTGAAGGAGCAATCCTTAGTCCACGTCTTCTTGTCAAGATACTTTTGAATTTCTTTTGGCAGCAGCTGGGAGACAACATCAATAACTATCGGAATATTAAGTTTGGTTTAAAAGTGTCTAGGTCTTTTACCAAGTCATAATCTTTGATAGGATCCACAGGCTTCTCCAGCCTGGTGAGAAATGGGGCTACATCCATTTTTATATTTCCTTTTTCTTCTACCAATGGAAGCATCGACACTTCATTTGTTTCTAGAGGTGCTTCTGTATCATCTATTTCCTAGACCTCTGGTCCTGTTTCTGGGACTGTCTCTATAACTCTCTGTGGCACTACAATGCTCTATATAGCACTGTTCTGTCCTGTACTACTCTGTCCCTCTGTTGGTAGGTTGAACTTCATAGTCTTAGCAGGAGAGTTGTTCTCTTCTTGCACAACTGGTCCCTTCTTCTTGGCGCACGTGATAGCATCAACTTCCAACTCTACCAAATTGGAGGCAGGCTCTTGTACCTTCCGTTCGCTATCAGTGTCATTGGCCTTTACAGGGGCTGGACTTGGACAGGCCTTTGCAGTGTGGCCTTCTCCTTTGCATCGGCTGCATAAGGGCTTGTGGGTTTGGACAATTCGGGAAGATATGACCCTTTTCTCCACACCTGTAGCATTCCACCTCTGATCTCTAACCACTACTAGACTATCGTCCTCTGTAACTTTGAGAGGGAAACCTCCTTGGGCCAAAATTAGGATCAAACTCTCTAGGCTTTGGTCCAATATCTTGTGTTGTCATTTTAAATTTTAGCAAGTTGAATCTTGCATTTTCATCCTTATGTCTTCATTTGTGCATCTCTTTCAGAGAGCAAATATCCTTTATATGGTTCTTTCGCAAACAATAGGAACAGAAGGCTCCAGGAATGGTTGTTTTCGAGTACATTCAGTGGCTAAATGTCCCGCTTGATGACACTTTCCACACCATGTATTAGAGCGCATCACATCTCTTCCAGCTCCAGTAGGGGTGGATATATTGGCAGTATCCACCTTCAGCATCTGTAGCTGCTCTGTAATTCCACAAACTTGAGAGCTTTTGGTTGTAGGCCTCTGAGGAACACTCCTTTCTGAATGCCTTTGTCCAAATGATGGTTAGTCCATCTCTTCAGGATGGATTCCATTCGCGAGACATAAGCTTCTATTGTTTCTCCAGAGTACTGACTTAGGTTCATGAACTCCTCTCACATCCACTCTTCAAAACCTTCACACCCGAATTTAGTGAGGAAGGCCAACTTTGGGTCGTCCCATGTGCCAAAAGTTCCTACTGCTTGTCTCTCATACCACTGAAATGCCATGCCCTTGAAAGTGGCGAGGAATATTGCTAACCAATGCTCAAGGGTTCTGGCATTTTTAGCCACACATGCTACCATGAATTTTGCTACATGAAGATCAGGGTCTTCATTGTACTCTCCCTTAAAAACTGGCAATGGGACTACATTTGCTGGCCTGTCATCAATATTTCCAAGATGAATATGACTAGGTAGGGGACCTTGAGTTTCCATGGGAACTTCTGTAAAGAGTGCTTTTAGGGCGTCAAAGGAAGCTTCTGCTGCGAGCTCATTCTCAGCTTTGATTTTTGCCTTCTCTCTTCTCACGTACCTCTGGACTCGTTCTAACGCTTGCCTCTTGATTGCATCATTCATCAGGGGGTTGGCTCCAACCATTTGGTTTGTACTCAACAGGATAGTATCAGAGAGGACTTCAGTCTCTGGGGAATTCTCTAGCCAACATCTCTTCTACTTCCTTCTTTTCAACATCTCTGAATTTGGCTTTCAAAACACTACAAAGGGGGAGATATTCCGTTCTTAAAGTATCAAAACTCATTCTTCTTAGGATCGTTGTTGTGCCATTATAATAATGCTAGCTTCTGAGGGTCTCAATAGTGTATGTTGTGAAAAATACTATGTCTACCAACTTCCAGTGGGTTGCTAATTGGACAAGCAGAAGATTGTCAGTGCACCAAGCATCCCACGTATCTTTATGTTGAGCATCCACAAACAAATTCCAATTCTTTTCCTTCTCGTTTTCGTGAACCTCCACAGACCACGACTCCTGAAGCTTCTTCACAATCTCCCACTTGATGATGTCTAAAAACTTCTCAATGAATACCAAACCTTCCATGGATGGTCATTCTCTCCATTTATGCTCTTCAATTTATTTTCAAACAATTTTTCACCAAGATGCAAGTTTCTGCTGCTTCAACAGGACGAGGAAACAGTCCACCACATAGAGCATGCATCATGATGGTGACATGTTTCCGCCATTGTGGGATAAAACTCTTGTGGAAAGTGGCTTTGATAATGAGAATCTCCAACTCGTTAGTGGAAGAAAGAACTTTGCAAACATTCATTGAATTCTCCTCTTCTTGGCAATGCCATTTCCTTCATTTTTCGTCTCTTCTGATGCTTGTTGATGGCAAGATTCCCTGGCTGCGCACCAAAAACATGGACCCCCAAGAGGAATACCAAGGAAAAGAGGATTCTACTGCAAGAAAATCTATCTTGTAACATCAACAAGTATTTATTTCATCCTTTTGATGACCAAAACAAAGAAAACAACAATTCTTCACCTAGCATCATAGTAGATATCTCCCACGGATTTGATAGAATCAACCATAATCTTCAACATCTTCATAGAATCCATCAATAGAACAACGAACATAAAAGAATACACCATTTTTCAATGGAAATCTATCACATAGTATTCATCTTCAATGTCTTCATAGTTCTCTCTCTCAATCTCTCATATACAATTACATTGTTTTGATAGAATTGGCTATCTCTGGCTCTCTCTCTATATATATATATATATATATATATATATATATATATATATATATATATATATATGTATGTATACATATATATATATATATATGTATACATATATATATATATATATATGTATACATATATATATATATATATGTATACATATATATATATATATATGTATACATATATATACATATATATATGTATACATATATATACATATATATATGTATACATATATATACATATATATATATATATATATATACATACATATATATATATATATATATATATATACATGTTTAGTTAGGGTCTCGAGGTGCTCGAGCAGTGCAAAGGCTTCAATCACTCAGCGTGGCTAATTTTGTGTTAGCTCGGCAAAAACGTGTTGTGTTCGACATCTCTGAGTGACGACAATTTAGGGCCAAGTCCCAGAATCAACCCTCGGTCCACCTTGTATTCGGCCATTCGACCCACTTGACTCGAACACCCACCGCTCATTCGAGTCAACCATTCAGACCAACTAGGCATTCGGCATATCTTACTTAGACACTCAAAAATTTGGCCCTCAACCCTGTCGACTCGGCCCATGGACAAAGCCTACCCAAATCTACCATTCCGACCTCGGCCCACCTGACTTGGGCCTCAGTTATTTGGCCCTCAGACAACCACATTCAGACTGTTCAAATTCGACACTCAGACCAATTACATTCGGTCCTTTCTCATTTGGAACTCAGCCATTGGACGGGCCAAGAATCAGACATTCGGCCCCTACAATTCGGACCTGTTGGGCCTAGTCTCAATTTTTAGAATCTTTTGAACATTAGATCAGACCACCTAGACACTGGCTATCTGAACATCTGAAGACCACATAGATGTTAAAGAAGCCTTTCTGGCACAATGAACAAAGGGATTGGCGAGAAGCAAGTATAGAGGCGACGCTAGTTGACCATCTAGCGATTTAGTCCGACAACAACATCAAGTGGAGTCTTAGAGCACTATCAAATCATGACAGGGCAAAGAGAGTAGCAGAGAACCCTACAAAGCAGCAGGGTCGGCAAAAAATCGAGCATACGAGTCTATCAGGCTAAACCCGCGACAAGAGTGATAGAGTCATTTAGGCACTTGTCTTCTCACTCACTCAGAATTCAAGCCCTCAAAGCATGATGGAGAAAAGCTAAAATTCTGATTTCGCACATTGCATAGAAAATAGCACACATATGCATAGAGTGAGGGTAAGTTAAGGACTAGTTGTAATTAATAAGGAACTCACCCAGACGCAAGAACTTGAAGGAACCCACTAGTAGGAGAAGACCCAAAGACATAGGCGGGTGATTGAATCCCTGAAGGGAGGACCAAGCGAGGAATACATCTAAAAACCAGACACTTAATATTTTGGAGGTGGATCTACCTAGCCTTATCGACCTGATCAATGACTTGGCAGTACAGGAAGTCCTAGACATGGAAGAGGGCAGCTTGAGCCATAGAAGCGATGAGGAGCTTAACCTAGGAGACTTTCATGAGGTTGTCCAACAGTTAGTGTACAAATACGATGCTCAAATCCACCTAGAGTACCGCAGTATACCAGTCAAGGACATCTTAGCAGACCTAGAGAAGGAAAGAAAATTGGCCCGCAAAGCTCTACAAGGCTTAGCTGCATGCAACTAGGATCAGCAAATGAGGAACTTACGCCAAAGTTTAGAAATGCAAGAGATCCAGAGGGTGCTAGCCCTAGCAGGTAGAAATTAGTTAGAGAGCGAGAGAGTACTAGAAGGAGATCTCACACTGAGCAAGCTCCTAACAAAGTGACTGCTAGATAACACGATCGTAGAATAAAGCACTGCAACATTGGCAACATCACTATTGATAGGGTTACGAGTCAACCTAGGCTCTAGGAGGCGATCGAAAATCTTTGTGGTAGCAAAACAGCTGGACAAATACAAAGCTATCGATGACCCATACAGCTTCGTGGAGCAGTTTGAGCAGGTCTACGAGACCAATGGCCTCACCAATCCTACTCAACACTCCCAAGCCTTTAGACTATGCTTAGGCGACAAGGGTTGGACCTAGTACACAAGTCTAGATGCTGCAAAAGCATGTTGATTTCAATGGCTTTAAAATCTCTTTATTAAGAGATTTTTCAAACCTAGATACTCCGATAACTTGTTGGTGCGACTTATGAATGTCACGCAGAAAGAGAAAGAGGATATTCGAGATTACGTGACCCACGTGAGGAGCCTCTTTAAGAGAATACCCATGGGTGAGGGACCAATCAAAAGGGTAGTATTCACAGTATTCGTCAACAGAATACGAAGCGAAGAGCTCTACAAAATCTTGGGCGGAAACTCAAGTTTGCAGCAAGACACACTGGCAAGGGTCTTCAAAGAAGATATTAGAGTGGATGACCAACTTAAGAAAGAGGCTCCAGAGGCTCCAATCAAGAAGAATCTACTATCAGGAGCTCCGAGAGAGCCTCAACACTGAGTGAGAGGGTAGACTCAAGCACTCAAGAAAAAGGGAAGGGCATCGAGTCGAGACAAGAGCTAGCTGGAGATTAGAATGGACATAGCCAAACTACAGGAGATGATGAGATGACCAACGTGCCCACACGTCCAATGTGTGCATTGTGGTAGAAACCACTTGCCAGCTAAGTGTCAGGACCCTAGGTTACGACCTTGTGCTAATTGTGGTAGGTTCGGCCATGACACTATGCATTGTCGATTACCTCAGAGGCTCCCATACCCACAGCCTTACGATTAACCCCACCTTGCAAGCAAGCCACTGAACTACTTTGGAAAGGGAGCCCCATTGGCTCTTTCGGCACCAAATGACACTAAACCGACCATCTCTAGGATGGAAATAAATCCTACGAGCATCCTTAGACTGCCGCCTGGACCCTATGTGACTCATCCACTGAGCGACACCCCAGTCCACTATGTGAACGAGCCTAGCAACAAAGAGCCTTATGTAAACCCATACGTGTCATACGATGAGGAAGGCAATGCTATCCTCATGGACTATCGACCAGTACCGGTGATGGCCTTGGGAAGAGGGAGCTGGCACTTCGGGTTGGGGTACTCCCCAACCGTACCCCAACCCGAAGTGCTAACTTGAAGCCATCAAGAAGGTGAAATAATGGGTGAGGGAGACCCATGAGTAGCTAAAGGATGCTGAGCCCATACTGGAGGATGAGATCAATGATCTCTCAAGCATAGGCACCCCAATCTCTCTCCCACAACCAAAACCAAGAGAGATGAGGGAACCACAAGCCGGACCACCTGGAAAATGTCTAACTACCCCAAGCCGGCAATTTAATTAAGGCCATTGGCCAAGAGCCACAAACCTAGAAGAGAGGCGAGTGACTAGCAACCTCCTCAATACACTAGTGACCACTCCGGTGGTCATTGTCGATCTTCCACCCCCAACTAATTACAAGGGTGCTCATTGCTTCTTAGGACATACCAATTACTATCAACGGTTTGTGTTAAACTACTCATTGATTGCTAGGCCTTGTATGAAGAACTAAAAAAGGTTCTAACCATCACTCCGATACTACGAGCCTCAGATTGGACACTCACATTCCATGTGCATATCGATGCTTCGATTCGCTGTAGGGGCTGTGCTATGCCAACTTGGTGAGCACAATCTTGATTATCCAATGAGCTTTGCTAGCAAACAACTCACTGAGATTGAAATGAATTACTCGACAATAGAGAGAGAGGGCTTGGCCATGGTGTTTGCTGTAAAGAAAATTTGGCACTATCTTTTGGCCACACCTTTTACTTTCTTTGTCGACCATCAAGCCTTGATGTATCTAGTTAATAAACCATGCGATACAGGACGCATTGCTAGATGGCTTCTTCTGCTTTTGGAGTTTGATTTCTCTGTGATGACGCATAAGGGAAAATAGCATTACACAACTGACCATCTATCTTGCATCCCCACAAGAGAACCAGCTCGACAAGGCATTGTGGACAAACTTTCAAACGCACAACTATTCCACTTGTCCAATGAAAAAGTTTTGTTTAGAGCTGACATGAGATCACCTGCTCCCATAGGAACTTAGCGGCAGTCCAAGCGTCATTCTTTCTGATAGCTTGCACTTCTGCCCATTTGGTTAGATAGTCGGTGGCCACAATTATGTATTTAGCCTGTGAATATTGTGCCATGGGACTAATGGGGCCGATGAAGTCAATCCCCCATTTCTCGAAAGGTGGTTGTGTGCAATAATTGGGGTTAGATCTATGCAATCTTTATGGATATGTACTTTAGTTCATTGGCACTCATCACAATGCTTCATGAATCGCATCGCATCTCGAGAAGAGGGTAGGCCACCATAGCTGGGACTGCAACACTTTGCAAGCTGTCATGTCTCTGTTGAAATATCTTCTTGTGACTTCGTCAAGTGCCTCTATTAGTATGTCATGCATCTCATGATCACACATGCATCTGCACAGTAACTCGTCTTGTCCCAACTTGTAAGGTTAGCCAGCTATCAACTGATAGTGTTGGATTTTCAGGATAAGGATTCTGTTGCCCCATCAAACTAGTTAGCGACCAAGGCACCCACTTCATTAACAAAGTGATAGCTCACCTCCTGTCCTCCTTTCTAATCATCCATTAGAAATCTTCACCATATTACCCACATGAAAATGGTCAAGGTGAATCAACAAATAAAATCCTAGTGAATGTCCTGACCAAGGTCGTCTCCACTTCACGCAGTGATTGGGATAACAAGTTGATGGCAGCCTTATGGGCCTACCGCACAGCTTACAAGACAACTGTAGCACAAACCCCCTTTAAATTAACATATGGCACAGAGGCAATCCTCCCCTTGGAATTCTTCGTATCAAGCCTTAGGATTGCCCTTGAAGAAAGATGGGATGGGAAGGGGGCATGGACAGAATGCTTGATTGAACTCAAACGCTTAACGAAAACCCAACTTCTAGCCACCCATGCGCTCATATGCAAGAAGACAAGACGCAAAAGCTAGTTCAATAAGCATGTCAAGTGGCACAACTTCGAAGAGGGTGACTTAGTACTATTGTACTCAGTCAAAGGACATAAGCAAAAACTGAAATTTCAAGGGCTAGGACCTTTCAAGGTTCGAACCATTAGCTGAACTGGCAACGTAGGACTTGAAACCCCAGAGGGCAAGGGCATAGGCTTCTTCAATGGTAGCCGCATAAATAAGTACTTTCCCCCCACGCACCCATTGCACGAACCCCCAATGCTAACACTACCTATCAACATACGAGTAGCCACTATCACTGAGATGGACAGTGAGGATGAGGAAGCAGTACCACCAGCTTACCTATGTATGATAGTCACTACCAAACACACATGCACCATCAATGCATTGATTGACGAGGGAGATGATTTTAATATCTTAACCCATGACCATTGGACCCAAATTGGCAAACCATCATTGCAGCCTACTAATGCTAGTCTCACCCCTTATGGAGGCCAACTGTACAAACTTCTGGGAAAGTGCAAGGTAACTGCTGCTTTGATTTTTCAAAACACATGGATGTGTCTGAGGTTTCACCTCTATTAGGAGAGACATCAATGGGTTCATTGGTGGATGGACTTGATGCTTTATTCCTCAACTCTTCAGCACTCTTGGTTTCAATCTTCTTGGGGTCTACAGCCACTTGCAACTGCCATTGTTGTTTTCGTTCTTTTCTCTTCTTTTTCTTAGGCAATTGAGGGGTATCCCTTGAAGACTTAGGACCTTGAACTAGGTCAGTCGTCGATGTGCTTGGCTAGGCCTCAGCATTCTCTTTCTCTAGCATATCCTCATGGGACATAGCCGCGGCCTGCTGAATAGCCTCGCTAGGCTGTGAGGGTACAACTACCTCTCTTTTTGGAGAGTCTAGCTCTTCAACCAATTCCCTTTTGTTTAACTCCTCCAGCCTAGGCTTTAGGCGATTCGGAAGTGCTGGAGCTATCAAGGAAGTTGGTTGCGACACCTCCTCCACAAGTGAACTACTAAGGACACGTTATGCAAGGGGCATTGTCAGGCCAAGGGCTGTGACTACTGTGATCCCTGATTGGAAATAGTAGTAGCTAGTTCAGTGGACTGGCTACTACTGGTGGATTGTGGTGTTAAGTCCTTAGACCGATTAAAAGTGGTCATGTCTTTTGTTGTCCTTTGAGAATTCACTTGTGTAGATCAAGCCTCAGCTATTCTAGTCACAATAGATTACAAAGGAATACCCTTGGGCCGAGAGCTACAGGTGGTGCCATGTCCCACCTCTTAGACGTTTGGAAGCTTTGTGGGAGCTTTCGCTCAACCGCCACCACGGACCGCTTATTGTTTCAAGCGTTCCAAGAAAGCTCTAATGGCTATCTCTCACCTAGCCGACGCATCGTCGATCCTACGAGTGTATTGAGCTTACCTTGATACTTGATCGAGTACCCTTCTCTCTCTTGCACTCTGGTAGCTCCACGATTCTTGATGCTAGCTCAAGCATCCTCAAGCCTCCTCCATCTCCAAGCTCCATCCTCCATAGCCGCGCGCGCAAGAGAAGAGAAGAGAAGAGAAGAGAAGAGAAGAGAAGAGAAGAGAAGAGAAGAAGAGGAGAGGAGATGGTGAAGAGTTTTGCCCTCTTGATCTCTCACTCCCACACACACTCACACTCTCTTACTCCCTCTCTCAAGAGCACACACAAGCAAGAAGGAGAGAAGAAGAGAGGAAGAAGAAGACTCTTTTTGCCACACACCAAAGAATGAGCTTCTCATTCACTTTTCAACTTTATATACAAAGCCCTAAATCCTTTTTGGGCGGTCATCCCCTTTTCTCTTTTTTACATGGCCAGCCGTAGCCTAGGGCCCTTTTCCAATTTCCCACCATTCTAATTTATCATTTTCCCAACTAATGCGTACACTTTGCACAGGAGCGAGCCCGACCCTCTTTTACAAGGATTTGGAGGCGCTTCCACATTTTAATGGTGCGCCCTTTTACTCTTTTGTTGTCTCGAGGTGACACCGAGACTTTCTGAGGGTCGTGCCCGAACATTTAAATTTTTCAGGGTCTGGTTACCGATCAAGGTGCCTTTTTTGCTATTTCCTTAGTTTTTCCATTTTCCGCTACTCAGTGCTACGGAAAACCCGGTAACATTACCCCCCTCCTAGCCAAGTGCCAGCCCCATGGCACTGCGGTGGGACGTACTGGCTAGTTAGGTCGGTTGGTAGGCGGAACAGGTACGTGGATGACACTGCTTCCAAGGTGGTTGTGTGAATGACAAGTGATGGAGTTTAATGACGATGACCAGGAGAGATTCCGACGTGCATTAGGCTCCATGAAGATGCTCGACATCTTTCACACATTTGTGGCGTCCGTTATGTAGCCAATCATCCCTCGAGCATCAAAAAACACTTGAAACAATAAGCAATCCCTTAGGAGGATGGTATTGGAGGGATTTATTTTGGAGAAGCCCCCCTAAACTCTGTCTTGACAAAGATATGGTTTGTCGTTGCATGGAAAATTTGTGTCGTTGATTTGAAGATCTTTGTCTTTGAGTTAAAGGTCTTCATCTTTGAGTTGAAGGTCTTCAGTACTGCATTGAAAATCTTCAACTCTGCATTGAAATTCTTCAGGCTTGTGGAATCAATAAGCGATCCATAGATCTTGAGGCGTTGGGCATGCATCTTTGAAAGATAAGGTTCCAAGGTCTATGCCAATGGCTAACCTATCGTGACTTGGTTCAATCATGGTAGCCATCAACAGGCAGATGGCTGGACATTGGCACATGGAAAAAGTTTTGGTCATTAAAGGATGCCGTGGGTGATCCTCTTCAGCGGAGTAGCCATTTCTTGAAACTTGAATATAACCTGCAAGAAAAGTTGTGCACTCCCTAAGGGGTGTGTCTGCCTCTCCGTGTAGTGCGTGGTGTCCATGGCAGTGGAACTGGGAGATGGGTAGTTGAGGACCTAGTTAGTGTGTCGTTGGAGGTGAGGTGTAGGTCTTAGGGTGATAGGCCTGAAAGTCCTGCCCTTGATGTGCCCTAAGCGTGAAGTAGGGAAGGGGCTAGGGAAAACCCTAGGTATAGTTACGGCGGTGCACGACGAGGCGAAGGGGAATTGCAAGCGGAACTTACGAAGGTCTCACCGCTTATCTTTGCTTAATGATAGATGCATCCCTTGGCTTTGTTATGCTTCGCTGTCGTCTCTTCTTTCCAGTTCACCCTTTTTTTGTTGTCTTGTGGCTTGCTTCGTCTTTTTTTTTTTAATAAATATAAAGAGGCTTATACATGGATACATGTGATACAAGGGCATGACGGGAGTTTACTCCTCGTCATCTGAATGGCGGGTAGGGGATGGCAGAGGGCGGGGGGGCCTTGTTAAGGAATCTACGACTCAACAAATAGCCCTTGAGGTTGAGGTTGGTTTTGAGAGTGGTGATGGAAAGGAAGGGGTGGTTGCACTAGGTGAATTTGCTATCGGTCATATCTTCAAGCAGTGCAACACAGAAGGATGGCAAAAGAGAAGCGCGCATCATGAGGCGAGTCATGGTGCTGCTATCTATGGCGTTGGGGTCGAAGTAGAGGGGTGGGAGGTGGCGTTCTTGAGGTGCAGGCTCTTGATGGACTAGGACCCTAATTAGTCTAAGATAATTACAAGTGGTTATGAAGGCGGGGTCAGGACAAGAGGTGAACTCACTAAGAAATCTATCTATAGAGCTGTACAAATCAGGGAGTGGAGCCCCAAGAGGAACACCAAGGAAAAGGGAATTCTCTTGCAAGAAAATCTATCTTGTAATATCAACAAGCTTTTTTATTAGGTTTCATATGATCATAATGAAGGAAAGAACACCAGGCACAACAAATCTTCATGCAGTATCATGTAGATCTCCCACGGATTTGATAGAATCAACCATATTCTTCAATATCTTCACAAATTCCATCAATAGAACAAAGAAAGCAAAGGAATACACCATCTTTGAATGGAAATACATCACATAGTATTCATCTTCAATGTCTTCATAGTCTTCTCTCTCAATCTCTCATATACAATCACTCTGTTTTAGTAGAATTGGCTATCTCTAGCTCTCTCTCTCTCTCTCTCTCTCTCTCTCTCTCTCTCCATCAATAATACATCATATCCTCACTACAATCTCTGATAATCACTCTCAATAATCCTTCTTAGGTCATGGATACCCCTCCCAAGAGGTGTGTCTGATATGAAGAGGCACCAGAGCCACTACAGCATCCTTTCATAGCTCACTACTGTCACTTCACTTCAGTCTTTACTTGAGTCTTCAGCAGCTACTTCTTTCACTTCTTTTAGCTCTTTTGCACTTGTATTCACCTCTTTCCAAGGTTAGAAAACTTTTTCAAGTTACACATATATTCTACAGAACACCTACAGAAGGTCTACAGAACAGTCACAGTACAGTACCAGAACAAAGACAGAACAGAGACAAAAGCTCTACAGAAGATCTACAGAAGGCTATAGAAGGTCATCAAAACCTCATAACTCATACTCAAACCATTCCAAACTCTCAAAAACTATTCAATAAGCTTTCACAAGATCTCAATCTTCATCAATCATCAATCCATGCTTCATACAGAAGACAATCAGAACAAAACAGAAGCTATACAGAAGGTATACATAACCAATCAGAACCTATCAGAACATCATCAGAACTTCATCAGAACTTCACATCTCTACTAATAAACATCATGAGCTTAATAAAACCATTCCAACCTATCCAAAACACTCTCAACCCACTTCCAAACCAATCAATCATCTCATAAAATCAACCATTCAACTCTCAAAAACAACAAAAATCAGCCAAAAAATAAGACATTTCAACACTCAACATATCCCCACACTTAATAAGGAAGCGTCCTCGCGACCCAGGAAAAAGGGAATACAAGTTCATTCAAGAGCTCAACTTTGATCTTCAATACATCTTCAAAAACAATCCATCCAACCACGACCCCAACTTATAACTTGTATGTGATATAAAAATACAACGAAAGGAAAACCCTTTATACATTAACACTTCTTATCAAACTGGAAATCACAACAAACTTGTAAAGGATATAAGAGGTTTCTTCTTCTTCTGTATCAGCATCTTCAACTATCCAACCACGACCCCATCACCACAATTCTCCAAAAATGTAGCTCGCACGAAAGCCAATCGAATAGGCAACCACCACGATCTTATTACATAAATTAACCCACAACACAAACACTACACACAACACAACCATCTGAATGACTCCTCCAAAAAAAGAGTTTTATCATTAAAAATCATCCACCATACATGGCAAAGGTATCAATGAAGATGATCCCTCTTGAAAGATTGATGGTTTCGGAAACGATCCATGGATAAGGATTCATCTAGAAATGTCTTTGGAGGATTCTGAAAAAACTGAAGGCAGCACATCCTTTCCAACAGGACAAGGTATCTGCTAGGCAAACAAAGGGCATGAAAGTACAATATATCCAATTGCTAGGAATCAATGCTCACATTGACATTCATACACAACTTTGGAATAGGCTTTGAATCATTATGAGAATGCCTATGCATATACGCCAGGTACCAAGCAAAATGAGCAGTCAATCTCACCGAAGGATTCAGAGACTGTGAATATTGGTGAGCAAAATGAATATAGTTCTGGTATGCTTGACTGGCAGTTGTCCAATCTCCTGGAATCATTGACTAGTTTATCTGAGGTCCTGTAAGAGAATCATTCGAGCTCCATCCCCTTCTTCTGGAAATATGATGATCAAACCCGTCATAGTCACTAACCAATTGAGGGGGTTGAGCGATCGAAGTGACAGGAGATGGAAGTGAAATAAGTAAAAGTGGATGAAGAGATGGGTAGGCAAAATCATAAAAGGAGGAATAATTTAAAGAGAAGTGGCTGAAAATTTTAGGGAATCACTTAGGAAGGGTGTTAACTGATAAATAGAAAAGGTAGAAGGTACATGAATGGATGGAGAAGGACATGGTGGAGAAGGGGAAAATACTCTATCCTCGATAAAAGAGCAGTATGTAAATATGGAAATTTGAGGAAAAGATTGAGGTTGGAAAAGAAGGGGTAAGATGGTTGTGGAATTGGTTTGATAGAGGGAAAGATATATATCATAACGATGAGCCATTTGTTGGTAATACAGTAGGGTAGAAACAGAAGGACCTAAGATAGATCTTCTCTGATAGGCATCAAAAAAGGTAGAATCAAATGGATTATGTTTGGAAAGATAAGCTAAGAGATCCACCCTCAATTGATTAGTGCTCTGTACATAGGTAGGGGCTATGTTCTGTCTTTGATTCAGGACCACAGAATCAATCATGGTATGCCAGGAATTATCAGGGCAAGTAGCAACTTTGGAGGAGTAACTCTGAAACATGTCATCTATTCGCAACTCCAAATGGTTGACATACAAAACAGCTTGTAAAACCACGTCTCCCACATACCAAGCCATATCCACTTCATCTGGAATCAACAAGTCTCCTCGTAGATACATATATGACATCAACATGATATCGGTCGTGACAGAATCTTCAAGCACCATACGGACCACCTCTGTCAGCAACTCAGGAGACCAAGCCCCACTCCAACCATCCTCTGGAAGAGGAAGATCCATCGTGGAAAGCTTCATGTAGAAGGCCAACTTCTGTAATTGATAATGGACAAAAAAGGAATGGTCCGAAGGAGCATATTCCTGGAATTGCTCAAATGAAGACCATAGCAAATCCATTCGAGATTGTAAACTTTCCACCTTGGCCTAGAATAAGGGACATAAGGTAGCCTGTCTCTGAAGAGCTGCTAAGTCCTACTATGAGAGAGAAGGGATCAAGGGAACATGAGGGCTTGGAGAAACAGACCGTGACTTTGCCAGTTGATCTTGCAACTGCTTGATTTGGGAAGCTTGTGATTCCAATGTGTCATTAGCAGTCTATAAGGCTGAAAGTTTGGCATCTAAAAGAGTTTGGAACTCTTGCGCTTCTTTGGACATCCTCTCCTTCTCCTCTGAGAACCTAGTAACCTCTGATTGAGCCTCTATTAACTGAATCTTCAAAGAAGATATCTCATCTCTTTGGGTTTCAATCAATTGGGTTTGGTGCTCCATCTGCTTAAACAAATCTGCTAGGGTATCCTTAGCAGAGGCTAACTCGGATGTTGCCTTATGCAACTGGTCCTTAGACTGCATCAGTTCTTCATAAAAGGAAGCGTACAGCTGTTGAACACAGGCTGTCACTGACAGTTCAATGAAACTCTGAATGTCTTTACATAGGAAAGGAATGGCATCTAACGAGACTAGACTGTTCAGTGAGGGGACTGATGTTAGATATGATCAATGCCCCACCCTCATTAGGTGCTACCAATGATCCATGGTGCTCAAAGTTGTAAGGCCCCCATTATGAGGAGAAGCCAAATGTGAGCCCGGACATTGGTTGAGTCCTGACTTGTATATCAGATGAGGTCTATGTGACCGGATGGCAAAAAGGTGACTGTTGTGGGTCTAATCTTTGGGTTAGACAGAGTGGTTAAGCTGGTAGCAACTCGAGGCGCATTGCATCGAGTTGCGGTGTAAGGGAGTTAAAAGGGGCCCCTATTGTGGGGTCCGGGGGCCACAGAAGCGGCCCCTGGCTGGGGGGTCCGAGGGCAGCGCCCCCGGCCCGATGGTAAAGGGAATATTCCCTGGAATATTCCCTGGCCGACTAGTGAAGGCTCATATGGTAGGTCGGTCAGCACGCCGACCTAACGACCTTCGCAGGCTATAAAAGCTAAACCTCTTCGTAGCCATCTCTCACTCATCTTTCACCCAGTCAGAGTTGTTCCAGCTAGCCTTAAGCTCTTCACCTATCTTCTGTCTAGATCGCCATCTAAGCTTCACACAGTGGAAGCGCACGGGTGGATAGAGCCATCTTTGTATCAGTTGTTTGGAGTTAAAGAATTTACTGATTCTCCTCTTATCTGTTGTGTACTCTCTATCTCTTTCTCAGATTCTGTTCGCTGCGCCGTGTAATATTTTACAACTAATATGTCCAACGAACCTTCTCGATGTGCTCTGAACAGGTTATTACATGTGAGATAAACAGGGAGATCACTGCCAGAGGTAGCAGGAATGGGCACGGAAGGAAGAACTGAAGGAGCTTTATCTACTACCCGCTTCAAGCATTTGCGTTGTATGACCAGGGGAGGCAGAGAATCCAAATCCTCTATATCAATTGGTTTTGACTCATCTGAAGGTGGAGGAGGAGGTACTCGATCAGATGGAGGAGGTGGAGGCACACTCTTCTGTAAACCTGAGTAGGTCAAGGAGACAAACAAGTACGATCCATAGGTGACATTGGTAACATTGCCCCTGGTGACTTTGACGAAATGTTGATCCATCTTAGTGAGTAGGTAAGTGCTCCAATCAATAGTTACACCTTTTAACACCATCCTTGAAGCTATAAAGAGCTCTTTGGACAAGTAATGGGATGGCATTTTTGCAGGCATAAACCTGTCTTGGAGAAACTGACAGACCAACTTCCACACAGGATCAGTGATCATGGAAAAGGAAACTCCTGAAGAGTTGATCACCTTCTTAACATCCAGAATTTCCCTAGTCTGTTTTTGTAACAGCTTCAAAATCTCTTCGTTAGAGAAAAGCTGGCAAGTTGTAACAAAGGGTTCACCTTTGGAGGGAAGAAACAAAGCCTTCGCGAGGCCTTGAGGTGTCAAAGTCATGGAAGTACCCTGGACCAATCCCGACTTCTTGCTGTAGGAGACCAGAAACTCGTCACACATCGATGGATCCTCTGGAAGCAATGGAAAGGAGGCAGCCACGAAAGTGGCAAGTCCCGCCTTCGTGAGAGGCTCAAAAGTGAGTAGGGAAGACTAATCCTTACTAACTAGTGGGACATACTGGATAGGGGGAGGAGCATGAGGCGCCATTCAGATGGTTGAACACACACCACAAACACAGACAAACAAAGAGAATGCCTACAAAGCAACAGACAAAAACCAAGGATAAGATATTAACCAAAGCGATACAACGTGACTCGACCAACTATCCCCAAGCAAACCACAGCCTAGAAAAAATTTCGACATGACCTCTACACATATGCGACCGAAAGCTTCATGCTATGCAACATGCAAACACCCAAATCCCCGTATCAGGCAATAAAGAAAAAAAACTACACACCGTACCCTTAACCGTAACAAAGAAACTGAACCAAAAAATAACAACAACTCACACATATCAGGACCACAACTTTGATAATCAGGTTTGACCATGGAGACAACTCCAAAGACTTCGCGTACCCATCCCACGAAACGAGTTCATTAAAAAGGGGAAATAAATGTAGTGAGCGGGAAATTAATTAAATGAAAGGTTCATTTTAGTAAATTATTAAGAAAATGGTGAATTTTTATTAAGTGATAAACCGTATCAAGAAAAATGTGGTTCCTTCTTAAAATTGTAATTACCAATTATTAGGTTAAAGCGGTGCTTTAATCCGAATCTCGGACTTCAATATCCAGACTGGGTCTCTAAATGCAAATTCATTTATCAAAAATTAAGGTAATGTGGAGCGCTTTTTTGCCAGCGCGTGCTCTTGTGTCGGCTGGTTCATTTTAATTAAAAATATTAAAGTGTCTCTTAAGCGCACTTAACACGTGCTAAGTGAACAGCGGGTTAATATTAATTAAAAAAATGTGTGTTTAGCACGAATGCGCATGCCATGGTGGTGTTTAGGGTTCATTTTAAAAATTAATCGTGGATTTTGGGGTAGTGAAAAAAAATAAAAATATAAAAGGAAAAAATACCTAGTAGTGGGTATATGTGAATGCAATGAATGCACTCTTTTCAATCCCAAAAGGTATCTGGATTTTTTTCCAGATTTTTTCAGTGTGTGGTTTTGAATGAAATAGGTTTTTTTTTAAATAAATTTAGGTATTTAATGAAGTATTTTTAAAAATAAAATAATCATAAAATAAAATGACACATCATTTTCAACTTTAAAAATAGTCCAAAAATAAGTAAAAATGTTAATGAAATTTTTAGGTTTTTTTTTCAATTAAATGGGAATTTTTTACCATTTTTAATGAATTATTTTCATTTTGTGGGTATTTTTAAAAGAATTTTTAATTTTAAAATGGTCTCTGAAATTTTTTGCTTGAAATTTTCAGTTCAGAAAAATATGGCAATTTACTACAGAAAAATTGGAAATTTTTTAAGATTTTTCTCTTTTTTTAAAAAAAATTAAGTTTTTTTTTTGTAATTTTTCAATGTATTTTAAAGCTTTTCGGGTTTTTGGAATTAAAAAATCCAAGAATATACCCAGGAATAGACTGCGTGGCAGCTGCATGTGAACAGCCAGCTGCACACCACCGCAGGACCAGCTAACGCACGTCCCCGCGCGTGAACATCCACGAACGATCTCCCGCACACGAACCTGCACAATCACGAACAATCTCAATCACATGAATAGCCACGCGCGCGTGTGTCAAGGGGCTGAGAATGGTATCGGCATGTTCTGCGTGGGACTGCTGGTTTCGGCGGGTTGTCGCTTATGTCTCAGGTGGTTTCTGCGGGTGGATCTGTGTCTCGGGGGGAACAGGGGCTTATGAGGGGTTCTACGGTTCTGCGGTTTTGCAGGGGAACAGTGGCTTAGAGGGGGGTGGTTTTCTGCATGGTGTGCCTGTGGGGGGGAAGGGGGGCCTGTGTGGGGTGGGTGGGATTTGGTGTGTGTGGGGGAAAGGGGGGCTTGTGTGGGGGTGGGTAAGTTATGGTGTTACAGTGGGGGGAAGGGGGGCTTAGGTGGGGGGAATGGGGTTATGTGTTTGGGGGGAGGGGGGGGGCGGGGCGCGGAGGGGGGCTTATGGGGGAGGTTGTGGGTTTGGTGTGTGACTGTGGGGGCACGTGGAGGAGGCCACCGTGGCGGGAGGCAGGCTTCAGAGGCGCTCAGCAGCGGCTGGAAGGACTCAGACGGCGGCGGGGCAGGAGGGCCACAGGGCAGCGGGAGCAGGGCCGTCACGGCGGCGAGGACGCAGGGCGGAGAGGCGAGCACGGATGGCTCCACGACGGGGCCACAGGGTGATGTCGGGCCGTCAGAGGCGTACAGGGGCGGAGGAGGGCAGGCAAGGAGGCAGGGCGCCCAGGTGGCAGGCGGCCCACGGCAGGGAGGAGGTAGGGAGGCCCACGGCAGGGCGTTGCAAAGGAGAAGAGGGAGGAGAAGGAGAGGAGGAGAAGGGGAAGGGGAGGAGGAGGAGATGGAGATGGAGATGGAGGTAAAGAAGAAGATTGAGGTGGAGATGGAGAGGGGATGGAGGGAGACCCGCAGGGGAAGGGAGAGGAAGAGAGGTGGTTGGGGGGGGAAGGGGTCGGGGAGAGAGAAGGGTGGGAGGGTGGGGGGATAGGGAAGGGTGTGGGGGGGTTGTCCATGGGGGTGCCCATGGGGGTGCCCGGGGGGAAGGGTAGGGGAAAGGGTGGGGGGGTGCCTATAGTGGAATGGGCGGGGGGGCTATAGGGGGGGTGGGCATAGGGGAATGGACGGGGTGCCCATAAAAGAGAGGCGTACCCCCGTCCCGCGTGTGTGCAGGGGGCAGGGGAAAAAAAATTTACCGTGATGGGATCGAAATAGCACCGAGATGGCAAGACAGGGCACGCGGACGCGACCGGGGCAAGTGGAGAAACGTAAAATCGAAAACAGTCACGTTCACGCGCGGGACGAGTCGAGCGAAAACACATAAAAATAAAGAAAATTTAATATCTCCCAATCCGGTTGTCAAAACGAAATGGTGAAAAACAAAAATTGGGCAAGACGGTAGGGGGAAGACAGGGAAAACATGCAACAAGAGTTCCGAGGGGGGTAAAGGGCATTCACATGCAAAAAATACGAAAAATGGATCCAAAAAACGCAATTGAAATTTAATATCGGAAGATCCGTGCATCGAAATGAGGTGGAAAAAAGGAAAAATGCGCAGAAAGACATGCGCGACAATCCTATCACATCAAAACATAGTTTCGATTGAGATAAGACGTATTCACGTGGAAAAAACCCAAAAAACAAACCCGAAAATGGAATCAGAAATTAATATTGGACGAACTACTTGCCAGAATGTCATGTAGTAAAAAGGGAAAATGTCCAAGGAAGGGGGGGCACAGGGTTGTCATGTTGGAACGCAGTTCCGGTGGAAGTAGGAGGGGCTCACATGCAAAAAACACTAAAAATACACCCGAAAACACATTGAAAAATTAATAAGTAAAAATCCAAAAGTCGAAATAGGATGGAGGAAAAAGGAAAAAGGTGGGGGAAGACACGATGGACACGGCTGTCAAATCAAATTGGAATTCCGATACAAACAGGGCAGGTTCACATGGAAAAATGTCAAAAAGACGCACGAGAAAGTCTTAAAAAACCGCAAAGTTAATATTGAACAAACCGTGTATCGGAAGGACACGGAGTAAAAAGGAAAAATATCAGGGAGAAAGTTTTTGTCAGGGCTATGATGTCAAATCATGGTTCCGAAGCAAGCAAAGCGCGTTCACATGGAAAACCGGCTAATGTGCACAAAGTGCTTCAAAAATTAATAACTCGAAAATCGTGCACCGGAACAAGGGTGTGTAAAAAGGAAAAATGGTCAATTCAAAGGGAGGAACAGGATTGTAAAGCCAGATTGGAAGTCTGCTGAATGTAGGGTGCGTTCACATAAAAACACAGCAACATAAGGGAAAAAGAGAAATGGAAGAGGAACAGCCCCAAGGGAGGGGTGACAGTAGACGGGTGGGTGGGAAAGAACCCCATCAGGGTAAAAGCAAGTCATGGTATAGAGGCATTATCAGGTTGAGGCATATGCAAAAGGGTATGCAATGTAGACGCGCAGGGACGCGTCCCCACACTTAAAACCTTAACGGATAGGGTTAACCAAGCAATAGGGACCTAGGACCATACAACAGACCAACCATGAATGTCCCCACACTTAAAACATGAACATCACAGAGAAACAGAAGTGGTAGGGTTAGAAAATCTTGGCCCATATTGTCGAGAATCAAGGTTGATTGTTGATGGCACGTCCACTGTCGTTGTCGGCTGCAGGATGTACCAAGGCATCTTCACAGCACACGTCCTTTGTGGCAAGGACCACGCAGCAACACCCATGGAGGTAGTTGGTTAAAGGAATCACAGGAAATTCGTCGATGGCGAGGAATGTTACACTCAACTCACAGTTACTCATATGGAATGAAAGAACTGTCACTCACCCCATGACTAATATCACTCGAGGAAGAATGATTGAAACCCATATCTCACACCCGGTTTAGAAATCGACAAGGGAATGGTGCAGAGGGAGTATGCTAGGGTGCACAGTTGATGGTGCATTAGTGTGTCCAACCCATCTGACATAAGTGCAAGGAGAAAGGCAAGGGAGCCTTACAGTGCAGTGTACAGAACAAGGTGACATGTCCTGTGATGACGGTAGAGACCCACCCCATGGGTGCATAGGGAAACGGGAACATACCTGACTCCAAGTGTCGTAATGTCCCTCAATCTCACCTCTCGGTAATTGATTGAAGAAGCTCCAGTCACACTCAACCCACCCTCTGTCTCACACTCTGCTGATAGATACAGGAGGGCAGCCCTTTCCTGAAACCCATTGATGTAATCCTCATGGTCACTTGTGCAAAGGTTGTATGCCTTGTGCGTATTTGATGGTGCAACTATGCATCCCGCCCTGTGCCGGCATACGGTGCGAGAAGGAAGGCCAGGGAACCTTATCGTGCAGTGCACAAAAATAAATTGTGCTTTGTGCATTGAGAGGCCCATCCCGTGCGTGCAACACTCCATTCACACTTCTCACCTCTCATTTGACTTAAAGGGAAAGATTGGTCTCTCGGTCCACCCTCTATCTCACTCTCTATTGATAGTTACAGAGGGCAACCATACTCACTTCCCCATCCGGTTAGGATGAAAGCTCGCGTCACTCGATTGTTTGTCGATGAAGATCGCGTCGTCAGTTGTTGAAGAGGCGTACCCAGGGAGGTATCCATCAAATCGAACATTGTGTTGGATAGGACATGTCGTCTGCTAAAGGACCGGTAAACGCTCTGTAGAGAGACCTAGGACACAGCGTACCAAGGGAGGCAGCTTTGGAATTGGATCCTGGGGATATCAATTGATGAATCCACTTTCTGGACTGCTGGGTGTTGCCACCTTTTCCACAGCCAGCTGCTCGCCCAAGGGTGTTAAACACCTTTTCTTGGAGCAAGGCCTGCTATGACAAGGAATTGCTTCCTTTTCTCCCATAACAGTTTTGTTTTTCTTGTTTTTTTCTTTTTTTCTTCTTTTTGTCTTGTTTTCCCCTATTCCCAAGGGTGTTTCCACCTTTTCTCAAAGAATAGGTCGGCATGACCGGGACCGACGTCCTTTTCTCCCATGACCGAGATGTATATTTTTTTTTATTTTCTTTTGTTTTTTGATTTAAGCAAGGAAATGGTAGAAATACCATTTGTCAGAACCCACCTCGCCACTGCTGCTGGTGGAAAATAGAGGATAAGAGATCAGGGCTAGAAGATGGGGTTGAGGGGACAGAAGTCGCGTCCACCTCATCAGGAGTGGCTGAAGAACGACTATCAGAAGTAGCATCATAAGAGTGACAGTGCCACGCCAACGAGGGAAAGGATCAGGTGACCATGATTGTCAAGATCCCCAAGGAGGGAAGTACTTCTTCAGGCGATATACATTGATCAGGGAGGGATCATCAGAGGCATCAACAGTCTGCACTTGGACAGAGCCATTAGGGTTGACGGCAAGTACCTTATATGGGCCCATCTACCGCTATTGGAGCTTGCCAAGAAACTTGCCAAATCGTGAATCATAGACCTTGACCAAATCATCTTCTTTGAACTCCTTGTGCTTGATGAAGCTGTCATGGTAAGCCTTGCGTCGAGCTTGCATGGCTTCCATACACTGTAGAGCCATCCTACGAGTTTCGTCCAAACATTCCAGGTGCAAGAGAATGGCGTTGCAGTGAATCATCGTCCCCCAAATGTTCTTTGATAGCCACTCTCAAAGAGGGTAATTCCAATTCAACAGGGAAAATAGCTTCTGTACCATACACCAGCTGGAAGGGTGTCTGTCCTATTGCTCTTTTATGGGAGGTTTTGTATGCCCAGAGGGCTTCTGTAAGTCGATCGTCCCAATCACGACGACGTGCGGCAATTATTCTTGTCAGGATTGAGCAGAGGATGCGATTCGTGACTTCGACTTGGCCATTGGCTCTGGGGTAATAAGGAGTGGACTTGCGATGGTGGATCTTATACAGCTCTGTCAACTCTTCCATGACTTTATTAAAGAAATGAGTGCCTCTGTCACTTACCAGCTCTAAGGGACTGCCAAAACGGGTGATGATATTCTCATACATGAACAGGGCTACGCTATTACCATCGTCCCGCTTTAGGGCTTTAGCTTCACACCACTTTGTGACATAATCCGTACATACGAGGATGTATCTGTTCTGTTTCCTTCTGGTAGGAGGATCCATCGGGCCGAGAAGTCGATGCCCCACTTCTCAAACGGCTTTAGGGGAAGGATAGGTTACAGTGTCATGGCACTGGTCTTGGTGAGTTTCCCTATTCTCTGGCAAGCATCACATCTTTTACAGTAATCATAGGCATCCTTCTGAATGGTTGGCCACCAGTATCCTGCGAGCAGAGCCTTCCCTGGCTATGGCTTCTCCTGCAAAGTGGCCCCCACATGGCTCCTCATGGCAAGCCTTCAAAACAATCCCAATCTCATCTCCTACAACACATCTTCTAAGCACTTCATCTTTGCCTTTCTTGTACAGTGCACTGCCTAACAGGGTGTAAGGGGCTGATTCCAACATAAGCTTCTTCCTTTCCTGACTAGAAATGCTAGGAGGGTACTATTGGGTTGCCAGCAAATTGGCAATGTCTGCATACCAGGGAGTTACAGTTTCTACTAGGAATAGGGAAGCATCAGGGAGGTCTGGATCATCCTGCTTCCCGTCTGCAATCTGTGGGATACGCGACAGATGATCACCCAGAATATGGGAACGACTAGGTTTGGTAATTACCTCAAAGTCAAACTCCTGGAATAGAAGGAGCCATCTCATCATTCGTCCTTTCACGTCTGCTTTGTTCATCAGGAAGGACAGGGCCTCATGATCCACATAAAATTTAAAGTGGGTAGACAGGAGATAGTGGTGGAACTTCTCTAGGGCAAACGCCATTGCCAAGCACTCCAGCTCTGTCACTGTATAGTTCCATTCCCTATCAGTGACTTTTCGGCTTGCATAATAAATCGGTTGATCCAGCTTCGAGGAGCCCTTCTGACAGAGAACGGCGCCTAAGCCTTCAACTGATGCATCAGTGTGTACATGAAACTCCTTCGTCCAATCAGGAGGCTACAGAATGGGTACCTCAATCAGACACTGCTTCAGAGTGTTGAAGGCTTTGTCACGTTCTTCCGTCCAAGTAAACTCTGCATCTTTTCTCAAAAGCTTGTGCAAGGAGGTTGCCTTTGTTGCAAAATGGGCTATGAACCTTCTGTAGTAACCCACATGGCCTAGGAATCCCCTCAACTGTTTGAGGTTAGTGGGTGCTGTCAGAGCTGCGATCTTTTCGATCTTTGCAAGGTCTATTGATATCCCTTGTGCAGAGACAATGTGGCCCAACAGAACTCCAGAAGCCCCAAAGATGCACTTGTCGGGGTTGAGGGAAATCCCATACTCCCGGCATCAATCAAAGCATTGTTCCAGGTGTCCCCAATGTTCACGAATCAAACTATAGACACAGAAGTCATCCAAATATACCTCAATAAAGTTGTGCAAATGATTTTGGAATGCGGCCATCATGACTCGCTGGAAAGTAGCAGGGGCATTGCAGAGTCCAAATGGCATCACTCGGTAAGCGTAGGTCCCCCATTCTGTGGTGAAGGTTGTTTTGGACTGGTGTTCTTCTGCTATCTGCACTTGGTTGTATCCACTGAATCCATCAAGAAGGGAATAAAGCTCATGTCCTGCCACTGTGTCCAAGAGTTGGTCTATGAAAGGAATCGAAAAGTGATCCTTCTTGGTCTTGGAATTCAACTTGCGGAAATCCACACATATACGAAACTTGCCATTCTTCTTGGGTACCACCACGATGGGTGAAACCCATTCACTATTTGCCATTGGATAGATGAACTCGGCTTCCAGAAGCTTCAGCAGCTCTGCTTTCACCAATGTGGAATAATTCATATTCATTCACCTCTGTTGTTGCCGTACTGGCTTGGCGTCAGGCTCCAAGTCAATATGATGCTGACATATTGTGGGATCAATCCCCTTTAGGTCTTTGTAGGACCAAGCAAACACGTCCAAATTCTCTTTCAACAAGTTGTACAAGGTTGACAACTCCTCTTCTGGGAGGCTGCTACCCACCTTCAAATGGCGTTCAGTGCCATCTACATCCACAAAATTTAACTGTCTTTTACCTTCTACTTCACGAATGAAGGTCCGGCGGACTGCTTCTGGATACAGATCCAACTCCTTCAAGGGAGTGGTGTCCTCATCCGATGTCCCCCTAGAACCAACTTCTTCTTTTGATGGAGACTTAGGTTGCTCCTTGAGATGTTGGAATGGGATTAGAGCCATTTTGGGTTTGGTTTCAAGATTAGTTACCTCTTGGTTGAAGACTCATCTTCTGATGACACGTCCAGGAACGTCACATAACAAGGACTCTCTGATGCCTGTTGGAATCGTGAGACTGGTGCTTGTTGGCACGGTGCATCATCACCATCTTTTCTTGGCAAAGGTGGTTGAGGACGGCAAGAGCCACTGCTGAAATACGGCTTGGTCTTCTTTAACCATTTCTTATAAAGATTTTGCATATGAGAAGATCCATTTACCAGACCAAATGGTACCATCGCCATTCTGTCCCACAGCATGAGCTCGTCTACTTCTGATGCTTTTGAAACTTCTTCTTCATATATAACCTCTTTAGGTGGGATAGACTCTTCCATCTTGCTTTCATAACCTTCTTCTTCCATATCATCTCCATCCTCCTCTGTCTCCGTCTCTGGCTCTGTCTCTATCTCTGTCTCTGTCTCTGGCTCTATCTCTGTCTCTGTCTCTGTCTCTGGCTCTGGCTCTGGCTCTGGCTCTGGCTCTGGCTCTGTCTCTGGCTTTGTCTCTGTCTCTGTGACTCTCTGTGGCACTATAGTGCTCTGTACGGCACTGCCAGACTCTGTTATCTTCTGTTGTTCTGGTGGAAGATTGAACTTCACTGTTCTGGCAGGAAGATTATTTTCTTTCTGGATAGGTGGTTCCTTCTTCTTTGCACGCGTGATGACAGCAACTTCCAATTCCACTAAATTGGAGGTAGCCTCTTGGGCCTTGGCCGGACTATCAGTAGCATTGTTTTTCACTGGAGCTGGGCTTGGACAGTCTTTTGCAGTGTGGCCTTCTCCTTTGCATCGACTGCATAAGGGCTTGTAATCCACTGACCTTCTAGGATTTGGACAATTTGGTGAAATGTGTCCCTTTTCTCCGCATCTGTAACACTCCACTTCTGATCTCTAACCACCGCCAACCACCGCCAGACTTTCTTCCTCTGTAACTTTGAGAGGGAAATCTTCTGGGTTCAAAATTAGGACCAAACTCCCTAGGCTTGGGTCCAATATCCTGTGTTTTCATTTTGGATTCCAGCAAGTTGAATCTTGCGTCTTCTTCCTTCCTTCTCCTATCATGCATCTCCTTTAGAGAGCAAATATCCTCTGTATGGTTCTTCCACAAACAGTAGGAACAGAAGGCTCCAAAAATGGTTGGTTTTCGTGTACATTCAATGGCTAAATGGCCTGCTTGATGACACTTTCCACACGAAGTATTCGACTGTATCACATCTCTTCTTGCTCCTGCAACGTTGGATATGCTAGCGGTATTC
Source organism: Lygodium microphyllum (assembly GCF_053477565.2). Lineage (NCBI taxonomy): Eukaryota > Viridiplantae > Streptophyta > Polypodiopsida > Schizaeales > Lygodiaceae > Lygodium > Lygodium microphyllum. The sequence continues at coordinate 52,594,563 of NC_141146.1, read as the reverse complement.
ACTTTCAGCGTCTGTAGCTGCTCTATAATCACATCCATCAACTCTTTTTTGATATTTGCAACTAAGTTGGATAAGTAATCCTTCAAGATTTCTCCTCCTGAGGTACTGGCAGTAGGGTTTTGAGGAGTCTCTGTAATCACTGCATAAATAGGTTGGGTTGGTGCAGAGGGGTCTCTGTTCTGATTCTAATTCAGAGCTCCTGTTTGAACTATTGGCTGTTGGCTCCAGTTGGTAGGGTTCCACTGTTACTACTGATTTGGCATTGAGGAAATTGGGTTGGACCATTGTTGTTGTGGTTGAACCATCATTTGAGGCTTTGATTGTGGCCACTGTGGATTTGGTGCACTGTACTGTGATACTGGGGGAATCTATTGGTAAGGGTAGGGAACTATCCATGGGACTGCATTTGGTGGGTACATCATTCCTGGCATCAGAGGAGGTAGGACTCCTCTTCCTGGATTCATCGCCAATCTAGCTTTCACTTCATTGTATAGACTTGCACCTTCTGTTGCAGCTTGCAATGTGGCTGGTCTTTGCAGCTCCACAAACTTACGGACTTCTGGTTGTAATCCTCTGAGAAACACCCCCTTATGAATGCCATCATCCAGATTATGGTTAGTCCATCTCTTCAGGATGGATTCCATTCATGAGACATAAGCTTCCACTCTTTCTCCAGAGGACTGACTTAAATTCATAAATTTCTCTCCATCTGCTCTTCAAAACCTTCACGCCTGAATTTAGTGAGGAAGGCCAACTTCAGGTCGTCCCATGTGCCAAAAGTTCCTGCTGCTTGTCTCTCATACCACTGAAACGCCGCGCCCTTGAAAGTGGCGGGGAATATTGCTAACCAATGCTCAGGGGTTCTGGCATTGTTAGCCACACATGCTACCATAAACTCTGCTACATGAAGATCGGGGTCTTCATTGTACTCTCCCTTAAAAACTGGCAACGGGACTACATTCGCTGGCCTATCCAATATTTCCAGGACGGATCTGGCTTGGAAGTGGACCTCCAACAGGAGGAGGAAGGGCTTGATGTGCCATTGGGACTTCTGTAAAGAGTTCCGCAAGGGCGTCAAAGGCAGCTTCTGCTGTGCGAGCTCATTCTCAGCTTTGATTTTTGCTTTCTCTCTTCTCAGGTACCTCTGGACTCGTTCTAACGCTTGCCTCTTTATTGCGTTATTCATCAGGGGGTTGGCTCCATTATGTTGTTAGTGCTCCACAAAGGGATAACAGAAGGTTTCAGTCTCTGGAGGACCCTCTTGCCAACATTTTTTCTACTTCTTCCTTTTCAATGTCTCTGAATTCTACTTTCATGCCACTGCACAGAGAAAGGTATTCGGTTCTGAAGGTGTCAAAATGCATACGTCTAAGCATTGTGGTGGTGCCATCATCATAGTAATGCCATCTTCTGATGGTTTCAACAGTGTATGTTGTGAAAAACACTCTGACTACCAACTTTCAGTGGGTTACTAATTGCACAAACAGAAGATTATCAGAACACGAAGCATCCCACGTATCTTGCTGTTGAGCATCCACGAACAAATTCCAACTCTTTTCCTTCTTGTCTTTGTGAACCTCTACAGACCAAGACTCCTGAAGCTTCTTCACAATCTACCACTTGATGATGTCTGGAAACTTCTCAATGAATGTCAAATCTTCCATAGATGGTCATTCTCTCTGTTTCTGCTCTTCAGTTTGTCCCCAAACAGTTTGCCACCAAGATGCAAGTTTCTGCTACTTCAACAGGAAGAGGAAACTGTCCACCACATAGAGCATGCATCATGATGGTGATGTGTTTCCGCCATTGTGGGATGAACTTCTTGTGGAAAGTGGCTTGGATTATGAGAAATTCCAACTCTTCAATGGAAGAAGGAACTTTACAAACATCCATTGAATTCTTCTCTTCTTGGCAATGCCATTTCCTTCATTTTCAGCCTCTTCTAGTGCTTGTTGATGGCAAGATTCCCCGACTGCGCACCAAAAACATGGAGCCCCAAGAGGAACACCAAGGAAAATGGAATTATCTTGCAAGAAAATATATCTTGTAACATCAACAAGCTTGTTTATTAGGTTTTATATGATCACAATGAAGGAAAGAACACCATGCACAACAAATCTTTATGCAGCATCATGTAGATCTCCCATTGATTTGATAGAATCAACCATATTCTTCAATATCTTCACAAATTCCATCAATAGAACAAAGAAAGCAAAGGAATACACCATCTTTGAATGGAAATACATCACATAGTATTCATCTTCAAAGTCTTCATAGTCTTCTCTCTCAATCTCTCATATACAATCACTCTGTTTTAGTAGAATTGGCTATCTCTAGCTCTCTCTCTCTCTCTCTCTCTCTCTCTCTCTCTCTCTCTCTCCATCAATAATACATCATATCCTCACTACAATCTCTGATAATCACTCTCAATAATCCTTCTTAGGTCATGGATACCCCTCCCAAGAGGTGTGTCTGATATGAAGAGGCACCAAAGCCACTACAGTGCCCTTTCATAGCTCACTATTGTCACTTCACTTTAGTCTTTACTTGAGTCTTCAGCAGCTACTTCTTTCACTTCTTTTAGCTCTTTTGCACTTGTATTCACCTCTTTCCAAGGTTAGAAAACTTTCCCAAGCTACACATACGTTCTATAGAACACCTACAGAAGGTCTACAGAACAGCCACAGTAGAGTACCAGAACAGAGACAGAAGCTCTATAGAAGATCTACAGAAGGTTACAGAAGGTCATCAAAACCTCATAACTCATACTCAAACCATTCCAAAATCTCAAAAACTATTCAATAAGCTTTCACAAGATCTCAATCTTCATCAATCATCAATCCATGCTTCATACAAAAGACAATTAGAACAAAACAGAAGCTATACAGAAGGTATACAGAACCAATCAGAACCTATCAGAACTTCATATCTCTACTAATAAACATCATGAGCTTAATAAAACCATTCCAACCTATCCAAAACACTCTCAAACCACTTCCAAACAAATCAATCATCTCATAAAATCAACCATTCAACTCTCAAAAACAACAAAAATCAGCCAAAAAACAAGTCATTTCAACACTCAACAGGGAGGGTAAAGAGAAGGGCATCCTGGAGCCCCAAGAGGAACACCAAGGAAAAGGGAATTCTCTTGCAAGAAAATATATCTTGTAACATCAACAAGCTTGTTTATTATGTTTTATATGATCACAATGAAGAAAAGAACACCAGGCACAACAAATCTTCATGCAGCATCATGTAGATCTCCCACGGATTTGATAGAATCAACCATATTCTTCAATATCTTCACAAAATCCATCAATAGAACAAAGAAAGAAAAGGAATACACCATCTTTGAATGGAAATACATCACATAGTATTCATCTTCAATATCTTCATAGCCTTCTCTCTCAATCTCTCATATACAATCACTCTCTTTCAATAGAATTGGCTATCTCTGACTCTCTCTCTCTCTCTCCATCAATAATACATCATATCCTCACTACAATCTCTCAAAATCACTCTCAATAATCCTTCTTAGGTCGTGGATACCCCTCCCAAGAGGTATGTCTCATATGAAGAGTCACCAGAGCCACTACAGTATCTTTTCATAGCTCACTACTGTCACTTCACTTCAGTCTTCACTTGAGTCTTCAGCAGCTACTTCTTTCACTTCTTTCAGCTCCTTTGCACTTGTGTTCACATCTTTCCAAGGCTAGAAAACTTTCCCAAGCTACACTCTCATCCATCAAAACACATACAGAAGCATACAGAACAGTCACAATATAGAACAGAAACAAAAGACCTACAGAAGGTTACAGAAGGTCATCAAAACCTCATAACTCATACTCAAACCATTCCAAACTCTCAAAAACTATTAAATAAGCTTTCACATGATCTCAGTCTTCATCAATCAATACTCCATCCCTCCTTACAGAAGACAATCTGAACAAAACAGAAGCTATACAGAAGGTATACATAACCAATCAGAACCTATCAGAACATCACAGAACCTCATATCTCCACTGATAAACATCATGAACTTCCAAAACACAATCAATATCATCCAAAACACTCTCAAACCACTTTCAAACCAATCAATCATCTCATAAAATCAACCATTCAGCTCTCCAAAACAACAAAAATCAGCCAAAAAAACAGGTCATTTCAACACTCAACATATCCCCACACTTAATAAGGAAGTGTCCTCGCGACCCAGGAAAAAAGGAATACAAGTTCATTCAAAAAGCTTAACTTTGATCTTCAATATCTCATCAAAAACAATCCATCCAACCATGACCTTAACTTATAACCTGTATCTAATATAAAAATACAACGAAAGGAAAACCCTTTATACATTAACACTTCTTATCAAAGTGGAAAATCACAACAAACTTGTAAAGGATATAAGAGTTTTCTTCTTATTCTTCTATATCAGCATCGTCAACTCTCCAACCACGACCCCATCACCACAATTCTCCAAAATGTAGCTCGCACGAAATCCAATCCAATACGTTCTTTTTACATAAAGTAACTCACAACACAAACACTACACACAACACAACCACCTGAATGACTCCTCCAAAAAAAGATTTTCATTAAAACGCGTCCACCATACATTGGAAATGTATCAATGAAGATGATCCCTCTTGAAAGATTAATGATTTCGGAAACGATCCATAGACAAGAATTCATCTACAAATGTTTTGGGAGGATTCTGGAAAAATTGAAGACATCACATCCTTTCCAACAGGACAAGGTATCTGCTAGGCAAACAAAGAGCATGAAAATACAATATATACAGGTGCTGGGAATCAATGCTCACATTGACATTCATGCACAACTTTGGAATAGGCTTGGAATCATTATGAGAGTGCCTATGCATATACGCCAAGTACCAAGCAAAGTGAGAAGTTAATCTCACTGAAGAATCTGCAGACTGTGAATACTGCTGAGCAAAATGAATATAGTTCTGATAAGCTTGACTAGCAGCTGTCCATTCTCTTGGAATTACCGGCCAATTTATCTGAGTTCTTGTAAGGGAATCATTCGAGCTCCATCCCCTTCTTCTGGAAATCTGATGATCAAACCTGTCATAGTCACTAACCAACTGAGGTGGTTGAGATATAGGAGTGTTAGGAGAGGGAAGTGGAATAAGGAAAAGTGGATGAAGAGAGGGATAGGCAAAATCATAAAAGGAAGAATGATTTAAAGGAGTGGCTGAAATTTGTAGGGAATCACTTAAAAAGGGTGTTAACTGATAAATAGGAAAGGTAGAAGGTACATGAATGGATGGAGAAGGACATAGTGGAGAAGGGGAAAATACTCTATCCCCAATAAAAGAGCAGTAAGTAAAAATGGAAATTTGAGGAAAAGAGGAAGGTTGGAAAAGAAGGGGTAAAATGGTTGTGGAATTGGATTGACAAAGGGAAAGATATAGATGATATTGGTGAGCCATTTGTTGGTAATACAGGAGGGTAGGAACAGAAGGTCCTAAGAGAGATCTTCTATGATAGGCATCAAAAAAGGTAGAATCAAATGGATTATGTTTGGACAGATAAGCTAAGAGATCCACCCTCAGTTGATTAGTACTCTAGGCATAGGTAGGGGCATTGTTCTGTCTTTGATTCAGGACCACAGAATCAATCATGGTATGCCAGGAATTATCAGGACAATTAGTCACTTTGGAGGAGTAACTCTGGAACATGTCAGCTATGCGTAACTCCAAATGGTTGACATACAAAACAGCTCGTAGAACCACGTCTCCCACATACCATGCCATATCCACCTCATCTGGAATTAACAAGTCTCCTCGTAGATACATGTATGACATCAACATGGTATCTGTCATGACAGAATCTTCAAACACCATCCTTACCACCTCTGTCAACAACTCAGCAGACCAAGCCCCACTCCATCCATCCTCGGGAAGAGGTAAATCCATCATGGAAAGCTTCATGTAGAAGGCCAACTTCTGTAATTGATAGTGGACAAAGAAAGAATGGTCTCGAGTAACATATTCCTGGAACTGCTCAAATGTAGACCATAACAAATCCATTCTGAATTGCAATCTTACCACTTTATCTTGGAAGAGAGGACACAAGGTAGCCTGTCTCTGAAGAATAGCCAAGTCCTGCTGTGAGAGAGAAGGAATCAAGGGAACATTAGGGCTTGGAGGAACAGATCGTGACTTTGCCAGTTGATCTTGCAACTGCTGGATTTGGGAGACTTGTGATTCCACTATGTCATTAGCAGTCTGTAAGGCTGAAAGTTTGTCATCTAAAAGAGTTTGGAACTCCTGCGCTTCTCTGGATAGCCTCTCCTTCTCCTCTGAAAGGCTAGTAACCTCTGATTGAGCCTCTATTAACTGAATCTTCAAAGAAGAGATCTCATCTCTTTGGGTTGCAACCAGTTGAGTTTGTTGTTCCATCTGCTTAAACAAATCTGCTAGGGTATCCTTAGCAGAGGCTAACTCGGATGTTGCCTTATGCAACTGGTCCTTAGACTGCATCAGTTCTTCATAAAAGGAAGCATACAGCTGTTGAACACAGGCTGTCACTGACAATTCAATGGAACTCTGAATATCTTTACAGAGGAAAGGAATTGCATCTCCTAAGACTAGACTGTTCAATGAGGGAACTGATATGTCCAACGAACCTTCTTGATGTGCTCTGAACAGGTTATTACAAGTGAGATAACCAGGGAGATCACTGCCAAAGGTAGTAGGAATGGGCACTGAAGGAAGAACTGAAGGAGCTTTATCCGCTACCCACTTCAAGCGTTTGTGCTGTATGACCAGGGGAGGCAGAGAATCATCATCCTCTATATCAATGGGTTCTGACTCATCTGAAGGTGGAGGAGGAGGTACTGGATCTGATGGAGGTGGTGGAGGCACACTCTTCTGTAAACCTGAGTAGGTCAAGAAGGCAGACAAGTATGAGCCATATGTGACATTGGTAACATTACCCCTAGTGACTTTGACGAAATGTTGATCCATTTTAGTGAGGAGGTAAGTGCTCCAATCAATAGGACTCCTTTCAACACCATCCTGGAAGCTGTGAAAAGCTCTTTGGACAAGTACTAGGATGGCGTTTTTGCAGGCATAAACCTGTCCTGGAGAAACTGATAGACCATCTTCCACACGGGATCAGTGATCATGGAAAAGGAAACTCCTGAAGAGTTGATCACCTTCTTTACATCCAGCAATTCCCTTGTCTGCTTTTGTAACAGCTTCAAAATCTCTTCATTAGAGAAAAGCTGGCGAGTGGTAACAAAAGGTTCACCTTTGGAGGGAAGAGACAGAGCCTTCCCTAGACCTCGAGGTGTCAAAGTCATAGAAATACCCTGGACCAGTCCCGTCTTCTTGCTGTAGGAGGCCAGAAACTCGTCACACAACGATGGATCCTCTGGAAGCAATGGAAAGGAGGTAGCCACAAAAGCAACGAGTCCCGCCTTCGTAAGAGGCTGAAAAGTGAGTAGGGAAGAGTAATCCCTACTGACTAGTGGGACATACTGGATAGGGAGAGGAGCATGAGAAGGAGCCATTCAAATGGTTACACACACACCACAAACACAGACAATCAAGGAGAATGCCTGCAAAGCAACAGACAAAAAACCAAGGATAAGAGAACAACCAAAACAATAAAACGTGACTCAACCAACTATCCCCAAGCAAACCACAGCCTAGAAAAAATTCAACATAACCTTGAGACATATGCGACCGAAAGCTTCATGCTATACAACATACAAACACCCAAAACTCGGTATCATGCAATAAAGAAAAAAACTACATACCGTACCCTTAACCGTAACAAAGACTCTAAACCAAAACATCACCACTACCCACACATATCAAGACCACAACTTTGATAAACCAGTGTTTGACCATGGAAATAACTCCAAAGACTGCGCATACCCATCCCACGAAACGAGTTTGTTAAAAATGGGAATTAAGTGCAGTGAGGGGGAATTGATTTAATGAAAGGTTCATTTTAATAAATTATTAAGAAATGGATGAATTTTTATTAAGTGATAAACCTTATCAAGAAAACGACGGTTCCTTCTTATAAATTTAATTACTAACTATTAGGTTAAAGCGGTGCTTTAATTCGAATCCCGGACTTCGATACCCAGACTCGATCTCTAAATGCAAGTTCATGTATTACAAATTAAGGTGATGTGGAGCACTTTTTTCCCAGCGCGTGCTCTTGTGACAGCTGGTTCATTTTAATTAAAAATATTAAAGTGCATCTTTAGCACACTTAGCACGTACTAAGTGAACGGCGGGTTTATTTTTATTTAAAAAAATGGTGTGTTTAGCGCGAATGCGCATGCCATGATGGTGGTTGGGGTTCATTAATTTTAGTATTTGTTTGTTTTTTTCTTTCTTTGTTATGTTGTTTGTTTTTTATTTTTGAATTAACCGTGGGTTTTGGGGTAGCTGAAAAAATAACAAATAAAAGGGAAAATACCTGGTAGTGGGTATATGAAAATGCAAAGAATGCGCTCTCCTCAATCCAAAAAAATTTGGATTTTTTTATCTAGATGTTTAGTTGGTGGTTGGATGAAAAAGTTTTTTTTTGTATTTTTAAGGAATTTAGGTGTGAAATAAAATATGGTGACATCTTAGAAAAATAAGCCACAAATAAGTTAAAATGTTAATGGAATTTTTAGGAATTTTATAGAAATTAATTGGGAATCTTTTAGCATTTTTAATGAATTTTTTCAAATTTTTGGGTATTTTTTTAAAAGAATATGGAATTTTAAAATGTTTTGATTTTTTTCTTGAAATTTACAGGTTTTAAAAAAAGGCAATTGGTTGTAGAAATAGTAGGAAATTTTTCATATTTTTTTGGAATTTTTTCAAAATTTTAAAGGTTGTTTTTTTGTTAAATTTTCAATGTTTTTTTTTTGTAAAGGTTGTCGGGTATTGAAGTAAAAATCTGGAAAAATACCCAGAAATAGGCCGTGTGGCAGTTGCGTGTCAGCAAACTGACGAACAAAGTCCCGCACCCGCGCACGACCAATCGCACAATCAACCTCAAGCTCCCACGCGCGCGTACACACCGACGCGTATGTCGATGCCACGAGGGTGTCGATGGGTGGAACGGGGGTTTAAGGAGGGGGTTGCTGTGGTTCAGCCGTGCAGCGGGGCTGCAGCGTGGGACAGGGGGCTTACAGGGAGGAGGGGGCTTAGGTGGGGATGGGGTGGTTATGGTGGGAAAGGGGGCTTGTGTGGGGGGTGTGTTAGTGGGGGTGAAAGGTAAGTGATGGGGGGAACACGGGTTTAGGTGGGGAGGTATGCTTAGGGGGGGGAATGGAGGCTAGGGGAGGGTAAGTGTGTGTGCTGGGGCTGAATGGGGGTTAGGTTGGGGGTGGGGGGGAGTGTGTTTGGAGACACGTGGAGGAGGGTGCTTGGCGGGCCGTCAGAGATGGACAGGCTGCAGGCGGCAGAGGCATAGGAGTCCCACGTGCAGCCGACGGCGGCCACGGCAACCTAGAGGGCAGCTGACGACAAGCGTGGGCATCGCGGACGGGCGGCCTGGAGGGGCACTGCGGCGGACGGCAGGCGCGAGGCAGGGGAGCCGCGATCGTGGCGGCAGGCAAGAGCAGGGCGCCTGCGGGGAGCTCAGAGGTGGGGGGGACATTGCGATGTGGCACTGCAGAGGAGGGCGTCGAGGGCGCTGCAAAGGGGCGGCGCCACAGGGGGTCGTGGCACCACAGGGCGGCGGCGTCGAGGCGCTGACGAAGGGAGAAGGGGGGGAAGAAGAGAAGAAGAGGAGGGGAGGGGGGCAAAGAAGAGAAGGGGAGGAGGGCAAGGATGGAGATGGAGGAGAGGGATGGGAGGGGCACGACAGGGAGGGAGAAGAAGCGGAAGGAGACGGTTGGGGTAGGGAGGGGTTGTGAGAGGGGAGGGGGGATAGGGAAAAGGGTGAGGGGTAGGGGTTAGTGGGCGGGGTAGAGTTAGGGGTAGGGTTAGTGGTTAGGTCCTAGGGGGGGTGCCCAAGGGGTGGGGTAGGGGTAGGGGTTGGGGGTAGCGTAAGTCATAGGGGGTGGCCCAAAAAGGAGGCGTACCCCCCGTCCCGCGCTCGTGCGCGGTGTGGGGGTAAAAAAACTTGCCATGACGGGAGTGAAAGCCGCCCGGATGCAAGGACAAGGCACGCGGATGCGACGGGGCGCGTTAAGACGGGTAAAATCAAAAACGGGTGCGTTCACATGCGGGACGGGCTCGCAAAAACAAATAAAAGTAAAGAAAAATTAATATCTCCCAATCCGGACGTCAAAACGAAATGGCGTAAAAACAAAAAGTGGGCAAGACGATAGGAGGAAGACAGAAAAAATGTGCAACAGGGGTTCGGGGGGAAAGACAGGGCGTTCACGTGCAAAAACACAAAAACGAATCAAAAAACACAATTAAAAATTAATATCAGAAGATCCGTGCATCAAAACTAAGTGTAGGAAAAAGGAAAAATGTGCAGAAAGATGTGCCCAATAATCCTATCACATCAAAACATAGTTCTGACTAAGATAAGACGCGTTCACGTGGGAAAAACCCAAAAAACAGACCCAAAAATGGGATCGGAAATTAATATTGGACGAACCGTTCACCATAATGACATGCAGTAAGAAGGAAAAATGTCCACAAGAAGGGGTGGCATAGGGTTGTCATGTTAAAACGCAGTTCCGGTGGAAGTAGGAGGGGTTCACATGCTAAAAACTTCAAAAATACACCCGAAAACACATTTAAAAATTAATAATAATAAATCTAGAAGGCGAAAGAGGGTGGAGGAAAAAGGAAAAAGGCGGGGGAAGGCACAGACGACACGGTTGTCAAATAAAATTGGAATTCCGATGCAAACAGGGCAGGTTCACATGGAAAAAATCAAAAAGACGCACGAAAAAGTCTTAAAAAACCGGAAAATTAATATTGGACAAATCGTACAGCAAAATGACACGGAGTAAAAAGAAAAAATGTCAGGGGAAAAGTGGCTGTTAAGGCTATGATGTCAAATCATGGTTCCGAAGCAAGCCAAGCGCATTCATATGGAAAACCGGCTAATTTACGCAAAATGCTTCAAAAATTAATAACTCAAAAACCGTGCACCGGAACAGGGGTACGTAAAAAGGAAAAATGGTCAATTCAGAGGGAGGAATAGGGCTATAAGGTTGGATTTGGACTTTAGTAAACGCAGGGTGCATTCACATGGCAGGACCATAAAATGAGGGAATGAAGGAAAACGGCAAGGGAACAGCCCCAAGGGTGGGTGGAAAATGAACAAGTAGGTGGAAAAGGACCCCATTAGGGTAATAGCAAGTCATGGCATAGATGCATTAGCACGTTGAGGCATATGCAGAAGGGTATGCAATGTAGACGTGCAGGGATGCATCCCCACACTTAAAACCGTAACGGATAGGGTGAACCAAGCAACAGGGACCTAGGACCACGCCACAGACCATCCACTAACGTCCCCACACTTAAAACATGAACATCACTGAGAAACAGAAGTTGTAGGGTTAGAAAAACTTGGCCCATTTTGTAGAGAATCGAGGTTGATTATTGACGGCACGTCCGATGTTGTTGTCAGCTCTATTGGAGGTACCAAGGCATCTTTACAGCACACGTCCTGCATGGCAAGGACCACGCAGCAGTTCCTAGGGAGGTAGCTGGTTGAAGGAATCGCAAGAAATTCGTCGATGATGAGGGATACTACACTCAACTCACAGCACTCAAATGGAATGAAAGAACTGTCACTCGCCCCATGACTAATATCACTCGAGGAAGAATGATTGAAACCCATATCTCGTACCCGGTTTAGAAATCGACAAGGGGAATGGTGCATAGGGAAAGTATGCCACGGTGCACAGTTGATGGTGCATTAATGCGTCGAACCCATCTCGCATAAGTGCAAGGAGGAAGGCAAGGGAGCCTTACAGTGCAGTGTACAGAACAGGGTGACGTGTCCTGTGATGACGGCAGAGACCCATCCCGTGCATGCATAGGGAAACAGGAACATACCTGACTCCAAATCGTAACGTCCCTCAATCTCACCTCTCGGTAATTGATGGAAGAAACTCCAGTCACACTCAGCCCACCCTCTGTCTCACGCTCTGCTAATAGATACAGGAGGGCAACCATGTCCTGAAACCCATTGATGTAATCCTCACGGGCACTTGTGCAAAGATTGTATGCCTTGTGCGCATTGGATGGTGCAACTGTGCATCCCGCCCTGTGCTGGCATACGGTGCGAGAAGGAAGGCCAGGGAGCCTTATGGTGCAGTGCACAGAAACAAATTGTGCGTTGTGCATTGAGAGGCCCATCCCGTGCGTGCAACACTTCATTCACACTTCTCACCTCTCATTTGATTTGAAGAGAAAAGACTGGTCACTCGGCCCACCCTCTATCTCACTCTCTGTTAATAATTACAGAGGGCAATCCATACTCACTTTCCCATCTTGTTAGGATGAAAGCTCATGTCATTAGTTGTTGAAGAGGCGTACCGAGGGAGGTAGCCATCAAATCGAATGTTATGTAGGATAGGACATGTCGACTGCGAGAGGACAAGTAGACGCTCTGCGGAGAGACCCAGGACACAGCATACCAAGGGAGGCAGCTTCGGAACTGGATCCTGGGAATATCAATTAATGAATCCACTTTCTGGACTGCTGGGTGTTACCAACTTTTCCACAGCCAGCTTCTCGTCCAAGGGTGTGTGCCACCTTTTCTTGGAACGAGGCCTGCTATGACAAGGAATTGCTTCCTTTTCTCCCATAACAAATTTGTTTTTCTTATCTTGTTTTTTTTTCTTTTTTTTTCCCCTATTCCCGAGGGTGTTTCCACCTTTTCTCGAAGAATAGGTCGGCATGACAGGGACCTAAGTCCTTTTCTCCCATGACCGATATGTATATTTTTTTTCTCTTTTTTTCTTTTGTTTTCCTCGAATTAAGCAAGTGAAAGGTAGAAAGACCATGTATCAGAACCAACCTCGCCACTATCGCTGGTGGAAAATATAGGATAAGAAATCAAGGCTGGAAGATGGGGTTGAGGGGACAGAAGGTCGCGTCCACCTCATCAGGAGTGGCTGAAGAACGACTATCAGAAGTAGCATCATAAGAGTGACAGTGCCATGCCAACGAGGGAAAGGATCAGGTGACCATGATTGTCAAGATCCCCAAGGAGGGAAGTACTTCTTCAGGCGATATACATTGATCAGGGAGGGATCATCAGAGGCATCAACAGTCTGCACTTGGACAGAGCCATTAGGGTTGACGGCAAGTACCTTATATGGGCCCATCTACCGCTGTTGGAGCTTGCCAAGAAACTTGCCAAATCGTGAATCATAGACCATGACCAAATCACCTTCTTTGAACTCCTTGTGCTTGATGAAGCTGTCATGGTAAGCCTTGTGTCGAGCTTGCATGGCTTCCATACACTGTAGAGCCATCCTACGAGTTCCGTCCAAACATTCCAGGTGCAAGAGAACGGCGTTGCAGTGAATCATCGTCCCCCAAACGTTCTTTGATAGCCACTCTCAAAGAGGGTAATTCCAATTCAACAGGGAAAATAGCTTCTGTACCATACACCAGCTGGAAGGGTGTCTGTCCTATTGCTCTTTTATGGGAGGTTCTGTACGCCCAGAGGGCTTTTGTAAGTCGATCGTCCCAATCACGACGATGTGCGGCAATTATTCTTGTCAGGATCGAGCAGAGGATGCAATTGCTGACTTCGACTTGGCCGTTGGCTCTGGGGTAATAAGGAGTGGACTTGCAATGGCGGATCTTATACAACTCTGTCAACTCTTCCATGACTTTATTAATGAAATGAGTGCCTCTGTCACTTACCAGCTCTAAGGAACTGCCAAAACGGGTGATGATATTCTCGTACATAAATAGGGCCACGCTGTTACCATCGTCCCACTTTAGGGCTTTAGCTTCACACCACTTTGTGACATAATCCGTACGTACGAGGATGTATCGGTTCTGCTTCCTTCTGGTGGGAGGATCGATTGGGCCTACGAAGTCGATGCCCCACTTCTCGAACGGCTTCAAGGGAAGAATAGGCTACAGTGGCATGGCACTTGTCTTGGTAGGTTTTTCCATTCTCTGACAAGTATCACATCTTTTACAGTAATCGTAGGCATCCTTATAAAGGGTAGGCCACCAGTATCCTGCGCAGAGCCTTCCTGGCTGTAGCTTCTCCTGCAAAGTGGCCTCCACATGGCTCGTCATGGCAAGCCTTCAAAACAATTCCAATCTTGTCTCCTGCAACACATCTTCTGAGCACTTCATCTTTGCCTTTCTTGTATAGTGCACCACCTAGCAGGGTGTAGGGGGTTGATTCTAACATGAGCTTCTTCCTTTCCCGACTAGAAATGCTAAGAGGGTACTGTTGGGTTGCCAGCAGATTGGCAATGTCTGCATACCAGGGGGTTACGATTTCTACTAAGAATAGGGAAGCATCAGGGAGGTCTGGATCATCTTGAACCTCGTCTGCAGTTTGTGGGATACGCGAAAGATGATCAGCCAGAACATGGGAACGACCAGGTTTGGTAATCACCTCAAAGTCAAACTCCTGGAATAGAAGGAGCCATCTCATCATTCATCCTTTCACATCTGCTTTATTCATTAGGAAGGACAGGGCCTCGTGATCCACATAAAATTTAAAGTGGGTAGATAGAAGGTAGTGGCGGAACTTTTCCGGGGCAAACACCATTGCCAAGCACTCTAGCTCTGTCACTGTATAGTTCCGTTCCCTATCAGTGACTTTTTGGCTTGCGTGATAGATGGGTTGATCCAGCTTCAAGGAGCCCTTCTGGCAGAGAACTATGCCTAAGCCTTCAATAGATGCATCAGTATGTACATGGAACTCCTTCGTCCAATCAGGAGGTTGAAGAATGGGTGCCTCAATCAGACACTGCTTCAGAGTGTTGAAGGCTTTGTCACATTCTTTCGTCCAAGTAAACTCTACATCTTTCCTCAGAAGCTTGTGCAAGGAGGTTTCCTTTGTTGCAAAATGGGCTATGAACCTTCTGTAGTAACCCACATGGCCTAGGAATCCCCTCAATTGTTTGAGGTTGGTGGGTGCTGTCAAAGCTGCGATCTTTCCGATCTTTGCAGGGTCTGTTGATATCCCTTGTGCAGAGACAATGTGGGCCAGCAGAACTCCAAAAGGGACCCCAAAGATGCATTTGTCGAGGTTGAGGGAAATCCCATACTCCTGGCATCGGTCAAAGCATTGTTCCAAATGTCCCCAGTGTTCACGGATCAAACTATAGACATAGAAGTCATCCAAATATACCTCAATAAAGTTGTGCAGATGATTTTGGAATGTGGCCATCATGACTCGCTGGAAAGTAGCAGGGGCATTGCAGAGCCCAAATGGCATCATTCGGTAAGCGTAGGTCCCCCATTCTGTGGTGAAGGTTGTTTTGGATTGGTCTTCTTCTGCGATTTGGACTTGGTTGTATCCACTAAATCTATCCAGAAGGGAATAAAGCTCATGTCCTGCCCCACTGTGTCCAACAGTTGGTCTGTGAAAGGAATCGGGAAGTGATCCTTCTTTGTCTTAGAATTCAACTTGCGGAAATCCACACATATACGAAGCTTGCCATTCTTCTTGGGTACAACCACGATGGGTGAAACCCATTCACTATTTGCCACTGGATAGATGAACTCGGCTTCTAGAAGCTTCAGCAGCTCTGCTTTCACCAATGTGGAATAATTCGGGTTCATTCGGCTCTGTCGTTGCCACGCAAAAATTGTCATTCCCACAATATGTCAGCATCAGGCTCCAAGTCAATATGATGCTGACATATTGTGGGATCAATCCCCTTTAGGTCTTTGTAGGACCACGCAAACACGTCCAAATTTTCTTTCAACAAGTTGTACAAGGTTGACAACTCCTCTTCTGGGAGGCTGCTACCCACCTTCAAATGGCGTTCAGTGCCATCTGCATCCACAAAAGTTAACTGCCTTTCACCTTCTACTTCACGGATGAAGGTCCCATGGACTACTTTTGGATACAGATCTAACTCCTTCAAGGGAGTGATGTCCTCTTCTAATGTCCCACTAGACCCAACTTCTTCTTTTGGTGGAGACTTAGGTTGCTCCTTAAGATGTTGAAATGGGATTAGGGCCGTTTTGGGTTTGGTTTCAAGATTAATTACATGGTGGATGGAAGACTCCTCTTCTGATGACACATCCAAGAATGTCACATAATAGGGACCCTCTGATTTCTGTTGGGTTTGTGAGACTAGTGCTTGTTGGCACGGTGCATCATCATCATCTTTCTTTGGCAAGGGTGGGTGAGGGCGGCAAGAGCCACTGCTGAAAGACGACTTATTCTTCTTAATCCATGTCTTATAAAGATTTTGCATATAAGAAGATCCATTTACCAAACCAAATGGTACCATCGCCATTCTGTCCCATAGCATGAGCTCGTCTGCTTCTGATGCTTCTGGACCTTCTTCTTCAAATGTATCCTCTGCAGGTGGGATAGATTCTTCTGGCTCACTTTCATAACCTTTGTCCATATCATATTCATCCTCTTCTGTCTCTGTCTCTGTCTCTGCTTATGTCTCTGTCTCTGTCTCTGTCTCTGTCTCTGTCTCTGCTTCTGTCTCTGTCTCTATAGGAGCTCTGTAAGAGAAGAACAGGTCCTTTGTTTCCTCTTCTGCCTCTGTGTCTGGCTCTGCTATGGCCATGTAACAGGGAGAACAGTACATCCATGCTTCTAACTCACTGTCAGAAGTGCTTTCGGAAATCATTCCTGGTTCAGACAGTAAGTATTCTCCCATTGATAGGGACTTTGCATCTTTTGGGAGTCGGCTTACAGTATCCACTATTAAGGAACGTGCCACTATTTTCTTGGGAAGGATCTTTTGACAACATCTTCATCTACTGATATTCCATCTGTACCCTCATTAGGCGAGTCAAAAGATAATTCCAAGGAGGTGGATCCATGTCCTTTTTGAGAACCATATAGCTTCATCACCACTTTATTGGGTCCTCTACCCAAGGTCAAGGTTCCTTTGAACCAATCCGTCCTTGCTCTGGCTTCAAAAAGCCATGATCTGCCCAGTAACAGGGTAGGATGTACCATAAGAGTTTGGCTTCACCACCAGATAGGTTAGCCAATAATCTTTTCCAGCCACTGTAGTCTTCACATATGGGAGAATGCCCAAAGGTTTAATTCTACTCTAATCCGCCAGTCTGATGAGCCATTGGGTTGGTTGCACACCTTGTAGGCCTAGATCCTTCATTGTCACATCCGTCATAATGTTCACTGATAAACCACCATCAATCAATGCATTTGCAATGAAGCAACCTTCAATCCACACGCCAGTCTCTGGGGTACCCAGATCTAGGAAGGTGTTAGCCATGTCCACTTCTTTGACAGGCTCTGGAGCTTTGTTGGACTTTGTTGCTATTGAGGGAGCAATCCTTAATCCACGTCTTCTTGTCAATATACTTTTGAACCATTTTCGGTAACTGGGAGACAACATCAATAATTGTCGAAATGTGAGGTTTAGTTTAAAGGTATCTAGATCTCTGATCAGATCGTATTCCTTAATAGGATCCACTAGCTTCTCTAACCGGTTAGGGAATGGGGCAACACCCATTTTCATTTTCCGTGTTTCTTCCAACAGGGGCATCATGGAAACTTCTTCTGCCACTGGTGGCACTTCCTCCTCTTCTATCTCCTGGACCTCTGGTCTTGCCTCTGGAACTGTCTCTGTAACTCTCTATGGCACTGTAGTGCTCTATACGGCACTGTCAGACTCTGTTCTGTTCTGTTCTTCTGGTGGAAGATTGAACTTCACTGTTCTAGTAGGAGGATTATTTTCTTTCTGGATAGGTGGTTCCTTCTTTTTTGCACGTGTGATGGCAGCAACTTCCAATTCCACTAAATTGGAGGTAGCCTCTTGGACCTTGGCCGGACTATCAATAGCACTGTTTTTCACTGGAGCTGGGCTTGGACAGCCTTTTGCAGTGTGGCCTTCTCCTTTGCAACGACTGCATAAGGGCTTGTAATCCACTGACCTTCTAGGATTTGGACAATTTGGTGAAATGTGTCCCTTTTCTCCGCGTCTGTAACACTCCACTTCTGATCTTTGACCACCGCCAGACTGTCTTCCTCTGTAACTTTGGGATGGAAACCTTTTTAGACCGAAATTAGGACCAAACTCTCTAGGCTTGGGTCCAATATCCTGTGTTGTCATTTTGGATTCCAGCAAGTTGAATCTTGCATCTTCTTCCTTCCTTCTCATATCATGCATCTCCTTCAAAGAGCAAATGTCCTCTGTATGGTTCTTCTGCAAACAGTAGGAACAGAAAGCTCCAGGAATGGTTGGTTTTCGTGTGCATTCAGTGGCTAAATGGCCTGCTTGATGACACTTACCACACCAAGTATTTGACCGTATCACATCTCTTCTTGCTCCTGCAACATTGGATATGCTAGTGGTATTCACTTTCAGCGTCTGTAGCTGCTCTATAATCACATCCATCAACTCCTTTTTGATATTTGCAACTGAGTTGGATAAGTAATCCTTCAAGCTTTCTCCTCCTGAGGTACTGGCAGTAGGGTTTTGAGGAGTCTCTGTAATCACTATATAAACAGGTTGGGCTGGTGCAGAGGGATCTCTGTTCTGATTTTGATTCAGAGCTCCTGCTTGAACTGTTGGCTGTTGGCTCCAGTTGGTAGGGTTCCACTGTTGCTGCTGACTTGGCATTGGGGAAATTGGTTGGGACCATTGGTGTTGTGGTTGAACCATCATTTGAGGCATTGATTGTGGCCACTGTGGATTTGGTGCACTATACTGTGATACTGGGGGCATCTGTGGGTAAGGGTAGGGAACAGTCCCTGGGACTGCATTTGGTGGATACATCATTCCTGGCATCAGAGGAGGTAGGACTCCTCTTCCTGGATTCATCGCCAATCTAACTTCCACTTCATCGTACAGTCTTGCACCTTCTGTTGCAGCTTGCAATGTAGCTGGTCTTTGTAGCTCCACAAACTTACGGACTTCTGGTTGTAATCCTCCGAGAAACACCCCCTTATGAATGCCATCATCTAGATTATGGTTAGTTCATCTCTTCAGGATGGATTCCATTCGTGAGACATAAGCTTCTACTCTTTCTCTAGAGGACCGACTTAAATTCATAAATTCCTCTCGCATCCGCTCTTCAAAACCTTCACGCCTGAATTTAGTAAGGAAGGCCAACTTTAGGTCGTCCCATGTGCCAAAAGTTTATGCTGCTTGTCTCTCATACCACTGAAACGCCGCGCCCTTGAAAGTGGTGGGAAATATTGCTAACCAATGCTTAGGGGTTCTGGCATTGTTAGCCACACATGCTACCATAAACTCTACTACATGAAGATCGGGGTTTTCATTGTACTCTCCCTTAAAAATTGGCAATGGGACTACATTTGCTGGCTTGTCATCAATATTTCCAAGACGGATCTGGCTTGGAAGTGGACCTCCAGCAGGAGGAGGAAGGGCTTGATGTGCCATTGGGACTTCTATAAAGAGTTTCGCAAGGGCGTCAAAGGCGGCTTCTGCTGCGAGCTCGATATCGGCTCTAATTTTTGCTTTCTCTCTTCTCACATACCTCTGGACTCGTTCTAATGCTTGCCTCTTTATTGTGTCATTCATCAGGGGGTTGGCTCCACTATGTTGTTAGTGCTCCACAGAGGGTTAATAGAAGGCTTCAGTCTCTGGAGGACTCTCTTGCCAACATTTCTTCTACTTCTTCCTTTTCAACGTCTTTGAATTTTGCTTTCATGCCACTGCACAGAGGAAGGTATTCGGTTCTGAAGGTGTCAAAATGCATATGTCTGAGCATTGTAGTATTGCCATCATCATAGTAATGCCAGCTTCTGATGGTTTCAACAGTGTATGTTGTGAAAAACACTCTATCTACCAGCTTCCAATGGGTTGCTAATTGAATAAACAGAAGATTATCAGTGCACCAAGCATCCCATGTATCTTACTGTTGAGCATCTACAAACAAATTCCAACTCTTTTCCTTCTTGTCTCTGTGAACCTCCACAGACCAAGATTCCTGAAGCTTCTTCACAATCTCCCACTTGATGATGTTTGGAAACTTTTCAATGAATGCCAAATCTTCCATGTATGGTCATTCTCTCTATTCTGCTCTTCAGTTTGTTCCCAAACAGTTTGCCACCAAGATGCAAGTTTCTGCTGCTTCAACAGGAAGAGGAAACTGTCCACCACATAGAGCATGCATCATGATGGTGATGTGTTTCCGCCATTGTGGGATGAACTTCTTGTGGAAAGTGACTCTGATTATGAGAAATTCCAACTCTTCAGTGGAAGAAGGAACTTTACAAACATCCATTGAATTCTTATCTTCTTGGCAATGCCAATTCCTTCATTTTCAGCCTCTTCTGGTGCTTGTTGATGGCAAGTTTCCCTGGCTGCGCACCAAAAACATGGAGCCCCAAGAGGAACACCAAGGAAAAGGGAATTCTCTTGCAAGAAAATATATCTTGTAACATCAACAAGCTTGTTTATTATGTTTTATATGATTACAATGAAGAAAAGAACACCAGGCACAACAAATCTTCATACAGCATCATGTAGATCTCCCACGGATTTGATAGAATCAACCATATTCTTCAATATCTTCACAAAATCCATCAATAGAACAAAGAAAGAAAAGGAATACACCATCTTTGAATGGAAATACATCACATAGTATTCATCTTCAATATCTTCATAGCCTTCTCTCTCAATCTCTCATATACAATCACTCTCTTTCAATAGAATTGGCTATCTCTGACTCTCTCTCTCCATCAATAATACATCATATCCTCACTATCTCTCAAAATCACTTTCAATAATCCTTCTTAGGTCGTGGATACCCCTCCCAAGAGGCATGTCTGATATGAAGAGTCACCAGAGCCACTACAGTATCTTTTCATAGCTCACTACTGTCACTTCACTTCAGTCTTCACTTGAGTCTTCAACAGCTACTTCTTTCACTTCTTTTAGCTCCTTTGCACTTGTATTCACATTTTTCCAAGGCTAGAAAAGTTTCCCAAGCTACACTCTCATCCATCAGAACACATACAGAAGCATACAGAACAGTCACAATATAGAACATAAACAAAAGACCTACAGAAGGTTACAGAAGGTCATCAAAACCTCATAACTCATACTCAAACCATTCCAAACTCTCAAAAACTATTCAATAAGCTTTCACAAGATCTCAGTCTTCATCAATCAATACTCCATCCCTCCTTACAGAAGACAATCTGAACAAAACAGAAGCTATACAGAAGGTATACAGAACCAATCAGAACCTATCAGAACATCACAGAACCTCATATCTCCACTCATAAACATCATGAACTTCCAAAACACAATCAATATCATCCAAAACACTCTCAAACCACTTTCAAACCAATCAATCATCTCATAAAATCAACCATTCAGCTCTCCAAAACAACAAAAATCAGCCCAAAAAACATGTCATTTCAACACTCAACACGTCCCTATGGGAGGAGCTATTGGCGTTATAGATAATGGAAAAGTCAAACCTGCCGTGGATGGACGGATTAAAGTCGACCCCTACCCTTTGAGGATACGGCCTGAAAGTGGGGTCGTTTCTCTCAGAAGGGAGGGTGTTACAAAACGCCATCCACGCGTCAAGGTTGACGTCAAAAATGTGTATTATCCAGGTGGGTTGGCAATTATAGCCTTCCACCGATCTAGGCACCTAGAGGACTTTATCCTGCCAAAATTCGCGGTCCTCGGCTCCCCAAGCAGTTGGGTTGGCCTCTCGCTCCGCTAGTCACTTGGCCTTGAGCCTTTCACCCATAGCAATTACATCATTTACAAGTTGAAAGGGCATTACTCTGTTTAATGTAGCGGGAAACTCAAAGCTCAAGTCGAAGGGGTCACGGTTACATTCCTGCTGTTTCTAGATAATCAACTCGGCATGGAATTCAACAAGGAGATCTTGAGGGCACGGTAGGAGAGGGGCAGGCTGTCTTGGAACAGGTCTAACATTCAGCTTTTTCCTTGCCTTCTCTACCATTTATTTCTTGCGGTTAGCCTGGGCTGCTTTCCTCTCCGCAGATGTGTTAGGAGGCTGCACTTCCTCTTATTGTGGCTGAGGGGGTGGTGGGATGTATTCCTCCTTCTAAGGTCCCAGATCAAACTTCGATTCACCCCCTTCTGCTTGCACATCTTCTTGTGCCTTTGCCTCTATGAAACCGAGTTCATCTATTTCTTGTGCCGTCAGGCCTACCTGTGCAAGATATCTTCTTTGCTCCTCTAGGCTGTGCGGCGGGCCTCGTAGCTGCAGTGGCACCTGCATGCCTACTGTTAGGGCTCTGCGTGCAATGGCTAGCTTCTTCTACAGCTGATCATTGGCTTCGTTTCCTTCCAATTTAGTGGAGTGGAGCAGTGTATTGAGGAAGGTGTGCTGCTGGGCTATCATGGAGAGCTGGGCCGCCTCTACCTGATTCTTGTTGGGGGTAAAGGCGCCTCTGCCGTGCCACCCCGTGTATTACTACACTGACAGTACCCGCCACTACACACTGCAGGTGGCGGGCGCCCGTCACGTCACTTTATTCTTTATTCTTTTAGTGACAGTTTGAATAAAGGAAGGCCCGGTCACACATTGTGACTGTTGGAGTTTCCATTTCTTGCCTCTCTCTTTCTTGCTCTTGCTCTCCCGCCATAGCTCGCATGCAAGCTTCGATCCTTCTCACCTTTCAACTGGTATCAGAGCTTGGTATTCTCTTGCTCGAGCTCGACTCGGTGCTTCCTAACCTTCGCATCGACTCACTTCACGCATTGGGTCTCCATCCCGGCAGCCATAGCCGACCTCTCGAGCTCCTGACTCTCCCCGGCTTTCCAAGCTCCATCCCGGCCTTCTTGAGCTTCATCAGGGCTTTGCCCTTGAGGTATCGCTTCAGCATTTGCAGGCATTTGAGTGTATTCTTAGTTTGAAATAGGGCAGGAACAAAGGGCAGCCACTCTTCTTGAGCTCCATAGCTCATATCTTCCCTCCCCTTTGCATTGGGCCTTCATGGCTTGGTATGTGCCTACCTTGGGCCATCATTGAGTCCCCCCCCAACCATCCTAACTCCACGTGATTGGCAGCAGTGCTCCAGGCCTCAACACACTGAATATGGCGCCCATTTTCAGACTTTGACCTCCACGTTTTACAGCTGAATGCTTTGTTGCTCATGGAGTACTCATCATTGGCCTATTTGGAGGGCATTTGAGTCATTTTTGGATGTCATTTTGATGCTTTGGCTTGACATTGAGGTTGAGAGCTAATCATTCTCAATTTTGAAACTGTCATTCACTGCATAACAGTGCTGGAAATAGGGCAGCACCCCTAACACTGACATTTGTTGCTTATGCCTCATTCCATTGGAGCTATTTGATGCCCGTATGCGGTCTACTTCCTACCCGGATGTATTGGGGATGTATGCATTTGGTTTGACCATGATTTTGGCTTGAATTCGAGGTTGAAATCTATTGTTTAGAACAGTAAATACATGCTGGAATAACAATGGGCTGAAGGTACTTTACATGCTTTGGCACTTACCTACCGATACTGGATGTATGCTTTGAGCTTTGGCATGATGTCTCTGACATTTGGGGACGACCTAGAGCATATGTATGAGATTATGGGATGCTTTTGAGCTTCGCATTATCTCCGTCTTCACTGGCATTTGGACCGACTTGGCATGCTCGTGGACCGCCTATGCCTCATGTCTCTGCTTGATAGTTAGGCTTTTGCATTACATGCTTTGGTTCGTGCCATATGCTATTTGGTTCATGTATGCCATACCGACATTTGGAGCTTGGATTTGGATGTATTTGAGCATTCTCGGCTTACTTGATCACACTGATCTTGGTTGCTATTTGGATGTCATTGAGTTGACCGAGAGCTTATTTGGGCTTATGTATTGCTTCATGGTTAATACGACCGGTGCTTCATGTATGTCATGCTCTCTTGGCTGCGCTTGATGCATTGACAGGGTCACTTATCACTGGTGCTTTCTCTTGGGTTTCTGAGCTCGCTTTGTACGCCTTTTGTGCCAGTGGGAGCATTTTACATGCTTGCTTGACCTTTGACAGTTGCATGCTATTGGAGCACTTACATGTATTTGGAGCAGTTTATGTCTTGAGCAGCTACATACGCATTGAGACTTTGGGATCATACTCCGATCTTTATGGATAT
Source organism: Lygodium microphyllum (assembly GCF_053477565.2). NCBI lineage: Eukaryota > Viridiplantae > Streptophyta > Polypodiopsida > Schizaeales > Lygodiaceae > Lygodium > Lygodium microphyllum. The sequence continues at coordinate 52,570,334 of NC_141146.1, read as the reverse complement.
GCATTGATGTACTCTTGGTTCACAGGATGCTTATGAGCTGAGTCTCATATTTGGATCTTTCTCTTTGAGCAGACACCTTTTTTGTGTCAGTTTTTGGCAATTACAGGAACACTTTGCCTAGAGTGTCTGGGGGTGTGCCTTTCACTAGCAGATGTTATTTTTACATGCTTCAGTGTTGAGCTCATGTTCTTTTCATTGTCATTGGCCTTGCTTATGTCTGTTTCATGCCGGCTTTGGACCTACCATCGTTTGCTTAACATTGGATCCTATTTTGGGACAGTTTGCTCTCTAGACTGCATACCTGCAATTTATTACAGCAAGCAGTTATTGGTGGACTGAGGTGTACTTTTCATGCTGAAATATCCTGATTTGGTGTACCGCACCTAGTACTAAGTGGGCAGCAACTTTTGGCACACTTTGCTCGCCCTTTGGACCCTGTTTTGGTCATTTTTGGGCAGTTTCTGCAGTAAAATAGCAAGCAGTTTTGGACTGTTTGGGCATTTCCAGCTTGCATAATGGCGTCATCTTCGCATGATAGTGCCATCTTTAACATTAAAAAGTTGGATGGTACCAACTACTCTTATTGGAAGAGTCAAATTTGGCAGGTCTTGGTGCATAAATCTCAGATTAAGCCACTTCGGTTGAGTGGGGAGCAGCCTGAAACTATGGACAATGACGACTGGCTTGAACTTGATGAGCTATGCAAGTCCACGATTGTATTGTCTCTCACTGAACAGGTACATTATAATGTATTTGAGGAAGCACAGAGTGAATGGGATCTATGGAATAAGATCAAGAATCTTTATGATAAGAAAAGTCCGGTGAGTCAGATATACTGGTTGAAGCAGCTTATGGATCTGCGCATGAAGGATAATGCGAGTATGTCTGCTCACTTGAGCCAGTTCCATGCTAGAGACGTCATCTTCGCATGATAGTGCCATCTTTAACATTAAAAAGTTTGATGGTACCAACTACTCTTATTGGAAGAGTCAAATTTGGCAGGTCTTTGGTATGCTTGCATAATGGCGTCATCTTCGCATGATAGTGCCATCTTTAACATTAAAAAGTTGGATGGTACCAACTACTCTTATTGGAAGAGTCAAATTTGGCAAGTCTTGGTGCAGAAATCTCAGATTAAGCCACTTCGGTTGAGTGGGGAGCAGCCTGAAACTATGGACAATGACGACTGGCTTGAACTTGATGAGCTATGCAAGTCCACGATTGTATTGTCTCTCACTGAACAGGTACATTATAATGTATTTGAGGAAGCACAGAGTGAATGGGATCTATGGAATAAGATCAAGAATCTTTATGATAAGAAAAGTCCGGTGAGTCAGATATACTGGTTGAAGCAGCTTATGGATCTGCGCATGAAGGATAATGCGAGTATGTCTGCTCACTTGAGCCAGTTCCATGCTAGAGACGCCAAGGCTAGTAGCCTCTATCCTCTTGTTGTATCTGGGTCCTCAGTTGACCATGTTTTGGTAGTGGGTTCTATCCCACATGTATCACTTTGGCATGCTCGTTTAGGGCACATGTCTTTGAAGGGAATGAAAATGTTATCTCATTTGCAGTATCTTCCGCCTTTGGATTATGCATGTTTTGACTCGTGTGATCATTGTCTTTATGGTAAGCAGAATAGGTCTACGCATAAGAAATCGAGTAGGCCACACATGAGTGAGCCCTTGGCATTGGTGCATTCCGATGTTTGTGGGCCTATGCCTTGCATGTCTATGGGTGGTGCAAAGTACTTTGTTACCTTCATTGATGATTGTTCTAGGAAAGTGTGGGCTTATCCCATAAAGCAAAAGTCCGATGTCTTGGCGGTCTTTCAGTGTTGGCTTGCTCTTGTTGAGAACTAGACTGGGTATAGGCTGAAATGCCTTAGGACTGACAATGGGGGAGAATATGTCTCGCATGCTTTTGAGCAGTTTTGTGATGAGAGGGGTATTAAGCGTCAGTTAACCGCCCCTTACACCCCACCCCAGAATGGTTTGGCTGAGCGCATGAACAGGACTATTCAGGAGCGTGTGCACTCTATGCTTAGCCATGCAGGCCTACCCCAGAGTTTTTGGGCTGAGGCAGCTAGTACAGCAGTGCATGTCATAAACCAATCGCCTTCCAGTGGATTGGATTTCCAGGTTGCAGAGGAAGTTTGGGCTGGTAAGCCATCCTCTTATGCGCATCTCCGTGTCTTTGGATGTGAGGCATTCTGCCATGTGCCCAAGGACAAGAGGAGTAAATTGTATCCAAAGAGCATTAAATGCATATTCCTTGGCTATGGTGAGTTAGGAGAGATGGGCTATTGCCTATGGGATCCGTAGGCGCGGAAAATAGTACGCAGCCATGATGTCGTCTTCCATGAAGACAAGATGCACAGGCAGCCTAAGAAGGTGGTTGAGATCCACAAAGTGATCTTTCAGGAGGAGCCTAGAGCTCCAGCACAGCCAGTAGTACAGCCTGCAGCAGTTCCTCCACAAGGCCAGGGTGTTGGACAGGCAGTTAGACAGGCAGCAGAGCCTGTGACGACTGCTAGAGACAGACGTCCACCTGACAGATTTCAGCCCTCTATGCATTATGTTTTGGTTTCAGATGTAGGAGAGCCTTTCACTTATGATGAGGCTATGCGCAGGGGTGACAGTCACTCCTGGGAGAGGGCTATGCAGTCTAAGATAGACTCCCTGCATAAGAATGAGACTTGGGATTTGGTTGCCTTGCCTAAGGGCAAGAAGGCTTTGCCATACAAGTGGGTGTACAAGCTGAAAAGTACCCCTGGACACCCCAAGCCGGCATACAAGGCTAGATTGGTAGCAAAGGGTTTTAAGCAGGAACATGGTGTGGACTTTGATGATGTCTTCTCTCCTGTGGTTAAGATGACCACCCTGCACTTAGTCTTGGCTTTGGTTACACAGCTTGACTTAGATCTATATCAGATGGATGTCAAGATGGCTTTTCTACATGGGGACTTGCATGATGAGATCTATATGGATCAGCCTAAGGGCTTTGCAAAACCTGGCAGGGAGCACCTAGTGTGCAAGTTGAAGAAGAGCTTGTATGGCTTGAAGCAGGCACCTAAGGAATGGTATCATAAGTTTGATGCCTTTATGCAGTCACAAGGCTACAGCAGGAGTGCTATGGATCCGTGTCTTTACACGAAGAAAGCCTGTGATGGCAGTTTGCTTATCTTGGTACTCTATGTTGATGATATGCTGATAGTAGGGAAAGCTCATGATGAGCTAGATGCTCTTAAATCTTAGCTGAAGAAGAGCTTTGAGATGAAGGATTTGGGACAGGCCTCACATATACTTGGGATGCGCATTAAGCGCGATAGGCATCAGGGGCTTTTGTATCTCTCACAGCGGGAGTACATTCATAAAGTCCTTGAGCGCTTCCGCATGCAGGACGTAAAGCCTATTGGCTGTCCATTACCTTCTTATGTGAAGGTATCACATGTTGATTGTCCGCAAACAGATGAGCAGAGGGCCGAGATGGCCAAGATCCCTTATGCTTCAACCGTGGGCAGTTTGATGTATGCCATGATAGCCACTCATCCAGATATTGCGCATGCAGTTGGTGTTGTGGCACGCTATATGGCTACACCTAGCAGCAGACATTGGGATGCCGTGAAGGGTATCATGAGGTACCTGAAGGGCACAGCAGATATGTGTATTTGCTATGGCAGCCAGGATACAGGGGTCACGGGGTACACTGACTCTGATTATGCAGGACATGCAGATAGTAGGAAGTCCACTTCTGGCTATGTATTCACCTATGCTGGAGGGGCTGTCTCTTGGATGTCCAGGGTTCAGAAGTGTACGGCTTTGTCTACCACTGAGGCCGAGTATGTTGCAGCCACTGAGGCTTGCAAGGAGGCCATATGGCTAGGCCGTCTAGTTGCTGACCTTGGGATTGATGCTATATCTACACTGCATTCGGATTCTATGAGTGCCATTCAGTTGGCTAAGAATCCGGTCTTCCATGCGAAGACAAAACACATTGAGGTGAGGTATCACTTCATACGTGGTGTTGTGGAGGACAAGTCTATTGACCTTGTCAAGATCTCCACTGACAAGAATCCTGCATATCTGCTCACGAAAAGCCTCACTACTGAGCGCTTTGCCTTCCTCAGGAGATTGATGGGCATTGGATGAGACGTTGCCTTTCATCATCCCTTGTACCTATGTACATTTGTATTGTCTTTTCTTTTTTCTTTTCTCTCTCACTAGGGCAGATTCGCCTTTAAGTGGGAGGTTGTTGGGGGTAAAGGCGCCTCCGCCATGCCGCCCCGTGTATTACTACACTGACAGTACCCGCCACTGCACACTGCAGGTGGCAGGCGCCCATCGCGTCACTTTATTCTTTATTATTTTAGTGACAGTTTGAATAAAGAAAGGCCCGATCACACATTGTGACTGTTGGAGTTCCCATTTCTTGCCTCTCTCTTTCTTGCTCTTGCTCTCCCGCCATAGCTCGCGTGCAAGCTTCGATCCTTCTCACCTTTCAATTCTCAGCCAGCACCCTATCTCCTTCGGCTTTGGCCAGCCGGCATGCCAAGTCCTGTATTCTCCCCTCATTGTGATCAGCCCATTCTTTTGCTCTTTTTTCCATATCTTCTAAGCTCTCCCCCTAATGGAGGGCCATATCCATGAGTTGTTGCTACTGGGCCTCGAGCTCGCGGTGCAGGCGAGACTGCTCCTGGCGTTCATCCGCAATCTGTGCATTGAGCTGGTCCAACTTCACATGCATCCTTCGCACTTGCTCTTCTCTTAACTGGTCCAGCTCTGCAGCCTCCTGTTTGATCTTGTCGAGCTAGTTTTGTGCTTCCAGGTTGAGTGCAAAGAGCTGGTCGTTCTTGCGCCGCAGGTGAGCGTTGGTCTCCCTTTCCCTGTTGAGACGCTTCATCAAGATTTTTCTCCTTCCTTCCCAAGCAGTGTCATGGTTCTTTAGGGCCTTTGATTCCTCTGCATCCTTATTGCTGGCTTCCTCCCTAAGCGCAGCGATCTCCCTTTGGTATTGTGTTATCTGCTTTGTTTTCTCCAGCTGGAGAGTGGCTCGTGATTCTTGTTTTGTTGCCAACTCCTCCACGACTGTTCTCCTTTCTTCCCTGGCCCTTTCTAGCTGCGAGAGCAGCTCCTTAACATATTCGTCATATTGGCCTACTGGAGGTGGGGGTGGGACACGATGGTGGTGGCGACAGTGGCTTCTATTTTCTACCTCTTTAGCTCCAACCTTGGCTCCATATCAGCCATGGTTGCCCTTTTGGCTCCTGACGCTGGGGTAGCCCTGCCCACTTCTCTTGCCAACTCCCGTTCCACCAGGAATTGCAGGCAAGTGACCACGTTGCTCTCATCAACTTTTGGGGTGGAGCCTTGGGTGGCAGTGGCAGTGGGTGTTGTCATGATAAGAGTGGCTGGCGTGGAAGGTATGAAGAGGGGGGGTTGGCATCATCGATTCTTTGTCTTTTCCCTCTGTGGGGGGCGGGGGTGTGATTTCCATCACACTGGTACTGGAACTAGGTGCCTCTATTCGGTGTGGGCTCTCTGCGCCTTCCTCACCTCTTTTGTGATGTTCCTCAATGGAGCGACGGGTGGCCAGTGTTATTTCTTCCTCTTCCTTCCTTCTCAACTCCTCTTCAATCTTCTTTTTTCTCTCCTCCTCATCCTTGACTGACTCCCTTCAGGCCTTCTCCAGATCTTCCTTCTCTTTCTTCTTGCTCTCCTCTTCCCTCTTTCCATGCAGGGCTTTGGTTCGTTGTTCTGCATGCCTCTGTGAGCTGCCCTGGGACTCTCCCTCTTGATCTTCGTGTCTGGAGACCTACGCTGCTCTTCTGTGTGAGGTGGGGATTATGACGGTGACTCGTCACTTCCCTCATCGCCTCCCTCCTTGTTTTCTTCTTCTCGTCCTTGCCCTAGTGCTTCTTAGATTATGGTCGTAAGGACGTCTCCAAACCCTATGGTTGTGGCTTTGGAGGATGATGCTTTATGGGTTGATCGGGACATTGGGGATTCCCCTCCAGCGGCTCTTCCTCCTATTGCTAGGGCCTTACCCGAAGCCTCTATGGTCCTCCTCACAAACCCATTAAGGTTCACCTCATCCAGCAATTGTGCTACAATGCTGTCGAGCAGAGGTACGTTGATCCGGCTCATTATGCTGTTGTACCTCTGGCAGAGGTACGTTGATCCGGCTCATTATGCTGTTGAGAACAAAGCGTGCACCATTTTTGCCTGCAGCTGGATTTCTGGGTTTGGAATGTCTGCCAGGCTAATCCCATCATTGGTATGGACCTTCACCTTGTCCATTCCCAACATGGCGTAGACATCCCTCTTCGGCTTTCTTTCCACCTTATTCGACAGCCCTAGTGCCCTTTCCACCAACTCCGGGGTTAGCTTGATCGGTACTTTCCTGGTGGCCTCATTCTCGCGCATCGTGATGGTGCCTCTGCTCCTATTAAAGGTGCGCAACAAGTCAGCGCACTGGGTGTAGTCCACTCTCCGGCCCACTGCGTCTAGGTACTTCTGCAAATGGCACTGATCTATGATTTGGCGCACTGCCGGGCTCTTCGATGGCCACGTTTTCAAGGTTGAAGATGTGACGAAACTTCAACTAGTTGAAGGCTCTCGTCTCCATCGTGAGGCCGTACTTTGCTTGCTCCTCCTCCGAGAAGGGGAGCTTACCCGCTTTGTCCTGGCTTGCCATGATCGCTACCTGCAAGTTCAGTCGTTTCCACTATTAGTGTTTTTGACAAATAACTTGCTGAAAGAAGAAAAGCATAGCAGATTTTATTGAGTATAGCCTTAACTTTTCTTTTCAGACTTTTACCATTACATCTTAGCATTGCATTTCAAATTTTATTGACATTTCATACTTGGTTTACTTTTTAGATTCCACCTTACCCCCTTTCCCTTTGGAACGAGAAGAATCCATCCCAGGATTGGAGGTTGAGAGGCCAAGGGCTTTCAGCATAACGGGCATGGGTCTATTTGTGCAGGAGCCAAGCATAGAAGTTGGGGTTATACTCTAGCTAAGCTTCCCTATCTACTCCGAATGGGCGGATACCGACATGCGTGATATATGTTAGAACATCGGTTAGGAGATCTCCAAAAACGACTCGACTTGCAATGTGGAGCTCTTCCTCTGTTAGAGGCGGTCAAGGTAGGGATGCCCCTTGATGTGCTCTTCCATGGGTTGGCCAACAGAGAGTAGTTAATACTCGATACGAGGTTGGCACGACATAGGTGGGGCCGTACTCTTGCTATTTTGATTGCGCGGCGCTGCTCAGTGTTGGTCATTATTTGCCACCCCTCCACTTCCCATTACAGCCTAAGAGTATACCAACACTTCAAAAACGTGGAGTCTGTATCAGCGAGCTTGGATAACTCGGTGATTTCCTGATCAGTGATAATAGCCGAAGTGGTTCGCTGATCGTAGGATGTGATGAGACATTGTTTAATGGCTTGCTCTTTGGAGATCTCGCTACTGCTGAGCAACTCAGCAGAGCAGAGAGAGAAGCTTTTGCAATTGTGAATTCAAAAGTCTCCCAAGAGCAAGGCATATTGCACACTTCCATTGCAAAAGGTTCTTCTAATAGACCCAAGTCCAAGCGGTCATAGCTAAGGGCTAGCAACACAAAGGTGGCATCGAGCCGTTTAATGCAGTCCACCACGTCATCTCCGGTGTCCTCAGCAAGGTCAGCGGGGGCTAGCGCTAGAAATGACCTCCGTTCATAGGAGGGCATAAGGTCGGCGGGCGGTCGAGGTTTGCTAGAACTAGAGGCCTTGACAATACATAGTTGCGGTTGGGAATTTCCTTGAGCCTGCAGTTGGGTTGTTTGGAAGATGGGCAGATTAGGGTCAATCACAGCAGTTGGGCTGCTGCAATCAGCTTTGTTGTGGAGAGTCGGATTGACTTGGTCAGATGATGATGCCTGTGACGGTGGCTGTTGCCTAGGCTGATAGGTTTGTGCGACTCTCTTGGGCCGAAGCGTAGATAATTCGGATGGCTGGGGCTCTGGAGAGCACTACGGCCTATGCTTTTGAGGTGTTGGGAGACGTGGGCTGATCAAGCTTGAGGGTGGCGTATGACTAGTGCCTTTGGTCGTGGGAGCCTTAGGGATCCACAGTGAGGCATTTCCCTCATAGTAGCCTTGTGCATGCAAGAGGGCTTTAGGGACCCATCTTTGCTTAATCACGCGGCTCTTCCTGTGATTGTGTCTTGGCCTCCTAGGTTTAGAGTTCTGGGTCGATCCCTCACTCTCACACACACTCACTCCCTCACACTCTCACACTCCCTCTCTCAAGAGCACACACAAGCAAGAAGGAGAGAAGAAGAGAGGAAGAAGAAGACTCCTTTTGCCACACACCAAAGAATGAGCTTCTCATTCACTTTTCAACTTTATATATAAAACCCTAAATCCTTTTTGGGCAATCATCCCCTTTCCCCTCTTTTACATGGCCGGTCGTAGTCTAGGCCCTTTTTCCCATTTCCCACCACTCTAATTTATCATATTCCCAACTAATGCGTACACTTTGCATAGGAGCAAGCCTGGCACTCTTTTACAAAGATTCGGGGGCACTTTCACATTTTAATGGTGCGCCCTTTTTCTCTTTTGTTGTCTCGGGCCGATACCAAAGCTTTTTGAGGGTCGTGTCCGAACATTTGAATTTTTCAGGGACTCGTTACCGGTCAAGGCACCTTTTTCTGCTTTTATCCTGTGCCTTTTTTGCTATTTCCATTTTCTGCTCCTCTGTGCTGCGGGAAACATGGTAACAGAGTGTGAGGGAGTGAGTGTGTGTGGGAGTGAGGGAACAAGAGCGTGAAACTCTTCACCATCTCCTCTCCTCTTCTTCTCTTCTCTTCTCTTCTCTTCTCTTCTCTTCTCTTCTCTTCTCTTCTCTTCTCTTGCGCGCGCGGCTATGGAGAATGGAGCTTGGAGATGGAGGAGGCTTGAGGAGGCTTGAGCTAGCATCAAGAATCGTAGAGCTACCAGAGTGCAAGAGAGAGAAGGGTACTCGATCAAGTATCAAGGTAAGCTCACTACACTCGTAGGATCAACGGCGCGTCGGCTAGGTGAGAGATAGCCATTAGAGCTCACTTGGAACGCCTGAAACAATAAGCGGTCCGTGGGTCTTGGCGGTTGAGCGAAAGCTCCCACATTTTGGTTCTGCTTGCCGGGACCAACGGATTCAAGCTTGAGCACTTGCGCGCCTCATATCGAGCATCGAAGTAGGGTATTCATCCCCGAAGTGGAGCTTGAGATAGGTAGGAAGTTGGGTGTTTTTGATCTTCAAAACAGGTAAGTATTTTGGGATATTCTGGTTATTTGATGATTCGAAAGCATGGAGAAATCAGTTTATTTTTTTGCTTTCGATTTGTGTTGCGTTTAGAGTAGGTTAACAGTAGGAAATCGCACCCGAGGGGCAGGGGGTTTGCTGCTGTAAAATAGGGAGAAAATCGAGAAAAACAGGGGAAAAATGGAGGAAATGCGCATTTGAATGTGTAGGAATCGCAAGGAGAGTGATCGGTAACATCCGGGTAATGTCCAGTAGGGTTATAAGTTCTTTAAGGGCAAGAGAATCCTCATTTCCAACCAGCTCATAGAGAGAGAGAGAGAGAGAGAGAGAGAGAGAGAGAGAGCTTGGGCGACCCGTTCGATCAATCAGGGCAAGGAGTGACGTTGCTATCGGTGATCCCCGGGTACATAAATCTCTCCCCCATCACTCCAACATCATTCCTGGTGAGTCTTGTAGTCTATAATCATTGACATCTTAAGATTTTGGATGAATTTATGCTCGAAAGTGCATTCAGACTGACGGAATTGGACACCCGATTCAATGTCCGATTCTTAGAATCGAACATCCGATTTTGAGGATCGGACGTTCCCGATCGAACCAACCCGTCCGATTTGGGCACTTGGACCACTCGGACTCGGACCGCTCGGACTCGGACACTCGGACCAACCCCGTCCAATTTGACTACTTGTCCGATTGTCCAATCGAGGAAATCGGACTCACGAATTAGGACACGTCAGCAATCGGACCACTTGTCCGATTTTTGAAAATTGGACACTTAACCCCCCGTCTGATTCTGAGACTCCGACGGCTCAAACTCGAACCCACCTGGTCCGATTCCTAAAATCGGACCACTAGAATCGGACCACTGGTAAATCGGATATACCCTTAGGTTTTTTTTTTTTAAAGGAAAAACATCAAAAATTGACCCCCACGATCGACTGGAAGCGCAACCCGCTCCAGGACAACATGGCAAACGCCTTGTAGGCAGTTCCCGACGTAGGAGTCAAGACCAAGGGACAGGGGGACAGTGCTGGAGCACTCCCCAGCGACCTAATGCGTTGAGAACGGAAATCCAATCGGAGGACCTGTGATCGACCCCCTAATGAGCGGCAAGAAGCAGCGCAGAGCCTAGAATCTACTAGAACGGCCAGGACTTAAGCAACGAAGCTTATGAGGCTCGAAACAAGCGAGAGTGTGTAAGACGCTGAGGAATTGCTTGTGGCACTCATATTGAATTTTCTCACTTGAAGTACACTTAAGAAAGCTGAAAGCCTAATTGGACACAAGTGCACGAGAAACCACACAGTCACCGAATGACCATAAATTGAGGTTTGTATTCAATAACCAAAGGAACTCACTCAGATAAACCACTCAAGGAACCCACCAATAGGAGAGGACCCAAGACATAGACAAACAATTGAAGCGAAGGGTAGGACCAAGCAAGGAGCACCAATGACGAGGATCTGTCAAGTCTATTCACCCTGATCGACAGCATAGTGGAGCGCAAGAACTCAACCATGGCTAAAGAGAGCTCCGACCATCGGTCTAGTGAGGAGCTTGATTTGAACATATTCCCATATGCTATTCAGCTGGTGAGCAGTTACGACGAGCACTCCCGGTACAAGCACCGCGGCAAGACAACAGACGCAATCATTGTAGACCTAGAGGAGGAGAGAAGGCTAGCCCACAAGGCATTGCAAGGTATAGCTGATTATAATAGGGATCAGCAGGCTAGGAGCCAAATGTAAAGTATGGAGCTGCATGAGGTGCAGCGAGTGCTGAACTTGGCTGGCCGAAACCGAATGGACCATGAGAGAGCACTAGAGGGAGACTTGACATTGAGCGAGGTCCTCATGAAACGGCTGCTTGATAACACCGTGGTAGAGTAGAGTGCCACCGCACTAGCGACGTCTCTGCTTGCAGGATTAGGGGCAAACCAAGACTCAAAGAGCCATGCCAAAATACCCATTGTTGCTAAGTAACTTGATAAGTACCAATCTCATGACGACCCATACAGCTTTGTTGAGTAGTTTGAGCAAGTCTGCAAAGCCAACGGCCTCAACGACCAGACTCAACGTTCGTAAGCATTCAGGCTTTGCCTAGGCAACAAGGGTAGGACGTGATATACAAGCCTGGATGCCGTAGAGTGAGCCAACTTCAATAATCTCAAGGATCTCTTCGTCAAGAGATTCACCAAGCCCGGATACTCCAATAACCTGCTTGTGCGCTTGATGAACGTCAAGCAGAAAGAGAAGGAGGACATCCGCAACTTCATGACCCATGTGAGGAGTCTCTTTAAGAGAATCCCTCTAGGCGAGCGATCGACTAACAGAGCAGTTTCAACTGTATTCATTAGCAGAATTCGAGACGAGAAGTTATATAAGGCATTAGCAGGCAATTCAAGCCTGCAGCGGGACGTGGTGGCTAGAGTGTTTGAGGAAGCCATCAGAGTCGATGACCAGCTGAAAGAGCGGAGCTCTAGGAGCTCAAATCTAGAAGAGACCAACCCGTGAAGCTCAGAGAGGACGTCAGCCTCTAGTGAGCGGTCAATCCCATCATCCCAAGATAAGGGGAAGGCCACGGAGACTTGGCTGAGGTCAAGATGGAATTAGCCAAGCTACAATACATGTTGAGATGACCAACGCGCCCGCACGTCCAATGCATGTACTGTGGCGGAAACCACTTGTCGGCCGAGTGTAAAGACCCTAGGTCAAGACCTTATGCCAACTGCGGTAGGTTCGGCCATGATGTCGCACATTGTACATTACCAAGAAGACTTCCATACTTGCAATCCTACGGCCAGTCTTACCTAGCGAATAGGCCACAGCCATTCTTCGGAAGGGGAGCTCCATTGGCTCTTCCCGTGCCTAATGATATGAAACCAGCCGCCCCTAGAATGGACATAAATCCTACAGGCATTCCTAGACCGCTTGGTCCTTATGTGACCCACCCATCGAGCAACGCTCCAGTACACTACGTGGAGGAGCCGACTGATGAAGAGACCTACATATACCCTTACATCTCGCCCGACGACGAGGGCAATGCGGTCCTCATGGATTATTGACCCGTGCCGGTGATGGCGTTAGGACGAGGACGAGGTAGAGGCCTAGGAGGGTAGCCGCAGGATCCGGTCACTTGTTGGACTTGCGGACACAGTGGTCATGTCTCATCACTCTGCCCTGAAAGAGAGTAGCAAAACAGGGACAAGGCTGACCAAAGGTGCGTAGAGTGTGGAATCACCCATCTTTTCATAGACTGCCCAAAGCGAAAGCTATCCTCTAGCTCAGCCAACTTGCCATCTGTCCCATTGGGACTGTTTGGTGTCGAAAACCCCGATGGGGAGGCCACACCTATTCCATTGCAGGTTATGACCCAAGCCCAAACGAAGCAGGCCGGCATCTCTCCGCCAGGACCTAGCAATCTTGACGCAACCTTGATAGGAAAGAAAAGCCACAGGTGGAAAAAGAAGAGATCGAAAGCTAAGGTCACGCTAAAGACCGAGAGTGCTACGGCTCTACCTACGGGAAAGAAGGTTTCAGACGTGGAGGCAGAGACTTCAATCCCTAAGATAGCCGAAAAAGGAAGCGCTAAGGTAGGGAAATACCCGCATCCGAAGTGACAATTAGAGGCCATAGAAAAGGTGAAGGAATGGGTGAAGGAGGCCCAACAGCACCTCAAAGACGCTGAGCCCATCATAGAGGACGAGATCGATGACCTCTCTAGCATAAGCACGCCAATATTACCACCTCAACCTAAGTCGGCAGAAGCAACTGTGCCACAAGCAGTGCTGCTAAGACCAAGCCTAGACGTGACAGAGCCGCAGATCAGTGGCCATTGGCCCGGATAGTCTAGGCCAGGGAAAGGACGAGTATCTAACGATCTCCTAACCACGCTAGTGACCATCCCTATAACACTTAGCTTGGGAGATATGCTTAAGCAGCACCCTATCCTATGGCAAGACCTTAAGCAGTGGGTTGAAGGATCACAAGAGCAGGTCACGGGGCAGACCCTCGAGACTAGGACGCAGAAACGCAATTGCCAAGTTTGACGCTGCACTCCGTGCCTAAATCCTTGCACATCAATGCCTTGTGGGAAGGCTCTGAGATGCATGCGGTCCTGCCCTAGGTGACATAACAAGAAAGGGAATCGTAGACACGGGAGCTGGGGTTAGTGTGCTTAGCCACACATTGCTTCAGACTTAGGGAAACCCGCCTCTCAAAGCTGCTAGGTTTAATGTCACGCTAGCAAACGGTATGAGAGTGAAGCCATTCGGGGTACTGAAGAATTGGCCAGTGAAGATCACAGGTGTCCAGTTCTCCGTCGACTTTATAGTCATGAAGGGAGTGGACTACGATACCCTATTAGGCCGATCCTAGATGCGCAATGCTAGAGTCATCGAAGATTGGGGTAACAGCTTGATCTTCCTTGGCAATAGAACGGACGTTGTAAGAATAGAGATGGACACTTGAAAGACCTCACCAATCGACCTAGACGCCATCTCTGCTATGCTCAAAGGGAACACTCAGGTCAAGAAGCCCTATGGGCCCTTGACCAAGTATATCCCATGCCTAGAGGATGAGCGGGATTGGATACACGTTCTCACTACAATCGACCTGCCATTCTCAGATCATGAGGCATATGAGTAGGCCATCAAAACGATCGGCAAGTCTAAGGAAGCACTCTCTGCACCAGTCTGCATGATGGCAAGAAGCCGCCGGGGAAAGCCTGAGCATGTCACCTTCCAAGTACCATCCAACAAAAAGGAACTCCAGGGGGTACTAGAATACCTAATGGACCAGCTAGCTGGCAACCTAGCTACAAGTTTCAAACCACTCCAGGATCTCTTAGAGGATTCCAAGTGGCAATGGACCAGGGTGCACGATTTAAACCTCATGTATAACTGGGCCCTAGTTCCTGACCAACGACACGAGGCATACCAATTCCCAGGAGATGACGAGCAGTCGGATGACAAGGATTCCAGCGACAAATACGAAGATTGCCAATCATTTAGTGAAGAGAGCGAGGGTGAAATAGATACCATGGAATACGACACTGAAGGACGAGAAATTGAGCAAATACGAGCAGTTTAAGCCGCAGGGAAGGCAGACCCCTAAAATAGAGCGAGGAGTCATGCGCATGGAATGTGATCATGCTTGGTTGGAATGCATAGGAGCTGTAGACCTTGAGCAAGCAGGCCTAGTCCAGCCAGGAACAACGTGAATACTTAGGACTGAATCACCATCTGAATTGCAGCCACCAGGGGAGACCACCTCTTCTAGTGAAGATGGAGGATTTGACTCTGAATCAGAAGTTACTTCGGATAGTGATCCAGAGATCCCTAGGCCGCCCATGACCAGACGCACCAAGGGGGACCTACCTATCCACCGCAGCGCAGACGATTAAGGCAGGAAAAGGCAAAGCACCCCAGGGATACATGATCAGAAGAACAGCGAAAGTCGCAGTACCTCCCTAAACGCTTCACGAAATTCAAAAAAGGGGATAGGGTAGTAGTTCTGTTAGGTACCAAACGTCAAGGGCAGACGAGCGAACCAATCGAGGGACCAGCCAAAGTCAAGGAGGTAGACCTAGCCCAGGAAGGGAAAACACCACGACCAGCGTTCATTGCCGACGACTTGACTGGTAAAGAAGAAACGAGTCTTGTTGCTCTCTTGCAAGAGTACATAGACGTGTTTGCTTGGTCCTTAGAAGAGCAACAGGGGGTAGATCTGAGTGTTGTGACTCACAACATACCCATGATGTCGGACGCAATGCCCGTCAAGCAGCGACCGTACCCTATGAATCCAAAACACGCTCATGCTGTCAAAGAGGAAATTGACAAGCTAATGAGAGTTGGATTCATTTACAAAATTGAGCACACATACTGGGTATCGCCCATAGTCATTGTGATGAAGAAGAACGGAAAAATCCGAGTGTGTGTCAATTACAAGAAGGTGAACGCTGCTACGAAGAGAGACAATTATCCATTAATGTACATCGAGCACATGCTTGAGAGGGTGGCAGGCAAGGAAGCCTACAGTTTTTTGGATGGCTTCTCAGGGTATAACCAGGTACAAGTGCATCTTTCCGACAGGCACAAGACCGCCTTTACCACTGAGTGGGGCGTCTTTGCATACATAGTCATGCCCTTCGGGTTGACCAATGTCCCCGCCACTTTCCAATGCCTCATGTGCACCATCTTTAAGGACATGCTTCGCAAGGAGTTAGAGGTCTTTGTCGACGACCTGTGTGTCCATTCGACCTAGATCGAACACTTAGACAAACCCTGTGCAGTCTTTGAACGGTGCCGCTTGTATCGTCTCTCCTTGAACCCCTTGAAGTGTCAGTTTTGGGTAAAGCACGGATGCATCTTAGGACACGTGGTGTCGAAGAACGGCATTGCCACTGACTTCTCGAAGGTCAGGGTTATTGTTGACCTTCCACCCCCAATTAATTACAAGGGAGTTCAATGCTTCTTAGGCTATATAGGATACTATCGACGATTTGTGTTGAACTACGCAATGATCGCCAGACCATTGTACAAGCTGCTGATTGTCTTTGAGTGGACCGAGGCATGCCAACGAGCATACGAAGAATTGAAAAAGGCTCTAATAACAGCACCAATTCTACGAGCCCCAAATTGGACCATTACCTTCCACGTGCACATCAATGCTTCTAAGTTTTCCGTGGGGGCAGTGTTGTGCCAACCTGGTGAGCACAACTTAGATTACCCAGTGAGCTTTGCTAGGAGACAACTCACTGATATGGAGATGAATTACTCGACAATAGAAAGGGAGGGATTAGCCATGGTGTTTGCTATGAAGAAATTCCAGCATTATCTATTGGCCACATCCTTCATCTTTTTCGTGGACCATCAAACCCTGCTCTATTTAGTGAATAAACCTTGTGTTATGGGGCGCATAGCTTGATGGCTCCTCCTGCTCCTAGAGTTCGATTTCTCCTTGGTAGTACAAAAGGGAAAGCAACATTACATGGTTGATCACATGTCACGCATCCCCACAAGAGAAGCCACTGGACAAGGCATCGTTGACGAGTTACGCGGACGACATAGTCTAAGTGCTCGAGCATGGACTACCTGAGCGACCAATAAAAAAGGCCCGACTTAGGCACTTGATCCTGAAGATCCAGCCCTACCAGCTGATTGCAGGCTAACTCTATAGGCTGGGGCAAGATGGATTGCTGCGTAGCTGCATGTGTGAGCATGAGATGCATGATGTGCTCTCGGAGGCGCACAATAGCATTGTGGGAGGACACTTGAAGAGCACCCTACCACGGCACAATATGAACCACGAACCAGCTAGGTAGAGGCTGCAAATACATTTGTTGGCCATGAAAACCTGCAAAAAAACTCTCCTTCTCACCAAGAATCCATATCCTCAAGACACACAAGAGGAAAGCATACAAAAAATTGGACAATTCTTCCATCCTCACCCTCTTCCTCTTCCTCACTCTCCATTAGATTTGACAAAGGAGCACAAGAGAGAAAAGTAAGAACAAGAAGGCAAGTGTTGTGCCAAAATGAGAGAGGGAGAAATGAACCGTGACAAGAGAAGATAAAGGAAGAGAGAGGGTGTAACCACCTCAAGCTCCCACCTCCTCAAATCACCCGACAAGCCTCCTCATTTTCCTTTCTTGATATTATAAAATTGAATTGCATACATCTTGGCTAAGGTCTAAAGACCCTTTATTTTTGGAACGAGACAAAAGGTATTGACATTTTCCTTTTCCTAGCAATATTTTATCGTGTGTCTCTTTTGGACTATACATTTTACATTGCTTCATATTTGAAAATTTGACAAAGGGATACATTTGCAAAGTGTCTTTTTACAAAAAGTTATTTCCATGTGAGCACAGTTTTGTGCCTTTATTTGCACATATTTCCTAGTTATTAACACTTTAGTGGAGACACGACAGCGCGAAAGGTACTACAGTCTCAACTATGGTGGCCCACACTTTTCCGCGACGCCAAGTGATTCGTCAAGCATTGTGACGAGTGCCAATGGACAAAAGTCCTAATTCGTAAAGATCACATGGAGTTGACCCCACTTATTGCTCGCCAACCCTTCGAAAAATGGGGAATTGACTTCATAGGACCCATCAGTCCTGCGGCGCAGTACTCACAAGCCAACTACATTGTAGTGGCCACGGATTACCTCACAAAATGGGCATAGGCAAGAGCCACATGAAAAAACGACGCTAGGACGACTTCCAAGTTCTTATGGGAGCAAGTGATCTTGCGCTTCGGTTGCCCCATCGAACTGGTTAGCGACCAAGGCACACACTTCATCAAAGAAGTGATAGCACATCTCCTATCCACCTTTCTCATCATCCATTGCAAATCCTCACCATATTACCCTCAGGCTAATGGCCAGGCAGAATCAACTAACAAGATTCTTATCAACGTCCTGACTAAAGTAGTCTCAGCCTCACAAAGCGACTGGGACAACAAGTTGATGGCAGCCTTGTGGGCCTACCGCACAGCTTATAAAACGGCTGTCGCCCAAACCCCCTTTAGGTTGACCTATGGAACTGAGGCAATTCTACTGTTAGAATTCTTCGTTCCTAGCCTGAGAATAGCACTCCAAGAATGATGGGAAGGGAAGGAGGCATGGACGCAACACCTGGTTGAGCTGGAACGCCTATCAGAAGCTCGTCTTCTAGCTACCCACGCACTTATCTGTGAAAAAGCCGAACATAAGAGCTGGTTTGACAAGCATGTCAAGCAGTGCGAGTTTGAATAGGGTGACTTAGTGCTCCTCTACTCAGTTAAAGGGCATAAGCAAAAAATGAAATTCAGAGGTCTCGGACCCTTCAAGGTTTGTGCAATCAGCCAAACCGGCAATGTCGAGCTCGAGACACTAGACAGTGAGGGAATAGGCTTCTTCAATGGTAGTCGTGTCAAGAAGTACTTCCCTCCCATGCATCCTTTGCATGAGCCATCCTTGTTAGAGCCGCCAGTCAAAGTACGAGTAGCTACAATCGCTAAAATCAACGAAGATGATGAGGAAGCTATAGAACCCGCTTACCTCCATGTCACTGTCACTGCCAAGCAAACATGCACTTTCAACAGCTTGATTGACGAGGGAGCAGACTTCAATGTCTTAACCCACAATCATTGGATCCAACTTGGCAAACCACTACTTCAACCCACAACTGCCAAATTAAACCCATATGGAGCTCAACCATACGCGCTTCTCGGCAAGTGCAGAGTCGCCGTTTCTATCGAGTCTGAGACTGTTCCAATGCTTTTTTACGTGTTGGACAAGTGCTCCAGATGCAGGTACGGAGTCACTACTGGGGTGAACCTTCAAAAAGCAGACTCACTGCAATGTTGATTATGAGTCGCAGCGCATCCACCTAGCAATAGGCAACGTGCGCATTGTCACAGCTTTCAGCAAGGGATACGCGACACCATCACCGTTCGCAAAGCCACCGGTAGAAACATCCATAGGCAAGACTAAGGAGGGGGTAGTGCGTGGCTACCGCTCCTCGACTTCCATAAACCGCAGCCCGCAGCAACCAAAGCAAGGGCCTAACAGCCTCGCTTTCAATGGGTGCCTAAACAGCTGCAACAACCGCCTAGGAGTCGACGCGCCTATCCGCAGAAAACGCTTGAAACAATAAGAGGTTGCATGGGTCTTGGCGGTTGAGCGAAAGCTCCCACATTTTGGTTCCGTTGCCGGGACAAACGGATTCAATCTTGAGCACTTGCGCGCCTCATATCGAGCATCAAAGTAGGGTATTCATCCCCGAAACGGAGCTTGAGATAGGTGGGAAGTTGGGTGCTTCTAATCTTCAAAACAAGTAAGTATTTTGGGATATTTTGGCGGTTGCTTCTGGGTCAGCCCTCGAACCGTCCGAGTCAAACCATCCGAGTCAACCCACTTGGACCGTCCGAGCCAGAACTTTTTGCCACATGGCACATTCGGCCTCGGCCCGTCCGAACGACCCATCCGAGTCTCAAATTCAGCCCTCGGCCCATCAGAGCGACCCGTACGAGTCCCAAATTCGGAACTCGGCCACACCTGGGATTTGGCCCTTGGTCAAGCGCCGTTCGGCCCGTCCAAATTACCCTGTCCAAACGTGCCGTCCAGCCCATCCGAATGAAAATCATCCGAGTCAAATCCGAAGATTCGTCCCTCGACCCCGTGCCTCGGCCCATCCGAGTAACTCACTCGGACCCTACAATTCGGACCAGTTGGTCCGAGTGCAACTTTTTGTCAAATCTGTCAGAAATTTGACCCGACCGGGCAAACACGCATTAGCGCAACTTGTTGAAACCCTTCGAGTGCTCAGAACTTGATTCTGGCACACGTGATAAGAGAAATTGTAGTACACAGCCAGTTAGCGATTGGCAGTAGACAGCTGAGGGACCCAAGGGCTCGGACGCGAGCCGTTGAACCGTAAAACCTGATCAACTGAAAGTGAATAAGGCAACGTATAAGGAAACCCTAAACCCTGACTAAATGGCCAGAAGCCAGAAAATGGACCTGCAAGCCTATCAGGCCTAAAATGAGCAAGAGTGAGTAAGACGCTGGGAAATTGCTTGCAGCACTCACATTGCATTTCCACACTTGAAGTACACTTAAGAAAGCTGAATGCCTGATTGGGCACAAGTGCACGAGAAACAACACACTCATCGAGTGACCATAAATTGAGGCTTGTATTCAATAATCAAAGGAACTCACTCAGATAAATCGCTTAAGGAACCCACTAGTAGGAGAAGACCCCAAGACTTAGACATGTGCCTGAGTGTCCTACTAGTAGGATCCGGAGAAGACACGAAGACACGGAAAGCAACAAGATAGAGGATTGGACTCTACCGGAGCTGCTGGGATTTATTGACAACCTCGTGGAGCTGGAAGCAGAGACAATGTCGAGAATAAGAGGCGAATGAGGAGAGGACCAATTAGACTTAGGAGAATTTCCAACCTCAGTTCAGGAACTAGTCCACAGCTATGATCTACTCACAGGACCGTGATCCAGGGTAGACCTGTAGAGGAAGTGGTAGCTAGCCTGGAAGAAGAGAGAAGAGCTATCAAGAGAGCGCTCGAAGGCATAACTGCCTACAACCATGAACAAAGGGCTAGAAGGCTGCAGCAAGACGTAGATATGTATGAGGCTAGACGAGTGCTAGACCTAGCTGGAGTGGCCAAATCTGGACCAAACGTAGAGAGGGAACGGGCAGCAGAGGCTGACATGACATTGAGCGAACTGGTAGCAAAGCGACTCTTGGACAACACATCCGTTGAACAGAGCGCTACTGCTCTAGCCGCCGCGCTACTATCAAGATTGGGAGTCATGCAAGGGGCTAAGGGGCAGGCTAGAATCCCCATAGTAGCAAAACAACTAGCTAGATACGAACCTAGCAGTGACCCGTACAGCTTCGTGGAGTAGTTCGAGCAAGTGTGTGAGGCAAATGGCCTTATTGACCATGCATGGCGAGCTCAAGCTTTCAGTCTGTGTTTAGGCGATAAGGGGAGGACCTGGTATTCTAGTCTAGATGACACAGAACATACGAACTTTACTCGTCTTAAGGGCCTCTTCATCAAGAGGTTTTCGAAGGCAGGGTATTCGGATAACCTCATTGTTAGGTTGATGAATATCAGTCAAAGGGAGAAGGAGGACGTTAGGGATTACGTCACTCAGGTGCGCAGCCTCTACAAGAGAATCCCTGCCAACGAGCGACCTACCGAGAGGGCAGTGTCTACAGTGTTCATGAACGGGATTCGGAGTGAGGAGCTCTACAAGGCTTTGGCCAGTAACTCCACCTTGCAACGAGACATGCTAGCCAGAGTTTTCGAGGAGGCAATACGCGTAGATTATCAAGTCAGGGAACGCAGCATGAGGACTACCAACCAAGAAACTGCAAGCCAGAGGGACCCTGAGAGATCAACCACTTTGGGGGAAAAAGCAACTGCTAGCATGCATGATAAGGGAAAGAGTATAGACCACAACCAGGGGATGGCAAAAATGAGAATGGAGATTGCACGATTGCAAGAGCTCGTGAGGAAGCCTGTGAGGTCGCATGTACAATGTATATACTGCAGCGACAATCACCTCCCAGTTGAGTGCCAAGATCCTAGAACTTGGCCATGCTCAAATTGCGGTAGATTCGGGTATGATGCAGTGCATTGTAGAATGGCAAGGAGATTCCCATATGCACAGCAGTACAACCCTCCATACTTAGGTAATAGGCCACCCAATTTCTTTGGGAGGGGAGCCCAGTTAGCTCTTCCACCACCAACTGACTCAAGACATGCCGTGCTGCCTAGGCTGGAGATGAACCCAACTAGTATACCCAGGCCACCAGGGCCTTTTGTAACCCACCCATCTAGCGATGCTCCTATTCACTTTGTGGAGGAGCTTAATGAGGAAGAGACATATGTCAACCCGTACATATCCTATGACGAGGAGGGCAACCCAGTCCTGATGGACTATCGACCTGTGCTAGTGATGACTTTAGGAAGAGGAAGAGGTAGAGGCTTTGGAGGGCCCAGCCAGGATCTAGTCACATGCTGGACTTGCGGCTACCCAAGCCACGTTTCATCACGTTGCCTAGAACGAGAACAAGCTAACAAGGACAAAGTAGATCTCCGATGAACAGAGTGTGGAATCACACATTTGTTTCCTGATTGTCCTAGGCAGAAGCCATCAACCAACTCTGCCAACATGCCATCGGTGCCTTTGGGGATCTTTAAAGTGGAAACCTTTGGTAGTGAGGATACGCCCATCCCACTGCATGCCATGACACGAGCTCAAACAAAGCAGGCGGGCATCTCCTTGCCAGGGCGAAGTAACCTTGACGCAACCTCAATAGGGAAGAAAAGCCGAAGGAGACGGAAAAAGAGAACCGATGCAAAGATAACCCTTAAAACCGAGGAAGTGACTACGTTAGTAACGGGAAAGAAGGTCACAGGCGTAGAGGCAGAGACCTCGGCTCCTAAGACAGCTGAGCTAGGGAGTGCCAAGGTAGGGGAATATCCCCACCCCAAACGGCAACTCGAGGCTATAGCTAAGGTCAAGGAGTGGGTCAAGGATGCTCAAAAGCACCTCAAGGATGCTGAACCCATATTAGAAGATCCTATTGACGATTTCTCCAGAGTGAGCACACCAGTCTCACCTTCAAAACCACAAGCTGTGAGCATACTTGCACCACTGGGCGCAACTCAGCAGCAAGGCCAGGGGGAAACTTGCCAGGGCAGACAGAATGCATGGCCTAGAAATGCTAGCCTCAACGGAAGACGAGAGCCCAGTAGCCTCCTCACAACCTTGTTGTCTGCTCCAGTAACTCTAAGCCTAGAATATCTGCTTAGGCAAAATCATTCCTTGTGGCAGGAGTTAAAAGACTTGACGGAGGGACACACAGGACTTGCGGGTGCTGATCCGCAAGATCATGATACAGTTACACAGATCCCAAGTCTAACTCTACACTCAAATCCTAAGTCTTTGCACATCAATGCTTTTTGGGAAGGCATTGAAATGCACGCAGTTTTGCTCCTAGCCCTAGGAGATATGACACGGAAAGGAATTGTAGACACAGGCGCAGGTATTAGCGTACTAAACCATGCAGTCTTAGAGGCATGGGGAAACCCTCCTGTAGAGACGGCCCTGTTTAATGTCACGTTAGCAAATGGAATGAAGGTAAGACCATTCGAGGTCTTAAAGAATTGGCCAGTAAAGATTGCTGGTGTGCAATTTTCAGTAAACTTCATTGTCATGAAGGGAGTGGATTACGACATACTATTAGGCCGACTTTGGATGAGGAACGCGCATGTCATTGAGGACTGGGGCAATGGTTTGATTTTCCTAGGGAATAGAACTAGTGCAGTAAGGGTAGAGATGGACACTTGGAAGACGACCCCTATTGACCTAGCTACCATCTCGGCTATGCTAAAAGGCGATACTCAAATGACCAAACCCTATGGATCACTCACTAAATATATTCCTTGCCCTGAGGATGAGAGGGATTGGATGTACGTTTTGGCAACCATTGACCTACCATTCTCGGACGATGAAGAATTATATTGACAGGCTACTAAAGCCGCAACCATGCCAATTGAGGAGCCACTAGTGCCACTCTGCATGATGGCAGGAAGCTCACTCAAACCAGGCAAACCAGCCTCATTCCATATCCCCAACAACAAACTAGAGCTTCAGAAAATCATAGAGTATCTGACCAATAAACTAAAAGGCAACCTGGCTGCTAACTTCAAACCTCTTCGTGATCTATTAGCTAAGCCAAAATGAAAATGGACCAAGGTCCACGACCTGAATTTGTTATATAACTGGGCTTTAGTTACTGATAACACGGAGACTAGAGAGGAAATTCTGGGTGATGATGAGCAGTCAGAAGGACAGGACTCTGATGATGAGGAGTATGAGGACCGTTGCTCTACAGGAGAGGAGAGTGAAGAAGAGATAGATACAATAGAGTACAACACGGAAGGAAAAGCGATAGAACAAATGAGGGCAGACTCAAGGCCTGGGAATGGAAGGACTAGTCAGAACGAAAAAGGAGTCATGCAAATGGAGTGTGACAGATCCTGGCTAGAGCGCATAGGAGCCGTGGATTACGAGCAGGCTGGAGTAGCACAACCATGGGTAATCCCAGTGCTCAAGATGGATGCACCTATTGAACTACGACCCCCCTGGAGAAACATCTTCCTCAAGTGAGGGATGCGAGTTTAACTTAGAGTCGAAAGTCAGCACTGAGAGTGATCCCAAGATACCGCAACCTTTTAAAGTCAAACACACCAAGGGAGTCTTGCCAGTCCACCTGAGGCGCAGGAGGCTAAAAGAGGGGACCAGGAAGCAAGCAAGGGACTCAGAAGCAGAAAAGCAGAAGAAACCGCAGGATCTACCCAAACAGTTTACAAAGTTTGTGACAGAGTGGTGATTATGCTAGGTGCTAAACGACAAGGCCAAACTAGTGAACCAATTGAGGGACCCACCAAAGTCAAGTTAACTTGGCTGGGGAAGGTGAAAAGCCAAGACCGGTGCTCATTGCAGATGAATTGACGGAGGATGAGGAGACCAAACTCGTTGCGCTCTTGCAAGAGTACATTGACGTGTTTGCCTAGACATTGGAAGAACTTAAGGGAGTCGACCCTAGGGTTGTGACTCATAATATTCCAATGGTCCCTGATGCAGTGCCAACAAAACAACGACCTTACCCCATGAATCCCAAACACGCCCATGCAGTAAAAGAGGAGATTGATAAACTCATGAGGGCAGGATTCATATATGAGATTGAGCACACAGACTAGATATCACCTATCGTGATTGTCATGAAGAAAAATGGAAAGATCCGAGTGTGCGTGAACTACAAGAAAGTGAATGCCGCTACGAAGAGGGATAACTATCCTTTACCTTACACCAAGCACATGCTTGAGAGGGTAGCAGGTAAAGAAGCCTACAGTTTTCTAGATGGTTTCTCGGGCTATAATCAAGTGCAAGTGCACCCCGACGACAAGCACAAGACTGCCTTCGCCACGGAATGGGGTGTATTCGCCTACATTGTCATGCCTTTTGGGCTAATGAACGCACCTGCAACTTTTCAATGCCTAATGTGCACTATCTTTAAGGACATGCTTAGGCGCGAACTGGAAGTGTTTGTGGACGACTTATGCTTACACTCTAGTTGGGCGAAACACTTAGGGAAATTGAGAGCTGTCTTTGAAAGGTGTAGGTTGTACCACCTCTCGTTGAACCCCTTGAAGTGCCAGTTTTGGGTGAAACACAGATGCATCTTAGGGCACGTAGTGTCAAGGAACGACATTGCCACTGACTTTTCTAAAGTTAGAGTCATTGTTGACTTACCGCCACCCAATAACTACAAGGGAGTTCAGTGCTTCTTAGGACACACTGGATATTATCGACGCTTTGTACTAACTTACGCACTAATTGCTAGACCATTGTACAAGCTCTTGATAGTGTTCGAGTGGACTGAGGAATGCCAGCGCGCATATGAGGAGTTGAAAAAGGCTTTTACGAATGCACCAAACTTACGAGCCCTAAATTGCAACATAATGTTTCATGTACACATAGACGCCTCTAAGTTCGCTATTGGAGCCGTGCTATGCCAGCCTAGTGAACATAACTTAAATTACCCAGTTAGTTTTGCCAGCAGGCAGCTCACAGAGACCGAGATGAACTATTCCACGATAGAAAGGGAGGGGTTGGCCATGGTATTTGCGGTAAAGAAATTTAGGCATTACCTGCTGGCCACTCCCTTTGTCTTCTTTGTTGATCATCAAGCCTTGCTGTATCTTGTGAACAAGCCTTGCGCTATGGGACGCATAGCTAGATGGCTACTCCTTCTACTAGAGCTTGACTTCTCTGTGGTTGTACGCAAAGGAAAGCAACATTACATGGCTGACCACATGTCCCGCCTACCCACAGGAGAAGCTGCTAGACAAGGCATACTTGACGATTTACCGGACACTCATCTCTTTAACCTGTCTAGCGAGAGAGAATTATTTAAAGCTGATCTGACGCCGTATTGGGCCGATGACATAGTGCAAGTGCTAGAAAACGGACTACCTGAGCGACCCATTGACAAGGCCAGGTTGAGAAGACTTATCCTGAAAATTCAACCATACCATCTAATAGCCGGCCAACTCTACAGGTTGGGACAAAATAGTTTATTGCGCAGATGCGTGCGTGAGCACGAGATGCACGATGCATTGAACGAAGCACATGGCGGAATCGCTGGAGGACACTTTAGTAGAGACACAACAGCCCGAAAGGTGCTACAATCCCAACTATGGTGGCCCACCCTCTTCCGAGATGCAGCTAAATTCATAAAGCACTACGATGAGTGCCAAAGAACCAAAGTGCCTGTGAAAGACAAGATGGAGTTGTCCCCTGTCATAGCCCGACAACCCTTTGAAAAATGGGGCATCAATTTTATTGGACCTATCAGTCCTACGGCACAATATTCCCAAGCTCGCTACATCATCGTGGCAACCAATTATCTAACGAAGTGGGCAGAGGCACGAGCCACGAGGAAGAATGATGCTAGGACCACTGCAAAGTTCTTGTGGGAGCAGGTCCTTTCACGGTTTGACTGTCCAATCAAACTTGTAAGCGACCAAGGCACGCACTTCGTTAATGAGGTGATTGCCCACCTGCTCTCTACCTTCCTAATAATTCATCGGAAGTCCTCTCCCTATTACCCTCAGGATAATGGCCAAGCCGAATCCAAAAATAAAATCTTAGTCAACGTGCTTACAAAGGTCATGTCTACTTCAAGAAGTGACTGGGACAACAAGCTAATGGCGACCTTGTGGGCCTATCGCACAGCTTATAAGACAGCTGTAGGACAAACGCCTTTTAGGCTGACATGCGGAACTGAAGCCATTTTACCCTTAGAATTCTTCATCCCTAGCTTAAGGGTAGCGGTCCAGGAGCATTGGGAGGGAAGAGAGGATTGGACCAATCGCTTAATGGAGCTAGAGCGCCTAACAAAGACCCGACTCCTCGCCACTCACTCTCTGATTTGTGAGAAGGCTCGACGAAAGATTTGGTACAAGCATGTCAAACAGCGAGACTTTGAACAAGGGAACCTTTTTCTGCTATACTCTGTAAAAGGACATAAACAGAAGATGAAGTTTCGGGGGCTAGGGCCTTTCAGAGTACGCATGATTGGTAGAACAAGGAATGTTGAGTTGGAGACACTTAAAGGCAAAGGAATAGGCTTTTTTAATGGCAACCGCATAAAGAAGTACTATCCTCCTTCCCATCCATTACATGAGCCACCCATGCTAGAACCCCAATCAACATCTATATGGCTACTATAACTGACCTTACAGATCAGGACAAAGAAGCAGTGGCACCGGAATATCTACGAATCACAGTCACAGCAGGAGTGACGTATTCTTTCGATGCCTTGATTGATGAAGGTGCCGACTACAACATCTTGATGCATGACCATTGGACACGCATTGGTCAACCGAAACTACAGCCCACTAATGCCAAACTCACCCCGTTTGGGGGTACTACTTATTCACTCCTAGGGAAGTGCAAGGTAGTCATTTCTATCGAGTCTGAAAGTTTACCAGCTTTCTTCCATGCGTTGCCTGACACTACAGGAGCCGGTAATGTGTCACTATTGGGTCGTACTTTCAAGAAGCAAACGAACTGTAATGTGGATTACAACCTAAACCACATTCATCTTGCTATCGGCAATGTGCGTATAGTGATGACTTTCAGCAAAGGTTGTCATGATTCCTCCACCATTACGAAGTAACTGGTAGAAACCCCTACGACCACGCTCCAGCCCAAGTCTAAGTAGAAGAAAACTACGGCCTCGTGCCAGGCTCTCGACCCCAGGCCCAAACCCACCAAGAGTGCTCACAAGGCCAAGGAGTCCAAGCTTATATGGGTGCCAAAACACCGCAAGCCTTAAACTTGCCCAATCCAGAGAACTTAAAAACCCCTATGACGGCTCACTCAGAACCCAGCATAGGGCTTCCTACAGCACCTCAAAATGCTTTGGAGTGTAAAGCCCGACCTGTGACACCAATGATGGAGTCACCACTATCCAATCCAATTGCACCATCCCCACTAGCAGGTCTTAAACCTTCCTACGCGATACGACCTTTCCTCTCCTTGGCTAAGGACCTCGCCGTGACTTCTGGGGATGACTTAATAACCTGCACTAAAATGTTGGACGAAACTTTCACTACATTCGCTAGAAGTTATGAGAGGCTAGACCTAGGCCTTCTTGACCAAACACTTGCTTCGAATGTTCGTGCATTACCATGCACTTGCGAAGAATGCGAACTTATGACCACTAAATTCCCCAAAATTGCTACCAAACTGATAACAAATGACAAAATCTCAAAGGAGCAAGCTACCCTCAAAAGACTAATCACTTCATATCGTAAGCCTCCTCGTTCTGTTCTTGAACACGAGTTGCAAGAGCTCACATAGATGGCAAGCTTGCCTTCCATGTTCTTGCAGCAGTGGTTCACTCTGAGAATCCAATGGGAGAAAAAAGGTTGTCGGATCATGACCAATGCTAAGCAGTGCAGGGCAGTCAAAACCATCGAATATGACCCTACTTATGTGGCACCTATCTCGTTTAGGGTTTTGACCATCACCCACAATCAGCAATTGGATGACCACTTGCTCGCTCACCCCTACATTGACCAATTCCTCACGGAAGAGGAGTTACATGTTGCCAGCTGCCTTAATACTAGAGATCTCTTTCATGATGTCTTGACCTACATCTCCCAAGTCTCCATCCAACCATCTGCTCTTGATTGTCATGCTCAACTGGAATATAATCCCAAATTCTACACGTGGCTTCTTCACACGTAAACTTCGACCCCAACAAGCCCAGAGCCCTTCACCTTTTAACCCCCAATCCTCGGAAGGATTCTTTTCTCAGCCGGAAGAGGAGGGGGTATGTGGGTATGTGGTGAAATAAAAAGGGGGTACACTAAAGTAAAGGTAGTGAAAAGCATAAGCATTAGTATGAGAAAAATGGCTTCCTAAAAATTCAGTCAAGAGTTTTTATTCTTGCATAAACAGCAAAGTGCTATGTGGAAAATGCTAACGAAAGTTATGAATTATGGCAGGAGCAAAAAATGTCGCAGCAAGACCACGCCCATCGACTCCCGTTCACTGACAAGGAAAGGGAGTAGTATCGCATCCAATTAGAGAACCACGCCTTCGGCCAGCTCAAGTTCCGAACCATCCACAACATCAAAGTCATGGTGGCGAAGGAGGAGGTAGCCATGAGGGTAGTGGAGCAATGCAACCTTACGAAGTATATTGAAAAATTCTCACAGGAGCCGGATCACTTAAAATGTGTAGAATTCCTCAAAACATACAATCCGGACCAGGAAGGTGGCATTGTAACGGTGGGCCGAGGAGAGGGTGCAAAGAAGGTGCAGGTCCGGTTGGATCCAGCCTTGGTGGAAAAGGCTCTGGGATTGGTACCAAGGACCGAAAAGAGACAAAAAAGGGATGTTTATGCCTTGCTGAAAATGAAAAAGGAAGAGGTGCTCACAAACGACGGCATAAGCATCCAGGACATCCCTGACACAGACGCCAGGAATGCAGGCCAAGTTGGTGCACGTGCTCTTCTCCAGCCCAACGATACAATTATTTAATGCATCGAATTAGCATGCCAATGCTGGAGAATGTAGCGGCCCACACCCTAGACGAGGTGGATTGGAATGGCTACGTGTGGAAGACGATTGATCAAGTGGCCAAGGCACTAGCCCTGGAAAGTTCAGCAATAGGAGGAGAATCTCCGGCTTCTAAGGTGACGGAAAGGAAGAAAGCCTCCGCCAAGGTCTCTTTCATCGGATACGGAGGAGTCTTGACTGCACTCATTCAGGAGGCAGTAAAGGCAATACAACAGCTAGAGGAGGGAGAAGGAGAAACACCGAAGAGGTCGCCCCCTCGTCAGACCGACAAAACGGAAACAGAAGAAGAAGGGGAGGGACAAACTAGTAAGAAGACAATCAGGACAACGAAGAAGAAGGCGGCGCAGGGGAAGAAGAAGAATGATGAAGGCAAGAAGAAGGAAAGGGAAGACTTGGAAAGGGCGAAGAGGAAATCCATGAAAGAAGCAAAGGAGAGAGAGAGAGAACAAAGAGACAGGAGGAGGAGAGGGAAAAAGAGGAGTTACAGAAAGCCAAGGAGGCGTCAAAACAAGAAACTGAAGAGGAGAAAAGAAGGGAAAGAGAACAAAAAGGAAAAAAGAAGGAGGAGCAGAAGAAAAGACAGGAGGAAAGGAAGAGAAAAGCGGATGAGGAGGAGGAGGAGCTACGAAGAAAGGAGGAAGAGGACCTGGCGGAGGCCACCCGCCGATCCATCGAACAACAGTGCCAAGCAAACGAATTAAGAAACCTGAGCCCGTGCAGAGAAGAGGGGCCAAGGTCTAGCACACAGGTGCCAAAGTTCGTGCCACCTCTAGTTCCCAAAGGCAAAGGCAAGGCCCCGCTCCATCCGATCCCTACCCTCCTGGCACCTTCCACGAAACTCATCACCATCACCCCCAGCAGTAGATGTGTCAAACTTCGTGGAGTGGATGCAATATTTCATCAACAAGGAGATGGGCCAAGGGCAGAGCATGGAGACTACGGCCATAGGGCAGAAGAGGCCAACCACGGATGCAGAGTCCAGGTAAGAGCCCAAAAAGCAAAAAGTCGAAGCCTCTACCTCGCCCATTCACGCAACGATGACACCACCGGCTAATTACGATGAATACGTCGCCGAGCTGCTCTCCCAATTCGAGAGAGCGAATGAGGAACGCAAAATAGTCATGGCTGAGTTGGCAGCCGAGAAGGAAACCGTGGCTGCCTTCCATCTAGTCACAAGAATGATAGCCTTACAGCAGCGCGAGATTGCATATCTGCAACAAGAACTGAAGGCTAGGGATGAGAGGGAGGAACATTGGAGGCAGCTGCTCGAAAACAAGACTCAAGAGTTAGTAAACATGCAAAGAGAGCACAAGCTCCTAATAGTGCAGTACCAGGAGCTTGCTACGAAATCTGCTGAAATTGATGCGCTCGTGGTGGAGCTGAATGCTAGGGACGAAGAAAGAAAACGATGCATGGAGGAGCAGCAAGAGGAACTCAAGCGCCTAACAGATCAGCTGACCTCTGAAAGAGACGAACAAGAGAGGCTAGTCAGGGAACTAGAGAATTATGAGCAGAAAATCATGATGCTGACCTTAAAACAAGGAGAAGGCTTGGAAGTAATGAACAAAAGGGCAGAAGAGTGGGCCGCGCATAACGAGAAGAGGGTGAAGACACTGGTGCACCGCCTTGCTCTAAACAGAAAAAGAGAAAATCATCGCGGAGAGCAAGGCAAAGGCAGCCCAAGTGGCCTTCAGCACTCAAGAGAAGGTCTTCCTCGACACCATCTTGGGCGCCACCCATGCAGCACAAGGAGAGCCACTGGAGGCGGTGCAAAGGAAGCTCGGTATGGCAAGAAGAGCCCTACATGCTAGACTATAGATGCCACCATTACCGGTGAAGGTTAGGCTAAGTTTGGA
This sequence comes from Lygodium microphyllum, assembly GCF_053477565.2. Classification (NCBI taxonomy): domain Eukaryota; kingdom Viridiplantae; phylum Streptophyta; class Polypodiopsida; order Schizaeales; family Lygodiaceae; genus Lygodium; species Lygodium microphyllum. The sequence goes on along the minus strand of NC_141146.1, from coordinate 52,539,005 downwards.
GGAACAGCGAAAATATCTAATGCGGGTTGGCCTAACCCCCCAGGAGATAGACGCCCTCAGGTTCGAGGAAGAAGCAGCACACGCAGAATGGCAGGGGGAAGAAGCAGAGTTGGAAATCGATGTGAATCAATTCAGGGAAGACGTAGTTCCACAACCCCCCTCGCCACAGGCCCAAGACCCGCCACAAGAAGACCCAGTGTAGAAAGAAAAGCCATCTCTAAAGAAAGACGCAAAAAAATGGTGGAGGAGGCCAGATAGAAACTAAGAGCCAAACCAGCGGTGCTACCGTCCGTGCCTTTTCCTGCATGCCCATATGATCTTCCCGTAGGATTCCACGCAAAATTGGTGGTGTGGGAGGTACAGGAGCGAGGAAAGGATCCATTCTCCTTCAGTTTCCTCCTACCCAACAGTCTGCGGAGGGTCCTGCCTCTCAAAGTGATGGACGAGGTAATCGCGGTCGGTGGCCAGTTGGGGAAAAAATGGCTAGAGGAGCGGAAAAAGACCCCAACCTCCTGGGGCACCGAAGCGGCTGACTACTGGCAAGATAAAATTTTTGAAATCCCCCACACTGTACAAAACTATAAGAGCCAACCCCTGTGGAGGAGGCGAGTATGCGACATAAGCATGCTCGCTAGATGGCTTTTTGTAATACCCTGCCATTCGAGCAGAATGACCCTACTTACATGGCGTACCCTCGAAGGGTAGGGGTAGATTTTGATGCCACCCTCCATGGGCGGTATGACTTTCCCGTAATTTATAACTCCACTGTAGCATCCTTTGACAACGCCCTTCTTTTTACTGCAGAAAGCCTAGATGAGTCTATGATGTGCTTCCTTGCAGACTTTTCCTCATGTCTTGACCCCGCTTTTATAACCACTTGTAATTATCTTAGGTTACTTAGGCTACTTCTTAAGCAGGACCCGACTCCACAAGAGCGCGGCCTGCCTCCCCTATTCTTTGACCCTAACGCTATAGATAATTGCGCCATGGCTCGTCTCATAGTCTCCTTCCCTCTTTTTGCCTAGCCCTCCTAGAGGACATGAACGACAGCCAGTTCACTAGATGCAACCACCCCTTCCTCTCCACCACCTCCCTTCATGTCCACATGAATCTAAAAGATTACATGCAAAGTTGCCAATTTTTGAGCAAGTCTCTCCGCCCCCCTTCTCCTCCTCATTCCGACCAAGACAATTAGGCATGTGTATCATTTTTTTTTTTCATTTTTTTTTAAAGCACCACAGTCACTGCACCTAGGGTTCTCCCTAGCCCCCTCCCCCACTTCACGTTTAGGGCACATCAAGGGCAGGACTTTCAGACTTGTCACCCTAAGGCTCACACCGCACCTCCAACGAAGCACAAGCTGGGTCCTCAAGTGTGGGACGTTACCAAGGGCTTGCCCAAGGTTAGACCCATCTCCCAGTTCCACTACCACGAGTACCACACACTACACGGCGAGCAAACACACACCCTTAGGGAGTGCACAACTTTTCTTGCAGGTTATATTCGACTCTCAAGAAATGGCTACCCGTGGAAGAAGATCACCCACGGCACCCTTTAATGGGCCAAACTTCTTTTCATGCGCTGGCATCCAGCCATCTGCCTGCTGATGGCCACCATGATCGAACCAAGTCAAGGTAGATCTGCCATTGGCATAGATCTTGGAACCTCATCATCCGAAGATCCATGCCCAATGCCTCAAGATCTATGGATCGCTTATTGACTCCACAAGCCTGAAGACCTTCTACTCAAAGACAAGGATCTTCAATCAAGGCCACGGGTTTTCGAGGCAAACAGCATTCAGGGGGTTTCTCCAGAATAAATCCCTCCAATACCATGCTCCTAAGGGATTGCTTATTGCTTCAAGCATTTCGGATACTCAAAAGACGATCAACTACACAAGGGGTGCCACAACAGTGTGAAAGATGCCGAGTATCTTCATGGGGCCTAAAGCACACCAAAATATTTCCTGGTCGTCATCCCTAACCTCCATCACCTATCATTCCCCCAACCACCCACCTACATGTTCCACCTTGCAGCCGACCTAACTAGCCACTATGTCCCACCGCAATGCCATGGGACTGGCACTTGGCTAGGAGGGGGTAATGTTACCGTGTTTCCTGCAGCACAGAGGAACGAAAAATGGAAAAAATGGAAATAGCAAAAAAGGCGCAGGATAAAAGCAGAAAAAGGTGCCTTGATCAGTAACCAGTCCCTGAAAAATTCAAGTGTTCGGGCACGACCCTTAGAAAGCTTCGGTCTCGGCCCGAGACAACAAAAGAGAAAAAGGGCATACCATTAAAATGTGGAAGCGCCCCCGAATCTTTGTAAAAGAGTGCCAGGCTCGCTCCTGTGCAAAGTGTACGCATTAGTTGGGAATAGGATAAATTAGAATGGTGGAAAATGGGAAAAAGGGCCTAGGCTATAGCTGGCCATGTAAAAGAGGAAAAAGGGGATGACCGCCCAAAAAGGATTTAGGGTTTTTTTTATAAAATTGAAAAGTGAATGAGAAGCTCATTCTTTGGTGTGTGGCAAAAAGAGTCTTCTTCTTCCTCTCTTCTTCTCTCCTTCTTGCTTGTGTGTGCTCTTGAGAGAGGGAGTGTGAGAGTGTGAAGGAGTGAGTATGTGTGAGAGTGAGGGATCAAGAGGGTGAAGCTCTTCACCATCTCATGTTCTCTTCTTCTCTTCCCCTCTCTTCTCTTCTCTTGCGCACGCGGCTATGGAGGATGGAGTTTGGAGATGGAGGAGGCTTGAGGATGCTTGAGCTAGCATCAAGAATCGTGGAGCTACCGGAGTGCAAGAGAAAGGAGGATACTCGATCAGGCATCAAGGTAAGCTCACTACACTCCTAGAATCGACGGAGCGTCGGCTAGGTGAGAGATAGCCATTAGAGCTCACTTGGAATACTTAAAACAATAAGCGGTCCGTGGGTCTTAGCGGTTGAGCGAAAGCTCCCACATTTTCACTCCCTCTCTCAAGAGCACACACAAGCAAGAAGGAGAGAAGAAGAGAGGAAGAAGAAGACTCTTTTTGCCACACACCAAAGAATGAGCTTCTCATTCACTTTTCAACTTTATATACAAAGCCCTAAATCCTTTTTGGGTGGTCATCCCCTTTTCCCTTTTTTACATGGCCGGCTGTAGCCTAGGCCCTTTTTTCCAATTCCCACCATTCTAATTTATCATATTCCCAACTAATGCGTACACTTTGCACAGGAGCGAGCCTGGCACTCTTTTACAAGGATTTTTAATGGTGCGCCCTTTTACTCTTTTGTTGTCTCCGGGTGACACCGAGACTTTCTGAGGGTCGTGCCCGAACATTTAAAATTTTCAAGGTCTGGTTATCGGTCAAGGCGCCTTTTTTGCTATTTCCTTAGTTTTTCCATTTTTCACTCCTCTGTGCTGCGGAAAACCCGGTAACAAGCTTAGATAGAGATAGAGATTGGGATTGAGCAGCTGCACTTGATAACTACTATTGTGCTTCCTATGACTGTTTAGGGAAAGAGGGTGTAGGAGACTTGGGACTCCTAAGTGTCTCCGACACTGGCTAGAAGATTTGCTCGTGGCTGTTAGATGATTTTACCATTTGCTTTGTTGAGTATTTAACCTTGCCATGAGCAATGTTGTGCCTATGATGCATGTTATCCTCTTGGGGAATCAAAGGCTCCTTGGGCACTAGTGTCTTTTGCGTATCCTCAACGATTACATCTAATATCTACTTGTCAAGCATGCTAGGCTGAGGATCTACCCTCTGATTAGTCCCGTTTGGTTTCTCAATTTCGACCATGAGGGGCTCGGTCACTCCAATGTTTTTGACTTGAGACTTGGTTTTTCGTTTAGATCTCCTCCTACTCTTCTTTCCTCTTGATACGACTTGGCCTTCAGTTGACAGAGGAGGTTTAGCAGGGGGTTTTGGTACCCAAATCCATCGGTTACCTACGTAATACCCTTGAGCACGTAACAACACTTTGGATATCCATCGCGACGTTGTGCTAACCCTCCATCGATGCCTCACACGGTCACCCTTTTGAAGGGTCTTCCTAGGAGGGTTTCCTTCCTGTAATTAGCACTATTTGGAGGAACATGAAATAGGATATGCAAGCTTTCAGTTTCAATTGTTGCAAGGATTTTGCACTTCCCTATGAGTGCTTGTGGGTGTCCCCTATAAGGGCTAAGAGTTGCATGACCTAGTAGGATCCATGATTCATTGGTTAAGATATTAAAACCTACTCCTTCATTAATTAGAGCATCGATAGTATGCTCTCTTTTCGTAGTGAGTTTGACCCTAAGATAAGCAGGCGGTACTATGTCTTCATCTTCCAGGCCTTGGCTCATAAATTTAAGCCTTCTAACAAATGCCCTTGGGTCCCCAACAACACGACCAGATGTGGACTCTCCACTGATGTCTTGGATCACATGTGTAGTGCTATTCAAGGTGCATCTATCGTTAGGAATGTCATATCTAGTCATCCTCGCTGTTGTAGCTTGATGTTGTTGCTTTCCACTTTGACTAGATGCAGTCTGAATGCAACTGTGTTTTTGTAGTGTGGACTTTTTGCCCTTGTTGGCTAGATTGGCCCATTGAGGTTCTAGGGTCTCTGTTTGTCTCTGTTCGGGTATGGGCTTTTGGTTGCTCTTTTGCAAGTGAGAATCCATGCTCGTGAAGAGCCATTACTACACTAGGGTCTAATTTGAAGGACCTGTCACGGCGCGTGTTTTCTCTCCAACCTACTGGAGGGAGTGCGGAGGGAGGCAGAGCCCCCTCTACGGGGGTCCGGGGGCGTAGTCCCCCTGACTTGCAGGGCCATTATGGTAAATTCCATGTATGATTAGAAGGACTACTTTGAACTACTTGCTCTAAATTTCAGCCCAGTGATTGATCTATGATATGGTTTCGGCTCTATATGGCCTCTCAGTCAATTTCAAGGTCTACATGCTAAAATTTGGGTAAATCCAAATTTGGCCCAACAAGGTCCAAATTGCAAGGGCTGAATGCCCGATTCGGCTCGTCCAAGGGCCGAGGGCCGAATGAGAAAGGGCCAAATGTAACTGGTCCAAATGTCAAATTCAGCTAGTCCGAGTGTGATTGTTCGAGGGCCGAGTCAAGTTGTTCGAGTGGAGTTGGGCCGAGTCGGCATGGCCAAGGGCCGAATTTAAAAGTTGGTCCAAATGCTTCACTCAGACAGGCTGAGTGAAAGGTGTCCGAGTGTAGTGGGCCAAATGGCCAAGTGATTCAAGGGCCAAATGGCCAAGCGGTCCGAGGGCCGATTTTGGGACTCGGCCTAGGATCGTCATCACTTGAACGGGCCAAGCGCAACGGGATTTTTGTCGAACTTCGAAGAATTCATCACACCGAGCAATCGAGGGCTTCCTAACTCCTGAGCATCTCCGAATCCAACCTACTCATGTAGAGGAAGGTGTGGAATTACCTGGGCTAGGCAAATAACTCCTGGATGGCCAGATCAAAGCGGATCCACATGACGAAGCTTTCTCCCTCTATGTTGCTCTCTTGAAACCCTGCAATACACAATGTGGCATTTCTTACCACTCCTAGCCCCTTATCACCCTGCCCAGGCCTGTACTCACCTTAGTCTTGCTTCCCTTACTAACATTTAACCCATAATTTTATTTTTTGCCCTTCTTTTCCCTGTTTTAGTCTATTATACAGCAATAGAAAACCCTACTATTTGCTCCAATGTTTTGCTCCTATCCTTTCTAAATGCAAGAAAAAATCATAAGGAAAATACCTACGCTACTCCATCATACTTCCCCAAGTCCAAAACAATAAAAACCTACTTGTTAAGGAGGTTGAATACCTCTTCAAACTCCCTCGCTTCCTACCTATCTACCTCAAGCACCGGTTCAGGGAAAACCCTTACTTCGATACTCGATTTGAAGCGCGCAAGTGCTCAAGGCTTAAATCCGTTGGTCCCGGCAACGGAACCAAAATGTGGGAGCTTTTGCTCAATCGCCAAGACCCACAGACCACTTATTGTTTCAAGTGTTCCAAGCCGAGCACTAATCGCTACCTCTCACATAGTCAATGCGTCATCCATATCTACGAGTGTAGTGAGCTTACCTCCATGCCGATCGAGTTACCTCCTCTCCCGTGCACTCCAGTAGCTCCACGATCCAAGTGCAAGCTTCAAGCAAGCTCCATCCTTAAGCTCCATGCTTCAAGCTCCATTGCCGCGCGAGCAAGACAAGAGAAGAGAAGAGAAGAGAAGAAGAGAGGAGAAGATGGAGAGCTTCTCCTCCCCAGTCCCTATGGGAGCCTTTGCTCAACCTCCAAGACCCACTGACCACTTATTACTTCAAGCGTTTCAAGCCGAATGCTAATGGCTACCTCTCACATAGCCTACGCGCTCTCATGCCTACCGGGTGTAGTGAGCTTACCTTCATGTCGATCAACTTGCCTTCTCTCCCGCACACTCTGATAACTTGTTAACCCCAACACGAAGAGAGCGAAAGAAATTGAAAAAGACGCAGGGCAAAGGCGGAAAAAAGGTAGCCCGACGGAAGAAAAAAAGGAGAAAAGGCCAAAAGCGCAAGGACAACCTTAAAAGGCCAAGGCAAACACGAAAAGGGAAAGGCGCATAAAAAGCGCACCCTAAAATCTTGTAAAAGAGTGCCGGGCTCTCACCCATGCAATTTGTAAATATAGAAGGGTATTGAAAAGGAAATAAGGAAGATAAAAGGACAATGGAAAACAGGGCCTAGGCTATGACCGGCCATATAAAAAAGGGAAAAAGGGGATGACCGCCCAAAAGGGAAGTAGGGTTTTGTATATAAAGTTGAAAAGTGAATGAAGAGCTCATTCTTTGGTGTGGCAAAACTAGTCTTCTTCCTCCTCTCTTCTTCTCTCCTTCTTGCTTGTGTATGCTCTTGAGAGAGGGAGTGTGAGAGTGTGAGGGAGTGAGTGTGTGTGAGAGCGAGGGATCAAGAGGGTGAAGCTCTTCACCATCTCCTCTCCCCAACTTCTCTTCTCTTCTCCTCTTTTCTCTTGCGCGCGCGGCTATGGAGGATGGAGCTTGGAGATGGAGGAGGCTTGAGGATGCTTGAGCTGGCATCGAGAATCGTGGAGCTACCGGAGTGTGAGAGAGAGGAGGGTACTCGATCGAGCATCAAGGTAAGTTCATTGCATTCGTAGGATCGACGGCGCGTCGGCTAGGTGAGAGATAGCCATGAGAGCTCGCTTGGAACGCTTGAAACAATAAGCGGTCTGTGGGTCTTGGCGGTTGAGTGAAAGCTCCCACATAGCTCCACGATCCAAGTGCAAGATTCATCCTCCTGCTCCAAGCTCCAAGCTCCATCGCCACGAGCAAGATAAGAGAAGAGAAGAGAATATGAAGAGCTTCTCCACCCCACGGTCCCTCACCCTCACACACTCACTCCCTCACACTCTCACACTCCCTCTCTCAAGCACAAGCTCAAGCAAGCAAGAAGAAGAAGAAGAAGAAGAATAAGAAGAGGAGAGCTACTTTTGGCCACACACAAGAATGAGCTTCTCATTCCATTTTTTGGCTTTTATACATGTCATACTCCTCCTTGGGCAGCCATCCCCTTTTTACATGACCGGCCATTGGCCTAGGTCCTCTTTTTCTATTTCCTTCCTATCCTTCTTGCTTCTTCTCCACTACCCGTCTATCTTTACAATTTGCATAGGAGAGAGCCTGGCACTCTTTTACAAGATTTCAGGGTGCACCTTTGTATTTTAAAATGCACCTTTTCCCTTTTGCATTTGCCTTGGACTTTTGAGGTTGCCCTTGTGCTTTTGGCCTTTTCTCCTCTTCTTTCTTCAGTCGGGCTACCTTTTTTTTGCCTTTGCCCTACGTCCTTTGTATTTTCTTTTGCTTTCTTCGTGTTGGGGTTAACATTACCCCCCTCCTAGACGAGTGCCAGTCCCATGGCACTCTTCATCAAAGGTAGCATGCAGAGCTTGCACCGAAGACGTGGGTGGAAGGGATTGTTGTGGTTTGCCTTGGAGGAGTTCTGATGTTTGTGCGGATGAAGGTCGTTGGTGGCACTTTGCTGTTCTGATTGGCTGGTGATATGATTGTTGTAGGTGGCGATAGGGCTACTCTTTGTTGGGAATGGTCACTCATAGCTGGCACGGGTGTTGGTGTTCTTGGGATGCTCATGGTGGATTCTGCTCGTGATGATTCTCCAGTGGTCTTGCATGATGAAGTAAAGGACAAGAGTTCAAAGTTGAGTGTTGGTGTAGAGCTGATGGCGCTTTCGTTGGAGTCTTTAATACCTGCAATTGGAAAACCTCTCATGTGGTCTCTCTCTAAGGGGTAGTGCTAGTCTTCTTATCATTTGATTAGTTTGGGAGACAGGTCAAACTCTAAGCAAGCCTGGAGTATTATCTTGCACTTGAGGATCCAAACCGTGTATAGGTTATTGTGGGAGCTTTTGTTCAACCGCCAAGACCCACGGACCACTTATTGTTTCAAGCGTTCCAAGCCGAGCACTAATGGCTACCTCTCACATAACTGACGCGCCATCCATATCTAAGGGTGTAATGAGCTTACCTCCGTGCCGTTTGAGTTACCTCCTCTCCCGTGCACTCCGGTAGCTCCACGATCCAAGTGCAAGCTTCAAGCAAGCTCCATCCTCAAGCTCCACGCTCCAAGCTCCATTGCCGCGAGCAAGACAAGACAAGAGAAGAGAAGAGAAGAAGGGAGGAGAAGATGGAGAGCTTCTCCTCCTCGGTCCCTCACCCTCACACTCTCACACTCCCTCTCTCAAGCACAAGCTCAAGCAAGCAAGAACAAGAAGAAGAAGAAGAAGAAGAAGAGGAGAGCTACTTTTTGCCACACACAAGAATGAGCTTCTCATTCACTTTTCAACTTTATTTACAAAACCCTAAATCCCTTTTGGGCGATCATCCCCTTTTTCCCTTTTTTACATGGTCGGCCGTAGCCTAGGCCCTTTTTCCCATTGTCCTTCTATCTTCCTAGCTTCTTTTCCACTGCCCATCTATATTTACAAATTGCATGGGTGAGAGCCCGGCGCTCCTTGAATTAAACCATGATGCGCTTGCGCTCTTTTACAAAAGTTTTGACTTGCGCTTTTCCTTGTGCGCCTTTCTCCCTTATTTAAGACTCTTCTCCTTGTGTGTCTTTGTCTTCCGTTTCTCTTTGCCTTGGCCTTTGTCTTTGTCTTTTGCTTTAGCTTTTTCGAATTTTCCACCTTCGTTCGTTTGAGGGTTAACATTACCCCCCCTAGACGAGTGCCAGTCCCATGGCACTCACCGTCGAAGGTAGCAGGCTGTAGCATGCACCGAAGACGTGGGTGACAAGGACGCCTATGGTTTTCGTGGAGGAGTGTTGGTGGTGGTGTGGAAGAAGGTCCTGGGGGCCTGTTGGTGGCCAAGGTGGCTGGTGGAAGGTTGTTGGAGTTGGTGGTAGGGCTATTCTGTGTTGGGGATTGCATTGATGGCCAGCACAAGTGTTCGTTTGTTGGGGATTCTGCACATGATGATTCTTTGCGGGCTTGTCGGATGGTAAGGGATAAGCATTCAAAGTTGAGTGTTGATGAAGAGCGAACGACACTTTCGTTGGAGTCTTCAACACCTGCAATTGAAAACCTCTCATGTGGTCTCTCCCTAAGGGTAGTGCTAGTCTTCTCTATTGTGCACAAGACATAGTGCAATTAGTTTGGGAGATAGGTCGAACTCTAAGCAAGCTGAGTTGTCCTGCACTTGAGGACCCAAATTGTGTATATACTTCGGTGCAGGTATTATGTAAGTGTTTGTGCATACTTAGATATTACTTAGTTAGAAGACTGTCGGCCTAGTTCCTTCTATAGCAATGGGTCAGTGAAGCAAGGGGCTAAGTTGATGGAAAATTTTGTTGATGAAGACGGGGAGTACACTTGAAGATTGCTTGAGACATCATTATGGTCGTGTCAAGGCCATGTAGCATAATTGAGCTCCTTGATGTCTAGCTCTTGGTAGCTAGTGACTACTTGTAGTGCTTGAAAGGTATGGTGTACTTTTTCATTGTCTTTCATGCCTTGCTTACCACTGTTGATTGTAATGGCATTGAGATGGAGTGCAAAAGAAATGGCAAGTGGTGTTAAGGTTACAGGATCTAGAGCATGGCAGTTGGTTATGGTGGATGGAAAGGGAAGAGTGGACTCATGCTGGAGAAGACCAAGACATTGTTTGTTACACAAGTGAATTAGGTTCCAAGATTGAGACTTGGACTCATAAACACAATCTTGTGTATGTGGACAATGACACTGACACTTCACTGAAAAGAAAAGAGTACTATCGTTGCATTTAGAAAAGGAAGCAAGTACAATGCTTTATAAGAAAGTAGGAAACTGCAGTAGGCACCACTGTGCATATGGGATAGGTTAGCCTGCATATCCTTGACCCTGAAGCTCCATACAAAGAGGCTGTTTGAGTGAGTGTGATTGCTGATTCTCAACACCCCTCCTCAATCACAACTAGAAAGGCACAAAGTGTGTAGAGGCTGTAATGAGAACCACCTGCAAAGTGTGGGCACACCACAAACATGGTAGACACCAGAGGCTATTGCAGAAAAGGCTAAGTGTGGGCACCAAAACATGATGGACATCCAGAGGCTGTAACAGGGGCCTCACAAAGTGTACAGGGACTGTAATGCCAAGTTACATAAGGAGTTTACAAAGCTTATGGCAGGAAGCATTAGGGCAAGGAAGTACAAGGTTTTTAAAACAGTCTATCAGAGTTATGAGAGTAGAAGGACTGATGAGTCTTGTCCTTCCGATCCTGGTGGTCTTCATCTTCATCTTCATCTTCATCTTTTGGTCCATGGTCTTCTTCTTCTTTCACAGCTGCAAGATAGGCCTTTTGGGACCTCTTTCTAGCATGACAGAACTTCTCAGTATGTCCGGTCCTTTTGCAAAAGTCACAGAAGAGCAGTTCCCTTTTACCTTTGTATCTGTTGTTTACATATAACATTTGTTCATCCTCTAAAGTGCTGGGCTCTTCTTTGCTTTTAAGTTTCTTTTCTTCTTCTAATGGAGAGGCTTTAATATCAACAAGTTGAGGATCAGGCATATTGGTTAGAGTGGTTGATACATTATCATAGGCAGGAGGCAAACTTTTTAACAAGACACCAATACAGACATCTTCATCCATTTTTAGCTTTATTCCTACAAGTTGAGTAAGCAGGCTTTCCATGTAGTTCAGATGGGATGCCAGGGATGTATGAGGCTTCATATCAAGTCGGAAAAAATTCAATTAATAGACCATATTTAGACGACTTTGACTATGCACCAAATAGGGTATCCAATTTATCCCAAGTGTCATGGGACGTGTCACAGGCATCCACATGATGAATGTAGCTGTCATCCAATTCCAGTTTGATGATGGCTTGTGCCTTGTCATCATTCTTCTGCCAAGTAACTGCAAGGTCTGCATCTCGAGGTTTCTTCTCTTTGCCATTTGTTATGGCCCAAAGACCCTTCTTCATCAAGATGAGCTTGATGCGGGTTTGCCAAGTGTGGAACCCGACTCCTTTGAATCAAGCATTTGGAGAGTCTTTTCCCATGTTGAGGTTGCAAGATTAGCAGCAAATCAACACCAGAATTCCGAGATTTTATCAGTAGAAGAGCAGATTGCAATGTGTCAAGAGACACAGTTAATGACAGTGTGAAAACACACTATGTTAGTGTTGATGTTGAGCTTGATTCTTCTTGTTCAATCATTCTTCAATCTTCTCAGGTCCTTCCCCTCCTTGATTTGATGTTGGGTCAATGGATTAGAGTGGGCTTTAGCTTGGTTTAGTGTCAGGAGTGAGAAAAATGAGGAAAAAAAAAGCTTGAGAGATTTTGGCTATGGCTGACAGTTTAGGGTTTCAGAGAGAGGCTTGGTTTTTTGCAGATTGCAGGAGCTATGGTTGATCATTTCCAAAACTTTTTTATGGAAATGTAGCTCTTCCCAAGGCCTATCAAAGCCCTATGATCTTCGTCAACATCGCAACGTGTGCAGGCAGAATATGACGTACGAATCAGCAGCAGCGCAGTTTGGACAGCGACGACGAATTTTCGCAATGCTGGATCTGTAGCTCACCAATGTTGGTGTTTAAAGTGATAGGATGCAGCACCCTGAGTCAAAGAACATTTCTCCAGAAGAAAGTAAGTGAAGATATGCCCTGTAAGTGGAGATCCAGCTCCTCCAACAGAGGTAGGTTGCAGGTTGGCTATGGCTGCCAAGGGGTAGAGAGTGAAAATGAAGTTGGAGATGAAGTCAAACACTTGAGCTGAGCTGGATAGAGATTGTGAGAAACTGAGAGAGCAGAGAGAGGACCTGAACCATGCTAAGCCATGCTCAGCTGCGCTCTGATACCTGAGTGCAACCATTACAATATGTTGAGGCTATCAGCCTTTCAATGGGTTGGAAAATGTCAAGATTCGAAGGCTCAGGAAATGGATATTACAGTGATGATTGTGCCCTAGCCTCGTTGTTAGAGAAGCAGTTGTTGAGATGGGGAGATACACTTGAGATATTGCAAACCTCCTTGCGACACACGCGATGTTGATACAATTGAGGTAACGACTGCCATGAGCCAACTATAGAGCTTGACCCAGAAAGAGAGCATAGCCCATGAATATGCTTTAGGCCATGCAATGTGGGCAGTCGGCAAGGGTGATTTTTGCTTTTGGTAGCGTGGCTTTGCCATGACTCTTTGTGGGGTCGATGGTCTTGTGGTGATCGGTTTCGCACAAAGACCTGCATCATCCTGCATCCACTCGTCACTTCATGAGAGTACATGCATGGTATATGCCACAACTATAATAAACCAATGCAACGCAAGGAGACATCACTTATCTGAATTCTATGGTGTTGACTTAAATATTTATCACTTGCGCTTGATTAGCTTTTTCTTTTGCTAAAGACGTGAAATACATTAAACGCAGGTATGAAAAGTTCGTACAATTGGGGAATATGTCAACACTTAACCATTTGAAGACAAAGAGTCCTGGCCAGGTAGCTTTTAATAAGCCTTTATACAACATGGGGCTACTCTATTTGTATGAGGCGGGGCGAGTCTGGGTGGTCGGGCGATTGGGGCTCTGCTGGTGGGGGGTTCCCGTGGGGTTGGGCAGGGGACATGTCGGTCGGGACATGAATGGTGTAGTCCCGGGCCGCCACCATTTCCAAAATGCCTCTAAATAGTTCATTGAATTCTTCCCTGTCCCGAGCTGCCCTTTCCGCCCTTGAGCATCTAGTGCCCGAGCGTACGTTGGGGGTCCGTGCCATTGGTGTTGCCACATTGTGTGTGCCTCCTTGAGCATCTGCTCCCCTGGCCCGCGGCTCCGTCCAGGGCAGTGTTGCTTAGGGCCGCATTTCTTGGCATACCTTTTAAGAGTGGGCACGTAGCGCACCGGTAGAGGGGCATGTGCTGCATATTCCTGTCGACTGCGGAGAATGTCCTTACAAGCTAGCTGCCCTTGGCTCTCCATGTTTTCCTCACGGGGGACCTGTAAGATGCGAATCAAGGATTAGGATTTGTCACATTATAAGACCATTCATATGTAAGGGATTATAGTGCAGGTTATCAAGCGCATAGGACGAGAAGGGGAGGGGTGGGGCATGCAGTGCTTGTTGTAGAGGGATGGCCCTCGTGATGTATATTTAGCCTCCTACCATTAGTAAATCTTGGTTCACGCCGAGTTACGTCAGCTGGCGGTCATGGATTTAGGCAAGGCTCCTCCTCAGAAGGATAGACCGAAAAGGGAATAAGGTGTATAGAAAGGGACTACACCCTGTCTACACCATCAGAGTTGTTGGTCAAGGCTTCCTATGGCGGTAATGTGGGTTGCATGCCCTTCACTTAGAGGTGGGGATCGTCACACGGCTTTTAAATGCGTGATGAGAGGAGGACTTGAGAAGCTTAGCCTGTCAGACCCAACTCTTCTCCCTGCGCTTGACTATCATTGCTTGTATGTGTTGATATTGTTTATACACGGTGACACAAAAATTAGCGTTTATTTATATACATACTTATGAATCCATGTCACTTGACAAGATAAGAACCAATTGTAGAACTTGGGGTTGTACTGGAGCGTGGCACATGCATCCAGTACTCGTGGCAACTTACTTAGTACTGATAGATATTTTGCCACATCAAGCAACATGGACCCTTGTCCAAGTCTACTGGCAACATGTAGCTCCTCCTCAGTGAGAACCTTATCAAATAGAGAGTTTTCTTGGCTAGGTTCAGCCAAGTCTGTACCTCGAATGGCAGTCAGCACTCGAAGGGAAGTTGGTGTCACATAGGTTGGGTCCCTTTGGGATCGCCATTTGGCCAATCGCTCCTCAGAGACTGTCATGATCTGAGCCCCTAGTTCGGCCATTGCAACGCAATTCTTACACCAACGCTGTTCAAATTGACTTCGGCCCTTTGTTAGTCGCTTTAGTTGCACTATCTTTAAGAGATTTGGCTGGTAGAGCACATCATTGAATGTGACAGTTAAGCGCAGTTTGTCGGCTTCCTCATCAGAGATGAGTCGCATGCGTTCATGCAGGAGCCTGTCATAGTGCTCGTTAAGATGTTCTTGCTCTTCCCAGGATAGAGGAAAGGGCAAGTAATCTCCAAGCTACTCCTTGGGGATTGTGCCCACGTCTGCAAGGACGTAGACTCGTGCGAACACCTTGAGCTTAGCATCCAGCTCAGCTAAGCATTCTGCGATACTTCTATGTTCAACGAGGGCTTGCTCGGTTGCCATCTCATGCAAGGTTCTAGGAGTTTGTCTAGGCTTTAGCATAGCTGGGGGTTCATGCCTATATGAGAAAGATTGGTCAATGCTAGGATTGCTCATGCTCCTGGGGTTTCCATGTTTCTCTTGAGGCTTCGTTATTGCGTCATGGTTCTCCTTGGGTATGACTGGTGTGAATTCATCATCCCGTCGTGACAGTGTTGTATCCACTCTTGATTGGTCGATGTGAGTTCTATTGTCGGTGGATTGAGTGTTGAAAGCAACTGTTGATGGCAACAACTCCTTTGATTTTTCATAGCACACGGATGTGTCTGAGGTTTCACTGCTATTAGGAGAGACATCAATGGATTCACTGATGGATGGACTTGATGCTATATTCCCTAGCTCTCTAGCACTCTTGGTCTCAACGTTCTTGGGGTCCACAACCACCTGTGATTGTTGTTGTCTTCGTTGTTTTCTCCTCTTTTTCTTGGTCAGTGAAGGTGCATCTCTCAACGACTCAGGACCCTGGGCTAGGTCAACCGTTGATGTGCTTGGCTGGGCCTCAGCATTCTCTTTCTCTAGTGTGTCCTTATGGGACATGGCCATGGCCTGCTGAATAGCCTCGCTAGGTTGTGAGAGCACAACTACCTCCCTTTTCGAAGAGTCTAGCTCTTCAACCAACTCCCTTGAGTTTAACTCCTCCAACCTAGGCTCTAGGCACTTTGAAAATATTGGATTTGTCGAGGAAGTTGGTTGCGACACCTCCTCCACAGGTAAACCACTAAGGACACATTCCGCAAGGGGTGTTGTCACGGCCAAAGTTTGTGACTGCTGTGGTCCCTGATTGGAAGTAGTGGTGGCTAGTTCAGTGCATTGGCTACCATTGATAGACTGCGGTGTCAAGTCCTTAGGCAGATCAGAAGTGGTCGTGCCTTTTGTTGCCCTTTACACATTCACTTGTGTAGGTTGAGCAGCAGTACGAGGCTGTTGCTATCGTGCTTCCCGTGTCCATTTAGGTGAAGAGGATGTAGGAGATTTGGGACTCCTACATGGGCTTGGCACTGAACTGGAGAATTTGCTCGTGATTGTTAGACGATTCTGTCATTAGCTTTGTTCAGCGATCAGCCTTATTATGAGCAATGTTGTGCTTGTGATGCTCATTATCCTCTTGGGAAGTCAACGGCTCCCTGGGCACTAGTGGACCTTGTGCATGCTCGACGGTTACCTCTGATATCTGCTTGCTAAGTACGCTAGACTAGGGATCCACTTTTTGATAGGCCATGTTCGGTTTCTTGATTTCAATAGTGAGGGGCTCAATCACTCCAATATTTTTGGTTCGAGACTTGGATTTTCATTTAGGTTTTCTCTTACGCCTCTCTACTTTGGACATAATTTGGGCTTCTTATAGAGGTGGTTTAGCAGGGGGTTTTGGTACCCTATCCCTGGCCTTGTCTCCTGACCTTTTTGTTTCAAGTATGGCCTCACTCACTGGTTCTCTTCGTTCAACCTGCGCTTGCATCAACTCCTCCCATAACTCCTTGCTCTCATTACTAGTCTTGGTTGTTACATCAGCCCCTTCCTTGCCTTTCCCCAGAGGTTCGATGAGGTCACCCTTGCTAAAGGTTGTGACTATCCTCACACCCGGTAGTGTCAGGTGTATCCTCTGAGCTACGTAGTCAGCCTCACATTTGGTCACCCTTTTGAAGGATCTTCCTAGGAGGGTTTCTTTCCCGCAGCTTAGCACTATTTGGAGGAACATGAAATAGGATAGGAAAGCTTTCCGTTTCAATTGTCGCAAGGATTTTGCACTTCCCTATGAGTGCTTGTGGGTGTCCCCCATAAGGGCTAAGAGTTGCACTAGTCGGTGTGAGCTCTGGTTGGCCTAGCAGGGTCCATGATTCATAGGTCAAGATGTTAAAATATGCTCCTTCATCAATCAGAGCATCGATAGTACACTCTCTCTTCGCGATGAGTTTAACCCTAAGATAGGCAGGTGGTACTATGTCTTCATCTTCCGTGTCTTGACTTGTAAATTTAAGCCTTCTGACAAATGCCATTGAGTCCCTAACTGCATAGTCAGACGTGGATTCTCTGCTGAGGTCTTGGGTCATTTGTGCAACGCTGCTCAAGGTATATCTATCGTCAGGACTATCATGTCTAGTCATCCTCGCATTGATAGCTTGATGATGTTGCATTTTGCTTCAACTAGACACAGTTTGAACACAATGTACATGTGTTCTTGTGGTGTGGCCTTTTTGCCCTGGATAGCTAGATTGACCCGTTGAGGTTCTAGGATCTCTGTTTCTCTCTGTTCGGGTATGGGCTTTTGGTTGCTCTTTTACAAGTGAGGATCCATGCTCATGTAGAGCCATTACTACTCTAGGGTCTAATTTGGAGGACCTATCACGACACGTGTTTTCCCTCCAACCTACTTGGGGGAGGTGCGGAGGGGGGCAGAGCCCCCTCTGCGGAGGTCCTGGGGGGCAATCCCCCCCAGCCCGCAGGGCTGTTGCACCATGCACAATTTGGAGGACCATTTATAACCAAATTTTGAACTACTTGCTCTAAGTTTCAGCCCTATGATCGATCTATGATATGGTTTTGGCTCTGTATGGTTTCTCGGTTAATTTCACTGTCTTCAGGTTAAAATTTGAGAAAATCTAAATTCTGCCCAACAGGTCCGAATTACAGGGGCCGAATGCTTGATTCGGACCGTCTGAGGGCCGAGTAGGAAGGGCCGAATGTGACTGATCTGAGTGTCAAATTCGGCAAGTCTGAGTCTAGACGTTCGAGGACCGAGTCGGCCGGGCCGAGTGGGTCACTCGGACGAGCCGAATGGGTTTTTGGGCTGAGGGGGTTGCTCGGACGGCCCGAATGAGTTTTTGGGCCAAGTCGACCGGACATGCCAAGGGCAATCAGGTGGGCCGAGTCAAGTGGTCCGGCCGAGGGCCGATTCTGGGACTCGGCCCAGAATTGCCGTCACTTGAACACGCCTAGTACGGTGCGTTTTTTGCCGGTGCGATGATAAATCGCCCGAATCACACGATTCAGGTCACGGCCTGTCATACACATCTCCAGATCAAAGCTGTGGATGGAGGGGAAGAGTTGTATATACCTGGAATAGTCAATAAACTCCAAAATGCAAATCGGCAAGCAAATCAAACCCTCTTTCCCTGTTTTGACAACAAAAACCCTAATGCTGATTTTCTTTGTTTTCTCCTACACTAATGCATCCAAATCACAAAGTAAATATCTACACTACTCCATCTCACAACATAAACCTCAAACAAAACAAAAAACATACTTGCCAAGGAGATCAAATGCCATCTTCAACCCCCCTCACTTCCTACCTATCTCAAGCACCGGTTTGGGGAAACCCTTACTTTGATGCTCGATTCAAAGCACACAAGTGCTCAAGGCTTGAATCCGTTGGTCCCGGCAACGAAACCAAAATATGGAAGCTTTCGCTCAACCACCAAGACCCACAGACCGCTTATTGTTTCAAGCGTTCCAAGCCGAGCACTAATGGCTACCTCTCACATAACCGACGCACCATCCACATCTAAGGGTGTAGTTCTTCAAGCAAGCTCCATCCTCAAGCTCCACGCTCCAAGCTCCATTGCTGTGAGCAAGACAAGAGAAGAGAAGAGAAGAGAAGAAGAGAGGAGAAGATGGAGAGCTTCTCCTCCTCAGTCCCTCACCCTCACACACTCACTCCCTCACACTCTCACACTCCCTCTCTCAAGCACAAGCTCAAGCAAGCAAGCAAGAAGAAGAAGAAGAAGAAGAAGAAGAAGAAGAAGAAGAAGAAGAGGAGAGCTACTTTTTGCCACACACAAGAATGAGCTTCTCATTCACTTTTCAACCGGCGCTCCTTGAATTAAACCATGATGCGCTTGCGCTCTTTTACAAAAGTTTTGACTTGCGCTTTTCCTTGTGCGCCTTTCTCCCTTATTTAGGACTCTTCTCCTTGTGCGTCTTTGTCTTCCGTTTCTCTTTGCCTTGGCCTTTGTCTTTGTCTTCTACTTTAGCTTTTTCGGATTTTCCACCTTCATTCATTTGAGGGTTAACAGTTATAGTGCGAATATTAAGTGAGTACACGTGCATATTTAGGTATTACTTAGTTAGAAGACTGGTGGCCTGGTTCCTTGTATAGCAATGGGTATTACGTAGTTAGAAGACTGGTGGCCCGATTCCTTGTATAGCAATGGGTCAGTGAAGCAAGGGGCTAAGTTGATGGAAAATTTTGTCAATGAAGATGGGGAGTACATTTGAAGATTGCTTGAGACATCATTATGGTCTTGTCAAGGCAATGAGCATAATTGAGCTCCTTGATGTCTTAGCTTTTGGTAGCTAGTAGCTATTTGTAGTACTTGAAAAGTATGGTGTACTTTTCCATTGTCTTTCATGCCTTGCTTACCACTTTTGATTGTAATGGCATTGAGATGGAGTGCAAAAGAATTGTGCAAGTGGTTTTAGGTGACAGGTCTAACCATAGCCGAGGCAAGCTCCCTAGGTATGTCCTGCCTTTGATGTGCCCTGAACAATTGTGGGGGATGTACAAAGGGCTAGGGGATTAGGGACGGAGCCAGCCGACCAAGGTCACTGGATGTGCCTAGTTTGAGGACCCCTAGGTGCGGTGTTATGATCGTGTCTGCTTTTTTTCCCCTTTTTTTTCTTTTTTTCTTTTCTTTTATTTATTTATTTATTTATTTATTTCTTTTTTGGTGGAAAAAATGAATACAATCAATGTCATACATTGAGGCTATTAGCCTTTCATTTGGATTGAGAAATGTTGGGATCCAAAGGCTATGAAGAATGGATATTACAGAGATGATTGTGTCACCAGCCTTGATGCTAGAGAAACTATTGTTAAGATGAAGAGATATACTTGAGATTTTGCAAACCTCTTTGTAACATATGAGACATCAAACAATTGAGGTAGCACTTGGAGTGAGCTATGCATGGACAAGGACAGAGCATCTTGTGAATTGAATCCTGGATGATGAAGAGACATTCGCCCTTGTTGAGAGCGTGGCTCCTGTCCGAACATAGAGTTTGGCCAAGAAGGAGCAGGTAATTGATGATTATGCTTTGGCCATGCTCAGTTGCAATATGTGCTTTCTGCAAAGGTGTTTTTGGGTTCTCATCCAGTGGCACTTCCGCCATGGCCTTTGTTTCTTGGTATTCTTGTCACTTCCTCCATAATGGTTCTTTGTGGGGTTGGTGGTCTTGTGGTGACTTGGATATTAAACGCTTCTAGGCATTGACCTGTGTCATTCTACATTCACTTGGAAAGGCTTGAGAGTACATGCAAGTCACATGCTTGAACCATAATGAAAATGTCCAGCTAAACAAGACATCGCCACCCTGAATCCCTTAGTTTTGACTTGATGCATATCACCCGCACTTGGTCATCATTGCTCATGGGGTGTGTTGGCCTTTGCTTCTTTTGGTATTATTTACACAATCACAAAACACGGTGTTTATTTATGTACATGTTCATGAAACCATGTCACTCTGTGAGGATAAAAACCAATTGTAGAACTCAGGATTGTACTCGAGTGTGACACACATATCTAGCTTCTGTGGTAGCCTACTTAGCAATAATAAATATTTGGCAACATCGAGTAGCATGGTGCCTTGTCCGAGTCTACTGGAAACATGTAGCTCCTCCTCAGTGAGAACTTTATCAATCAAAGGGCTCTCTAGGCTAGTTCTAGCTAGGTCCATACCCCGAAATGTAGCTAGAACTCAAAATGAAGTTGGTGCCACATAGGTCAAGTCTCTTTGGGACCGCCATTTGGCCAATTGCTCCTCTAAGACTATCATGATTTGGGCTCCAAGTTCAGCCATTGTAGCTTGGTTTTCAAACCAACGTTTTTCAAATTGGCTTCTACCCTCTGATTGTCGCTTTAGTTGCTCTATCTCTAAGAGATTTGGCTGGCAGAGCATTTCATTAAATGTCACGATTAAGCATAGTTTGTCAGCCTCCTCGTCATAGATGAGTCGCATGCGTTCATGTAAGAGCTTGTCATAATGTCCGTCAAGATATTCTTGCTCTTCCCACGATAGCGGATAAGGCAAATATTCCTCAAGCTGCTCCCTAGGGAATGTGCCCATGTCTGCATGAACATAGACACGTGCGAATAATTTCAGTTTAGTGTCCCACTTGGTCAAGCACTTTGCCGCATCTCTATGTTCTATGAGGGCTTGCTCGGTTGCTATCTCATGCAAAGTTCTAAGGGTTTCCTTAGGCTTTAGCATAGCTGTGGGCTCACGCCTAGATGAGCAAGATTGATCAATGCTAGGATTGCTTATGCCTTCGAGGTTTTCATGTTTCTCCTGAGGCTTTATGGTAGTTGTGTCATGGTTCTCCTTGGATGTGACCGGTGTGGTCTTAGCATCCTATTGTGACAGTGTTGTATCCACTCTTGATTGATCAATGCGAGTTTCTCTATCAGTGGATTGAGTGTCACAAGCAACAGTTGGCGGTAATTGTTGCTTTGATTTATCAGAACACATGGATGTGTCTGAGATTTCACTGATGTTAGGAGAGATGGCAATGGGTTTAAACTAGACGCTTTGTTCATCATCTCTTCAGTACTCTTGGTCCCAATCTTCTTGTCATCTGCAGTAGCTTGCAACAGTCATTGTTTTCGTTGTTTTCTTCTCTTTCTCTTGGGCACTAAAGGTGTATCCTTTAAGGACTCAGGATCCTGAACTAGGTCAGTTGTTGATGTGCTTGGTTGGGCCTTAGCATTCTCTTTCTGTGGCATGTCGTCATGGGATTTTGCTATGGCCTCACTAGGTTGAATAGCCTTGCTAGGTTGCGAGGGTTCAACTACCTCTCTTTTTGGAGAGTCTAGTTGTCCAACTAATTCTCCTCTGTTCAGCCCCGCATTCGATTGCATTGACAGTTGCTCTTGGTTAGGTATTTGCTCTAGATTTTTGTCCTTATCTATTAGAACCTGTCTCCATTGCTTCTTGTCAAGGGGAGTGTTGTGTTTAGAGCTGTTGTTCTCTTGGCTCTGGAGGTTTGGGTAACTCTAGTGTAGAACCATGAGACGGTTTAGGGTTTTTGTCATGTAGGCTTGGAAGAAACCAATTGAAGAAGTCAGGGTTGTATTGATGGGAAGCATAGAGATCTAGGATTGCAGGGTCTTGAGTGAGACAGAAGACATATGCACTGACATCAAGTACCATGCTCCCTACTCCTAGCCTGCTAGCCACATGTAGATCTTCTTCTAGAAGCACTTTATCATACAAGGGAAGTTTTTGGACAGTGGTAGAAAGTTGGACATCATGGGCAGTTGCCAACACTCTCAATGAGGTCGGGGCAACGTACGTGGAATCATGTATTGATGTCCAAAGGGCTTTCCTTTGCTCAGCAAGTATCATTAGTCGGTGGCCAATTTTGGCTCCCAAACTTTGGTTGGAGTACCAATTTTGTGCAAAGGTACCTTGTCCTTTCCCTTTTCGTTTGATTGCTTTAAGCTTTTCCTTGTTTATCTCACATAGAGCTGTATAAAATGAGGGCATCAAGCGCAATTCTCTAGCCGTGGCTTTTGGGATGTCCTTCATGACTTTTTCAACAATAGCTGCATAGCAGAAACAAACATGCTGTTGCTCATACCAAGTCAGTGGTTCAGCTATGAACTTTGTGTGCTCTGGTGTTGGCCTTCCGATGTCCACATGGATGTATGCACGTGTGATGGCTGTCAGCTTGTGATCAAGCTTCACCATGCACTTCATCTCTGGTTCATTGGTCAGATGCGCCATTTCTTTGGCCAAGTTTTCGAGAGATTTATCCTCAAGCCTAGGCTTTAGGTGCTTTGGAAGGATTGGAGGTATCAAGGATGTTTGTTGTGACATCTCTTCCAAAGATGAATTGCTAAGGGCATGTTCCGCAATGGGTGTTGTCACGGCCAAAGATTGTGACTACTGTGGTCCCTGATTGGAAGTAATGGTGGCTAGTTCAATGGACTGGCTACCATTGGTAGACTGCGGTGTTAAGTCCTTAGGCAGATCAGAAGTGGCTGTGTCTTTTGTTGCCCTTTGCGCATTCACTTGTGTAGGTTGAGCAGCGGCATGAGGCTGCTGCTGCCGTGCTTCCCGTGTCCATTTAGGTGAAAGAGGATGCAAGAGATTTGGGACTCCTACGTGGGCTTGGCACTGACTGGAGAATTTGCTCGTGATTGTTAGATGATTATGTCATTAGCTTTGTTGAGCAATCAGTATTATTATGAGCAATGTTGTGCCTATGGTGCTCATTATCCTCTTGGGAAGTCAAAGGCTCCTTGGGCACTAGTGGACCTTGTGCACGCTCAACAGTTACCTCTGATATCTGCTTGCTAAGCACGCTAGGCTGAGGATCTAGTTTTTGATAGGTCTTGTTTGGTTTCTTGATTTCAATCGTGAGGGGCTCAATCACTCCAATATGTTTGGTTTGAGACTTGGATTTTCATTTAGGTTTCCTCCTACGCCTCTTTGCTTTTGACATAATTTGGGCTTCTAACAGAGGTGGTTTAGTAGGGGGTTTTGGTACCCAAATCCATCGATTGCCTGCATCATACCCTTGAGCATGAAGCAATGCCTTGGATATCCATCGTGGCATTGTGCTAGCTCTCCATTGATGCCTTCGTCTATAAGGCTTGGGCTTCTTTCGTGGTCTTCTATGATATTTGTAAGTCCAAACCCTATCCTTGGCCTTGTCTCCTAACCTTTTTGTTTCAAGTATGGCCTCACTCACTGGTTCTCTCCATTCAACCTGTGCTTGTATCAACTCTTCCCACAACTCCTTACTCTCATTACTAGGCTTGCTTGGTATGTTAGAATGCTCCTTGCCCTTCCCTTGAGGTTTGGTGAGGTCACCCTTGCTAAAAGTCGTGATTATCCTCATACCTGGTAGTGTTAGGTGTATCCTCTATGCTATATAGTCAGCTTCACACTTCGTTGCCTTTTTGAAGGGCCTTCCTAGGAGGATTTTCTTTCCACAATTCTTGCTATTTGGAGGAACATAGAACAAGATTGGCAAGCTTTCTGTTTCAATAGTTACAAGGATTCTACACTTCCCTAGAAGTGCTTGTGGGTGTTCCCCGTAAGGATTAAGAGTTGCATCAGTTAGTTTGAGCTCTGGTTAACCTAGTAGAGTCCATGCTTCATAAGTCAAGATATTGAAATCTACTTCTTCATCAATGAGAGCATCAACACTTGTTAGAAATCAAGCTCACCGTCAGTGTGTCTTTATCTATGACCAACATCTATGACAGCTAGTGTGTGCAGCTGTCTACATGTGACTACATTAAATAAGTCGGGTTAGTAGTCAGTTAGTGACCTGACTAGAGTTAGTCTGTCTAGTCTACATTTACACTAGGTCACATTATTATTGTATAGTGTGTGCTTTTCAGTTTGAGTGTGTGGAACATGAAGGAATGAGCTTGAGAGCCTGAAGGCTCATGGATATGGTGTTTTCCCTGTCTCTCTCTCCTCTTTGAACATGGTATCAGAGCTTTGCCAAGTTGAGCTCTCTGGAGCAGGAGGGAGTCAAGAAGACTCAAAGAAGTTGAAGAACAAGGTTTTCTAAAAACAAGAACAGGCTGCCATTACTCTGTCAAGGTATGCATTTGCTCATTTTGGACTCCATGCTTTATCACAGTGGTTGAGGCCTTTCTGGGAGCCTTGGTGGGCATCCTTGAGCGTATGTAAGTGGTCATTGAGCCTCATGATGAGGAGGACCAACTGTCAACAAGGTCTGGAAATCTGCGTGAACTACGCCTGTTGATCTGGGTGGACTGCAACTTGTCAAACTTCAGTGGGGCACATGGACAAGACTCATAGGGATGTATGCTCACTCTTGAAGGTATCTGAAGTGTACAAGAGGTAAATGCTTGTGTGGGAGCTCTGTTATGAGCTGGAGTAACAAACACAGACCTGTAATCAGTTCTGAACTGCTGTAAATATGAATGGACAGCATGCATTCAGTCATTATTGACATACAAGAGCCTTGTACTACACTTAGAAGGCATCTTGTATACATTGCTCAGAATACTCAGATCTAAAAATCATTGGATCAAATGTCTTGGAGATGAGATTTCTTGCTCAAAATACTCATATCTAAAAATCATTGACAGGCTAGAAATTGTCATACACAGTCAATGACAAGCATTGTGTATTACTGAAGCAATACAGGTCATCTTGGGGGTTCCATCATCTATATGCACTGACCTATACATGTTGAATGTATGGATGATTGAAGCAAGCAATGAGCATCATTGAAAACTGAATTCTGGAGTTGAAGTAAATGTAGTCACACTGTCTTGGTTAATTACAAACAGCTCATGAAGTTTATGCCATTGGTCAATGAAGACAGGTTGTCTATGCCTACTCAGATGCTCATGTATTGAACTTGCCACTACAAAGTAAATGTATGACATGGTCGAAAGACATTTTGGAGCTGCTTGGAGCTTGGTATGTTGAATTTTGGTTGACTGCAACCTGCAACTAAATTTGTTGACACTTGTATGTGCTGGTTATGCACTGTTCTGTGCCTCTATGCTCATGTCTTGACTGCCAAATGTACTAGCAGCTACCTGGGAGATTTTGGAATATGTATGACATGATTACCACTCAGTTTTGGACTTGAAATTGCTGCTGGTTATTCACAATTCACAGTTTTCAGACTGCATGTATGTACCCTGGCAATGAGGTACAGAAGCTTAAGCTGAAGCAAACACATAGCTTATGTATTGACATTTATATCTATAGTTGAGACCACTTGTTTGTGGGTTGTTTTGGGGTGTTAGTGGGCTGAAATACCCTGTTTTTTAATGCAATTTAGTGCAGAAAACTATCATAAACTGTTACGGACTGAACTTGGTTAGTCATACTTATTGGTCTGCAGGGAGTCATAGACAGTCTATTGCATCATGGCTAATGCACATGGGATTGACAATATCACTCAGATAGTTGGAGAGAAGTTGGATAACAAGAACTTTGCATTATGAAAATTCAGAATGAAAAACTTTTTGGTTAGCAGAGGTTATTGGGATCTATGTACAGGAGATGAAGTTGCTCCTGAGTTGCCTGCACACAATCCAACAAATGAACAGAAAAGAGCCTACAGGCTATGGAATGAAAGAGCATGCAAGCTGTTGCATTGGTTTTCTTTATGTATATCTGATGCTATGGTAATTCAAATCACTGGATGTGAGACTCCGAAGGATGCTTGGGACATACTGATTAAAAATTATGGAACCATGACACATGCAAGGAAGATCCAATTGAAACAGCAGTTCAACAACGTGTCTAGGAATGGCAAGAGCATCCAGGCGTATACCACAGAGATTAAGACCATGGCTGATCAACTTGCTACTATTGGCTCAAGTGTATTAGAAGATGATATGATTGATGTTACCTTGAATGGCTTAGGCAAAGAGTACAAAGCTTTTGACACTTCCATTTCTATCAGAGAAGAGCCCCCTAGCTGGGAAGAGCTACTTGCTTTGTTGCTGCATGAGGAAGTCAAACTTGGTTTGAATACATATTCCAGTGCATCTTAGAGTAGAGACACTGTGTTATACTCTAGCCAGCGTAGCAGAGGATCCAGAGGTCGTGGTTCATTTCGAGGTCATGGTGACACTCGTAATGCTTATGGACAGCAGCAGCAACAGAGTAATTGGCATGGTGCAAATACATAAGGCCAGCGTGGATCTGGTGGGTTTAGAGGCAAGGGGAGATCACCCCGAGGTAGAGGTGGTGGATCTGGTTCATGGCAGTCATTTGATCAGTCCAACATGGACAAGGATTGCCATTATTGTGGCCGGTATGGGCATATTGCAAAGGATTGTTACAAGAAGCAGGGAGATATGAAGGCAAAGGGCAGACAGCATGGGCACTATGCATCTTCCAGTGGTGCTCATGATGAGCCAGTTGATAGACTCTTTGCCATGTAGCATGTATCTAAAAATGCATCGAGACATGATAGAGATGACAGATGGTACATTGACTCTGGAGCGTCAAACCACATGACACCGCATGGAGAGTGGTTTGATGAGATGGTTGCAGGTACACATGGTCATGTATATACTGGGGATGACACCCAACATGACATAAAGCATAAAGGGATTGTTCCTCTTATGATGCCTGATGGCAAGAAGAAAGGCATGTATGATGTATTACATGTACCAACCATAACAAAGAATCTGTTGTCTGTGGGTCAAATGGCAGAACAGAATTTGCAAGTGAGGTTCAACAAAGATGGATGTTTCATTGAAGAGTATGGAAATGGCTGCAAGTTGATTGCCAAGGGCAGAAGGGATGGCAGGATGTTTACATTGGATGCGACCATTTCGGGACTCAAGGCAGCCATGTTTGCTCATGATGAGAGTGCCATTCAGGATGTAGAGATTTGGCACAAGTGGATTGGACATGTCAATGTACAAAAGCTGAAATCTATGGAGCAGAAAGAAGTAGTACTTAGATCACCTAAATTCAAGTATAATGATTTTGGTCATGTATGCCCTGCATGTCAGTTTGGGAAGCAGGCACGATTTCCTTTCATGAGACATGTAAAAAACAGCACTAGGCCTTTACAGTTGGTGCACTCTGATGTTTGGGGTCCTTCACATAATGCTTCTTTTGGCAGTGCACGGTATTATGTCTCATTTATTGATGATTTCAGCAGGTACACTTGGCTTTATATTTTGAAGCATAAGGATGATGTGCTTGATGCATTCAAAGACTTCAAGAAACATGCTGAAAATGAATTGGACTGTTACATATCATGCTTGAGATCAGATGGAGAAGGTGAATATGTCTCAAACTACTTTGACAGGTATCTTGCTAAACATGGGATCAGAAGATAGCTCACATGCAGTTATACACCGCAGCAAAACGGTGTTGCAGAGAGGAAAAACAGGGATTTGATGGAGTCAGCTAGAGCTATGCTGAATGAAAAATGTCTGCCAAATGGCTATTGGACTAAAGTAGTGGTGACTGCTGTCTATGTGTTGAATCGAACCCCTATAACAGGGATTCATGATGTCACTCCGTATGAAAGACTGTATGGTCATAAACCTGATATTTCACACTTGAAGGTATTTGGCAGCATTGCATATGTGCATATACCGGATGAGAAGAGGAAGAAATTGAATCCTAAGGCAGTGAAAAGTGTGTTTATAGGATATACACAAGAACGGAAAGCTTATAAGTGTTATGTACCTTCTACGCATGAGACACTCATAAGCAGAGATGTGGTATTTGATGAGTTAGCATCCTGGTATGGGAATCCTGTTTGCAGTGCCTATTGATGGCTCACCTAGTATGAGTCATGCTGAAAATACTCCTGCAGAGAGTACTTCCATGAGTGGTCAGACAGGTGATGTATCATCTACAGTGAGTCCTTGGACAAGATGATTACGGAGTCGCACTACTGCATCCACTGACACGGATATGTCAGTGAGGGGGAGAACAGATAAGGGAAAAGAAAAGGTTTTTGAAGATGTAACAGGTCCACTCACTGCAGGTTATGATTCATCTAGCAGTGACAGCTTAGACAGTGAATTGGGGATTTCGTCTATTATGATGCCAGGTGCTAGGCAGAGCCGTTATGTGCCGCCTCATGAGAGGCAAGCTCACAGTGAGCCACATCTCAGGAGATCAGAGAGGGTCAGACGACCTGTTGACATGTATACTTATACTGGATATTCAGCCCGTCATTATGCTTATATGACGAAAGTAACAGGTTTTAGAGAACCAAGTAAGTTTGATGAGGCAGTTGCAGATGAGAATTGGCGTGCTGCTATGGATGAGGAATATTCAGCTTTGGTTGAAAATGGTACATGGGATTTGGTACAATTGCCTGAGGGCAAAACACCTATTGGATGCAAGTAGGTGTATAAGGTAAAATGTAAATCAGATGGATCATTGGAAAGATATAAGGCCAGGTTGATTGCAAAAGGGTATGCGCATCAGTATGGTCTTGATTATGAGGAGACCTTCAGCCCTGTAGCAAAGATGGCTACAGTTAGAACTATGATTGCTTTGGCAGCAGCTAGAGGTTGGAAACTATGGCAGATGGACGTAAAGAATGCATTTCTCAATGGAGAATTACAGGAAGAGGTTTACATGGAACAGCCTGAAGGCTATGTACATCCAGAATTTCCAGCACATGTATGTCGGTTGAAAAAGGCATTATATGGGCTGAAACAGGCACCCAAAGCATGGAATGCTCACATAAGCTGTTATTTGCAGCAACATGGTTTCCGATTGGGTGATGCTGATCATAGTGTGTTTGTAAAGAAGATAGATAATGGCTATGTTTTCCTAGTTGTCTATGTTGATGACTTAATCATTACAGGAGATGATGAAAATGGGATTACTGAAATAAATACATGTTTACAGGCTGAGTTTAAGGTCAAGGACCTTGGAGAGCTAAAATATTTTTTGGGGATTGAAGTTGTCTCTACACCTCAAGGCATATGACTGCTACAGAAGCAATATGCTCATGACATGTTACAGAAATATGGTATGGCTGATTGCAAGCCTATGGATACACCTTTGGAGCAGAATGTCAAGCTACAGATTGATGTTGGGACAGAGATTGAGAACGTTACTATGTACAGACAGATGGTAGGCAGCTTGATCTATCTCACGATCACTAGACCTGACTTGAGTTATGCTGTGGGGCTGATCAGTCAGTTCATGCAGAAGCCTCGCAAAGCACACTTGGATGTAGTCAGGAGAATTCTGAGATATGTAAAGAGTACCACAGATCATGGGCTATTTTATGCATATGGGAAACCCCTTAACTTGATGGGGTACACTGATGCTGACTGGGCTGGTTGCACGTATGACAGGAGGTCAACCAGTGGCTATGCATTTGGATTGGGTAGTAGCATGATCAGTTGGCAGAGTAAGAAACAGCCTACAGTTGCATTGTCTAGTACAGAAGTAGAGTATCATAGTGCGGCCTTAGCGGCCTGTGAAGCTAAGTGGTTACAGAAGTTGCTGAATGACTTGGGACTACACTTGGACAGCAAAGTCAAGCTATACTGTGACAATTTGAGCAGTGTTATGTTAGCAAGCAATCATATTTATCATAAAGATCAAAACACATTGAGGTTCACTACCATTTCATCAGGGAAATGGTTTTAGTAGACCAGATTAACTTGGAGCATGTGAAGACTGAAGACCAGGTAGCAGACATCTTTACCAAATCACTTGGTAAAGATAAGTTCATTCACTTTAGACAGCTACTTGGAGTGATGCAGATGATTTGAGTTTTGTGTTTGAGCTTGAGGGGGAGTGTTAGAAATCAAGCTCACCGTCAGTGTGTCTTTATCTATGACCGATCTCTATGACAGCTAGTGTGTGCAGCTGTCTACATGTGACTACATTAAATAAGTTGGGTTAGTAGTCAGTTAGTGACCTGACTAGAGTTAGTCTGTCTAGTCTACATTTACACTAGGTCACTTTATTATTGTATAATGTGTGCTTTTCAGTTTGAGTGTGTGGAACATGAAGGAATGAGCTTGAGAGCCTGAAGGCTCATGGATATGGTGTTTTCCATGTCTCTCTCTCCTCTTTGAACAACACTATGCTCTCTTTTTGCAGTGAGTTTGACCCTAAGATAAGCAGGTGGCACTATGTCTTCATCTTCCGGGTCTTGGTTTATAGCTTCAAGCCTTCTAATACATCCCTTTGAGTCCCTAACTGCACAGTCAGACGTGGATTCTCTACTGAGGTCTTGGGTCGTCTGTGCAGCGCTGCTCAAGATACATCTATCGTCAGGACTGTCATGTCTAGTCATCCTCGCATTGATAGCTTGATAATGTTGCATTCTGCTTCGACTAGACGCAGTTTGAACACAATGTACATGTGTTCTTGTGGTGTGGCCTTTTTGCCCTTGATGGTTAGATTGGCTTTGTTTGTCTTTGTTTGGGTATGGGCTTCTGTTTGCTGCTTTGCAAGTGAAGATCTATGCTTGTGTAGAGCCATTACTACACTAGGGCCCAATCCGGAGGACCTGTTGCGGCGCACGTTTTCTCTCTAGCCTACCGGGGGAGGTGCGGAGAGAGCCCCCTCTACAAGGGTCCCGGGGGGGGCAGTCCCCCCCCGGCCCGAAGGGCCGTTACAATAAATACCATGCATGATTGGGAGGACCTCTGGTAGCTAATTTTTGAATTATTTGCTGTGGATTTTAGCCTAATGATAAATCTATGATGTGCCTTTGGCTCTATACGATTTTTGGAGTCTATTTTGGTGGTGGCAACTTTGTTTCTGGCCAAAATGGAATTCTGGAAAAAATTTGGGCCGAGTCCGACCGAGTCCCAAATTCGGCCGGCGGAGTGGGCCAAAAGGGCCGAGTGGATCTCTCGGACAGGCCGAGTCGATGTTAGGGCCGAGTTGTTTGGACTGAGGGTCGAATGTGAATGGGCCGAGTCAGTCGGTCGGGCCGAATGAGTCTTTGGGCCGAGTCAGCCAGGCCGAGTGTCGATTGCAGGGTTCGGCCCAGAATGGCCATCACTCGGACGGGCCGAACGTGGTGCAGTTTTGGCAGATTTGATTAATAATGCTTCGTTTTTTATGATTTTGGTCTTGAGGGATCACACAAACTTCCAGAATGCAAGAATAGACATGAATGAAGGATTCTATACCCCTGGGATAGCAATTATCCTCCAAAGCACAAATCGGCAAGCCAATCAAACCCTCTTTTCCTGTTTTGACAGCAGAAACCCTAATGCTTATTTTCTTTGTTTTTCTTTGTTTTCTCCTACTCTAATGCATCCAAATCACAAAGTAAATACCTACTCTACTCCATCTCACAACAAAAACCTCAAAAAAGCAAAAAACCTACTTGCCAAGGAGATCGAATACCATCTTCAACCCCTTCACTTCCTACCTATCTCAAGCACCGGTTCGGGGAAAACCCTACTTCAATGCTCGATGTGGAGCAGGCAAGCACTCAAGGCTTGAATCCGTTGGTCCCAGCAAACAAAACCAAAATTTGGGAGCCTTCGCTCAACCGCCAAGACCCATGGACTGCTTATTGCTTCAAGTGTTTCAAGCCGAATGCTAATGGCTACCTCTCACATAGCCTACGCGCTCTCATGTCTACTGGGTATAGTGAGCTTACCTTCATGCCGATCTAGTTGCCTCCTCTCCCTCACACTCCGGTAGCTCCACGATCTAAGTGCAAGCTTCAAGCAAGCTCGATCCTCCCGCTCCACGCTCCAATCTCCATTGTCGCAAGCAAGATAAGATAAGAGAATAGAAGAGAAGAAGAGAGGAGAAGATGGAGAGCGTCTCCACACCACGGTCCCTCACCCTCACACACTCACTCCCTCACACTCTCACACTCCCTCTCTTAAGCACAAGCTCAAGCAAGCAAGAAGAAGAAGAAGAAGAAGAAGAAGAAGAAGAAGAGAGCTACTTTTTGCCACACACAAGAATGAGCTTCTCATTCCACTTTTTGGCTTTTATACATGCCCTACTCCTCCTTGGGCGGTCATCCCCTTTTTACATGACAGACCATTGGCCTAGGTCCTCTTTTCATTTTCCTTCCTATCCTTCTTGCTTCTTCTCCACTGCCCGTCTATCTTTACAATTTGCACATGAGAGAGTCTGACACTCTTTTACAAGATTTCAGGGTGCGCCTTTGTATTTTAAAATGCACCTTTCCCCTTTTGCATTTGCCTTGGACTTTTAAGGTTGCCCTTGCACTTTTGGCCCTTTTCTCCTCTTCTTTCTTCAGTCGGGCTACCTTTTTTTCGCCTTTGCCCTGCATCTTTTTTATTTCCTTTTGCTTTCTTTGTGTTGGGGTTAATAGTCCCTCACCCTCACACTCTCACACTCCCTCTCTCAAGCACTAGTTCAAGCAAGCAAGCAAGAAGAAGAAGAAGAAGAAGAAGAAGAAAAGAGCCCCTTTTGGCCACACACAAGAATGAGCTTCTCATTCACTTTTCCACTTTATATACAAAACCCTAAATCTCTTTTGGATAGTCATCCCCTTATCCCCCTTTTTTACATGGCCGACCGTGGTCTAGGCCATTTTTCCCATTGTCCTCCTATCTTCCTAGATTCCTTCCTACTGCCCATCTACCTTACAAATTGCACGGGTGATAGCCCTGTGCTCTTTAAATTAAATCATGATGCGCTTGCGCTCTTTTACAAAAGTATTGACTTGTAATTTTTCTTGTGCGCATTTTTCCTTTATTTAGAACTTTTATGCACTTCTTGTGTTTCCATATTTTTCATGTCACGCCTTCGTCTTCTGTTTACTTTTGCCTTGGGCTTTGTCTTTTGCTTTAGATTTTCCACCTTGTTCGTCTGACGGTTAACACTTTTCTCGAGCCTAAGGTATAATTCGCTCATGCATAGGATTGGTGTGCCCGTGCTGGAGAGCGTGGCGGCTCATTCATTGCATGAAGTGGATTGGAACGGTTATATTAGGAAAACCATATCAACCAAGACACTCGACCTTGGAAGTAGACCACGGCAGGTGGAGAATCCGTAGCATCAAAGGGAATTGACAGGAAGAAGCCCTCGTCCAAGGCCGCATTCAGAGGGTACGGAGGAGTCTTGACTGCCCTTATCCCGAGAGGCTATAAAAGAGGCACAAGAAGGAGAAGAGGGATCAGATGAAACGCCTGGGAAGTCACGTCCTCATCACGACAAAGAGCCATCAAGTGAGAGGACGATTAATGAAGAAGATGGAGAGCAAGAAGCTCAATCCAGCAAACAGAAGGTGAAGACGCCTAAAAAGAAGGCAACGAAGAAGAAGTAGAAGGAAGAGAGGAATAAAAAAAAGAAAGCGGATCTACTTAAAGCCAAGGCTGAGTCAAAAAGAGCTACGAAACAAGAAGAGGAGTTGAGAAGGAAAGAAGAGGAGGACTTGGCACAAGTTGTGTACATGTCCATTAAACAACAATGCAAGTAGAAGGAACTAGCAGCAATGAGCTCGCCTGGGCAAGACAGGCCGGGAACCAGTGCCCAAGCGGCAAAAGACTTGCCTCCACTTGTCCCTAAAGGAAATGGCAAAGCCGCACTCTACCCGACCTCGCCTACCTTCTTGCCCACTACCCCAACCATTACTGCAACTCCAAGCACCCCAACCACAGTGGACGCCAACAACCTCAAGGCATGGGTGCTGTTCTTAGTCAATTAGGCATATACCCCAATGCCCACCTCCAGTGCGGGAGCCCCAACTATAGGAGTGAAAAGATCGATTGCTGCAGATACCAAATCTCAATAGGGACCCAAGCGACCAAAGGTAGATGCTATCACCACAGAGCCGCAGGCCAGAGACTAGGACGAGCATGCTAGGGAGCTCTATACTTAGTTGGAAAGGGCAAAGGAGAAGAAGAGAGTGACAATGATGATGCTGGAAACGGAAAGGGAAATGGCAAATGCCTCCCAACTAGAAAAGACTCACTAAGTGACCTTGCAACACAAAGAAATCCATGTGCTAAAAGCAAAGCTAAGGGCCAAGGAAGACGACAAAGAATAGTGGCAAAAAAGACTGAAGGAAGAGAACGAGGAGTTGGTCGCAATGCAAAGGGAATACAAGCTCTCGATTCTACAACATGTGGAGCTCAAGGTGAGAAAACTTCAAGACTACATGAAAGAGCTCGCCACACTGGAAGCAGAAGCAGAGAGAGAACAAGAGCAGAAAGAATGGAAAAGAGAGAGAGAAGAAGTAGAATGCGGAATGTAATGACAAAGGGAAGAACAAGCAACACTAGAGGAGAAGATTGGGCGCCTAATAGAAGAAAAAGAGGACCTTGTACAAAAATGGAAAAGGCAAGAGTCGGTGATAGTGGCACTATCACAAAGGCAAAGTGAGGGCCTGGAAGAAATGAGAAGGAAGGCAAGGGAATGGGAAGCCAAGAGTGAGAAGCAACTGAAGGATTTAGCGAGCCACTTGGCCCTCGTAGAGGGAGGCCGAACATTAGCAAAAGGCAGGGTAGGCGCTGCTCAAGCTAGCCTCGAAATCCAACAACATGCCTTCCTCAGCACAATCTTAGATGTCATACTCTCTGAGGAGGAGGAGGTAGTTGATGTGCTTAAAAGGAAACTAGAAATAGCCGGGAAGGCGATCAAAAAAGGGCTGTGCTCCCAGGTCCAAGATTCAAGTCTCAACCCGATCAGTCAAGATTAGTAAGAGAAATGGTTAGGAGCACGCTTGACACTAGAGGAGATTGACGCCTTGGAACTTTAGGAATGACAACCCCATGAGACAGGGGTAAGGTCAAGCCGTGAAGGAAAGCAACAAGATGAGGAGTGGATCCCACCACCCCCCTCACCACAACCAGAGCCCCCTCGAGAACAAGATGTCACAGTGGAAAGGAAGGCATAAGCAAAAAAGAAGAGGGCTTGAATGTTCAATCACGCAAAAGAGCTCAAGCACAACCACTTGCAATTTCACAGCTGCCCATCTCACTAGAAAGGGATTGCTTACCCATGAATTGGAATATAGAGCTGTCGATGTGGGAGCAGTGGAAAAATCATCGCCAACCCTTCGACTTCACCTTCCAATATCCAACGAGTTTGAGCAAAGTATTATCCACTGAAGCAATAACGGAGATAATCACCATGGGAAAAAGGCTTGGTGAAAGATGGCTCACTGAAAGAGAGAAAAATCTAGCAGCTTAGGGGATAGAATCCCCATATTACTGGGAAAACAAGGTTGAGGAGGTACTCCACATGGTGAAAGGCTACGAATCCCAACCTAAGTGGAGGAGAAGAGTCTGGAACGGCAACGTGGATGCGTGGATGTCGTTTTGTGACTCCCTATCCTTCGAATGGAACAACCCAACCTATCTACCATATCCTTGAAGGGTGGGAGTAGATTTTGACCCAGACATCCATGACCGATACAACTTCTCAAGGATCTACAATGTCAACACCACAAAACCAGAGAAGGCACTTGCCTTCACAGAACAAGATCTATGGGACTCCATGGCCCATTTCCTAATGGAACTATCCTCTTGCCCGAACCCTGCCTTTGTAATAACATGTAACTATATAAGATTACTCAGGACTCTCCTCAAGTAATCCCCCGCACTGGCAAAGTACCATCTTCCGCCACTCTTTTTTGACATTAATGCGGGAATAGATGGGTGCACCATGATTTGGCTAATGCTGCACGCTACTTTACTCCCATCCTTTTGCATGGCCCTTCTTGAGGACATAAACGATAGCCAATTTACCAAATGTAGCCATCCATTCTTGTCCACCACACCTCTCCATGTTAGAATAGGCCAAAAAGGGCATATACTAAGCATGTACTTCCTTAGCAAATCATTAAAGCCCCCAACTTCCCCATCCTGCGCCCGCGAACCCAGAAAATGAATCTGCCATCTTATAAAAAAAAACACATCTTATAAGAAAAAAATACAAGCTGCACATTGATCCCCTAGGGGTTCTTAAGTTAGGTGCGCTCGGTGGCCCCGGCCGATTGGCTCCGTTCCTAACCCCCTAGCCTCATTTTGATCCCCCATTTCCCATTTAGGGCACATCAAGGGCAAGATACACCCAAGGAGGTAACACTCGCTTGTGGTTAGACATGTCACCCTAAGCTCCATCCCACTAGCAAGCGCACAATGCACCCCCGACAATAGCACACACCCACAGGTAATGCACCTTTCTTTTCTTTCCAAGTACAACCGAAGCAGCCCCCCCCCCCCCCCCCCCCCCAACCAACTTCAATGACCCCATCATCCATGCAATGTGCTCCCCATCTTATAAAACATCCTACCATGCCGACCCAACAAACCAAGAGGCAGACGCAACAACCCTAATCAAAATGTGAATGAAGAAGCTCATTTCGAACAATGCATAAGAAGGTCACCACGCAGAGGGACAAGTGATGAATCCATCCAACACAATATTAAATTTCAATGCCAAATCTGCCCACCAGCCTCTCTCCATGACTACGGATCATCTCCAACCTCAAGGGCCTTTCAGGTCCATAAATCCCTCCAAGACAAGGGATCATCTCCAACACAAGGGCCTTTCAATTCCAAAAATCCCTCCAGTAGGTCCATAAATCCATCCTAGACAAGGGATCATCTCAAACTCAAGGGCCTCACAGTTCCATAAATCCCTCCAATACACCTTCCAACTCGACTTGTATACAAACTCAAAGAGCTACTTGGCTACTCCAGCAACAGAGTCCGATTCATCCCCCAACAAGTGCCATGGGACTGAAACTTAGCTAGGAGGGGGGCAATGTTAACCCTCAAAAGAACAAGCGAACAAGGTGGAAAATCAGGAAAATCTAAAGCAGAAGACATAGTCAAGGCAAAAGTGGAATGGAGAACGAAGGCACGCCATGAAAAATCGGGAAACACAAGAAGTGTGAAAAAGTCTTAAAACAAGGAGAGGCACTCAAGAAAAAGCACAAGTCAATACTTTTGTAAAAGAGAGCAAGGTGCATCGTGATTTATTTTCAGAGTGCCATGCTCTCACCCATGCAAATTGTAAAGGTAGATGGGCAGTAGGAAGGAAGTTAAGAAGATAGGAGGACAAAAGAAAAAAAGGGCCTAGTCCATGGCTGGTCATATAGAAAAGGGAATAAGGGGATGACCGCCCAAAAGGGATTTAGGGCTTTGTGTATATAAAGTTCAAAAAGTGAATGAGAGCTCATTCTTTGGTGTGTGGCAAAGTGGATTCTTCTTCTTCTTCCTTTCTCTTCTCTTGCTTGCTTGTGAGTGCTTGAGGGAGTGAGGGAGTGAGCTTGTGAGAGTGAGGGATCTTGGAGGTAAAGCCCTCCACCTTCTCCTCTCTTCTTCTTCTCTTCTCTTCTCTTATCCCTCACATGGCTATGGAGGATGGAGCTTGGGGGAAGGGGCTTGAGGATTCTTGAGCTTGCATCACGAATAATGGAGCTATCGGAGTGCTTGAGAGAGGAAGCATCTCAATCGAGCATCAAGGTAAGCTCACTACAATTGTAGAGGGATAGCGCGTCGACTATGTGAGAGGTAGCCATTAGTGCTCCCTCAAAACACTTGAACAATAAGCGGTCTGTGCGTCTTGGTAGTTGAGCTTCTGCTCGCCTCTACAAGCGTATAAGGTGCGTAGATACTATCAATGTAATAATACACAAGTGACGTAGGCACAGGTGCCTCTTAGACTCAAGAGAAGTGAACAAACTGCATAGAGAAACATATCCATTCTATATCTTGCACAACATTTATAGATTCTAACTTAGAAGGGGAGGCATCTGCAATAGCTATACTAGCCTATTTTGTAACTAATTTAGACAATCCTTAATGATATGATATTTTTGTCATGCTATACATGCAAAACATTTAACTCTCTTTTTTTTTCATGATTGTTTTGTGTTTTAAACAAGGGTGTTCGACTCTCTTTTTTTTTCTCACGATTGTTTTATGTGTTTCAGAAAAGGGTGTACATAGGTCTAGCTTTATGCCCCCTCAATGGAATAACCATAAACTTGGATTGGGGGGTTGCAATATCTTATGCCCATTTTTTACGACTAAGATACCATTAGTAAAATGTACCCCCCTTAAGGAATGAACGACTTTGTGCAGCTCTATCCTTAGGCACTCTTCCATAAGCTTTCTAAATTGCAAGGTGCCCATTCTCTTTCTATTCTCTAGGGATACCTTCTTTTTTATTTCAACAAGCTCCTTTTGTATCTCTATAATGATGCTGTAGTCAATCCCCTTGTGGGTTATGGCTATCTCCTGTCTGAGTAACTATACCACTCCTTTTCAGGAAGCCTATATATCCACCTATTTTTGAAGTTTTTAAAGTCTTGTGGTCAATTCCTTACATGCTCTTTCTTCCAAGGACTCCTCATCGATTAGCTCTATTAAGTTGCCTTTCTCTCTCCTTGCCTCTCTAGTATTTGTAATAGATCCTCCTCTTCATTAGCTTCCAATGGTGGGTAGCAAAGAAAGCGGGATTGAAACAACATGATTTCTTTAGTAAGGCCTTTATTTCCCTTTATCTACTCATAGAGGGAATTCCATCTTTGGCCTAAGGGAATGATATCCCATATTTCAAGAGCGTTATTCTTCTTTGCGGGCTGCAGCGGTGACAGAATGTCCCTCAATTGACCGAGGGGGGTCCATTTCGGTAGGTTTCTTCCAAGAGCTAGTATAGTAATTCTTCCTTACCAAAAGTATTCCACGCTAAATCCAGCTAAACAAAGGCCTATTTGTAGATATATCCCTCTCTTTTTCCCACATATGTGTAAACCGTTAGATGGCGTACTCTCTAGGCTAGTCTTGTCTCTTCTTCAAGGGCTTGTCTTATTTGGATGGATAAACTAAGCTTATCTATATCAATTAGGCACGTTCCCTCAAGTAACCGATCCAACGTCCAGGCCCACCAAATCACAAGCATAGGGGCCAAAGCACGCTCTCATTGGGCAAGAAGGGCGATGACAGAACTTGGCCATTAGAACTTAGGCGCTTCTTACCATTCTGATAATGTAACTTACAACCCTGGTGCAAGGAGGATGATAATGGCAGACCACTCGATATCTGACAAATAGATTGCATATAATGAACCTACTCGGTCCATTAATGTCATAATTATTTCCTCTATAGAAGCTACAAATAAATCAATTGAGTAGGTTATAGACACCCAACAGATATTGGTTTGAAAGCCAATACAAAATGCAGTTGTAAATCTTGTCGGGATAATCTTATTCTTTGAAGTTAACTCTCTCAAGGAGGCCCCTTTTGAGCGATCGATAGGTATGTGCACATATCTTAGGATGGCCTCCTCATCAGGAGGGGTGCTTGGAGCTCCCCCAACAAAGAGAGAAAAGGGTGAGACTTGCGCGTTCTCTAGCATTCGGGGACTAGTAGAAAGAACAAGTCCTTATGAGCAGGTTGGTAAAAATTTTCATAGATGTTGGCCACCTGAGCAACCAAAAGAATTTTGTTGCCTTGGGAAAGTCTTTGGGTATAAGACTAGCAACAAAAAAAAAGTTTGACAATTAAGCGCCTTCCATGAGCCCATATTTTCCAACAAGAGGGACGTGATAATATTGCCCTGCTAGGTGCACTATCATTTTGTGGCACTTTATATTGGATATCTACAAGGGTAAAAGAATATGGTATAGCCATATCAAGCCAAAATACGAAGAAAATACCTTAAGATTTATCAATGAGGGCCACTTTTCCACCTCATGGTCTATTTGAAGTGGGTATCTACTGCTCGCAGAGCCTGAGAGCCGTAATAGTACGTTACCGTTATTAAATCACCCCAGTGGGCCTTAAGGGGTACTTCATGGAATCCAACAATGGGCATATTAGGCTACCACCACATTTTTTTCATTTCTATAACGTATGGCTTTGATGCAAGATGAAAGAAACGTACAGGCACTGCATCCTTTTCGTTCATCTATTTTACAAAATTTTCATTATTGCTTTGCTTTGAATGAGGAAGGATGGCTTGCATCTTCATATACCTCCTCTTTGGGACTTGTGAACCATGTGGCTGCCGTCAAAGTTGTATTGGCTATCTTCTAGTATAACTTCATTTTCTCTTTTTAAGTGTAACCATGTGGCCGCCGTCAAAGTTGTACTGGCTATCTTCTAGTATAACTTCATTTTCTCTTTTTAAGTGCTCACGCCAAAGGTATATAACAAAGCTTATTAGGAGGAAGAAAAAAACAAACGCATCTATTTTAGTGGAGAGAGACTCACTTGTTGAGGGTTCTAATGAGTTATCCCTAAGGCCCCTTAGTGTTTAAGCCATGCTGGTAACCCAGCTAATGTAGGTTCCAACCATTATCATTGGACTTCCTTGATAAATCACCAATGGGGAGGATCCTCTTTCTCGTGATACCCTACAGGGTGGGAATCTATAATATTTAGACTCTCCATGTGAATGGGGGCAAGATAGTCCTCTTGTGGCATGCTGTTAACCTCTTCAATTTTACTTTACGAGAGCATAGGAGGTGTACCCCCAGGGGTACCATAGTAATAAGGTCCTGACCCACTGAAGGGCAACTTAGGCTTATCCCTTTAATTATTAGAAAATAGAATATTTGTTGAATAATCGTTTGGTAGGTCTATATGGCTAGCCAAATAAAGTGGATTATCACTAATACGTGTGGGTGGATCTTCCTTTACTGGCAGTCATTTTTCCCTCTTTAGAGTTTGACTCATTTTTGTCTTCTGCTATCTAGCTATATCAAGAGGCTGCTTAAATTCAAAGAGTCCCTTTCTAGTGTTAGGATTATTCATTCGACCCTCCCTTTTTCTCATAGATTGGTGCTAGAAATACTTTCATGCACACCTTTATTAGGAGAACATAGAAGAGAAATTAGAGGGGGGGCCCTCATATCATTGTGAATTAAAATCTATATGAGGGACCCATCCGCGAATTGTGAAATTTTCATAATATATGCCCTTTGCCCCTCGATAGTCGCGTGCCTTGGGCTAGCGTGATACCAAACCATTCTTAATAAGGCGATTGAACACTTGAATGTGTATGTATGGAATATTAGACGTTACACATTGTTATTTATATAATAAATAGGCCGTCTTTTAAAGGCATTACAACAGCTAATTCTTCTAGTATAAAAGTATTAATCCAACACTCAGCAGGTGCCATTTTTTGAAAAAGATTCTAGTCTAAGATGGTTACAATTTAAGGGCATATTATTAGAGGCATTCCTCTCGTTTGTATTATGAGGCATCATAAATACCTCCCCCCACCCCCCCTGTGTGCCTGAAAGTACAGTTCATCGTCAAATGTTAAACTACCTTTATTCGTGTACAAGGATACACCATCATTCTTTCAACATTGGTCTGCAAGGTCAAGTGTTAAAGAGGGATGTTATTAATTAACTTAGCACTTTAAGGCCTGTTGGTATACCTAAATAACAACACTATAAAACTGATAGTGAAAAATGCTAAAGAAAAAAAGTATATAGACTATTAGGTAAAGAACATCATTATTGGGTAGCATAATAGAAAAGCATCCCACGCTCGTGACTATTTGCTTAAGGGTATGACTCTGTATCTTGGCCCCCTCGGGTCCCTCCCTGTTGACAATTCAGATGTACTCGATTCTGTGAACAAGCAGGGACATAGATAGATAGGCAAGGCTGATGGGTATAACAATGCTCCATAAACCTTGCACAACTAGTCTTCTTTGTTTGAGTAGCATTTGTAGATTTCTACTTACTAGCAAAAGAGGAAGCTTTACCTTTACCTTTCTGACTAGTTATAACAGCTTGGTTTGTAGAATGCATAATGGGCCTATTTTACTTAGATTTGTTCTTCTTGTAGAGCAAAAGAGAAACCAACTCATCAAATGACAAAGCATTCAATTTCTATTAGATAGTTCACAGGATGTACGCCTACTCCACAAGATATACATTCTTCTCTCCTCTATAGGGTTAATTGAGAAGGGAGTACCATATAACACCTTACACATCAGGTGAACAATATTTTCAATTTTAGACTCTAGCAAGATGTGGAGCCCAGAAAAACTTTTATGGAAGGTTGACCATTACCTATAAACTCACCTATGTGATTGTTGCTTGTGGAACCCTAGAATAAACCGAATCATCAACCTATGTGACATAGGACTGTAAGTCCATTGAATCATTGTTTCATGGGATCTTAACCATGCATTAAGACCATGTGCAACTTCCCTCACATGCTTACCGTGCATGTAGAGTTGACATGCATGGGATATGATAGCAAGTTCAAAGTCAAAGTTTTGTGCTACTTTCGGCTCTCATTCTCCTTAATCTTCCTCATGTTTGAGGAAATTCTCCCATCCATGGTGAGAGAAGAATGGAGAGACACTCTCAATTTCGTGGAAACATGCAATTTCCAAAGATGAGAGGAGACACATGCGAGTCCAGTATGATGATGCAACTTAAGGGAGGAGTCCCCGCAAAGAAGTTACTTTTATTTATTCCCGAGGGAAAACGATAGGTTTGGAAAGAGAGGAATAGCTGTGCCACGTAGCTATGGTGGCTTCGAATCATGAGGAGGCTATGTGGGCAAAACACATTGCATGAAGGGAAGCCGGGATTGACCAGAACTCATCACAGTCCACAACCATACCTAGTTGCCTAGTGTAGGCTTTTAGAAGAAAAGTTTCTCACGCACACTTCCAGGAAACCAAGAAGGAAAGAGTCTGCAGACGGAAGAGGAGAAAGAAGCAGAAAGAAGCAGAAAGAAAAGAAGAAAGCAAGAAGAGAGGACAATACGCAGACAGTGAAACCCTAGAGGAGGAGATGTGGAGGTCTGCTAGTAGAAGGCTCTCGCCGCTTATACGGCCCGTCAGATCTCTTCATCTTCAGGCCTCCGTGCAGCGACCTGCTTCCTCCTTTCTGCGGGTTCGCTCTTCTGAGCATTATTTTGCAGTCGCTTGCTCTTATTAAATCGCACTTAGCAAATGGAATGTTGCTTTTTTGTGGTGACTGAACGGGGAAGATAGGATAGTAAATTCTGTATGCATTAGTTATGCGCTTGGTTTCTTGTTATTTTAGACGCTTAGGACTATGACAATCATCCTTAGTTTTTATTTGATGCTAAGATATGATCGATTGTGAACGTCTAGTCTTATCATGAGATCGAGTTGTTATGCATTAAGAAAGCAGGCACGGAAGATTGGTAAGACTCTAGTCAGCGTGTCCAGGCTGCAGTCGGTGCTGTTAGCTCGTCTTCACCAGTTGGGCCATTTTTTTAGTTGTATTAGTCTAGCATTTGTGGAGTTTCAAATCTTCTGCATCTGTTATATGTTTCAGCTTTGCAACTCGTAGTAGGATCCACGAGTGTGAAGATTTCTTAGTTATATATTACTCTTGAGGAAGATGCACGAACTCCATAAAAAATAAGACATAAGTTGCCCTTGTTTTAATGGATACCCTATTCTATGTAACAAGGCGTGCGTCTGGTAAAAGCATGAACCATATCATCCATTCATTTCATGTTGGACCAGAAGTGAGCACTCTGCACATTTTGCTTGATGATTGTATTAGGGCATAGTAAAGATGTTTCCGCTGGTGTTTTTTTGTCTAGCCAATAGTTTGTGGTGTGACAAGGCCATAAGCCAATGCCTTCTTAAATCTAGTGTTGAAAGATGTCTATTAGACAATTCCTTGGGCAAGATATGTCTTGTGAAGATGACTTGATGAAGAGTGTAGCAATGTCTGCCACATCCATGTGGGACTTGCATGCAAACAGCCCATCTACTATGTAAGCTTGTCCAGACCACAATCTACTCCTTGGAAGGCTGGTCAAAGAGCCCTTTCAGATGTCCTCCCGAGGCAAACCTAGAATAGATCAGAGATGTAACTTACTTGCTACCTTCTGTTAGGTCTACTTGAG
This sequence comes from Lygodium microphyllum, assembly GCF_053477565.2. NCBI lineage: Eukaryota > Viridiplantae > Streptophyta > Polypodiopsida > Schizaeales > Lygodiaceae > Lygodium > Lygodium microphyllum. The sequence goes on along the minus strand of NC_141146.1, from coordinate 52,494,967 downwards.
GTATGCCATGCTTGGAAGTCACTCACATGATGGTGAGTATGTTGCTTCATCTTAGGCTGAAACAAGCGCCGGAAGAAACTTTTTGAGGCGGCACCTTCAATGCCCTCGAGCTGGACTGACGTGTCATGTATCTCCTACAGGGAAATGGTTGAATAAGGTGTGCAGTAATAATGCAAAGTTGCTCCTTGGAAGGCAACCCATATTTTTGTATAGACTCAAAACAAAGACCTAGTGAGCACTTTTGCATCTACACACAGTTCTTCACAAATCAGACCTGTAAATTCAATTCCAGGCACTCCTTTGAGCATTCAACTTCTTTCCTTCCACTTTTTTCATCTAGAAGGAAGCTGTGCTGATGTACAGTGTATTGGCCACAAAAAAATGATGGCTTTCCTTTCCCTCTTACCTTTTGAATTGCTGCATGTTTGGTGAGAGTGAGTAGTACTTTTGCTCACTCTCTCCTTTCCTACAGTTTGAGCATGTGTGCATGTTTACATCATTGCATTCTCAGTGAGAGTAAGTAGTACTTTTGTTCACTCTCTCCTTCTCCCTTACAGTTTGAATTGCAAAGAATTGCTTAGTGAGCATCAGTGCATGTTTACATCATTGCACGATCAGTGAGAAAGTGAGTAGTACTTTTGCTCACTCTCAGGTTTTAAAAGTCTGCTGCAGTCCTGAGGTCAGACATTTTAAGTCGAGGTGTGCAAGTTGATTAGGGGTCTTCCCATGTGTGAAGGACAGAGAGAAAAGGCAAACAAAATATAGCTCTAAGAGTAGCACCATGTCGATCTTTTCACAAGATGAATCTACCAATGTTGGTGCAGGTGATATTCAAAGACTGGCAAAGAATTCATAGAGGCCAAAGAGAGAAGAGAATGCTCATATCTGATCACACATTGTACAAAGTACCCATAAGCCTTTGTACACGCTACAATTCCTGAGAACAGCGACAAATTATACTGCCAGAAGACAACTTATATTTATATTAGTGATATTTGGCAGTGACTAGCCAACCTGATCATTGGCCCCCTACACACAACATGGATATCTGCAAACGTCTGTGGGATGTGTGTCTGAAGCAGGGCCACTCGAACCAAATGTGGTGGACTAAAAGTCGTCTAGCACATTCCAGCAACTCACACAGAAAGTGTTTAGCCCATGTTAAAGAGATGGGATTTGATGCAGTTTTCTTTGTGTTCTTACACTGGCATTCTATTGGTTAGCCTGAAATGACAGGCTACCAATTCATGTGGATGTCTGCCCAGTGGAGTGCAAGGGACCATAGTATCCTGTCGGACTGACAGTTGGATGGCCATGTGACCAACTGACATGTCATCACATGAACCTGCTTCTGCCTTGTTTACTGGTCCTGGTTGCCTGCTTGGATTCACGCTGCTGCAGTGTATTAAGTGGGAAAGAGGGTCTGTGCCTGTCATATTTGTCATCATGGGTCTGGCGAACCAGATTTCTTCTCATGACATCTCTCTTACATTGTCTTATAAATAATACATTTTGTGTTTTCTATGTTTCTAGTTTCATTCTCTATTAGACATTTCAGTACTTCCTCTTTGAATTGGTACCTTACAAGGGATCTGCTGAATATACATCTTTGTGACTTATCAATGCAGGTTCTTCAAAATGTTGGGACACAAAACCAGTCAGTTAATACTGGTATGTTGTGTTACCTTCCTTTTAATCAAATTTCAAAATAATTTAGGTTATTGAGACTTTCTCTCTCTTATGTCTTGAAACAGCTGTTTGTTTTATGTCTTACAAGTTGAAGTCTGCTGCAGGTCTTCATGCTGAGAAGATTGTGTTGCGGTGTGATTTCACCTGGCACATTGACTTGTAGCTGGCTGGATTTACCTCTTCCCTTTTCCCTTATGCAGTATACTGACATATGAAATCGTGTGGTTTCAGAGGGGACCGATGGATGATACCTATGAGGCAAGGCTCGGTCAGGGCTTTTGCTTCTGGTCCTGGTAATAATCTAGGCTCAGCATAGATCCAGCAAACATTACTTGCAGAACAATTTCAATCTTAGCTTACTGTTCTTATTGGTGTTTCAGCCAAAACCGTTGACATTACAGTACCATTTATGGGTGAATCTGTAAACGATGGATCTATTTCGACCTTCTTGAAAAGTGCGTTAAGCTCTTGTTTATTAGTTTAGCATGAGTGCTTATGCATGCCTTTTGCCTGCTAATACCATTAGGAATTGGTTATCTTCAATGGTGCAGTAAAGTTTGAGATTAATAAGCTTCTAGCATTGTGCTGGTTTGCATGAGAACTAGCTAACCTTTTGTGTTGTGTGAAGAACCTGGTGATCCTGTCAAAGTTGATGAAGTTATAGCACAAATTGAGACAGACAAGGTTTATTACGTTTTTCTCTCTGTTTTAATCTTGATCTATTCTGGTGCTGTCAGAGACTTGATGAAATTCAGGTTTTAATTTCAGGTGACAATTGATGTTCGGAGCACTGCGTCGGGGGTTATTGAAAAGGTGCATCCGAATTTTAGTCTAGACACTTTTGTTCTACGTGAGGCTGTTCAAATTCTCAGCAAGGACCAGGCTACGCGATTGTTCAATGTATTCTAATGATGCGTGTGCGTTGAAACACATGAATACTAGAAGAAAGAGGACAGGCTTTTGTTTTTTGTATTCTTTGCCAAGCTGTTCTTAAGGCATCCAATCCAATGTGATATCCTAGATGCAGTGAAATACTAATTGAGCAAACTAACTGAGTATGCTAAATTTGGCCTAGTATAAATTAGCCAAAGCGATTTTTTTACTACAGTTTAATAGGTGTGCTCGTCAAAGGGCTGAACCAAAGTATCCTTAGATAAGTGGATAGTTGGATTGAGAGGCATAGCCAGAGGCCTTGTCTAATCCTAGTAATATTGATCCATCAATTGAAGAGTGTATTTCTGTTGTTACATAAAAGTATATTCCTCAAATCAAACTACATCTATTCCTAAAAGTAAGACAATAAATTGAGCTTTGTCATCTCAAATGTATTACAGAGCTTGGCTTGAACATCTGTTATGACAACAGAATTTGAGCCAATGATAAGTATGTGATTGTTATACAATAAGATATAGTTGATCCCTTGTGAAGTAATGTGGATATATAAGTTTAGGTCATAAGGGATTGAATGGTACCCATGAGTTTGAAGGAACCCATCCATCCTTTGGAACCAAGGCTGCGGTACTTGCTTTAGCCAATGAAGAGCTTTCTACAAGCAAAAGACCTTATCTTTTCGATTAGTAGAAAAAAATCCACGTGGTTGCTCCACATAGACCTCTTTCTCTAGATAACCTTTCAGAAAGGCACTTTTGACATCAATTTGATAGATTGGCCAACCGTGATGAGCGGCTAGCGCAACCAACAAATAGAATGATGTAAACTGCATGGTCGGAGCAAAGGTCTCTTCATAGTCAATGCCTTGCTTTTATCGAAATCCTTGCACTGTAAGGTGAGCCTTATGCTTGTTGAAAGTCCCTATTAGCCTTTAGCTTAGTCTTAAAGCTCCCCTTCATCTTGATGACTTTCGTTTGACTTGGATAATCAACTAATGTCCGAGTCTGATTGTGATTAATACTTCCTAGCTCCATGGCCTCTCACAATTGGGGGTGTTGAAGAGCTTTTACCAATTGTCCGGCTTAGAATGCGCTATGTAATCAATCGCAAACAGTGATGCAAATGAAGCTTGAGTTGCAAGTCGGACAGATCTTCTAGGGCTCTCTATATTGGAATCTGGTGGAAGGATTCTCGAATCTCGCATAGTCCATTGGTACTAGTGAGGTAATGGGTCTCACAGAGGACTTGTGAGCCCAAGAATCTATGAGAAGATCAAGAGCAAGCAATAGACACAACTCATAAGACATTATCTCCGATGGAATAATCTCAAGAAACAATGCAGAGTTTGGTGTAGAAGATTGCACAATATTTTTTTCATAATAAAACTACATCTGTTGTATTGTTTGTTTGAGGATTGAATAGACGATAGATTTTTGCTTTGGAGAAATATTCTTCAAAAATGAGATCAGCTCAGGGAGTGAGCTTTTTCATCTTAGCTGTTGGGTAATGAAGTTTGTGTGTGCGACCAGTAGGTTATGGCGGATGGAACTCCATGAGAGAGAGAGAGAGAGAGAGAGAGAGAGAGAGAGAGAGAGAGAGAGAGGGAATCTTGCACGTATACAAATCGAAGGAAATTGATTGATAATAACATGTGAGAAGTGAGATGAAAGGACAAGTGATAGGGCTTGAATATATAGGCTAAGGTATTCACTTACACCTTTGATCCTTATTTAATGCTAAGTGGTATAAAGGGTATTCACACCTAGATACGTAATTTTATACACAATAATGTGTGTCTACACATGAGAATAAATAAATCTAACAAAATCCACTTAAGGTCATGGGTGACTAAACTCGTAACATGAAACATATATAAAAGAAAAGGTAAGGTCTTACCTCGAAGAGGTATTGCATAATCCTGTACAATGATTTTGGAAAAGGAGATACAAAGAGATGTAACACAAGGCAGGTCATGATATGGTCTACCGACAAGCTCAAGGACTTGATAGAAGACATGGTTCAGAGGTTTGTGCGTGGCTCATAGATTGATCAAAAGCGAGTGTGGCTCAGAGGCACTAGGCAGATGACTAGAGGTCAAATATATGAGTATAGCTTTTGGGCTCAACTTAAGAGGTCATGCAAAAAGTGGTTATAACCTTCCTTGAAATATAGCTCTTTTGTGAATCGAAAGAAAATGAAATTAAAAGAAATATAACTTATTTTTTTTGGATTTAAATATGGGCACTGGATCCAAACAAATGATGGAAAGGGCTTAGTGAATACATAAGCATGACTAGTGTCTAATTTCAACCATGTTTATATATTCTAATTTTAGTTTTATTTTTTGAATTAATTTTTTTTTGCTGAGATAAAAATCTCCCCTCGATGTTGATTTGGAGAATATCATGATCAATGTTGATAGCTTGTGATGGCATTGCCAAGCATTGGATGTTTGGCGGGTCCTTTTTTTCATGTGATGTCAAAGGCGAGCAATCTCCAATACATTATCCGAGGCCTTAATTTAGTGGTGGAGGACTCCAAAATTAAGAGTCTCAAATTTCAATGAATAAATTTATAGAAGTTGGACTCAGATTGGAAAAGCCCCAAATTGTATATGAATATCTCTTAACAATCTAATGTTTTGAACTTTAGCTAAGCAAAGTTTAATTAAACTTCATTTCTGGGTTGTTGGCACTTCTAGATGAGCCAGAGGTGTACTGGGAGACCGTTCCAAGCGGGTAGTTGGAGGGTGTCACTAGGCAAGCGCATGCAATGGACTGGAGATTGATGCTCGGCTGTAGGTGAAGAATTAACATTGATTGGCAAGCAGCTTGGGCATAAGTCGTAGGGTAGGACAAAGTGCAAGATGATTAGGGTGGTGAGCTTTTGGCAAGGCGACGAATTAAAATAGGTCATACATAGGATAAGATACTAATGTACATGAGATGGGATGCAGATAGAGTGCTCCTTCTCTGCTTGCTCTTTCTCCTTCTTTTTCTTCTCCTCCTCACTGCTTTGTGGTAGTAGTGTCCTGAGTTGTGTGCAGATTGAGTTGACAGGACAGAAGTTGGCCATTTCCATTTCCATTTCCATTTTCATCTCCCTTTTCTTCTTCTTCTTCTTGTTGTTCTTCTTTAGAGTATTGCATATATACAAATTGAAGGAAATAGATTGATAACGATAGGTGAGATAAGTGAGATGAAAGTACAAGTTATAGGGCATGGATATATAGGCTAAGGTATTCAACTACACCTTTGACCCTTATTTAATGCTATACAAATTGAAGAAAATAGATTGATAGTGATAGGTGAGATAAGTGAAATGAAAGTAAATTGATAGGGCCTGAATATATAGGCTAAGGTATCCACCTACATCTTTGACTCTTATTTAATTCTAAGTGATGTACATGCACTTTTACAAAATAATGTGTTTACACACAATAATAAATAAATCTAACATTATTATCAAGGGTGTGTATGTATGTAGGACTCCCAAAGACTCTAAAGTGGAAAATGATAGGAGAGCCAAAGAATACCTCATACGAAGTCCTCTGAGGGATAGTTGTAGTCGGACACTAGTTGAGGATATATATTGGAGTGTTAATAGCCTCTACCCAAAGGTGCTTAGGAAGCTTTGGTGGTCAACATAGAGGGCGCCATGCTCATGATGGTCTAGTTCTTATGCTCTACAACTCCATTTTGGGAGGAGAAGTTGCTAGAGGTAAGATGGCGAGAGATGCCATGCTCCTGTAGAAACTCGAAAAACTCATGGGAGGTTAATTTGCCACTACTATTACTCCTCTTGTATTCTACACGTCAACCAGTTTGGTTATGTACTAGTAGCTCCCAAGCAAAAAAATAGGTACATGTGTCGGGCTTACGATTGAGAAAGTAGATCTAGAATGATCATCCACTATAAAAAAAAGTACAACGCGCTGTTCAAGGTAGCAGTGGATGACAACCCACAAAGATCAAGATGAATCAATCTAAGAGGCGTCTTAGCTCTATGTGGACTATTGAGGAAATGGGGTACAATGTTGTTTTCGGAGTTTACATGCTTTATAGATATCTCGAGATAGCTTTAGGCGTGAAAGGCCCTCAACCATTTGACGGCGCGACAACTCATAAAGAGTTGTATCCGAGATATCTTAGACGAAAATGTGAGAGACGCTCAATGTTTGTAGGTTGCCATGGAGTGGCTAAAAGCTGAAAGCGGTGGAACTCATAGCCCTCGGTTGTTGGTGTAGAAAGAAATTGAGTCATGGTACAGGCCACTAGGTTGTGCCTTAGTGTGAGCAATCACTAAATCAATCTAAGAGTCAAGGACTTCGATCGTGGTCCTTGTAAAGAAGACTACTTATCTTAACCGGCAAAGTTGTTGAATGGATAATAAAAGCCAGGGGACATAGTATATATCGTCCAATATAGCGTTATTTGAGCCCTTGTCAGTGGCAAAATTGATGTGACTATGAGCTTGAATCTTGACCAAGGAGTTATTTCTGACACAAACTATCCCGGTTGTAGGGGCTTGGGAGATGAAAATTTATGAGCCAAGGGTTATACGATGAGTAGCTCCATTGTCCATAATCCAAGGAGTAATTGAAGTACTTGGCTATGATGAGTGGGTCTCTGCAATCACCTCATCGGGAGGCAACTCGCAAATGTGGATGAGACTTGCATCCTCAATTGTCTCTATGGAGATAACGTGGGAATTTGCAAACCAATTTGATATGTTGTTTGGTGTTGAGAACAATGTAGATTGTGATGGCTGATTGGTGGTAGCGTGGGTCTTGCCTTGTAAGTATCCCTATTGATAGTTTCCACAACCATGTTTCCTCTATTGGGGGTTCGATTGGGGAGCGGGGATCTGAGACTTGAATTTAGGTGTTGTGACTCTTGCCTTTGATTGGCACTCATTGTCAAAGTTGCTAGTCATTTGACAATGCTAACAATATCTATTCTTTTTAAACACATTCTGCCACCCTGGTTTAAGAGATGACAATGTGTTTTCTTAGGTCTTACTAGCTTGGTTTTGATTTTGCTTTTGCTTTTGATTTTGATTAGAGTTTTGGTTTTGTTTATCCTTCCCTTGCTACCCCTTCGGAGAAGTAGCAACATGAGTTCCTTTGTAGAGGTCATACTATGAAATTGATGGAATAATGAAGCATAATGCAGTAGCTGAGACTCAATTTCATAGAATGTGAGCATGGTGGTTAGTGAGATCACTTGTTGCACACACTAGAAGGATTTTTGCAGCAGCTTGTTAAGGAACAATGTGACCTGATTATTTGAGAACTTTGGAGCCCCCATGGTAGAGAACTCGGCAAGAAGTTGCCAATACTCTTGCAATTTTACTTTCGGGATAGTCAGTGATTAAAATTTTTTGAAGCTCATGATCTAGATTTATGTGATGGGTGTCATGAGGACATGTATTCTCAAAACCTCACTTAATATGTAGATTTTTAGTTTTTAATCACATGTTTAATTAAATGTTATACATGTGAGGTGTAACTGGGGTTAGAGTAAATTTACGAGTTAGGGATTCGAGGAAATCATGGGATATCAATGGAAAAAGTTACTATAAGTTATGCCGCACATGAACTTGGTAGTATTTGGTGCCAGTTGTTGGCTTAGGTCATTTATTTGGCTACAAGTGTTAGTTGGTGGCACTAGAGAAGTGGTGTTTAATGGTACCTTACACCAATTTGATGGTCAAAGATGACGCAGGGACACTCGAGAATGGAAGTTGCCTAGCCGATTTAATTATTGGCTAGTCAGATTATTTTTTTGGACATCAAAATAATTATTAAATTAAATTTTAGTATTTAAAGACTAAAGATTAATATTTAATTATAGATAATGCTGAAAAACGATTTGGGAAGGGTGCCACTTGTCAAAAGTGTCCATGCAAGACTAAAAAACTTATTTAGAGGCTAGAGAGAGGCATTTTAGTGCATTCAGCCTACAAGAGAGGGAGGAGATGCTGTTGCTCTGATTTGCAGCCATTGGAGGACCTTTTGAGGTAGCTAAGGGCTAGAGAAGACCAATCAACAATAGGTGATAGCATCTACAGGCTGTTGAGACAAGGCAGTAGCAGTAAATGACTGATTTTTTTCAATTCTTTGCATCTACAAGCTGTTGAGATAGGATAGTAGCAGTAAATGATTGATTTTCTTCAGTTCTTCGCAAAAAAGTCGGAGTTTTCTTTGTTGAGACATGGTAGTAGCAGTAAATGGCTGTTTTTCTTCAGTTCTTCGCGAAAAAGTCCGAGTTTTCTCTCTCTTCAACATTCTCTCTCATTTTCTAGCCTTTCTACAGCCGTGCTTCATAGATTACGTCATTGAGATAACCAAAGGTGAGAAATTTCAAATTTCTCTATTGTAAAACCTAATCTGCAATAGCAAAATTTAGGATTTAGTAACAGCCTCGAAACGCATGCCAAAAATTGAAAGCTCCAAGACTTAGGTTCAACAGGGCTGAAGTTGTTTTCAGTCAAATTCAAGTGGAGTGACTAGCAAATCATTGAATTTGGGGCATTTTCCATCTCTATCAAAGTAGGTGAAGGCCAATTGATTGCCCGAATGAAGGGGCAAATTAGATTGAAGACTTGCTGGTCATTTTGGATAGCTAGAGGAGTTGGAATACCGAAAGGGATTGAGAGAATCCCATTGTACATCAACTTTTTCTTCAATTAAGTGAAAGAAATACCAAAAGGGATGCTAGTTTTGGGGCCAATAGGATGTCCATTGTCCAAGATTGTAAGTTAATTTGCATTTCTTAATTTTATAATAAATGTTGCTACTATAACCAAGTTGTAATTAGGGAATTATTGTTAGAGATTGGCATTCCTTAGACATGTAGTTTTATTTGTAAGCAATTTTTTGTAGTTTCAATAGGTAGGACACATTGCAGATTGATCGTACAGGTGACGTTAGCAACAAGTGGTAGGCAACATAGGTGCGATGTGACACGGTAGATACAATTGGTCAACTGTTGGACAATTGGCTGCATTTAATGCAGTTGACTTGCATTATTTATGGCATTTTTGTGGGTTATTTGGCCCAACCTCCATACACTCGTATAGTTTAGATCTCAGATTTCAAGATAGCTAATCATGGAGACTGCCCTTGGCATTCACAGAGAGTGAGATCTTCAAGGTGGAGACATACGTAGACATATACTTTATGCGTGTACACATATCTACATCCTCATACAACATTCTTCATTGTAGATTTTTTTTGCATTTCACTCTCTTCTCTCTCTCTCTCTCTCTTCTTTCTCCGTATGCTCTTTATCTTGGTCATACGCTTCCGTATTGCTTCACTCTGACATGGTATCAGAGCATTGAAGAATTGACCAAGGATGGACCTATGTGAAGAGGAGATTTCAGCGTGACACAAGGTTGTGTTTTCAGCGTTCAAGGGCGAATAAGAGAGTTGGTATTAGAACAAGGTTGAGGCGAGTGAGGGCGTGCAGGAAAGGACTGGATTTGCTGAAGCTGCTATTGATTTTTGCTGTTTGAGAAGGGAGAAGGCTCATTTTGGGCCTTCAAGTATAGATTTTACATTTTCATCGCCTCCTATAGGTGACGGAGCGGGATGAGCAATGAAGAGCCCTATCTCATTCATGTAGTCAAAGGGGGTGGCTTTGTGTATTTTGTGCAGGTATTATAGGTGGAGATGCCTTTTGAGGGCGAGACAAAGTTTCAGGTGATCATGGACTGAAAGGTGCTTGTGTTACTTGTGCTTCCATTAGATCAAAAGTTGGATGGTGAGAACTACTGCATTTGGCGGGTTATGATACTTGCCCTTTTAAAGCCCTATGATTTGGCGAAGCTTGTTATGGAGACTATTCATTGTCCTTCTTTGCGAGACGAGTCCAAACTCTCTTCAAGTGATAAGTTGGAGTTGCCAAAGGCTTAGGCACATTGGGACAAACTAAATGCTCGCATCCGCTTGTTTTTATTTATCTCATATGCTACAACTGTGATGTGTCATATTGAGCATTTGACATTGGCTCGTGAGATATGGTTGGAGCTTGATCAGATGTATAATCGCATGATCGCCATGAAACGAGTTTCTTTGGAAGTACAAATGAGGACCATGAGTGTCAACAAGTTATCTTCTATGCGGGAGCATATTAATAAGGTGAGGCAGCTTCAGATGATGGTACAAAACATTGGGAAGGTGATTACTTCTAAAGACATGCTGTAACTTTTCTTTCACAGTTATCGCTTCGTTTCAATGGTTTTTATTCTGCCTTGAAGACCTCAAGGGGGTCTAAGACTCTTCGGTAGTTTCTATGGTCTGGGATCAAGAGGAGTAGTTGAAGGGGACCAATGGTTCAAAATTTGAGGCATTGGTAGGTCTGTCCTCTTGGAGAAGGGGAATGACTAAAAGGAGGAGGGGAACTAATCAAAGAAGGACAAGGAAAAAGAGTCCACTTGTCACATCTATGATAAGATAGGTCATTGGAAGAAGGATTGCCTTGATAAGGAGAAGAAGAAAAATAAGAAGGAGAAATGTTCAAAGGATTCTAGAGCGGTGGCTACTCCCTCATTAGCTACTTTCCTCTACTTGGAGGTAGTTGAGGCATTGACCTTGAAGGTCTTTGATGTTGTACTGACAACCCCATACACTCGGGAGTGGATTGTTGGCAGTGGTGCCTCATGGCATGTGACTCCTTCTTTAGTAGGTGTTGCTCATTTGCAGCCTTTGCATGGCTAGATTCTCGTTGGTGATAGTTCTTCTCTCTCTATTTAGGGATGGGGTCACATGTAGCTTATTCCAAATGGGCAAGGTGATGTCCATACATTCGAGGTGCTTTATTTGTTGGCCTTGGGATACCATCTACTTTTGGTACACAAGATTTGTGCCCTTGGCCTCTTGGTCGAGTTTTATGTGGATTCTTTTCGAATTCTTGATTGTGGATCAAGTCAAGTCCTTGTTTCAAGTTATGAGGAGAATGGATTCTCTAAGTTGTGGTCTTCTTTTGCGTTGACTTCTTGTCTTACCTCTTAAACTCAGTCCGAGCTTTGGCACGCTCGGTTTGGCCACCTCAACTATGATTACCTTCGGATGGCTTTTAAGGGACAACTTGTTCAATGTTTACTAGATAGTGGTGAGCCAACAGCCTTGTGTATCTTGCATCTGTGTGAAGCAAACTTGTGATGCTATTCCCAGCAAGGTTGCGAGGTAGTCTTCAGCACTCTTGAAGCTTGTTTCTACCGATCTTTGTGGACCGATGAGGATAGAGTCCCTTAGAGAGAGCTTGTATTTCATGCTAATTGTGGATGATTACAGCAAAATGACATGGGATTATTTCTTGAAGCTAAAGTCAGAGCCTTCCTCCTACTTAACAGATTGGTTACTCTTTAAATAAAACTGATCTGGCCAGAAACCAAAGACCTTATTATCGGATAAGGGTGTAGAATTTGTTTCTAATGAGCTTGCTTGTTTTTGTGTAGATCATGGTATCTACGTGGAGTTTGCCAATACAAATATCCCTTAGGAGAATGACATATTGGAGTAGAAGAATCGCAGTGTGATCGAGATGGCTCGTACCATGATGAAGCATCGATAGACACCTCAATGTCTATGGACTGAGATTGTGGCTATTGCAGTCCACATTCTTAATGGATCCCCTACTTTTGTTGTTGTTGGTATGACTTATTATGAGGCATATTTTGGGTCTAAGCCAAATCTTTCTTATTTTAGGGTTTTTGGGTGTGACGCCTATATTCACGTCTTGAAAAACAACATGACAAATTTGAAGTAGCTTTCAAAAGATAGGTGTTTGTAGGCTATAACTCACAGTCTCAAGGTTAGCGATTATATGATCTCGTTAAGCAGGATGTCTAATGTCTACACGAACCGTGATGTTTAGTTTGTGAAAGTTTTAGTCTTAAAGGGGTGAGGAACACCTCGTTCTTGGAGATCCCGGTGATAGCTAGGTGCCATTGATTGGCCCTTCGGAGCTTGTGTCTCTTGAGGACTCTTCTTCAAATGAGGAGCTTAGTTCTCAGCCACCGGACTCATCGATTGAGCCCCAACAGATGGTGGATTATCTAGAGACTTCAACTGTTGGAGAGCGATGAGGTGAGATTCAGCCTCCTCCTTGTTGGGCATGTGACACTCCTTGTGATGTAGGGATTGAGGGGGTCCTTGAGGAGTGGCAGCCATAAGATGACACACAAGATTCTTGGAGGAACCATGCACACCTCATTGAGCTTGTGTATACTAATTATTGTTTGATGACTTGTGCCATGCAAGATCAAGAGCCCATCACCGTGAATGAGACTTTACGGCATGATCATTGGCAGAGAGCGATGGAGCAAGAGTTGGAGTCGATTAAGAGGAATGTCACTTGGTACCTTGTGCCAAAGCCTTCTTATAAGAAGATCATTGGAGTCGATTGGGTCTTCAAAACCAAGTACCGCAATGATGGCACGTTGGACAGGCACAAGGCTCGCCTTGTTGCTAAAGGTTTTGCACAGTGCCCAGGCATTGATTTCCATGATACTTTTGGCCCTATAGCTTCGATGGCTACTATTCGTGCTGTTCTTGCCTTGGCTAGCCATAGGAGATGGCCGGTCTATAAGGTGGATGTGAAGTTTGCCTTCTTGAATGGGGAGTTGAAGGAGGAGATCCGGTCAGTTGCTGGGCAGTCGATTGCAATTAATGCAGTTGACTTGCATTATTTACGGTATTTTTTATGGGCTATTTATTTGGCCCAGACTCCACATACTCCTACAATTCAGATCTCAGGTTTCTAGACTATTGATTGTGAAGATTGCCCTCGGGGTTCATAGAGAGTGAGATCTTCGAGGTGGAGATATACGCAGACATACACTTTGCACCCATGTACGTATCTACATCCTTATACAACATTCTTCATTGTATCTGCATCCTTATACAACATTCTTCATTGTAGATTTTTCTGCATTCTATTGTCTCTCTCTCCTTGTGTTTACTCTTTGTCTTGGTCATACACTTCCGCACTGCTTCACTTTGGCAATTACCACCCATCCATAGAAGGAAGGCTGGTTACAACGGGACCTATCTTGAGCTGCATAGCAGTTAGTTAAGTATGCCCAATGCTCAAACACTAAATCAAACTATTGAAGCTGAGAATGAAACTTAGATAATAAGCCTTGCATCATCTAGACAATAGCGGAGGTATTCCTAGCCTCTATGAGTGGACGACCTTGTATGGAACAAGTGCAAGATCAGGTTGGGGTTTCAACCCTTGCACAATATCCCATAGACTTGGACTCCCAAGTACATGTCTTATCAAATTTGACCAAGTAGCGAAGCTCAACACATTAAAATGAGTCTTAAAGGCTTGTTTGGCTGATGAGGACAAAGAACCATGAGGATCTGAGGTGTGATAAGGTGGATAAGGAGGTAATGGAGGGGGATAACTAGGAAGAAGAGGAGATGAGTATGTAGAAATAGGTTGGAAGTGTCCAATGGGTGTCGATTGATATGGAGGCACTAGAATATGAATGTTTGCATAGAGTGTTGATGGGGGTGGAGGCACCGGGACACGTGTCCAAAAGTCAGGACACGCAAGCCTTGTCCAAAAGTCGGTTGGGGCACAAACAAAATGACTAGAAGGCCTATAGGTAATGCCATGGAGGTAAACTGTGGCACCGATTGATGCACACTCAGGAATGGGTGGGTGGCATTCCCATGCAGTGTAAATCCTAGAAGTGTGGGGTAGGGAGGACGGTCTCCATCATAGGAACATCACATGGTTGAGGAAAAGATGAGGTCCTAAAGGTTGTCGAAGGGTGGACGACTCGATGTGATCTAAGAAGACATATGATGTGCACTTAATGGAGACGTAAAGGAAGGTGTAGCGAAAGTAGAGGGTGGGATGGGTGGGAGATTAAATGGATTAGTTGTTGAAAATAACTTTGATTCTTTTTGTTCATTAAATGCATTGAATGAAGGTGAAGATGTTTTTGCTTATCTACTTCAAAATAACTTTGAGAAGGAAAAATTGAAGGAAAAGAAGAGAGATAACTTATAGGTGGTTGAGTTTAAAATTTTGTACTTATTATCTTTCTTTGTGTTCCAAAACAAAAATCTATACTCTTTAGGGCTTAGGAACCAGTACCATGTTTTTATAGTTCCTTCTTCATGAGAATCAGCTATATCTTGTTGAAAAAAGGAAGTAAGCTCAAAAGATGGAGAAGTGTTATTTTGCGTACCTAACATAGGAGTGAATGAAGATGGAGATGTAAATGGAATAGATGAAAGTGGTAGAGATGGAGATGATAGTGGTATAGAGATGAAGGGTTTATACTCCGTGCTAGTTTTCACGTCAGGATAGCTAGTCCTTTATGGAGCTTCCACAATGTAAAGGGAAAAGCTCAGATCTACCTTCAATTTGTTGTTGAGCCCGATACATGAGGATGATATTGTATGTGGCTCTTGAAATCTCGTATGGTCTTTGGACTCCATGGGTAGTCCGAAGTCTCTTTAGCCATGTCGGAAGATGGCAACACAAGCTATGTGGCCCACTTCCACTCGTTTCTCGATGGATTCGGCTAGGGAGAATGAAGTCATGATGTCGTGTTTGAAGTCATCTTGCCCTCTTGTTCTTGCTTCTTGCTATAGGCTTTTCAATCAAAGGCCTAGGTTTCTTTGAAGAGATCCTAGCTTTGATACCATGTAAAGAAATGCCCTAATGCAGAAACACAAATACAAGCGTACAATAAAATATAAATTAAATAGAACACAATTAGGGTTAGGGTGTAACCAGCCTGTTCACTGGAAAGGTGGTAGTGTACAACCAAAATATATAAATGCTTTCACCCAATTCACAATCGCCCACTTTACCTGAACTTAAAGACACAGAATCAAGAAGAAATACAAGAAGCTAGAATGCTCTTGTTGCCACACAGACACCGTGTTGGCCCCTAAGTCAGGTGCCCCTTGCGGTATTTCTTTATTTTTAGAAAGAGAGAAAGTACAATGGGCTGTCTTTCACCTATTCTGGGTGAAATTTGGCAGCATAACAGTACAATTACTGACCCAAAACAAGTTGACCAAGAGGGGAAAATCTGCCCAAGTCTTAAACTTCTGGTTGGAGTACAGAATTGACCATTTCAGCCCTCTATAATTACTGGTTCAGACCTGTTTTGAAACCTGTTTTCAGCTCATATTGTTCCCTGCATTGTTCTCCATCATCTGTGCCAAGTGCCCCTTGATTCTGACATCAATTGGGCTCTGAAATAACCTCTGAATAGTCTAGAATCAGTACTGATTTAGTGCTGTTTCGGTCACTTGCTTGGTGAGGTTACCACCCTCACCTGTTCCTACTTGGGGGCAGCAAACAATTACTCCTGTTCCTGGAGAAAGGAGGCTCTTGCCTCATGCAAAAACAGCATATTCCCACACAACTGTACATGAATCAGAAGAAAGGCCCTCGACTGGGGCATAACCATAACTGTTAGAGAGAGAGAGAGAGAGAGAGAGAGAGAGAGAGAGAGAGAGAGTAGGAAGGAAGCTCAACCCTCTGTACATCATAGACAAGGTAGGCAAGCTCTCAAATACTCTCCATCAGCAACTGTCCATTTTTTTTTTCCCTCTTCAAATGAGCCCCCAAAGGCCCAAGAAACTGCATGCTAGCCCCTCTTTAAAGAGAAAAGTGCACCAATTTGT
Organism: Lygodium microphyllum; assembly: GCF_053477565.2. NCBI lineage: Eukaryota > Viridiplantae > Streptophyta > Polypodiopsida > Schizaeales > Lygodiaceae > Lygodium > Lygodium microphyllum. The sequence continues at coordinate 52,478,715 of NC_141146.1, read as the reverse complement.
GCCAAATGGCAGCAAGGGAAGGTATTTCCCGTTCTAGCCTTCCGGTCTAAAATTCTCCATGCTCAGTGCAAAATTTGACCTCGGCATAGACTAGAGGATTAATCCTCGTGCAAAAACGAAGATAATGACGGTAACAGATTCTGGGGTCCAAAAATAGTAACTCCCTAAATTTTAGGAGTTGCTTCCATTGCATCCCCACTAGTCTTCTGACCATCTTTGCAGACTATGGCTACATCCAAATTTGTAATGTAGCTCAACTGAAAGTGAATTTCCACCGATGACCCCACATGGACTAATCTCTTGGAGATTTGTCCATCTTCACTTTGAACTAGTCTCTTCCAGGCTAGTTCTTCAACACACTTGTTCATATACACTTTCACAAGTCTCTTCCAGGCTTGTCAATCTACAATGCCATCAGTCTCTTCCAGACTTGTACTGGACCTTAACTGTCCAGTCTTGACTCACTAGACATTCCTATCGGTTTCACATACTGGCAATGCAACTCAAGCGTTTAGATTTCAAGAGGGATCCTTCCAAAAAGAAAAACCAAATAAAGTAGTAATAAAGAAATCAGCAAAAAGGTAATAGTTGTCACAGTCTTGTGACATAGGGTAACACAAAGACAATGAACATACTAAAGATCATAAATGAATGAATCTATAAGAGACAATGCTTGTGTAGCAAACACACTATTCTCATGTGTTGAGGACCAAGATAGAGGTAATGAGTTGGAGAGAGTGTCGTACTCTTGATGGATCCCGAAATGCAACAAGGAAGCCTTTGAGACTTCTAGCAGCAGCTGTGATTTTTGATGATGTGGGAGGTTGTACGACAGCCAGCAGACCAAAATGTAGTAGTTGCTGCAATAATAGTGGCCAAGGTGGCAGCCAGCAGGTGTTGCTGTGTGTGAGTGTGTGCGACTTCCCATATCTTCTTCTCTTAATCCCCTAACTTGTTTCTCATTTTCCTCTCTTACTTGTATTGGTAGTGGTGGTTGAAGAGAGGATGCTTGTGGCTTTGTAGAGCATTTGAGGAGTGTACGAATGGATCATGAGTCTATTGAATCTTCTGCTTGGTGGATTGTACTACAATAAGGGAGGTACACAATGGTGTGTCTACGCTGCGACATCAAGGAGAGAGTGCAGCAGCATGGCTGGATAGTTGTGGTTGATGGCTGAAACAGTCCAAATCTCCGTGGAGAGGCTGAGAAATAGGCACCAATTGACGGTAGACATGTTGGAGCAGCTTCGGTTGATATGTCCTCCACGAATGGGGTGTGAGCAGCAAAGCTTTGGTTTGCAAACTGCAAAAACAAGATTGGTGAATGGGAGAGGAAGTTGTCTATTTATAGAAAGTTTGAGGCCTCCCAAATTAGGGTTTACATGTGGGACATTGAAACTCTCTCAAACCACTCCCAGTTTAAAAAATGATTAAAATTCATTAATTGAGTTTAGTTTTGGATTGCTTAATAAATGTTACGGGTAACTTAGCTCAACAAAGTAGAGGTTGATGAAGAAAAGTGTTGAAAACACAAAAACGACTTGCTGTAGATACAAATATAAATCAAGTGGATGTTGGAAATGGAAGGGCAGGAGGCTGGACACTAGAACACGACAATCTTTGGGGTTGGAATTGGTAAATGCATCAACGTAACTGCATGGAGATGATGGTAGCTGATCACTAGCAATAGTTAGAGGTTGGGTGATGGTAACCTGTGCACAAAGTAAGAATGGTTGAAACGTCCCCCTAGGATCCAACTTGCACATGAGCAAGGTTGTCACGTCTGATGACATCCCATTAGTACTGTTCGATACTAGTACGGTACTAATCAGCTAAATAAATCTTGGATCTACCTTTGATGAAAAATTTCTTAACATATAATTTAAAGTCTATACTTAATGTTTGGAATTAAATTATGCATTTAGAGACTTTACTCAAAACTAAGTGTAAAAGAGAGTTGAAACAAGACTTAATTTTGAAGACTCAAGAATATAGTATGAAATGGAAAATGGTAAACCAATAAATTTATTATGAGCCAAATGGCAATCTCATACAAGAAAGATTTACAAAATGGATCATGTATGGTGTGATAAAGATGATCAATCTCATATGAGTCATGACATAAGATCTACAGTCTAAGTACTCATATTACTCTCAACATCGGAGCTAGAAGCATCCTCGTCGATACTTGAGGAGTCATTTTCTTGCTTTACAAAATAACCTTTGCTAAGTACATTGCACTTCTCATTATACTTAGGCTCTCTAAGCTCTATACAAGAGGTATTGATAGGTGTATCTTCATGTGCCGCACTAGGAGTGTCTCTCAAGCCACTCCTACGCCTTGTATAACACTTAAGGGTCCCATGATCACTATTGGTAGACAGTGTCAATGTCGAAGTAGAAGCTCAACTACCAGCAGTGCAAGAGCAAACAATATGTCTGTGTGCACGAGTGCGAGAGTTTGCCGGTCAATCTTCTTGAGCTCCAAATAAAGCTCTCTAAATATTTGCTCCTTCTCCAAGTCTCTCTCACAAGTCACACTTTTAAGTGTGCTTGTGGAGAGCTTGGGCGCGTCTACATTAACCTATACATTTAAAGGATAAATAACTTAGACTAAATAAATAAAACATATCTAAATATGTTACATGATTCTATATCATATAGTATATCTATCTTGCCATAGGCATCTTGTGCATACTACGTAGCATGCATAAAATTGGGTGATAATAAATAAGTTGCTTCATTTGTTGTGTGCTAAGCTTGTTGTGAATTTGTGTGTGTACAAGGAAATATATAGATTAGTTCCTTTCACATGTACTTGATGAGCAATCCTAAAGTATATAGGAAAAGAAAATAGATTTAAACTTCAAAAATTATACTTGCAACTAAAATCAATTTAAAAAAACTACAATTTAAGAGATTTTGTTGCAAACGTGTGCAAGGATGTGTAAAGCCGCTTTTTGAAGGTGGAGTAATTGGTAGCCAAATAATTACCACAAGAAACGAGACTTGACTAATGAATCCCTCTTTCAACAAATTTTGGAAGAGAAAGCGGTGCCCTTTTGATCACTATAGTTTATGAGCTCTTGGTGGAAGGCACAATGGTACTCTTTCACCAAAGCCTTTGAAAGAAGGGTATCATGATTTGCAAGGACATTTGCATCCATAAATAGGGAGGGCTTTTTAAATGCGGGATGCAAGAGTGCTGCCAACCCATGTATGCGTCGCTTCATCCATTCCTATCTCGTCTTCATTAAAAAGAGAATTGACGTAGTGTCCAAGATACCACTACAAAGGGATAAAAGAGAAATTTAGAGGGAGAGAGAGGGCATATCATTCTTGAGACTTGGATGGTGGAAAGAGAAAAAGATAATGTGAATTCTAAAATTTAAAAAAACTTTGAATCGTTATAAAAATTCAAAAAAAAAGATTACCGCGAAGTAAAAGCCTTCTCATCCAAGATGGTCGATGCTTCTATCTTTGCTACTGCCTCATACCATAAGATGATAGAGTAGGCCGATAGTGGATCCCTTCATATTGGTTATCCGAAGAACCTTGTATATTGGTGTGACAACAATAATAATGCCCTCATATCCATCTTTTTTTTTTGGCAAATAAAATGTGGTTGATTATATTACTCAAAAAAATTGATTACAATGGAGTGCTCATGCTCAACAGACTACCTGGAGCTGATGAAAGTCATAAGTCCATCATGTATACAAGCCTCTCAAGGCGGTCTGGGGGGGATGGAAGCAAGAAGCCATGGAGGGGGGGTGTATCGCCATCTGAGGCTGCCTGCGTGCATCACGAAAAACAGGTCTTGGCCGCCCGAAGTGCGCATGAAATGACATCGGAGCTCCTGACGAGCCCTGGATTCGCCCTGCGCATGATCCCATCGGCCGCGGAGGGAGTGGATGATGGAGGTTTAGAGTTCTGTTAAAGTCGCCTGTACTGAAAGTCTCTCCGCCGAAAGCCTCTTGACACCGTGTCTTTCAGATATGCCAACCAGTAAGACTCCCTATGATCTCCCAAACCTCAGAGCGGTCTGCTGTGGGTTCCAGAACTTGGCGGATTGGTAGAGCAACCGACCATTGCGCACGACTCTGCCTCGATAATGAATATCGTGTCCTGCTATTGGCCTCATACAGAAGGTAGCGGCCCTGGTTGATTGCTTGCTAGCACAAAGCTCCCCATGAGATACATCCAAGGCTGGGTGCTATACGACGAAGGATGCGTCATGTACCTCTCCACACGAGTTGGGCCGCCTCACACGGCCAAAGGCAGTGCTTTGGTGTTTCGAGAGGCTGTTGTGTGCAGTGCTTACAACCTCTCTTCTTTTGCATTTGGACAAGCCAACTTCCCACCGCCAAGCCTCCATGTGCCACCAGCCATAAGAAATACGATACCCTCCTCGGCCACCAACTATCCCATAGGCGGCGCCAGAAGGTCTGTTAGAAAGGCTCCGTGATGTCATACTCCACCCAATTGCTTGCTACATGACGACGCCCAATCCATATCCTCGTGCATCAGTACGTGTCTTCCAATCTTGGCATTGTACCTCTAAGAACCTCGGTGGCTTCTTCGCGATCGTTGTGGCCGGCCATAGCCACTCTATCGGGTCCCACTCTAGCTCATCAAGCGGCCTGCCCTCCCAGATCCAAAGGTGCCACTCTCTGAGCTCTTGCTAGAAGACAAAAGGGTCCAACAGTCATGTCTTCCCTTGAAGGCTAATCACCCGGATTCTCTTCCATGAGAGGACAACTAACCCCTCATCGTGCTGCCTATGTCAAGGGCCAGATGCCCTCCCTCCTGTACGATGAAGAAGGTCCCAGGTGGAGCATCGCCTACTCTACCTGCCACTTGTAGGGGGATGCTTGTTGGTGAGAACCTAGCAGCCCATACCTCCCCGGGCTCTATCGGCTCTCGTCACGGGGGAGCAAGCCACTCCTTAGGTATTGTTGCGTCTATCTCTCTTCTCCTCAACTCCACTTCTCTCTAGTAGCCTGATACTCGTTGTAGCACCTCCTCATCCACCATGCTGTAAACCTCCCACCATGTCTCGATAGTACGAGCCGGGCTAGCCTCCCAGCTAGCCCATTGGATGTGGGGGTGCTCACCAAGCTGTGCTCCTTCTGGATCTTTGACCTGGGGGTTCCAGATTAATGACCGATGATCTATCTTCTCCTAGCAACTTGGGGGGCTCTGGATTAGGGCTTGTGGAGGCTCTGCCACACGCGGGTCAAGCTGCGTAGGAAGGGTGATTTAGGCGGGGTGATCTGAGCTGAAGTGAAGATCCATCTCAAGGACGGCCTCCACTCACTGGCAAGCCTCGATCTACAATCCTGAAGATCCTCTTGCAATAGGGCCTTGCATGTCTGCTCTCTTGGTATGAGGCTGTGGACAACTAGTTTGCCCAAGAGGGCCATACTCTGATACTCTGGATCTATGATCCCCAGGCCTCCCTCTGACCGATGTAGTATGATGGTCACCCATGTTACCTTGGCCTTGGAATCCTTGGAATCGTATGACCTGGATCAAAGGAAATTCCACACTAGGCGGCAAAGCTGCACTATGCAGGATGAGGAGAAGCACCAACACGAGGCGATGCACTAGGCCGTTGCTAGGACGACCTGGTTAACCACCAGGGCTTGGCCTGCGAGTGAGAGGCGAGCCGTACTCCAGTAGGTTATCTTTCTCTGAATAGAATTGAGGACTTGAAGAAACTTCTGGGTGGGAGTGATGTTGAGTCTCACCTGGAACCCTAGGTAACGGATGGTCTGCCCTGTGCTCATCCATCTAAATCCCAGGTGGATGCCCCACTCCGTGCTAGAGTCCGGGTCTGTGAAGAAACCAACTTACTTTCGCCAGTTGATTTTTGCTCTTGCTGCAGAACAGAACACCTCAAGAGCCAGCTTCACTCTCTTCTGTATCAACTCATCGTCCTCTATGCAGAATACTGTATCATCTGCATACTTTGAGTCTAACAACTCAGTCGCCTCCCTCACGGGAAGTCGGAGGCTGCATAATCCGCTTACACATGACTTGAGAAAATGAGACATCGCTTTTGCAAAGAGTAGAAACAGGTATGAGGCCAGGGGGCAGCCGCATCGGACCGATCTCTCTAGTCGAAACTCCACCCCTCGCCTACCACCTATGAGAACCTTGCTGGTGGCCGATCTGTAAAGTGCAGAGACCCCACGAATCCAAGTCTGGGGGAAACCCAACCTCACCATGGTGCCCTCGAGGAAATCCCAGTCCACCCTGTCATAAGCTTTCTCGAAATCCAAGAGTAATATGGCCAATCTCTGCCCACTGTGTTGCGCCCACTCTGTCGCCTCAAAGAAGGTGAATATATTGTCTAGGATGCTCCTATCCTAGACAAAGCTTGTCTTTGTGTCATGGATGATATTTGGAAGTATGGGGCGTAGTTGCCTACCAATCATCTTTGCCAATGCCTTATAGGCCACTGACAATAAGATGATCGGTCTCCACTGGGAAAGCTTCAATCGGTCTCCCCCTTTGGGGAGAAGATTGATAAGGTCTGTTGAAAGACTCCTTGGTATCTTTCCTGAAGTGAAAATCTCTGGAAGGCCATCAGTAGGGGATCCTTCACCACCTCCCAGGTGGTGAAAAATGCCTTAGAGAGGCCATTCACTCCCGGGCATTTCTTCCCGTCTTGCGTATGGAAAGCCTCTAGTTCCTTCTCTATGAAGGGGGCTAGAAGGGAGCATCCCATCTCCTCTGTGACGAGGGACGGGATGTGATCCCAGACCTGCTACCTACATCGCTGTCCTCTAACTGCAGCTGTCTCATGCTGGAAAAGGCGCTTCTAGTAGTCGGTGGCAATCTCCATCACCTCGTTTCGGCTAGAACGAATCCTCCCATACTGATCTCGAAGGCTGTGTATCTACTCTCTTGAGGTGCGAGGCTGGTGCACTTGGAAAAACTCCTTGCATATCGTATCCCCCTTCCGTGCCCAAAAAGCTACGGAGGTACGGAAAGAGAACCCCGAGTGCCTGTTCTCTAACCCAGCAATGGCTGCTCGCGCGCACGCCTTGTGTGTGGAGGGTGGGGTCCCCTGGTGCCTCCTGTAATAGTCTCCACGTGGCTGTGAGGTTCCGCCTCAATGCTCTCTCCTCCTCCCAGCTCTGCTACCTGGCCTGTATGGTTGTCTCTTGGTAGATAATGTTCTACTCGGTTAGGACCTTTGCAACCTCCTCTGCAAGCTCCACTCCCTGTTCCAAATCTTCTCTATCTGTCTCGTCACCTCCTCCCTCCTATAGATCGAGTTAGGGATCCAACATGATCGTGTATCTAGGGCAGATGCTGGGGGATCAAGTGTCAGGAGAACCGGGCAACGGTTGGAGAACGTGGCACCTGCCAATTGCCCAATCTGGCCTCCACGAGAGCCACCTCTCTCCCATATAAAACTTGTCCAACGGCTAGAGTAGGACTCCACCTAGCTGTCTGTATTCCCAAGAGAAGTCCAACGATCTCTCCCTCTCGTGGAAGGCAGGGTCTCTCCAGGCATCGCGTGCTTCTACTGCTAGTGGAAAGATCTCCCATGCCTACTGCTTCTCCCCAGCCATGCATGCCCTAGTAGTTTTTGCCTGTGTCCTACTGGTCCTCCAAAGCCTCCAGGTTGTTGAAGTCTCCTTCAACGATCCAGGAGTCCACCTCTATGAGTCCATCCACGATCTCCACCCTGAACCTATTGCGTACCCTATCCTCGGTAGGGACATAGACGTTGAGGACTCCAAGGCACGAGTCCCCAATATCCAATCTGATCCATAGAACCCTCTCTGCCACTATCGTCCCATGGTCTCGTATAGAGGCGGTGAGACTCGGGCTGATAGAGGTGCAGATGTCTCCACTCTTGCCGTGGGCACCTTTGGCGCGCTCCCAGTAAGTGCGGGAGCTGCCCGGGAGTACCTTTCGAACGTGCTGGGCTTGGGTGGGCGTGAGCTTGTGCTCCTGTAGAAGCAGGATGTCGATCTGTCTGACAAGGGCAGACTGCAGTTCTTGCCGAGCAATCAACTTTCTAGAACCACATGCCCCACTGTAGTGGAGACTATTCACATTCTAGGATGCAAGGTGTAAGCTTATGGGGAAACCTATGACTGACCGAACAAGCATCTATTCGGTGTGGAAGCTCCTGAAGAGGAGGAGAAACTATGGGGCAGGCAAGTGTGCTTTGCCACAGGTTTGGATGGTGAACTCCAATCCCCCATGGTGACCCTCGGCCAACCATAGGGGTGATAGATGCTCCAGGTGGTACTATCAATGCATCTATCAGCTATGCTGAGAGTCATGACTCTGTACACTGGTAGAAACAGGCCGTCTGTGCTAGGGGATAGTCGATCACATCCTGCGGAGCTCTCCATTGTGGAGGGGCTCGAAAGATGATGCTCAAGTGTGGGATCTTGGCACCAACCCACTAGTTAATGTCCAATTCCTTGAGTGAGAGGACTGAAAGAAAAAAAACGTAGTTTGGTCCATCCGGTGGTGCTAGTAGATGGATCTTGCCCCTCCTTGACTTACGAACCACGAAGATCCCCACCTCTAGAGGTAGTGGGAACTCTCTGCGCTTTGCAACTCTAAGGTAGGACTATGGGCCACTGCAGAAGAACTCTTGTGGCAACAGTTGTGCCTATCTCGAGAAAGTGCGACGGGCCGCAGGGGTACATGAGCTGGTGGCTCTGTGGGAGGGGAAGAACTGCTAGTGCGAGGAGGATGTAGGCGTGTGTGGCTCATCACCTCTTGTGGGAGGAGGGGGGGTGGGTTTGGGGGGGATTACTTGAATCCGGGGCGGATCAAGGGGGGGGGGGTGCTCGGCAAGGGATGTGGTTGGGGGGGAAAAGATTGAGGGATGGTGGGATGGTCAGAGGTACATGGCGGTTGTGGGGGGGGGGGGGGGGGGGGGGGCTGGTGGCGCTGGAAGGGGGGGGGGTGTGGGAGGTGGGTGTGGGGGGTGTGGGATCTTAGGTGAGGTAGTCTGTGGCGCAGGTGGTGAATGTGGGGGGCTACGGAGTGCTCTGCCGAGGGGGGGGTCACTCACCCTCTTGCTCCCTGCTGTTGAGGTTACGTCTGCGGAGTTGGCTGCGGCCCCCCCTATTGTATCCCTCTTTGTCGTCTCTGGACCCGTGTGAAGCCGTCAACGTCCACCTGTGGGCCTGTTGATGGAGTTGCCTTGGCTCCAAAGCGCGTATAGTTTGTTGCCTGGTGCCCAAAGTCATGGTAGTGCAGGCACTGGCTTGGTTGCCCGGTCACTGTGACCTGTTGCCTAAAGGAGTGACCTTGTGCCTCTATCTCCAAGAACTTGGGTATACACTTTGTGTCTTTTACGGCCACTCGTACCTTCGGGACTCCTGCAACTGTCACAACATCCGCGAAGGAGGCAGGAAGCTCTGTGCCAAAGAGCCGACCAAAGTCCACCACTAACTCTCGATACTCTACTACCAGTCCGGGGAAAAGTAAAGTGACTAGGCGTCTGAGAAATCTGTTGTGGAGCTCAAATGACTTCATTGTGAAACCGTTGTACGAGGGAACCATGTGAATGACTCCCTTCGTGGAAGCATAGGGCGAGCTCTCCATTAATTCACGAGTTGTGTCCACAGAGGTGAGACGAACCATGAAAATCCCACGGCCCATGAGGACTACCTCCACGATCTATGCCGTGCCAATGTGCAATGTGGAGTGGAGCCAATCCCGAAGTTGGGCCTTGGCTGGAGAGTGTCCTATTACCTGACTAAAAATCCACGTTTCTTTAAGCTCCAGTGTTGTGGCGTAGACGGCTAAGAGCTGTTCCTCAGAGAGGACAATGTGCAAGGTGTTTGATTGGGGGGCACTCGCAGAATGCATCGGTGTTTGATCAGAGGTTTCCATTGCACTTCCCTACTAAGAGGGGGGGGAGACATCGCGATGGTGAGGAGGCAGGTAAGAGGGACAGGGGAGGCGTGATGACCAGTCAGCGGGGGTGTAGTTCGATGGGGTTTGGGGGTGAGGCAGCGGCGCGTTGGTAGAAGCTTGAAATTTTAACTCCTCATATCCATCTAAAATTCCTCCTTGAAGCAAAGCCATTGAACAACCTTCACTTCTACTTAACTTGATAAAGACTCTCCTTCAAGCCACTTCTTGAACTCTTCGGACATGACCGTCTTTTGGAGCTTGTTGTGAATGTTGTAGAGGTGCTAGAGGAGAAGCCACATGATTGCTAAGCGTGTCTTTAAAGGCTTCTTTAACTCTAAGTCCGAGTACAAGCGATAAATCGCAAAAACTCGGACCTTGCCATTGTTGAAAGTGACCATTGTGCAAGTATCGTCCACAATCCTCTTCACCCACTCCAACTTGCCTATATCTTCCATAAGAAAGTCTAGGCAATGTTTGGCGTATGGTGTCCATACTATGGAGGGAAACTTGCCCTCAAGTTTCCACTCCATTGAGGCACAATTAGAGGCGTTGTCCATGACAACTTGCACAATGTTTTGCGCATCAACCTACAAGAATCAAGGTATGTATAATGCTCTGTTAGAATCAATATGTTTGAAAAATTTCAAGTAAATAAATTAATAAATTTGGAAAGTTATAACTTGCAACTAAACAAATCAATTACCTCGATGATGGCTTGTCGTATGTGTTGATACAAATAGGAGCCTGTGGTTCTCCTTCCCCTTGTGCCAACATCCACCGCTCGTAGGAAGTACGTACCAAGTGGGCAAGAGACAAGGATATTAATAACCCCTATTTTTTTATGGTTGCTCCATCCATGTGATAGGATAGAGCATCCATACTTTTCCCAATTGTTGGCACGCATCAACTAAAGCGACTTATCAATCCTCTCTCTCACTCTCTCACTCTCTCTCTCTCTCTCTCCCCCCTCATCAAGCTTCCTTGTATGCATATCATGGTATGTGACACCGTACCATCCCTTGTGTGGACCTACCGTAGCAATGTCTTTCACCATGCACTTCTATCGATCCACTTTAATGATGTGGAAAGAGAGATTGGACTTAATTATGGTGTGTGCAATCTCTTTTTGGGCTTGCCTTTGCCTCTCTTTAAGAGAAGAGAGAGGACTAGATACTTGGCCTTTTGCTTGGATAAGTGTGGCTTGCCTTTTTGGCATAGGTGTCCCAATTGAATGGCTCCTTGTTGATGGGATAGAGGAGACCCTTCCAACTGAGCAAACAGAGACGATTGGAGAGGGATCTTGTTCATGATTCGAGGCCCCATGATTGGGAGACACTACCTTCTTGCTTGCCTTTGAAACACCTTTGTACTGCTTCAATGGAAAATATTCTCAATAACATTCTTGGTGGACATCGTTGGGAATGGCGGGGCATGGTATGGCCTTTCCTCCCATTTTGCATATGTGAATGAGAAAGCGGGTGACAGATGGGGTTTGAATCTTGGGGCAATAATTGCCATGACACTTACAAGTGTTGGATTTCGCCTTCACTCACTCGAAATAGGCAGAATGCAAGCAAACGGCCTTGTGAAGAGGAGGTGCCATTGATGATTGGGTGTGTGGAGAGAGAGAGAGAGAGAGAGAGAGAGAGAGAGAGAGAGAGAGAGAGAGAGAGAGAGAGTACAAGATAGAGACTCAACTAGGTAGGTTTGGAGACTCAAGGGTGAAGGGTGGAGTAATTGAGGGAGTAGAAAGGGTAGAGAGGTTGGGGAAGTAGAGATAGCTTAAGGGAGTAGAGAGCTTGAGATGGCAAGAGTGCTTGAGGGTGTAGAGAATGCTTGAAGGATGAAAGAGATGGGGGAGAGGGAGAGTGTTTTTGGGTTTAGAGTTGGTGATAAAGAAGAGGAAAGGAGAGAGAGAAAGAGAGAGAGAGAGAGAGAGAGAGAGAGAGTTGGAGAGAGAGTTGGAGAGAGAGAGAGAGAGAGAGAGAGAGAGAGAGAGAGAGAGAGAGAGAGAGAGAGAGAGAGAGAGAGAGAGAATGAATGTACGCGTGTGTGTATGTACTATGGGCAGTAGATATGGGTCATGGCCCTTCATTTTGGGTTTAGAGTTGGAGAGAGAGAGAGAGAGAGAGAGAGAGAGAGAGAGAGAGAGAGAGAGAGAGAGAGAGAGAGAGAGAGAGAGAGAGAGAGAGAGAGAGAGAATGTGTGGGTGCGCGTGTGCGCGCGCGTGTGTGTGTACTATGGGCAGTAGATATGGGTCATGGCCCTTCATGATTAATCCATGCCACATGGTCATATTCCATTGAATCTTGATGATTGTGGAGTAGGGTTGTCATGTCTGATGGCATCCGATTAGTATAATTCGATGCTAGGACGGTATTAATTAGACTAATAAATTTGGACCTACGTTCAATGTTACGTTCAATGAAAGAAAAAATACATATAAATTTAAGTCTATGCTTAATGTTTGGACTTAAAAGTTAAAACATAAACTTAGAGATTCAAGTCAAAAGTAAGTGCAAAAGAGAGAACAAGACTCGAGAGTCAAGACTCAAGAGCATAGTGTAAATAGTGAAACCGACAACGTTATTATGAGCCAGATGTGCAATCTCACACAAAAAGTATATAAAAATGGATTGAGATAAAAGCCATCATCCATGGCTCAATTTGAATCAAGATACATGATTACTCTAGGTGTTCATATCACTCTCGGCATCAAAGGTGGAAGCATCCTTGTTGCCACCTGAGGAGCCATCACCTTCCTCAACAAAATCACCCTCACTAATAACATTGCCCTCGTCATCATACTCGAGCTCTCTAAGCTCTATGTGAGAGGCAATGAAGAGTCTCTTGTCAATTGTTTGGCTCGGAATGTGCAATGTAATCAGCTGTAAATGATGACACTTATGAAGCTTGAGGGGTGAGCTGAGTAAACCTTCTAGGGCCCTTCAAAGAGAAATTCGGTGGAAGGATTCAAGAATCCTGCATGGTTAGTTGGTACCAACAAGGTTACGGGTCTTGTGAGGAGACTTGGAAGCTGAAATAATTGTAGGAAGGCTAGGAGTAGGAAGTAGATCTGGCACAATAGGCACAATCTCAAGATGATGTGAGTGGATTTGAGAAGGAAGTGTCCATTGGAGAGGACTATACATTGTCTCCCTCATCAAAGACGACAGTCCTTCTAATGATCATGTAGTTTGTTTGAGGATCAAACAAATGCTAGGCTTTCACTTAGGAAGAATAGGCCACAAAGATCAAGAGATCTGCTCGACGGGTGAGTTTTTCTATCTTGTCATGAGGAGTGTGTGTATAAGTACGACTACCGAAAACTTTGAAGTGAGAAATAACAGAACGAGAGCCAAAGAATGCCTTGTATGGAGTCTTTTTAGGGATTGCCGCAATTGGACATTGGTTAAGGACATACACAAAAGTGTTAACAGACTCAACCCAAATGCGTTTAGAAAGCTCTGTTGCAAACAATATAAGAGCATGTTATATTTATGATGACTATTCGGTTCCTAAGCTCTACGACTCCATTTTGTACGGAGGAGTTGGTAAAGGTGAGTTGGCATGCAGTGCCTTGCTCTTGTGGAGACCCAGAAAACTCGTGGGGGGTAAACTTGCCATCATAATTACTCTTCATAGTACCCACATGACGACTAGTCTGGTTATGGACTAGTAGTATCCAAGCACTGAATTAAGTGAAGGCATCTGACTTGTGCTTTAGGAAGCACACCCACATGTATATGGAGAAGTCATCCCCTATTAAAAAGAAATATAGTGCGCTATTCAAGGTAGCAGTGCATGTGGGACCACAAAGATCTACATGAATGAGCCTAAGGGGTTCAACAATATGAGTGACAAATTGCTGAGGAAAGGGTGTACAATTCTGCTTACCTAGCTGACATGCTTTACAGACCCCTTGAGATAGTTTAGGCTTGGAAGGCCCTCAACCATCTCATGACACAACTCATAAAGAGAGTTATAACCAAGATATCTTAAGCAAAAATGCTAGACACTTAGAGTTTGTGGGCTCTCTTGTAGTGACCAAGGCTTGGAAGTGATGGAACTCTAAATCATCGGTAGTCGGCTCGGTAAGAAAATGTGTCATGTGGTAAAGGCTATTAGGCTATGCCTTGCCTTGAGCAATCACTAAACCAATTTGAGAGTCTAGGACCTCGATTGTGGTTGCGGTGAAGAAAATTGCTTGTCCCGATTGGCAAAGCTATTGAATGAACAACAAGTTCACTCTAAGCTGGGGGATATGATAGACATCTTCCAGTGAAGCGAGATCCAGACCCTAGTGAGTAGGAAAACTAATGTGGCCTTTGACGTGAATCTTGACAGAAGAGTTGTTTTCTATGCGAACTCTCTCGGTTGCAAGGGCTTGAGAAATGAAAATTTCTGCTATAGGACTCATGTGATGGGTAGCTTCACTGTCCATAAGCCAAACAAGTGTTGAGGTGCTTGGGTATGACGGGTAGGTGGGCCTTTGCAGGCACCTAATTAGGAGGCAACTCGCAGATGCGAACAAGACTTGCATCCGATGTCTCTAAGGAGACATTGTGGGCCTTTGTAGACCAGTCAGACAAACCCTCTGGAGTTAGAGTTCAGTGACTGTGATGATTGACAGGTGGCAGTGTAGATTTAGGCTTGTCACTGCCCCTATTGGGGGTTGCCACCACCTTGCTTTCCCTAGTAGGGGTTACACGATTGGGGTGCAGAGGTTAGATTCTTGGATATTTGCCGTGTGTCTCTTGCCTTAAAATGACATGGCTAGCCTTTTGACGATATTGACAATACCTATTCTTCTTAGGTACATTTTACCATCGAGATCTAAGAGTAGATTGAGTGGTTCCTTGGGATTCACTAGCTTTGTTTTGATTTTGATTTTAATTTGAGTTTTGTTTGCCCTTGCCTTGTTGTCTCCCTTGAGAAGAGCCCTACTATTGAGGATGTGTTATGATACATTGATCGAACAATTGTGCGTAACGTACCAGCTGACACTCTAAACTCATAAAATGTGGGCATTTGAGGGTGTGAAATTACTTGTTGCACAAAAGGGAAATATTTTCTTGGCAGCTTGTTAAGGAAGAGGGTAACTTGATTGTCTGAAAATCTATCCCTTGTGGTTGTGAACTCAGCAAGGAGATGCCAATACTCACCTAACTTGACTTTCAAGTCATCCTTGTTTGTGATTCTAATGTTTGGGAGCTCATGATCCAAATTGAAGGAATGAGTCTTATCTCAAGCTGCTTAGCGGTTAGTCAAGTGTGCCCAATGCTTGGATGCTAAGTTAAAATGCTGAAACTACGAGTGAAACTCAGGCTATAAGACTTGCTTAAGCTCGACAAAAGCAGAGGTGTCCGCAAGTTTTTCATGAGCCAACAATCTTGTAGAAAGCATGTGCGAGATCAAGTTGGAGTTCTAACCCTTGCACTGAATTTCATAGGTTTTGAGAGTCTAAGATAGGTCTCAACAAATTTAACCAAGTGGTGTAGTTTGATGGTTGAAACAAGCCTTCTCAGTAAATGCATGCTTGGTAGATGAGAAGCTTGAACCATGAGGTGTCTATGCAGATGGATAGGTGGGGTAGGATGGAGGGTAAGTTGGTGGTGGATAAGGAGGAGGAGGGGGTAAAGGTGGATAGCTAGAAATAAACTACTAATGTCCAATGAGTGCCAATTGTTGTGGAGGTATTGAAACGGACATAGGTCCATCCAAATACCATAGATTGAGGTGGAGGCATTAGAACACGAAAGCCCTATCCAAATGTTAGTTGGAGGCATAATATAATGACCGGATGGTCCATTAAGTCATGCCATAGAGGCAAATTGCAATACCGAATGATCCACACTCAAGTATGTTTGGGATGCATTCCCAGAGGTGTAACTTGAAGGTGTGCGTATGGAAGGTTGAGCCTCCGTCATTGGTACACCATCCGAAAACGGGTATGTAGAGGTTCTAAAGGCACTCTCCAATAGCTCTTATTACTAATTATCTATCACATTCTCTCTCATTCATTCTCTTTTTCCTCCCCTCTCTCTTACACATGTTGATGTGACATGACAAAATCTCCTCCCCCCCTCTCTCTTTGTGTCCCTGTCTCTCTCTTCCCAGAATCATTAAGATTCAATAGAATATGGCCATGTGGCATGGATTAATCATGAAGGGTCATGGCCCATATCTATTGCCCATAGTACATATACTCATTCTCTCATTTTCTCTTCTTTTTTCTTGCCAACTCTAAACCCTAAAACACTCTCCCTCTATAAAAATCTCTCTCCCCCATCTCCTTCATCCTTTAAGCATTCTCTATTCCCTCAAGCACTCTTGCCATTTCAAGCTCTCCACCTTTCTACCTCAAGCTCTCTCTACTTCCTTAATCTCTCTTATCTTTTTACCTCAAGCTATCTCTACTTTCTCAACCTATCTACCTTTCTACTCCCTCAGTCACTCCACCCTCCACCCTTGAGTCTCAAAATCCATGTTCTTTAGTCTCCATCCTCTACTCTTAAGCTCTTCCTTTCCCTCTGTGTGTGTATCTCTCTCTCTCTCTCTCTCTCTCTCTCTCTCTCTATGCACCCAATCATCAGTGGCGCCTCCTCTTCATGAGGCCTTTTGCTTGCATTGTATCTATCTCGAGCGAGTGAAGGAGAAATCCAACACTTGGAAGTGGTATTGCAATTATTATTTCAAGATTCAAACATGATCTATCATCCGCTTTCTCATTCACATATGCAAATTGGGAGGGGAGGCCATACCATGCTCCGTCATTCCCAACGATATCCACCAAGAATATTGTTGATAATACTTGCCATTGAAGGTATTTCAAAGGCAAGCAAGGAGGTGGTGTCTCTGGAGCATGGGGCCTCGGATCATGAACAAGATCCCTCTTCAACTGTCTCCGTTTGCTCAGTTGGAGGGGTCTCCTCTATCCCATCAACAAGGAGTCATTCAATTGGTGACACCTATGCCAAAAAGGCAAGCCACACTTATCTAAGCAACGTGTATCCGGTCCTTTCTCTTCTCTCAAAGAGAGCAAAGACAAGCCGAAATAGAGATTGCATGTATGATAATTGAGTGCAATCTCTCTTTTTACATCCTTAAAGTGGATCAGTGAAAGCAGACGGCGAAAGACATTACCACTGTAGGTTGATGTGAGAGATAATACGGTGTCACATTCCATGACATGCGTACAAGAAAGCTTGATGAGGAGAGAGAGAGGATTGATAAGTCACTTGAGGTTGTGTATACTGGTTGAGCAAAGTATGGGCGCTCTATTCTATTTGATGGATGGAGCGACTTAAAAAAAGAGGGTTGATCAATATCCTTGTCTCTCGTCCGCTTGCTACATACTTTCTATGAGCGGTGGGTGTCAATATAAGGGAAAGGAGAACCACGGGCTCCTTTATGTATTGCACATATATCAAGTCATCATTGAGGTAATTGATTTGTTTAGTTGCAAGTTACAACTTTTCAAAATTATTAATTAATTTATTTGAAAATTTTCAAACATATTGATTTTAACTTCATTATGTGTGATCTTGATTCTTGTAGGTTGGTGCGAGTTGTCACGGACAATGCTTGTAATTGTACCTCTATGAGATAGAAACTTGAGGCCGAGTTTTCCTCCGTAGCATGGATACCATGTGCTGCACATTGCCTAGATGATCTTATGGAAGATATAGGCAAGTTGAAGTGGGTGAAGAGGATTGTGGACGATGCTTGCACAATCGTCACTTTCATTAGTAGCAAGGTTCGAGTTTTTGTGATTTATCGCTCATACTCGAACTTGGAGTTAAAGAAGTCTTCAAAGGCGTGCTTTGCTGCCATGTGGCTTCTCCTCCAGTATCTCTATGACGTTCGCAACAAGCTCCAAAAGGTGGTCATGTCGGAGGAGTTCAAGGAGTGGCTTGAAAGAGAGTCCTCATCGAGTCAAGTAGAAGGAAGACCGTTCAACGGTTTTGCTTGAAGGAAGAATCTTGGATGGATATGAGGGGTATTGTCATTGCTGTCACGCCCATATACAAGACGCTTCACATGACTGATGTGGACGGATCCATTATCAGCTCTATTATCTTATGGCAGAGGAAATAACAGAGAGAAGTATTGACCATCTTGGATGAGGGGGCTTCTTCTTCATGGTAATATCTTTTTTTTCTTTGGAATTTTTATCACGATTCAAGGTTTTTTTAACTTTTAGAATTCACATTGTCTCTCTCTCTTCCCACCATCCAAGTCTCGAGAATGATGTATATCCTCTTTCTCGAGATTTCTCTTTTATCCCTTTGTAGTGACATCTTAGATACCATGCTAGAAAGAGATGATATTATCTCTTTGATGAAGGAGAGATAGAAGTGGATGAAGTGACCCATCCATGGGTTTGTGGCACTCTTGAATTTCACATTTCAGAAGCCCTCACTATTTGTGGATGCAAATGTCCTTGCTGATCTTGATGCCCTTTTTTCAAAGGCTTTGGTGGAAGAGTACCACGGTCCCTCCTTCAAGAGCTCATGAACTATAGTGATCAAAGAGGCATCGCTTCGCTTCTACGACTTGTTGGAAGAGGGATTCATTGGTGAAGTCTTTTTTTTGGTGGTAGTTGTTTGACTATTAATTGCTTCACCTTTAAAAAGTGGCTTTACGCATCCTTGCACAAGTTTGTGATAAAATCTCTAATCTCTTAAATTGTATTTTTTAAAAATTGATTTTAGTTGCAAGTTTGTATTTTGAAGTTGAAATCTGTTTTCTTTTTTCTATGTGCTTTAGGATTGTTTATCGAGTGCATGTAAGAGAAATTGGTTTTCTTATTCTCTCGTGTTTACAAAAATTTGCAACAAGCTTAGTATGTGACAATTGGAGCGACTAGTTTATTATCGCTCCAATTTACATATGCTATGTAGTATTCATGAGATATCTATGGCAAGACAGGTATACCATATGAAACCGAATCACGTAACATATTTAGAGATGTTTTATTTATTTAGTCTAAGTTATTTATCCTTTAAATGTATAGGTTAATGTAGATCTACCCTAGCTGTTCGCAAGTACACTTAAAAGTGACTCGTGAGAGGGACTTGGAGAAGGAGCAAATATTTAGAGAGCTTTATTTGGGGCTTGAGGATTCTACTTTGACCAATTTGATTTGTTCCTTGATTCGAGCAGTCAATTGGCCTTCATCCGCTTTGATGGAGATGGAAAATGCCCCAAATTCATTGATTTGCTGCTCCACTTGAATTTGATTGAAAACAACTTTAGCCTTGTTGAATCCAAGTCTTGGAGCTTCCTATTTTTGGCATGCTTATCGAGTTTGCTGGTAAACCCTAATTTCTGTTGCAGATTAGAGTCTATAGTAGAGAAATCTGAAATTTCTTAGCGTTTGGTGACCTCAATGTTGTATTCTTTAGAGCAAAGTTGTAGAAAGGTTGGGAGATGAGAGAGAAAATGCTGAGGAGAGAGAAAATTCGGGCTTTCTTTACAAATAATTGAAGAAAATCAGTCATTTATTGTTGCTGCCCTATCTCAACAGCTTGTAGATGCTACCATTTGATGTTGATTGGTCTTTTCTTGCCCTTGGCTGCCTCAAAAGGTCTTGCAATGGTTATAGGTCAAACCAACACCATCTTTTCTCTCTCTTTTGCAAGTTGAATGCACTAAAAATGCCTCTCTCCAACCTCTAAAGACATTTTTTAGTCTTGGACGGGTATGTTAAATAAGTGGTCGCCTGGTATGTTAAATAAGTGGTAGCCTTTTCAAATAGTTTTTCAGCATTATTCTTAATTAAAGATTAATTATTAGTCTTTAAATACTAAAAATCAATCTAATAATTATTTTGGTGCTTAGAAAAATAATCTAATTGACCAATAATTAAATTGACTAGGCGACTTCCATTCTCGATTGTCTTTGTGCCATCTTTGACCATTGGATTGGTGTTAGGTACTATTAAATGTCACTTCTCTAGTGTCACTAACTGACACCTGTGGCCAAATGATTGACCTAGGACAACAACTGGAATTAGATACCACCAAGTACCTATGTAGCATAACTTATAGCAATTTTTGCCTTTGACATTCCTTGATTTCCTTGGGTCTCGTGCTCGTAAATTTACTCTAATCCCAGTTACACCTTATTGTGTGACATTTACTTAACCATGTGATTAAAGATTAATCTACATGTTAAGTGAGGTTTTAAAAATACATGTCCTCATGACAACCCTCCATCCTAAAATTGTTGCAATTGGTCTCAATTGTATTCCTAGATGCATCAAAAGCAAAATAGTGGATTGGAATTTCCGTAAGGCATGATAGTTAGCACAACATTGCGCACTATTGCTCAACCATTCTGTATGTCCAACACATGCTGAAAATTACTAGCCAACATAACATAACATAAGACTCACAAAGAATCTCAAAAACATTGTTAGATTATTATGGGACATGTCTATTTTTCATGAGTACAACTCATCTAGCAAAACCAAACTATAGCATAGCATAAACCATGGCTAAAACATCAATGGCATCATAACATATGCTGCTGTCCACAAAATTGGTTGAATACCACTAAATATTAATAATCATACACTGAAAAGCAACATTCATTAATTAGTCCTCGATGATCATTAATCAATGCAAATATATAGTTTTAGAGTTTTAGTGAGAATCATACCCATCTGCATACCGAACTTAGTGACTAGTATGTTGAATAGTGATCTCCTGGCAAATATAGTGTCAGCTACAATACTCTGAATGTATGCTGAATACATGTGAGATCCACTACATCTAGAGCTGTCCATCACTGAGGAGCGGGGGTGCTAGCTCCCTCACGATTATTAGGTGATACTCTAGATCCTTGCTTTGTTGAACCTGGTTGAGCCCGAACTAAAGTCGGCTCTAACTGTAAAGCATCAAGGAAAAGTTGCAACAATTGAGAATGGTCTACCAAGCCATCCTCCTCCATCCACTTGGTATCCGTTGGTGAGTAATTGTGAAACTTCACCAAGTATCTTTTGGAAACCTTACCCTTGATTTTTCCCGCTCTTTGTGTGCCAGAGTTTACTCTGGTACCATTATTTCATCAAGCTCTTCAACCTCAGGTTGAATTTCAGCAGATACATCCTTTGACACATCACCATGAACATAGTAGCTAAGAAACACGTTTGAATTTGAAACTTATGAAACGCTTTTGAAAGTACGAAACGTTTCTGAGAGTAAAAAAGTTGGTGTTTTTAACATTTTTTATTTTTTTGGTGAGTTGGAACCCAAAACATGATTTTTTTTTGACAAAAACTAATGGGCAATGTTAAATATGATGATGATGATGTGTAATGACTCGTGAGGGCTTAAGATTTGAATGAGAGAGTGATTTTTTAATGATTTTGTTTAGTTATTGGACTTTGCCAATCTAGTATCTATTCTTGTCTTGAGATTTGAATATTATACGACTTTAGTCTCATTTATGAGTTATTTATGATATATTACGATTCATTCTTGATTTCGACATTTTGTCAGTTTGTTTTGAAATAAGAATCATGATATTGTAACTTGATTCAATCTATATTATAGATAGGCTATTTACATGTTAATTTCAATTTTCTTTGTATGATATGTATGAATCATAATGTTTGAGTTCTAAACCATAGTATAGCTTTGCCCAAAGACTAACTTTGACATAAGTGACAAGTTAGTAATGGATCATAGATATGTAACGTATAATGTATTATTCTCAATTGACTCTATTATCACTCAAGCTCAATTAGCCATTCTTTGTTTAAGAGAGAGTTCCATAGAGGTTTAGAACCTCTTTCCCTAATCAAAACTATTAAAAATCCCTATATAAAAAACCCCATGTTTGAAACTTACGAAACACATCTTTGACGTTTCGTTTTTAAACGTTTTTGATGTTTTTGGCTGCTATGACCATGAAAAGACCGAAGCAAGCTCACATGAAAGGCATTGTGTATGTGCCAACGTGGAGCCAATTTCAGCCTATAGCATGCATCAGTGATCCTCTCCAACACTTGAAATGGTCCATAATATCTCATAGACAGCTTGGGATATAATCGCTCTTTGCCCTCCATCTTACTTTAAATGGTTCTTAATATCTCATAGACAGCTTGGGATATAATTGCTCTTTGCTCTTCATCTTTTTCCGTGCCTTTTCAAAATATAGTAGTACATAATTACATTCGCAAAGTGCGAAGCACGCCTATGACGATCAACTGCCTTGATTTTCAGCTTTATTTTCAGATTTGCCCTTTTTTCTCAACCTTGTTCTCAGTCACATGTGGCTTGGCATCACTATCTTGGAATCTTGCATCCTTTCCATGGAGCAATTTGTTGGCTGTAATAGCAGTTTCTATAAGCTGAGACATGCTGTAAACAATGGACTTAATGCAAAAATCCCAAATACACTTTGGCAAACCACAAGTATACTCCTCCACCTACTCATGGAGGGGTATTATGCTCTAAGAATTAACTCGTAGCAATGCATTCCAAAACTTCTTATTATACTGATCCAAGTTTTTGCAATGTTTGGAATTCAACCAATTCCAAGCTATCATAATGTCTACTTCAAAGGTATTTGTTAACCAATTTGAAGAAAACATTTGCTTGAATTGGACCCAAGTGATAGGTGACTTTCCTTGAATAAGAAGTGTAGATCACCACTGCAATGCATTTCCCTTCTAAAATGTGGTTGCCTTGCATATCTTAGATGCAACAGTGAAGTCGCCTCCAGAGTAGGTTGCATCAAACTGCCAAATAAAAATAAATGCTTTCAGTCTATCTTAAAATAGGTTGTTGCAAAAAGGGTGCATTTGATGTATTTACATGATAACTAGCACTATGAGATGCTCCGACATGAACAACACCAAATCTTTGTGCTTCAACAATACATGTGGTTGCAGATACATATCCATATGGCCTGCTTTGTGCCCTAGGCATCATGTCTATGCTGCCATACATGGGATTAGGTATTCAACTTGCATTACACAGATACATTGGGTGTTTTGAGCCATGCGTTGATTGCTGCATACCATAGGGATTTGAGCTATTCATTCCCGTATGCGGTGCCTATCCAACCATAGTATGAAAAATGGTACCACCACAAAAGTATCCTTGCTGTCTCATGCTTGCATGTGCATAATTACCTTGTTGCCCATGTTCTCATGGATTGGTACTATCAAGTTGGCCATGCATTTGCACTTGTTGCCCCACGGGTACTAGCCGTTTTTGGTCAACATGCATTTTCGACTCTTCTAAAGAAGGCTTAAGGATTTCCTTGGGTTCTTGTGGCTATCCTGAATTTGTAGAAGGTGTCTTCAGTACTTCTCTCTACCTTTGCTGTCCTTCATTGGGGCATTCATGAATCGAGAAAATTGGGGATCCTTTGCCAATTTAGCAAAAAGATTTGCTGTTGTACGTATTCGATCCTTGAAGCTATTGCCGATTTCTTCAGCCCATTGCTGGTCATCAACATTCACATTTGGGTATACATTGAAGTGTCAACATTTGGGTCATTTTCCACATTCTCAGCTTGCTGTCCATGTTGAGAACCATGCCCAATATCGGTCATTGAATTTTCTCCTTCACCACGTGATTGACCAAGGAGTAATGCATTTTCTCCACTTGATTCTATATCACCATATGAAGACATGCTTGGTGTAATTCACTGCTGAGAGCAATTTCAGCACTAATGCAATAGTCCCAAGCTGCAATCAAGTGCCACCGGCCCAGCAATTCAAAGGATTTGATGGTATCTCAGCAATGGAACCTTGAAACTAGCCTTCTTTCGTGGGTGGGTGGTAATTTCTTGATTACAACTTAGTTACAATAGCAACATCTGTTACAAAATGAGAAATGCAAATTAACTCACAACCTTGGACAATGGACACCTTGTTGGCCCCAAAACAGGTGTCCCTTTCGATATTTCTTTAACTTAATTAAAGAAGTAGTTGATGTACAATGGGATTTTCCTAATTCCTTTCGGTATTTCAACTTCCCTTGTTGTCCAAAATGACCAGTAAGTCTTTAATTTAATTTGCCCCTTGATTCAAGCAGTCAACTAGCCTTCACCTTCTTTGATGGAGATGGAAAATGCCCCGAATCCATTGATTTGCTAGTCCCTCCACTTAACTTTGATTGAAAACAGTTTCAGTCGTGTTGAATCCAAGTCTTGAAGCTTTCAATTTTTGGCACGTTTTTGGAGGTTGCTGCTAGGACCTAATTTTTGTTGTAGATTAGGGTTTACAACAGAGAAATCTGAAATTTCTGAGCCTTTGGTGATCTTAATATTGTAATCTTCGGAGCAAGATTGTAGAAAGGCTAGAAGATGAGAGAGAATGCCAAGGAGAGAGAAAATTCAAACTTTCTTCGCGAAGAATTGAAGAAAATTAGTCATTTATTGATGCTTCTTTGTTAAACAGCCATGGAAGCTGTCACCTATAGCTTATGACCACTAGACAGAAACTATTGTCCTATCGTATATGCTATCATTTGCACCAGGATTTTGGGCTAGTGTCACTTGCTCCTAGAGAGCTCCAAACTGTTGTCACATGTTGTAGGATTGATCCGTAGAGGTTGCAAATCACAGCAGTAGCCTTTCCTTGCTCTTCAACAACCTCCTCGTCTCTCACAATGGTTGGAATAGACTCCACCAGCCCTTAAAAACGTTTTTTCCACTTTCAGGGGCAAGTTTTGCCAAACGGTAGTCTTCTAATTTCATTTTCAGCATTATCTAGCCTATTAAATATTAATTTTATATATTTAAACACAAAAAATTCATCTAATGTTATCTCATTGCCCAAAAAATTAATATGACTGACTAATAATTAAATTGGCTAGGCAACTTTCATTCTCGAATGTCTTTGAGCCATCTTTGACTATTAGATTAGCATTAGGTACCACTAAACACGACTTCTTTAGTGTCACCAACAACTGACACTTATGGCCAAATGAATGACCTAGGCTAGTAATTGCCATCAGATGCCACCAAGTACCTGTGCAATATAACTTATAGCAACTTTTGCCTTTGATTACTCTAACCCTAGTTATATCTCACATGTCCAACATTTACTAACCATGTGATTAAAAGGTAATCCATATACATATCCTAATGAGATTGAGACAGCTTGATGGGAATCCCTAGTTGATTGGTTGCCCCTACGTGTAGCAAAAGTATTATCAAAATTTTTTACATGCTTGTAGACATTCTCAAGTGAATGAAGGGGATTGTGGAGCATCTCATTATGGTAGTTAGGCGGCAATCCACAAAGATATCACATGTAGAGAGAAGCGCTCGAGGAGTGATAGCTATTGGCAATATTTGACCTGCAGCCAATCTGAAGGCCTTTCTCGTAAAGAATTCCTGAATTTCTCTCTTTTGGCATTCTCTCACCTTCTCTAGCTTGTGCTCAGTCGATCTCAACATTTCTCAACCTTTTGGATCAGATTTCAGTCAAATTTGGTGGACGGCAGAGTGATCTCTGTTGTAAACCCTGAATTTCTGCAGAAATTAGGGTTTGACAACCACCTCGAGACACATGCCAATTAGTGAAGGCATTATGCACTGAATTCAGTACCTGAAATTTGTGTAGTTGTGAGGGAATTGGATGCTAGCCCATTCATTGTAATTTGGGGTAGCATTTGGCCAGTTGGAGGCTCCATTTGTGCAAGTCTTGGGTGAAAAATCAAGGGGCAATTGGACGGAATTGATTGCTGATTGTTGCTATAGCAAAGGGGCTTTTGGAACAACAAAGGAGATTGTGAATCCCAGCTTGTACTCATTCCATCAGTCAAGTTAAATAAATATTGAAAGGGGCGCCGGTTTTGGTGCCAACATGGTGTCCAATGTCTGAGATTATTAAGGCAATTTGTGCAATTTAAGTTTTCATTTACTGATTGTTGTAACTAAGTGCTTGACCAGGGAATTACCACCCTTTCCAAGAAGGCAGGCTGGTTTTAATGGACCGTTATACTGGCTGGATAACAAGTATTGCTTTGTCATTGAAAACAACTTTGAAAAATGGAAGTGATCTGAAATTTTTGAAAGCTCACAACATTCTTTGTGCTACTTCTCCCTCAAGACAAGGCTATGGTAACTGATGTGAATATCTTATGATCTCATCTACAAGAGTAAATCTTCATACACTAGCATGTTTTGCATTTTGGGCTAATCTTTGGCCTAAAGGAGATTGCACAAACCTAAAATTTCAAGTCTTAAGTAAATCTTTGGTTGTGTGGAGAATTCAGGCTTTTTCTTTGTATTGATACCTTTTAATTGTTGATTCTTAGTTGTGTGGAGAATTTGGACTTTTTCTGTATTTAATGCCTTTTAACTGTTGATTCTCTAGTTGTGTGGAGAATTTTAACTTCTTCTGAATTTAATGCCTTTTAATTGTTGATTGCCTGGACATGCATGCTTAATTTGTGCCAGATCTGCAGCTTTGCTCTGATCAATGATTTCAAGACTTATAGCTGTGTTGAATGCAGCTTACAGTGAAAGAGGGAGACACTGTTTCTCCTGGAGTCATAGTTGCGAAGGTGGCAGAAGGGGCAGAGGCTCCTGTAGAAGTCAAGAAGGCCGAAGAACCAAAAGCAGAAGAAAAAGTTGAGAAGGCTGAAGTACCAAAAAACGTAGAGGCTTCCAAACCTGCTCCTGCTATCCCCTCTAAACCTTCTCAGTCGCCCCTTCCATCTCCTCCTCCAATTGAGCCTGCCAAAGAAGCTGGAGAGCCAAAGCTCCCACCAAAGGACAGGGAGCGCAGGGTATGTTATGTGCACTTGTTTCTGAGGGTGAATGCTGTGGGGTTCAGATGACGTTATGTACTTTGTCTTCAAAAGTGGTTGGATTCATGAAGCTTTTGTACTTATCTGAATTGGTGCCGATGTTGTGGAAAAGTAACAATTGAATAAGCTTGCTCCTTGGGGAATCATTATGATAACGGGGCAATGAATTTATGTGGTTTTACCTGACGTGTGATGATTATCCCTCTTCCTAGAAGTTCTACTGCATAGATAATGTTCTTTTAATCTTGTATGCTAACTCAGGTGCCTATGACACGGCTGCGAAAGAGAGTTGCTGCTCGCCTCAAGGATTCACAAAATACCTTTGCACTTCTTACCACTTTTAATGAAATTGACATGTAGGTATTCTGAACGTTATAATACCTAGTTGTGGTTATTTGTGAAAATTTTTGATTCTCCAGGTACTTGAAAGCATTATATGTGTGATCCTTATTCTCACCCAAGGATAAGGCAATGATGATATCCTTTCTCTGTGAACTTATGCACAAGTTCTTACTCGTACCAATGATGGAACTACCTTGCATGCATAATTAGGGTTAATGCATGAGATGAATTACAGCCAGCCACATTGATCTTTACCCCAACAAAATAAATACCCTATTTCTAGGATTGGTGAACTCTTAGACTATCTCTAGGATACTAAAGTCATTTTCAAGATTAACTTAAAATACTATCAAATCCAAATCAAAGAAGATCAATGCATCCTGAAAATGACATTCAACACTAGATATATAAAACTATGAATTCAATATTATGTTGTTTGGTCTAGAAAATGCTCCATCCACCTTCAATACTTAGTGTAGTGACATATTCATACACTAGTCTTTAAATCTATTTCAGTGTACATTGCAGTTGTTTGAAGGTAGGCTGGTTTCTTCAGATAGTGTGCAAAGTCCATTGTGATTACTGTTCTGAACCTTGCCCGTTTATGCATTTCCTGAATTTGTTTCAGGACAAACATAATGGAGCTGCGGTCTCAATATAATGAGAAGTTCCAAGAGAAGCATGGATTGAAGCTTGGGTTCATGTCTTGTTTTGTTAAAGTAAGAAAAACGTGTTTGGGCAAGGGATCATGTGGTATCGCAAAATCCTGCAAAATAAATTCTGAATTGTCTTGCAGGCTGCTGTCAGTGCCCTTGAACAACAGCCAGTTGTGAATGCTGTGATTGATGGTGATGATATCATCTACAGAGACTATATTGATATAAGCATTGCTGTGGGCACAAAGAAGGTATGAAGTTGAATATCTGTTTTTTCTGCTTGCTATTGTTCTCAATGCTGTCAAGATGCTACATTGAATGATTTTCCTATGTTTTAATGCTTATTATTGTTGGCAAAGCTGTTAGGAATTTTCCTATGTTTTAATGCTTATGATCGTCGGAAATGCTGTTAGGGGCTTGTGGTACCTGTTATACGAGGTGCAGAAAGGATGAATTTTGCTGAAATTGAGAAAACAATCAATGATCTGGCCATGAAAGCCAACAATGGGTCAATCTCAATAGATGAGATGGCTGGAGGGACCTTCACCATTTCCAATGGTGGTGTATATGGAAGTCTATTGAGTACGCCTATTATCAATCCTCCACAGGTGGGCATATCCTTTTGGCCCTGCAAGGGTCTGGTCAGGTTCTAGTTTTGTTAGGACGTTTTCTTATTTTTCTTGTGCCTCATGCAGTCAGCAATACTCGGAATGCACACAATTCAGAAGCGACCAATGGTTGTGAAGGACACTGTGGTTGCCAGGCCCATGATGTATGTAGCTCTTACTTACGATCATCGACTGATTGATGGAAGAGAAGCAGTGTACTTTCTTCGTCGTATCAAAGATGTAGTGGAAGATCCAAGGCGTCTACTTCTGGATGTATGAGACATGCTGCGGTCTATGGTGAACATTCTTTTCACATTTTTCCCCACCTTGGCTTTTGTAAGGGCACCCCTTTTGGGCTGCTGGGACTGAGTGAGTTTATGTCAGTCAAGCAGCCACTCAAATAATAATGAGATGTCTGATGATTTTTGACATGTACGTAATAGATTTGGCCTCCATATATATTGATACAAGTGATAAAAGCAGAGGATAGGAAAAACAACCTACCTTGCGGACTTCCCCATTTTGTAATTGTGTGAATTAAAAACATCTGCATTTATCAGCCTCTGTACCATCATTTTGTTTCGCAGATGCATTGACACTTGAGCTCTATAGAGGCTATGCAATTCCATATTCAGTTCTATATTTAAGATGTTTCAAGATACAACTTCAAATGAAGGCTTCAAGTATGATCTGTTAGGAATGAATCTGATAGGGATGAATCATGTTATTTCATCTTTGGCTTAAACATTGTTTTATGTTACAGCTGTAGACTAGTCTGATTGCTAGCCTGCCTTGTGGGTTGGACCATCAAACAACGAGGAGCTGCTTCAAATGACAGCTGCTTCAAACCACTGCATATGTGTCAAAACTTTTGCACTGACTTAAGCAAGTCGGTAATGGCATTTGAATCATTTGCTATGAGTGCTTCTCCCTATGCAAGGCATGCCATAGTAACATGGGAGAAGAAATCAAAGATACATAGGGAGAAGAAATCAAAGATACATACTTATCTACTTCAGGAGATAGAAAGACGAGCGTGACAGATGTAGTGTTATGTTGACCCTATGGAGGTCAGGTTGGATACGATGCTTAATCGGAGCAACAATTAAAAAGATGGTAATAGAAACTAGGTATGTTTCATTTCTCATTAGGTTTGCGCGGTGCCTATCTTTTTGCAAGCAACAAAATTCTTAAATTTCTCAAATCTTTTTGATAATGCAAAATTTGAGTCTTAAATCTCTGATCATAAGCTTGTTCAGTTATGAAACTGTTAGGGCTGGTTAGTTTCATGTTGGTACCAATCTCTTAAGAATCATTCATGCAAAGAGTCTAAAAGTAAAATTTGGAATGATTGCTTTTTGATTGCTTTTCCCTTTTAAATAAGCCAACTCAAGGCTAGGTGGAGACTATGAAGAGAAGTTAGGAGTTTCTTGCATACACAAAAAAGAGAGCCATAAATCATAGGAGAGAGAAGAATTCATAAGTACCAAAACTGTTAGTTGAAAAGAGGCTTAAAAATATTGATCAAGTAGTTAATGACAAGAGGATCAATATACAGCCATTCAAGCTCAAGTTTTCTAGAAACTAGTGGTTTGAGATGATTAATAGACCCATAAAATTAGAGATTAATCTTCATTAAGAAAAAGAGGAAGGCCTCGTTTGCATCCTGATTAAGAAAAAGAGATTCCTTCATTCGACGTTGGAATGAATTTGTTTGTTATGGTGCCCTCCCTAGGAGTGTTTATGAAACAAGGCATAAATCAAGATGAAAATACTATTGATCGAATTAGAGATCAATAACTTGATTAACTTCACTTTGCAGGATTTTTGCTAAATCCCTTGCCAACAGGACATTAAGATTTTCTGTTCTTTAAGTAGGTTTTGGTAAAGGCTAAAACATACGACAAATGTGAATGAGATTTTATCTTTTGGCCCTTCTATGGTATGTGATTTGGTGGAAGGTTTATAAAATTTTTATGGACGTTGGGAATACAGGAGTGAGGGAAGTATTCAATCATATCACTTCTTGAGTCTTTTCATTTAACGAAGATCCATTAGATAGGGTTGCTTGTGTTATGAAGGGAATATGTATCTCAGATGCAATAATTTGTCTTTTGGAATACATGGACTTTTGTAAGAGGACTAACCAAGATTTTGTGTTATTTAAATAGATTTTGGCAAAGGCTAAAAAATATGGCAAATTGGAACGAGATTGTACCCTTTGGCCCCTTTATGATATAGGCTTTGATAGAAGAGACCCCCCACCCCCCCACCACAAAAAAAAAAAAAAAAACACACACACACACACACACAAAACAAAGATTGATTGATTGATTAGGTACTTAAAACTATCAAGGAATGAGGATTTTTAGGTAGTTGGTATATTTGGATTTTGAGGGGTGATCTTGAACCAAAGATGGATGTTGGGTATTGGAAAAATTAAGAAGAAGATTGATAAATTAAACAACTTCAATTCAACCAAGAAGCCATGGTAGTGGTGGTAAAACATAGTTATTTGTGTTGTGTAGTTTCTAGCTTGTTGGAGACATCCTAATCCTTCCATGAATAAGTTGAATTCTATTTACAAGAATTTATTTTGGAGTGGGAACATCAGTAGTCCTAGGACCCCCAAAGTAGCTTGAGAGGCTTGTTGCCTCTTCAAAGGTTAAGGAGGGCTTGGGCTACTTGGTTTGAAAAACCTAGCTAACACACTAGCTTGCAAGTTGATTGCTAGATTTTTATGGTTCATAATGATGCTTGGTCCATTCTACTCTATCAAGCCCATAAGATCAAGCTTAAGGGGGCCAATACCTAGAAATCCCCTCGGAGAGTTGCGTCTCTAAGAGAGCATTTCTTTAGTTTGTAGCCCTTTAGTCAAAGGCATTTGAAAGCCTAGGTTAAATTGTAAGCTCATCCTTCAACTTACAAACCAAGCCAAATTTACTTGCCTTGGATATCCTCTAATAATGTGTGGATGACCATCCTAGTGAACTCCATCTTTGAAGAAGAAATTCCCATAGCTAGACAAATGCTTAAGGACTAAACTTTTGGAAGGAGATTTGGAAACGTGAAGATAATAATTGAAACCCTAGCTTCCCTTTCAAGATAGATATAACCTTTCTAACCAACAATGATAGCTTATCAAAGAAAGGAAATCTTAATGGACCACCTCTAAGGATATCCAATATGGCGGCCTCATAAAATTAGAGCTTTCAAGTAGCCCAAAGAAAGACCCCTTTAGCCCATCTCCAATTCCTCCAAACTAATTTCTAGCTTCATAAGATCCTAAACAAGGACTCACAAGCAATGAAAATATAAATAGACTATGGTCCCCTATCATCCAAACTAGAATTTGCTGCCTCCTTTGACTCATCATCAAGGCTCTTTGGACTAGAGATAGAGCAACTAAGATAGGAATAAAAGATTGCTTTTGTTAGAGATGCAGGAAAGAAGTCAAGACCTTTCTTATCTCTTCATCAATTCTGAAGTTAATTGTTGGACCTTGAGCATGCTCAATACCTTTGTCTTGTTTTGCCAACCTTTGCACTTTACTTGGAAAGAGCTCCTTATAAGGAAGCATCACCCTTGATATGGGATTGGCTTCTGGTTTTTGTGATTGGAGAGAAATGCCGAAGTGTTTGATGGTAGAAGATTTGATGTGTGTTCAAAAACAAGTTAAAAAGTTTTGTGGCAAGTCTTGCTTGAAATGGAGAGAGTGGGAAAACCTCAACCTAAGCAACACAAATGATGAGAGCATGGGTTATCTTCTAAAGTTTGAGGACTCTGGTAAAGGGGCCAATTGGAGAATAGGGGCTAGGGTACTAGTGGGATTGAATAGTAAATCATTTTATTGTCATAACACACAAGTGGGAGAGGGATAGTTGGTACAAGGCAAGATGGCGGTTGAGCACCCATGAATAGTGGTTCAAAACGTGCTTTATTATTGTCGAGCACCTGTTTCAACTTTGGCACCCATGCGTGTTAAATTAGAGGGTCAAAAATTTTATGCACATTTTTGAAAGAGGAATTCACTAGGCAACTCTAATTACAAGCAAACATTTTTGTTTTGCTATTCTTTGTTCATCCTTTAAATACATTTATGATGTTACATGCTTGAGTTTTGGAGTGTGTATTGAGAATAAGCTATTGTTCTACAAAGGGCCCCTTTACAATAGATTTGTTGAACAAGATTTAGATATTGGCTCGACCTATATAATAAGGATTTCGACTCCTTTTTGGTTACTCAAAATAAGTCACAACCTTAATACTCTTAGAATAGAGACCTCCTATGGCCATGTGTTATTACATTAGCAAACTTTTTTTAGAAGGCTTGTATTTGGAGAAAAATACACGGAGCTTGTTTCCTCTATTAGATTGCTTAGGTGCAACTTTTTAAGCTTGTATTTTTAATGCATTAACGTTGTCAACAAATAATAGATAGTTTATCCCCACAATCTACCTCTTTTCCACATGCAAGCTGACCTTGGCTTGCCTAATGGACGCCATCAATATGGCCTACCATTACCGTTGTGCTATCTTGTACTAGTATAAAAACATTGTTATAATAATATGTTACAATCATACACAGATATGTAGGTTATTGTTATGTAATATTTGCAACGTAATGTAACGTATAGGTTATAATGACAATCTATTGATATAATATTTTTCATGTATATTTATAACAATATGTTATACATATCATACCAATACGTTAGATATGTTCTAATAATATGTTATATATAAACATTTGATGGTATGTTTATACTAAACATGTTACATATAAGAAACTTATGTCATATATTAGATAACACACGCACGCACGCACGCACGCACGCACGCACGCACGCACGCACACACACACACACACACACACACACACACACACACACACACACAAAACCTTCTTGGCTTATTTTGCCTTGAAGTCTTACACATGGCGTGTGCATGCGTACACACATGCCCTTGTATTACATTGACATATTTCATGAGCGTGCGTGCACACGCACGCACGCACACATGCATGTGCTTGCACATAACATATACGTAATTGCTTGTTTACCTATAGGGTGCCAGAACACCAACTAGCAATGAGTAATGATAGCTCTAATCCTTAGCACTTGTTTGGGATAGTTGAGCACCATGAGTAAGGCATCAACATTCTTTGGCTAGATAATTGTGTTGTACCTTCTCTCAAGCATTGAAATCAAAGGTCCTAGCCAATTTTGATTCATGTTGCAATTCCATTTTACACTAGTGGATAGACTACTAATTATGATAGCTAGAATATGATATTTGACAAAGTAGACCAATATGCACCCCTAAGTTTACTCAAGTTTGTGGCTAGAATATAGATATGCAATGTGCCTGTAAGGATTGTTCTACCTTTTCAATAAGTGGAAGGTTCTTAAATAGAACATCAATATAGCATAGATTTAGTATAGCCAAATTTTAGCACCTCCATTTCAAGGCTTTCTACATAGGCATGTCCCCTACTCATACAAATCTATTTGCCCAAATCTAGACCCTCCTTACTTTTCATAGCTACAACTTTAATGGGCGGGGCTAAATTGACCTCAAAGCATGCCCTTGATTTAGGGTTACCTAAACATGGCATTTCCTTCTTGATGGACATCTTCCACTCCCGCATTTCACATATTTCATTTCACAACTTGTGACATACACAGTGATAGGAGTTCATAGGAGCACAACTTGTCTCGTACACAAAGATAGGTTTTCACAAGGATGAAGATATAGTCGGCCTAGATGCATCATCTTCTTTGCTATTAGCAAAAGAAGCCTCTCTTTATGGAGCCTTGAATCGCCCGTATGATCATGATAACATGAATAAGAAAGTACTTCATTGAGTAGCTAGGAGTTCAAGTTCAATTTCAACATGCTAGGTTTTTAAAACTTATATTAATCATGTTCAATTAGATGTTCAAAATAGGTGTTGTCCTGTGTGTGAACTCATTATCGTTTAATATTATGGGTGGGGTATCTTACTATCATATCCTTGAATCTTTGAGTGCACAAGTACCAATATACATGATGGCCTCTATGCACACTATGTGTTCCCTGGTCCGTAGACTACTATAAAACATTGATAGAGATCCATGATGGCTTCTGAGAAGAAGCATATGAGTTTTAACTTTGGCCTTGATATTGCACTAGACAAATATATTGGCAACAATATTTCTCCAATCTCAAATTCATGATGGTTGAGAAGAGAATCCTTCACTTCTCACACACACACACACACACACACACACACACACACACACACACACACACACACACACACACACACACACACACACACACACACACACACACACACACACACACACACACACACACACACACACACACACACACACACACACACACACACACACACACACACACACACACACACACACACACACACACACACACACACACACACACACACACACACACACACACACACACACACACACACACACACACACACACACACACACACACACACACACACATGCGCGCACGTACTTTAGAATGCATAAATGCAGTGGGTTTGATTTGGTCACAAATGCATGACACACGATGCATGTATTGCCTCATTAATACCCATGGTCATAAAGTATGGTAGCATTGACATTGGTTCCAATGATAGCGCGTGAGTGTGTGATAATGTAATGGGGACTCATTAGCTATTGTAGGCAATTGCCTCTACACATTTCAATCCTACGAGCAAGAGCCCTTCTACATTGATGGCCAAATACTTATCATGCATATGGCTACATACGAACTTTAGACATTTCCTATGCATCTAAGCATGGAGCTTCTTGACCCCTTGTATGCTACTAGTGCTTATTACTATTGACCTCGTAGTAGAAACTCTAGAATATAATAGTTTGATAGTAATAGCTATTTTTAATAGTGATAAACTTGGTCTAAGGAAACACTAAGGTATGATGAGTTATATGATTACTACTACTTTCCCGAGTAGGCTTAACTTATTAAGCCCCCTTAAATCTTCTAAATTCCCGTTCTTTTTTCAAAAACTTGCAATTTTCTAGCGTAACACAACTAGGATATGAAATTCTAGCACTTGGTCTCTTACTTGACCTCTCATAGAAGAGTGCATTTTTACATGACCAACATGGCACATAATTTTTCTTTGGTGTACACGTATAGGGCACTTAAAGTTAAGTAGCATGTGGATAAACATTGGTTGCAAGGTTAGGTTTTTCGAATACTCTTGATGATAATAGCCTTTTATAGATATGTTTGTAAAGTTTATTTACAATTTTCTTGATGTATTTGGCATAGTGAATGCATTTGAGAATCCTTTTAAGTTTCTTTACCCTAGGAAAATTGGTGGTTAATCCAAATAGTAAAATTGTGGGTATTTTAAAGATGTGCTTTATACGTTTTTATGGTGTATCTTCACGCACGCACGCACGCACGCACACACGCACACGCACACGCACACGCACACGCACACGCACACGCACACGCACACGCACACGCACACGCACACGCACACGCACACGCACACGCACACGCACACGCACACGCACACGCACACGCACACGCACACGCACACGCACACGCACACGCACACGCACACGCACACGCACACGCACACGCACACGCACACGCACACGCACACACACACACACACACACACACACACACACACACACAATACATACACACATGTACTTATAATTTAGCTACTAACGTACCCTAATCGATTACTCTTAAATTGATGGATTTAGAATGGATATCTTTAAGTTTTAGGATCTTATCATCATGATGTCCTATTGGTCAAAATTTATGAAAGATTGCCTTGAATTCTCCTAGATAATGGTTATTTTCTTATCAATTAGCAATTGCATCTTTGGTCTTTGAATTTATAGCTTATATTCTTCAAAATAGTTAAACATAAAGGTTTGTTGGTTTAAATGTCTTTATATTTGAGTGGCATTATATAGTTTGAATTGTGACCATTGAGGCATACAATTTATTGGATGCACACTTTGACATAAGAACTTGGTCCTCAAGGAAAGTTTTCACATTGTTTTTATAGATATAGTTAAGAAATACTACGAAAAAACTTATTCTTGGTATTTACAATGGGATTACCTTAGATAGGAATTTTGAATTCTAGATAAGACCATTTGGGTGAAGGCCTGTACTGTCTTGTCCTAAGAGTTGCTTAGATAACTCTTTCAAGTGGAGGTCAAGTAACTCAACAATGAAAGATGCTATTTTAGGTTACTCTTTACATAAAACAAGGATATACTTTGTTATTCTTAATAAAGTATGCTCATGTGTAGTGCTCCCACTATGGATTGACAAATAATAACTAATCGTTTTTTAGTTGATCAGACTTAATTTTTTAAATAGCTAGATGTACATGTCATTTGGATTAGGTTTTTCTTGTGTCTTAGTGGGTGTGACCAGGATGACAATTCGGTCCTCTGACGACACCTGCAAGATGCACTAGCATGGATGGTCTTAACCATATGCTTTTGTATGGATGCATGCAACATTTGGACCCTTCACCCACTCAAGCCTAGAAAAGCTACTCCTAGAGACCACCTTCAATGGATTACCACAATTTTGTATACTTATAGTTATTTCACTGGTAATTTATCCTTCAAGGAGCCTTGGGACATTATGATTTTCAAATAAGTTTTAGATTCATTTATCCTTTTTATCATTTGATGTGTTTGGCCTAGTTAATTATGTCTTCAAAATTGTATGTATTTTTATTTTAAAATTTTAATAACATGTGTTATTGTACTTAACTTAATGACTACTTAATTGTATAAATTGCAAATTTTAAAAATATGTGATGATATTTAATGTAATATGATTTATTAAATTACTTATTTAAAGAAATCTATTAATCTTTCAATAATCTATATGATTCAAATATTTGTTGAAGGGAAATGTGACACGCGCACGCGCGCGCACGCACACACACACACATTACGTTTCTTTGCATGTTATGGTACTAACTAATAGACCTTCAAGTAGGTACATACGTCTCTTTACTAAGTCAACCTTTGCCATTAGGTATCTAAAATTTCTTTCTTATGTTAGAAGATAACCAACCCTCCCTAGGAACTCTATAATGATTTTTAGAAAACATCCCTCCCTCCCTCTCTTCCCCCAATTCTATATATTGGAGAGGCCCCTTGGTGTAAATTGAAAGCAACTAGCTATTGTATCAATCCACTTCTCGTTTTTTTGATAATGGGTATTGATATGCATTATTACATTATTATTGAAAATGGGTATTGATATGCATTATTACATTATTATATGGCTTATCCTCTGAAGCTTCCTACACATGTTAATAGGGCGGTATAAAATGTTTTTGGCTAAAGCTAATCACCATGAGGATATTTTCCTAACCTCGTTCCCTTTATTTAGATTCTCTACTTAAGATTTGTACTAGTTTGGTAGAAAAATAGTAACCCAACTTAGACCTTATACACATGAGTATTGAAGTGGCATGCATGATTATTGACCAAATCCTATACCTCATCGATTTTCTTCCTATATCATGCATCTCTTTGTTGATCTCCCAAATAGTGCACACACACTCCCCTCGTTCTCCCTTTGATTATTTTAAGAGGCAAGGTTTAGTGTGAGGCATAAATTACCGAAGATATGGTATTGTCACAAGGGATACATTTGATACCGCTTATTTCTTCCTAGAATAATGCTCCAATCATAGGAATATCTTAGCACTAATCTCATTTATGCTGAGAAGATCCACGCTATCCCTATAGGAGTATAGGACTTCTAGGACCGTGTTGTGTATGGTTATTTAACCCTCCATACTCCCCTCTTTCAATGGGTAATGGGATACATTAAAGGTCATTTTATATTATTGGCTATAGGATTTGACTTGCTGTCTTTCGTCATGCAGCCATGATGGAAATGTTGACACCTAATACTTTCACATAAGCAACTTTTGCATACTACGATATTGATTTGGTACGTCCCTTGAGCCACTTATGGAATTAATATTTTGGTCTCTAATTGTACATGTTGATCTTAGGTCATACACATGATCATATTGATCAAATGTTCAACACATTTGCTAAGTGACTATCTTGACACAATGCTTTTAGCTTACCTGAAATGATGTGTATCATATAGGATACTTATACACCAAAATAAGCTATCATGCACCTAAGAGAAACATATGACTTCAAGCTTTTTGCATATGACTCGAAGGAGAAAAATGTAAAATCTTTACACAAGTTAAATGACATCAGCTTCTAACATGCATTTCTATAAAGAAGAAAAAGGAAGGTGGTAGAATACATCTATATGGAAGACAATTCTCTTTCAATAAGAAGTGGTTGCCTTCAATGGGACTTAATTTCTTGAGATATATCCCAGATACTATAATGCTTGCAGCAAAACAAGAGCCCTTGGATTCCATCAAAGAAGGCAAAGAAGCATCCAAGAAGGGAAGAGAGATTGACCATACCAAATGTATACAAGAACGAAGGTAGTTAATTGAAAAAGCAAGAAAGTATGCAAACACACAAGATGTGACTTGGTGGGATGATTTTTTCCAGGACCAAAAGAAAATACTTACAAAAATACAAAATGATGATTGGCATCTACCAAATCCTTTTGCATGGCCTAAAATTTTGAAAATTGCAAATCCTCTTGCAAGGAGCAATGTACAAATATCAAAGGAGATCCAAAAGATCTTACATCCTAAGGAGCAAGAAATGTATACTGGTAGTAAAAGATCAATAACAACAATTGAGAAGCTACAATAAATATAGCATAGTAATATTAACAATATTAAGGTAGGCTCACTTACTGCAACACTAGCTGAGGATGATGAGATGGGTCATCCATTTTAGATATCAAAAGTTTTGAAAGTTAAGAAGGATGATACTTTAGCTAAGATATGCTTCATAGAAGTACACTGGTTTCAAACAAAGCATAAGGATATACTAGTAGGTAAATACACACTAGCCATGAACTCTACAAGAAATCCTACAACAAAAAGAAGCGAGTAAAGTCAAGCCAATGTACAAGCATATTGAAACTTGATGAGGTGGATATATTAGTATATGATTTTTCCCTTACAACAACAACTGGATATCTCAAGAAGTTAACCATTGCAATTCTTAGAGAGAAAGTTCCTAGTTTATAGAAAGATGATGATAATATTGGTGTTGATCATGATGAGCCTAGGGAAACAATATATACTAGAAGCAAAGCCAAAAACTTGGAAAAGCAAGGTTTACATTTAGATGAAAAAAATGCCCTTGTTGATAGTAGAGAAAAAGATGTATCATCTAGTTCAAAAGGTGAATGTATAGAAGCTAGTGATACTGATGGTGCAACACAAGAGGAAGATGAAGAAGAGTGGATGCCTTATAATTGTTGGGGGTAAAGTCACCTCCACCTAGCCGCTTATGTATTAATACACTCATAGTACTCGCACCTGCACACTCCAGGTGGCGGGTGCCCATCACTGTCATTTCATTCTTTATTATTTCAATAACATTTGAATAAAGGGAAGGCCGGTCACACATTGTGACAGTTTGGAGTTCCCACATTTGGAGTCTATTTCTTGCTCTTGCTCCATCTGCCATAGCTCTCACCTGTGTGCTCTCTTGCTCAATGCTTCTCACCTTTCAACTGGTATCAAAGCTTGGCTCTTCGAGGTCTTGAACGTGGTCGGGCACTCCTTGAGCATTCATTCGAATACCTACACTCTTGTCTTCACTCTGGGCAACCATAGCCACACCTTTTGAGGTTCCAGTCACTCTCATCCTTCTTGGGTGAGCTCTCATTCCACTCTTTATTTTAGTCCACATGGTTTGAAGAATAGGGCACAACCCATGAAGGTTTGGAATTGAGCTCTCTCTCTTGTATGCCTATTGGGAAGCTTCTTTGGGAGCCATAGAAGCTCCCTAACCATCAAGTAGTGACCAGCTCCCTCAGCAACATCAAAACGTGATTTCAGCAGGTTGCCCCATTTTCTCAGCCTGTAAAAAACATGGCCTTCATCTCTAGCACCTCTTCAGCTCATTGGCACTAAAATGTCTCATTTGAGGCATAGAAGCATGCTTCAACCATGGTATTGAAGGCTTGTCAATCTTGGCATTGACATTTGGGTATGATATACTTCAGTCTACGGCTGTCATAATAGTTCATAAGAAGCCCCAAATAGTGCTGCATTAGCATTTGATGTTTATGCTTGCTTGGTACTAGCTATTGATGCCATTTGGTACCCAAATCATGCTCGGATGTTATGGGAAGTTATGCATATGATATGCCATTAATTTGTTGTTGATTTTGGCCCTGTTTATGCTTAGTTTGACAGTGAATTTACTGCTGTAATAGAGTAGGGCTGAAGCTATTTAACTCAGGTTATTTTATGCCTATTGGTCTCGGGTGCTTGTCGTGTTGGGATAAAGGGCAATGCCCGTGTTCGCCCATAAGAGCAAGGTTGTACATAGTATATATACCTATCTAAAATCATTATTGAGGTATACTCTTCAGTACCACAAATCGTGTGTCTCTATCTCTTCTCTCACAAAGTGGTATCAGAGCTTGGTTTAGGCAATCGGGAGCTTGGCATTTCTTCAGGTGTAAGAGCTTGAAGTTGAAGAAGAGTTCAATGTGAAGAGTTTGCAGGCAGGGCAGCAAGGTTTGAAGCTTCTTATTGAAGCTTGAAGCTTCCCTCTTCATTTGAGCTTACTGGTAGCCACATCATTGGCCACTTGGGGACCCTCCCCATGATCTCCAACACTTGGACTAGCATTGCAATCTCTTTAGGGCGGTTGAAGGCGTCATCAACATGGGCATACAGATTTGGTTTTCAACATGCTCAGGACCTACATTAGCTGCTCCTCTTCATTTGGTATCATGGTTGTGGTCCAGGCTTTGCATCTAATGCTTAGCATTGAGCATTGAAGTGTAGTATTACACTTGGGGCTGATATACATTCAGCTTCAGGTTTGAAATACACAATATTCAGATCTGTAATAAACAAGGCAACAACTATTTCTTGAGTGAATAATGCTTATGATTCACTTATGTGATGACTATCTGATACCCATTTGGTGCTACATGACTTGGAGATGTTATGCCCATGATTAAAGATCATTTTGGGGTGATTAGAGTCATCATTTTTCTTGATTTTGACAGAGATTCGGCTGTTGGAATAACATGGTTGAATGACATTTTGATTGCGTATGCATTATGTTGCTTCTAGACTTGGTCTTGGCATTCTAAACCATGTATTCATGCTTATGGTTGATGTTATATGCTTGGATTTGATTTCGGAATGCATTTTAGTGATTAAAGCTAATTTTTGGATTGACTTTACCTACAAGTCTATTGCTGTACATTCAGGTCAACATACCTCACTGTCAAGAAATTTGATATGTTTATATGAAAGAACATTATGGTGATGTTTTGAGCATCTGTGCATGATCGTTAGAGCTCAATCTTAGTCAGTGCGAGAGGTTATTTCAGTTTTGAATTTTCAGGACATATTTTTCGTAAATGTTAGGACTGTACTCTTGAATTGCAGGACAGCCACCTGTATTGCTAGGAATTTTAGGATTGCACTCTATTTTTTGTCAGGAAATTGATGTGTTTACTACCATTGAATGCTTTTAAGGCATTTTGGGAAATGAACTGATGTATGTTCTTGCTGCTACACATTTCTATAAGGTTATATTTTTGCTTATAAAGAAACTATCTTCTGAATTCTTATCAAATAACGCACATAATAATTAATATACCTATAAATCTACTTTGTTTTGATGTTTTTTGGTTATTGAACTTTAAGAAATAGGAGTGCCGACTCCTTTTCGAGTTGGCATTCGTAAATAATCTGTCCATGCTAGCAAAATAATGTAAAAAACATTATCATTTTATACTTGGGGATATTCCTAACATACTACTGAGTGGACTGGAGCTTCCATTGCTTAGCATTAGCTGTCATTTACTATCATACAGTTATTTGGTTGTGAATCATGGCTAGCATCAGTGCCAATCATCTTATGCATATCAAGAGGCTTGAAGGAGCACATAACTTTGCAGCTTGGCAAAAGTAGTGCCATAATATCTTGTTACAGAAGAAGCAAGAAAAGTCAACTAAAGTAAAGGGAACAAAAGCAGCTAATGTAGAGCAGGAGGATTGGGATGAGTTGAATGAGCTTGCATGCTCGACCATTGAGCTATCAATTTCTGATGCCTCGCTGTTTAACATTGAAGGGTTGGATTCTACTTATGACATTTGGAAGTGATTGGAAGAATTGTATGCCTAGAAGTGAGCTGCAAGCAAAGTCTAATGACTGAAGAAACTCATGGATTTGCATACGAAAGAGGGTATTGCAATGTCTACTCACCTTGGGGAGTTTAACTCCATTTTCAACGATACTTTGTATCCTCTCCATGTATCTAGTGTGCTTGATCATGTTGTTGCCGTGATCGAGCAACCAAGTGTTTCCTTGGGGCATGGCTAGTTGGGACACATGAGTCAAACATGAATGAAAGTACTTTCTTGTTTGGGTTACTTGCCTTGTCTTTGTTATGCTGATTTTGAGCATTGTGATCATTGTGTTTATGGTAAGCATGCATAGACATCTCATAAAAAGTCTCTTTCACTAAAATCTTGGCCTCTAGAGTTAGTATATTCTGATGTATGTCAGATGCTAGGGTTACCTCTAGGAGGAAAGAAATACTTTGTCACATTTGTCAATGATGCTACACGTAAGGTATGGGTTTACCCTATTTGTAGCAAGGACGAAGTGCTTAACAAGTTTAAAAAATTCTTGGCATTGGTAGAGAATCAGACTGATAAGACACTTAAGTGTCTTCACTGTGACAACAGTGGGGAGTATGTGTTCAAAGCCTTTCAGGCATTTTGTGATAGCAAGGGGATAAAGAGGAAGCTCACTATCCCTCATAATCCACCCAAAATAGAGTTGCAGAGAGCGCATGAATCGGACCATACAGGATAAGGTCCGTATGATGCTATCTCATGCTGCATTACCCCATGGCTTTTGGGCAAAGGCTATTATGATAGCTATTCATCTGATTAATAGGTCATCGAACAGGTCTTTGGGGGGGGGGGGGGGGAGAGTCCCTCAGGAAGAGTGGTTAGGCAAGCCACCTTCTTATGCTCATTTGTGAGTGTTTCACTGCAAGGCTTTTGTGCACATAAGGAAATAAGAACGTGGAAAACTGGAACCAAAGTCTTGTGATTGCATATTTCTAGGATACAATGATAAGGGTGAGATGGGGTATAGACTTT
This sequence comes from Lygodium microphyllum, assembly GCF_053477565.2. Taxonomy (NCBI): domain Eukaryota; kingdom Viridiplantae; phylum Streptophyta; class Polypodiopsida; order Schizaeales; family Lygodiaceae; genus Lygodium; species Lygodium microphyllum. Next base: position 52,435,097 of record NC_141146.1, on the reverse strand, counting down.
GGGATCTCGAGAAAAGAAAGATAGTATGCAGCAATGACGTCATCTTTCGTGAAGATCGCATGCATAAGCAGCCCGAGAAGACTGAGGAAATCAAGAGGGTTTTTTTTAGGGAAGATGTACCTTTTAGAAATCCATTTGTGCCTATCAGAGAGTAGCCTATACCTGCTGTAAATACTCCTGAAAATGTAGGAAATGGTGCTAGAAATGGTCAACAAGGTATTGTCCATGACACACCACATTTTTAGCCTGAAAACATGCAGTTAGGATAGCTTGAATTGTCAAGAAAACATGCTGGAATTTCAAGACAGCAACATGTACATGTAGAATTGTAGGCCTATATTTTAGGATAGAAACCTATACATGTAGAATTACAGGCCCATATTTCAGGACAACAACTTGTAAATGCAGATTTGCAAGCCCAACGACCAACAAATGCAAAACCTTTGCTGCATTGGCCAACCTGACCTTCAAGGTAGCCAAGTAGGTTTATTCCTGGTGTGCAATATGCTACAGATTATGCCATGGTTACTAATTGTGGTGAGCCGTCATGCTTTAAGGAAGCAATGACTAGATCCGATAACAAGAAGTGGTTCAAGGCCATGGTGTCGGAAATGGAATCGCTTTGATAAGAATGGTACTTGGGACTTGGTGCATCTACCTAAAGGGCAGAAAACTCTTCCATGCAAGTAGGTTTACAAGATGAAGGTCAATTTTGGTTCTTCACCAAAGTACGAAGCACGGTTAGTTGCAAAGGGGTACAAGCAGGAACATGGAATTGACTTTGACAAGATCTTCTTTCCTGTAGTCAAGATGACTACTCCAAGAACCATTTTGGGCTTGGTTGCAACTGTTTAGTTGCAATTGAAGATATGGAGCTCACATAGATGGATGTATAGACTGCATTCTTACATGATGATCTACATCATGAGGACATATATATGCAGCAACCTGAAGGTTTTGTTGCTAAAGGCAAAGAGATGATGGTCTGTGACTGAAACGGATTTTGTATGGGTTGAAACAAGCACACTGAGGGAATGGTTTCATAAGTTTGATACTTTCATGCAGTCTCAAGGCTTTTAGAGAAGTCAAGTTGATCATTGCTTGTACACCAAGAAAGCAGTAGATGGCAACCTGATTATCTTGGTTCTGTATGTTGATGGCATACTGATTGTTGGCAGAGACACTCATGCCTTGGATTCATTGAAGCAAAGTCTTGATGGTAGATTTGACACGAAGGATCTTGGTGATGCCAATCACATTCTTGGGATGCGGATACTCAGAGATAGATCAAAGGGATTACTCTATCTATCTCAATAGGAGAATGTATCCAAGATTTTGCAGTGTGTCAATATGGAGCAGGAGAAAGCAATCGGAGTTCCATTGACTTCATATGTGAAACTCAGTGCAAAGGACAACCCTACATCTGATGATGAGAAGGCTGAAATGGCCAAGATTCCATATGCTGCAGCCGTTGGTAGTTTGATGCATGCTATGGTTGCTACACATCCTGACATTGACTTTGCAGTGGGAGTGGTTAGCAGGTACATGGCAAAACCTAGCAAGAAGCATTAGGAAGTAGTGAAAGGTATTATGAGATACCTCAAGGGCACAAAAGATTTGTGCATCTGCTTTGGTAAGTAGAAGACATCTGTCATTGGCTTTACGGATGGAGACTATGCTAGACATGCGGATTGCAGGAAGTCCACTACAGGGTATGTGTTTAACTTTACAAGGGGATCTATCTCTTGGATCTCCATGCTGCAAAAGTGTGTTGCACTGTCTACTACGGAGGTAGAGTATGTGGCTGCCATTGAGGCATGCAAAGAAGCCTTATGGCTGTCATGTTTGGTTGGTGAGCTTGGGATTACTGAGGTTCATGTTCTCCATTGCGATAGTCAGAGTGCTATCATGTTAGCACGGAACCCTATCTTTTATGCAAAGACAAAACACATACAGGTGAAGTATCATTTCATTAGAGAGGTACTTGAAAGCAAGAGCATTGAGCTCGTCAAGGTGCACACTGATGATAACCCTGCAAACCTTCTCACGGAAGGTCTTCCAATAGAGAGGTTTGCCCATTGCCAGTAGATGATGGGTATTGGATAGGCATAGTCTCTTCAGCTTTGTACATACTTAGACTTAGCTAATTCTTTTCCTCTACCTTTGGGCACATTTCCTTTAGGGGGGAGGTTATTGGGATAAAGAGCTGTGTCCCTGTTCTCCCGTAAGGACCATGTTGTACATAGTTCATATACCTATCTAAAATCATTATTGAGGTACACTCTTCAGTACCACAATTCATGCGTCTCTCTGTCTTCTCTATCTCAACCTACATCTCTACACATGGAAGCTCCATTGCAGCTAACTCAACATCCCAGATGCTCGTTATGACTATTTGGATGCAAATGGAGGTTGGCAAATGTCTTGGATGGTTCGGGAATGTATTTTGAGCCTTGTTTGAGCTCCATATTGGTTGTTGGCAGTTCCTTGACATTGGTCTACACTGGCATGCTTTGTGACAAAGGTTATACCTATGCTCTATGCATGAACCGTTGGTACATGCTTTGAAGCATATGTCAGTGATGCATGCTACCTACATTGTTTGAGCTTCTTTGCCACTTGGAGCTTCAATTGGGCTTGTACTTGGATAGTTTGGAACCTCTTTTGGATGTTTCTTGGCTTGTTAGAGATTGAGTTGGGTTCGTACATGATGTGCTTGGATGCTATTATCAAGATTGTGGGAGAGAAGGAAGGAGTCTCGCTTGAAGCTTTCTTGCTTGCACAATGGGGGAAGACACACAAGGGTGGAGGCTGAAAACAGTTTTCCTCTTCTTAGTTGTGTAAGCCAAAAGAACTCTAGTACAAAGAAATAGAATAACCCTCTATATGGGTCTCAAACCAAACTCAACTAACTAAGGTGGCATACTAACTGAGCCACGAACTAGAGTAGATAAGGATAGCTATCATGTAGCTATTATTCATGGGCGGTGTACCAACCGCGTCTGCAACTGACAAGTCGGTGACATAAATACACAACGGTCACCCTGGCGTATCACGAGTGGAGCTCGATATCTCAACACTCCCCCTCGAGCTCAATCCCAATTCCTGCACACCAAGCAGGTCTCTGAACTTGCGCAGTTTCTTTGCGCCCAATGCCTTTGAGAATATGTCAGCTACCTGATCCTCTGTGCTGACATAAACTAGATCAATAAGACCTAGTAAAACCCTCTCTCGCACATAGTGATAATGCACCTCAATGTGCTTTGTTCTAGTGTGATAGACTGGGTTATTTGCCAAGTGTATACTACTCATGTTGTCACAATAAATGACAACTGGTCCATCTGTAGACTGATGCATATCATAAAGTAGCTTATGCAACCAAGCTACCTCACATGCAGCCATTGCTGCACCCCTGTACTCAGCCTCTGTGCTCGACAAGGCAACTGTAGGCTGTTTCTTGCTGCTCCAAGTGACTGCAGCACTCCCAAAAGAGAACACATATCCACTAGTAGATCGTCTATCAGAAATACTACCAGCCCAATCAGCATCAGTGTATCCATGCAACTGTATCTGAACCCCAGTCTCATAAAATAGTCCATACTACAATGTGGACTTCACATACCTGAGTATGCGTCTAGCCGCATCCAAATGTGGTTTTCTTGGAGCCTCCATAAACTGACTTACCAATCCAACATCATAGCTCAAATCTGGCCTGGTAATAGTCATATAAATCAAACTTCCTACTATGCGTCTGTACATAGTAGGGTCTTCTAGAAGCTCACCTGCATCTGTGCTCAGCTTCACATTCTGCTCCAAAGGAACTGAAATAGGCTTACAGCCTGTCATCCCATATTTGGACAGCATGTCCAATCCATACTGCCTTTGCAAGAGCTGTATCCCACTTGGTGATCTAATCACCTCAATGCCCAAGAAATAACGCAGCTCTCCCAAATCCTTCATCTCAAACTTCTGCTTCAATAGCATTTTCACATGAAGGATATCTTCATCACTGTCACCTGTCATAATCAAATCATAAACATAAATGACAAGTAGCATAATACCTTTCTCTGTTTTTCTCACATAAAGTGAGAAATCTGCCTTGGAAATCTGAAAGCCAATAGTGACAAGATACTGTCCTATCTTGTCAGACCATGCTCTAGGTGCTTGCTCCAAGCCATACAAGGCTTTCTTCAACCTGCAAACAAACTCAGGATGAACAGCATGCACATAACCTGGTGGCTGCTCCATATAGACCTCTTCTTGCAAATCACCATGCAAGAAGGTATTCTTTACATCCATCTGATGTAAAGACCATCCCTTTGATGCAGCCATAGCAATGACCGCTCTTACGGTTGCCATCCTTGCAACCGGACTGAATGTTTCTTCATAGTCAATACCATATGTTTGTGCATACCCCTTGACTACTAATCTTGTCTTGTATCTGTTCACAGAACCATCTGCATTGTGCTTCACCTTATAAACCCACTTACAGCCAATTGCATTTTTACCTTTAGGCAAAGGTACCAATTCCCATGTAGCATTAGCTTCCAAGGCATCCATTTCTTCATCCATGGCTTTCTCCCATTTTTCTTTTCCCATGGCTTCCTCAAAAGAAGTGGGTTCTGGTTCCTATATCACTTTGACCATATATGCATAGTGAATGGCTGTAAATCCATCATATTTCAGCCTATCCACAGGATACCTAGCTCTCGTAGACCTGCGCAAAGTAGGTTCACTCCCAGGTGCTCTCAAAACATCCCTGGTCTTCCTTACTCCAGGTGTAACAATAGAAGGAATACCCAACTCATCATCAATGCTCTGTTCTGAGCCACTGGATTCACCATCCACATAAGAGTGACCTACATTCACATCAAACATGGGCTGATCAACCTTCTCTTTTCCTTTTCGTGATACATGCATACCACTATCTGCATTACTTTGAGAAGATTCTCCTGATCTCAATCTGCCTGTCCATGGCGAAGAATGTGAACCACTGCTAGAGGACGCTCCAGGTCCACTAATATTTTGTGACTGCTGTTGTGAATTCTGTGCAGCATTACCATTTTGTGCATCTACATCATCAATCACATTTACTGGTTTATACCAGCTACTCATCTCATCAAAAACAACATCTCTGCTCACTATAAACTTACGAGTAAAAGGGTTATAGCATCTATACCCTTTTTGCTGCAGAGAGTAACCAATAAAGATGCACTTCTCAGCTTTTGGATCCAACTTGGATCTCAACTCATCTGGCACATGTACATAGGCAATGCAACCAAAAATTTTCAAATGAGAAATATCTGGTTTCCTACCAGTATACCTCTCCTCTGGAGTCATTTCATGTATTGCTGCAGTGGGAGTCCTGTTCATTATGTAGACTGCTGTAGCAACTGCTTCAGCCCAATAAAAATCTGGCAAGTCTTTTTCATTGAGCATGGCACGAGATACCTCTCCAATATGCCTGTTTTTCCTTTCTGCAATTCCATTTTGTTGTGGGGTATGACTGCATGAATATTGTTGCTTTATGCCATGCTCCTGCAGGAACCTTGCAAACTCATTTGAGAGGTACTCTCCCCCTCCATCTGACCTTAGGCATTTTATCTGCAGGCCTGTTTCTTTTTCAACCATCGCTTTAAGAGTTTTGAAATGCCCAAAAACTTCACTTTTCTTTTTCATAAAATACACCCAAACTTTTCTGCTATAGTCATCAATAAAAGTGACAAAATAATGACAGCCTCCAAGAGATGCAGCTTTAGTAGTCCACACATCAGAGTGGATTAATTCCAATGGCTTCCCACTCTCTTGAACATGTCTAGGAAATGGTTTCCTTGCCTGTTTTCCAAACTGACAGGCTTCACATACCTTATGCATTTCTGCAACCTTGAATTTTGGCAATCCTGCAACAATATTTTGGGCCTGCATTGATTTAAGTCACTGTACATTAACATGACCAATGCATTTATGCCAGATATCAATATCTACAACTACACCGGTCCCATGTGCAAACATTGCTGCACTCAATTCAGACATGTCTGCATCCAACGTAAACATTCTGTCCTTCTTCTTTCCTTTTGCTATCAAGCGACCTTTATTTTTCATATCCTCAACAAAGCATCCATGAGGATTAAATCTCACCTGCAAGCCCTGCTCAACTATTTGACCGAAAGAAACCAGATTCTTGGTGATATTCGGGACATGAAATACATCGGATAGGTATTTCTTTTTCCCATCCTACATAGACAAGGGAATTTTTCCAATCTGCACAATAGGATGTGCAGTATCATCACCAGTCTCCACAAATCCTGGTTTTTCCATTTTCCTTGCATCCTCCATCCATTCTGCATGACCTGTCATGTGGTTTGATGCACCTGAGTCGACATACCATACATCATTGCTTTCTTCTGCACTTGTCACAGAATTGTTCATGTGCTGCACCATAAACAGATGCTCATTTCTGTCATCACCCTGTCTACTAGAGGATGCATAATTTCCTTGTTGCAGTTTTCCATTCATGATGTCATTCTACTTTTTATAACAGTCTTTAGCCATATGACCCATTTTACCACAATAGTAGCATTCAACATTACTGTTTGCATTTTGGCCTCTTTGCCATCCACCACGACCTCTTTGGCTCCCCCTGCCTCTAGAGTTACCACGTCCTCCTCCATAGGACTGGTTTTCTTGAGTTTGCTGCATATTCTGATTTCTACCACGGCCTCCGTATCGACCTCCTCTACCTCTGCCTCTACCTCTTCCAGCATTTGAGTAGAAGACAACTTCTTTTGAAGTTCCTCTAGAAGAAGATGCACCACCATTTCTTTGCTCCTCAGAAATTAGAAGAGCAATCAGCTCCTCAAAATCAGGAAATCTTTCACGAACTGAAATGGATGTCCGAAACTGTGCATAATCCTTTCCTAGACCATTCAAGGTCACAGAAACTAAATCATCATCTTCCACTGGTGACCCAATGGAAGCAAGTGCATCTGCAATCTTCTTCACCTTCATGTGGTAGTCGTTGATGCTCATATTTTCTCTTTGCACATTGTGCAAGTCTTGCTTGAGCTACATTTTCCTGGCTTGCGTATTTGTGCTATACATTTTTGACAAGGTATCCCATGCCTCCTTTGGCGTACTTGCATCCTGAATATGCACAATCATAGAGTCTGAAATGCTGATAGACAGCTAGTACATAACTTTCCTGGCTCTCTCATGCCATGTTTTAAATGCCTGCATTTGCTGTTGATTGGGAACATCAGGAAGAACTGGTTCTTCTTCATTTCCTGCAACAAATTCCCAATATCCTTTTCCCATAAGGAAATTCGTCATTCTAAACTTCCATGCTTGGAAGTTGTTCTTGTCAAGCTTTTCAGTGACAATCTGTGAAAGAGAATCAGATGCCATTACAGAAGACTGCAAAAAATTCTGTCACTGCAAAAACCACAGCTTCACCCTCACAAGGGAAAATCTGCAAGACTGGCGAAAGTGGTATTTGACCACACAGTCACTTCCTAGTGACGATTTTGCATCAACAGGCAACATGGATGATTCTGTAACTCCCAATGTCTCTGCCCACAAGCATACAATGAAATTTTTACAGTAACTATTCACCGACCTGTAGAACAGTGGCTGCACAGCATAAAACTGGGCCTTTTCCTGAGTGCGTGCAGAAAACTTTCGCCTCCAAAATAGGCCCCGAAATGGCCTCAAATCAAAAAAACAAGGGTGCCGAGAGCTAAAGTCCATGCCCGCAGCATATACTGCCCTCTTGCTTCACCGCGAAGGGCGTCTCAACCTGAGACAATGCACTCCTGCACTTTCCGGCTGTGCTACCTGCAGAGATCTGCTCCCAAAACAGAAAATGAAAGCAACACTGCTCCTCTTACCAGAACACCGCGAGCTTGGCTTGCTTTCTTGAGCTACTTACCACGAACAAGGCTCTGATACCATGTCAAGATTGTGGGAGAGAAGGAAGGAGTCTCGCTTGAAGCTTTCTTGCTTGCACAATGGGGGAAGACACACAAGGGTGGAGGCTGAAAACAGTTTTCCTCTTCTTAGTTGTGTAAGCCAAAAGAACTCTAGTATAAAGAAATAGAAGAACCCTCTATATGGGTCTCAAACCAAACTCAACTAACTAAGGTGGCATACTAACTGAGCCACGAACTAGAGTAGATAAGGATAGCTATCATGTAGCTATTATTCATGGGCGGTGTACCAACCGCATCTGCAACTGACAAGTCGGTGACATGAATACACAACGGTCACCCTGGCGTATCACGAGTGGAGCTCGATATCTCAACAGCTATCAGATGCTTGACCGCTTACATGCTCTTGGTGCTCTCATGATGTACGGTCTTGGCTATGAGATGTCTTATGCATTTACATGCTATCTCTAAGCTTGGTTGCTCATTTACCATTGAATTTTGTGCCAGTGAGAGCTTTATGCTTATGTTCTTTGAGCTATTACTTGAGATTTGAGACTGGGATATCTTACATGTCCTTGACTATGATATTTTCTTGGTAGATGCTTCCATGTATGCTCTTGGATGCTTATGAGCTGACTTGATCCATCTACATTGAGCATATATCGATCTTTGTCAGGTCTTGCCCTAGTGGTATGTACATCTTGCTATTACTTAGGAGATGTATCGGTTGTACCGATGGACTCTCTTGACACATTTGGGTGTTTGGCTCATGTTCATTGGCTATCATAGTGCCTCTATTATGCCCGCTTGATGCATGATTGGACTTGGTAGTCACTGTTGTCATTGGATCTCTATTAGCTCATTGTTTGCTCTCATTTACTCACTGATGTCATTTATTACAACAAGCTATTTTATGTGGACTCTGATGTATTTACTGAGCTTAAATCATGTCCTTTTGATGTACTTTTGGTACTATTTGGTGGACAGCTGGTCATTTTAGCAGTTTCTCTTATTTTCAGCTTGTTTTGATAGTGGTTTTGGCATGTTTACTGCTAATTGTAGTAGGCTATTTTCTGCATAGTCTCCCTCTATTTGACTCATTATGGCTAGTCATCTCAAAGATATGGCTTTGTTTAACATTTCCAAGTTGGATGGCACCAACTATAGCTACTTGAAATCTCAAATATGGCAGGTTTTGGTACAAAAATTGCAAATTAAGCCACTAAGAAAAAAATGTATTAAAACCGAGAATATGGATGATGATGATTGGGTTGACTTAGTTGCACTATGCAAGTTCACTATCATTTTATCACTCTCTGAAGAGGTCCATAATAATGTTGTTGAGGATGAAGATCAGAGTGCATGGAATCTATGGGAAAAGATTCAAGAACTTTATGCAAAGTAGAGCCCTACATCACAGATGTATTGGCTTAATGGATCTTCGCATGAAGGAGGGGACCCCATTGTTTGCTCACTTTAGCCAGTTTCATTCTATCATGAAGAATTTGCTTCAACAGGGTATTGAGTTTCAAGATAATCTGCATCCTTTGTTTCTACTTGGCACTTTATCTAAGTCTTGGGATGTATTTCGCATTACAATCTGTACCAACAAACTTGATGGGCTGAAATTGCAAGATTAGAGAGTGCTCTTTTGATTGAAGAAATTAACATGAAAAACAATGACACGCTGCAATTCACATGCTTTATCCATTAGAGGTGGTAGAAGTGGCAAGAAAGATAATGATTTTCATGGGAAGGACTCTCAGGATTCCCAGTTTAAGTCATGTGGATGCAGCAAGTCCCATGGACACAAGTCTTACATGCCATTATTGTGGGAAAGTAGGACACATACGATCGCAGTGCCATAAGATGCACAATAATAACAACAAAGAAAAAGGGAAAGAAAAAGTGCAGGAGAAATCCAATGATTGCAGCATTATATCTGCAAAGTCTAGCGTAAAGATTGAGGAGATAAATGTCATGCAGCCTGAGGAATACAATGGTGGTGACTACATCTTAGTAGCCTCTTTATGAGATAACTCTCAGCTGATCGAGGCTCAGTCTATTTATGCACACTATTGGATCTTGGATTCGGGTCGATCTTTTTATGTGACCCCCTAACGTGAGTGGTTTCATACATATCATAGTGTATTTGGTACTGTGCACTTACGTGATGATCGGTCTCTTGCTATTGTTGGCATTGGTGATGTCACTCTACAGTTTCCCTTTGGTAGCACTTTTATTCTGCATAATGTACATCATGTACCCGCACTAACTAAAAGCCTTATGTCTGCTGGGTGGCTTGATGATGGAGGAGGTTATCGTGTATGCTTTGGTGATTTTGTATGGAAGATCACTCATGCCAGGCTTGTTCTTGCAAGAGGTGCCAAGACTAGTAGCCTCTACCCCTTGGTTGTATTTGGTACTATTGACCATGTTTTGTTAGTGGATTCTATCCCACATGTATCTCTTTGACATGCTCATTTGGGGCATATGTCTCTTAAAGGAATGAAGACGCTTCGTGCTTTGCAGTATATCCTACCTTTTGACTCTTCTGACTTTGCGCCATGTGATCATTGTTTATATGGCAAGCAAACTAAGAACTCGCATAAGAAGTCTGGTATGTCATGCATGGGTGAGCCATTGGCACTTGTGCATTTTGATGTTTGTGGACCCATGCCCTGTCAGTCACTAGGGGGTGCGAAGTACTTCATTATATTTATTGATGAATTTTCATGTAAGGTTTGGGATTATCCCATAAAAAAGAAGAAGTCTGATGTCTTGGCCGTATTTCAGGGTTGGCTTACTTTAGCCAAGAACCAGTCTGGGCATAGGCTGAAATGCCTAAGGAAAAATAATGGGGGTGAGTACATCTTGCCTGCCTTTGAGTAGTTTTGTGACAAGCGAGGTATTAAGCGTTAGTTGACTGCCCCTTCCACCCCTCCCTAGAATGGTATGGCTGAGCGTATGAATAAGACTATTCGGGAGAGGGTCCGCAATATGCTTAGCCAAGCAAGCTTACCACAACATTTTTGGGCTGAGATAGTCTCCACTGTCATGCATCTCATTAACAGGTCACCTTGCAGTGGTATTGACTTCCAAGCTATAGAGGAGGTATGGATAGGAAAGCCTCCCTCATATGCTCATTTGCATGTCTTTGGATGTGAGGCCTTTTGCCATGTGCCCAAGGATAAACACAAGAAGCTGGATCCTAAAAGTATGAAATGTATTTTCCTTGGCTTTGGAGATGCAGGTGAGATGGGATATCTTCTTTGGGATCCGCAGGCGCAAAAAGTGATCCATAGCCATGATGTTGTGTTCCATGAGGACAAAATGCATATGCAGCCTGAGAAAGTTATTAAGATACGTAGAGTTATCTTTCAAGAGGAGCCCCCTACTCCCGCATAACTAGCTAGATAGCCTATACCAACAGTTGATCCTCATGACCAAGCTGTTAGACATGATGTTAGACAGGATGTTAGATAGGATATTGGATAGGCAACACATCCTGCATTGAGGCATTCTACTAGAGATAGATGACCTCCTCTCACTACTATAAGCCCTCCATAAATTATATCCTGGTTACAGATGTAGGAGAGCCTCTCACCTATGATGAGGCTATGCGCATGGATGACAATCACTCTTGGGAGAGGGCTATGCAGTCTGAGATTGACTCACTATTGCATAAGAATCGTACATGGGATTTGGTTTCTTTGCCTAGTGGCAAGAGGGCTTTCCCTTGCAAGTGGGTGTATGAGTTGAAAAGTACCCTTGGATACCCTAGGCTGGCATACAAGACCAAATTGGTAGCGAAGGGTTTTAAATAGGAGCATGGTGTTAACTTTGATGAGGTCTTCTCTCCTGTGGTTAAGATGACCACCCTGCACGTAGTCTAAGCTTTGGCTGCATAGCTTGACTTGGACTTGTATCAGCTGGATGTCAAGACGACTTTCTTACATGGGGACTTGCATGATGAGATTTACATGGAGCAGCCTAAGGTCTTTATAGAGCCTAGCAGGGAATACCTAGTGTACAAATTGAGGAAAAGTCTTTATGACTTTGAAGCAAGCACCTAGGGAATGGCATCATAAGTTTGATACATTTATGCAGTCACAAGGCTACAACGGTAGTGCTATGGATCCGTGCTTGTACAAGAAGAAAGCTCGTGATAGATGAGAGAGTACATTCATAAAGTCCTTGAGCACTTCCATATGCATGATGTAAGTCCTATTGAATGTCCATTGGCTTCTCATGTGAAGGTATCACAGACATAACAACGAAAAGGCTCCAAAGACGCGCCTGTAGACGCAATATTTGAACTGTGATAAAAAATGTTGGGCACATTTATTACCGCGTCTACTACTGCATCTACAATTTCACATCTAAAAGCGTGTTTATAGTCAGAGTTACACGCCCATATAGACACGCATATAGACACACGTGTTGACACGTTACGTAAGGCTTGCTCTAAAAAAAGCTCTATCACTTTGGACATTCTAAATAGATGTGCATTGGGTAGGTCATCTACAATGCCTTGTCCATTTGCTTATCCTATGGTTATGTGAGACATATGGTTTACCATGTAATGTTGTTTTTCCTCACATACTACACAAAGAAATCAAATTCTAATAGAAAAAGTAACCATTGAGCAATGCATCCTATTGCACATGGGTTTGTTCACAAGATAAACCAATGCTTGATGATCAACAAAGAAAGTAAAGGGTATAGCTAGAAGGTAATATTGAAATTTCGTAATAGCAAACATCATAGCTAGCTCTTTCCTCTATCGTGTAAAGTAGTTCATTTTTGCATATCAGTGAGTTGTCTGCGTGTGCAAAGCTCCTTGGGTAATCCAAGTTATGCTCTCCAGGTTGGCACAAAACTGCTCCAAAGAGGAACTTTGATACATCAATGTGCACATGTAAAGTAATGGACCAATTTGGGGATCATAGAATAGGTGTGGTTGTCAAAGCCTTTTTCAATTCTTTGTAGGCATGTTGATACTCCTCATTCCACTCAAATACAATCAATAGTTTGTAAAGTGTAGTTGCTTGGTGGTGGTAAATCAACAATCTCTCTAACTTTGGGAAAGTTGGTAGCAATGCCGTTTTTCAAGATCATGTGCCCTAGGATATGTCTATCCTTTACCTTAGAACTAGAATTTTAAGGGGTTCAATGAGAGGTTGTATTGTCTACACTCTTCAAAGACTTTGCGGAGTTTGTCTAGGTGCTCCTTTCAATTGAAATGAACACACAGATCATCAATGAATACTTCTAGCCACTTTCTAAGCATGTCCTTGAAAATGGCACACATAAGACGCTAAAAGGTATTAGGAACATTAGTCAGCCCCCCAAATGGCATGACTATGTAGGAAAAAACACCCCATTCTGCTGTGAATGATGTTTTATGTCTATCATTTGGGTGCACTTACACTTGGTTGTAGTCGGGTTGTAGTTGGAGAAGCCATCCAAGAAACTCTAGGCTTCCTTCCCCACCACTCTCTCAAGCATGTGCTTGGTGTGCAGTAATGGATAATTGTCTCTCTTTGTCACTACATTGATCTTTTTGTAATTCACACGCATTCGAACCTTCCCATTCTTCTTCAAGACAATTACTATGAGTGATACCCAATCCGTGTACTTAATCTCGTAAATGAATTCAACATTCAATAGCTTGTCTATTTTCTCCTTCACAACATGAGCATGCTTTGGATTCATTACGTGTAGTATTTGTTTGAGTGGTGTTGCATTGGGGGTCATAGGAATGTTGTGAGTCACAATACTTGGATCGATTCCTTTTAGCTCTTCTAAGGAACAAGCAAATACATCTACATACTCTCATAAGAGATTAATGAGATTGGCCTCTTCCTGCTTAGTTAAGTCATCAACTATGTACAAGGGTTGAGGCTTGTCCCCTTCCCTAGCCAAATTGACTTATTAACTTTAGGGGATCCTTCAATGGGTTCACTAACCAATCCTGCTCGTTTGGCTCCTACAAACACCACTATGTAGTCGCCCTTCTTATAGTTAGTATAGTGTTTGGGTAAGTCGTGGTTTCTTTTGTCTTTTAGCTTCTGAGGTCTTGGACTATTTCCTTCTCTCTTCCTTGAGCATCTTGTGCCTCAATTGGACCAGAAGGTCCCCTTTAGTGCATTTGGTCTTAGTTGGTTGTGAGATTTCTAGATCACTCTTATAGCTGAATTTTGACTCAGAGTTAAACTCACAGCCTTCATTGGAAGGAGTCTCCCTGGTGGTTATAACTCTAAGACTAATTCCACTCTAAGTAATGGTATGGTGCCTAATTCCACTAGGGAAACTCCTTCTTTGGAAGAAGGAGTTTCCCTAGTGGTCATAACTCTAAGACTAATTCCACTCTAAGCAATGGTATGGTGCCTAATTGAACTAATCCATCTTGCTCATTTCCACTAGTCCAAGTGCTCTAACTATGTACGATCACAATTTGCCTTGATTACTCCTCTTTCCACTTTTAAAGGACTGGCCTCTTGGGATTTAGAGTCCACTCTTATTTACTCAATCACTCATCCATCTGTTTCATACTCTATGGTCTTGACTTCTTTCTTACTTTCCTCACCATTGGAACGATAGTCTTCATACTCATCATTCGAATCCTCACACTCAGATTGTTCTTCGTTCCCATGGTTCCCTTTGGTAGGACTTTTCTCATCTGCAATAATGAGGGCCCAATTGTACAACAAATTTAGGTCATGCACCTTAGTCCATTGCCACTCTAGATTCTCAATGAGATCCTTAAGAGGTTTTAAAGTTTGCAACTAGGTTACTAGCTAGCTTTCTCATCGGGTACTCAAGAATTCTATGGAGTTCAAGTTTATTAGTTGGTACATGGTAGGTGATAGGTATTGGTCGGCTAATGAAAATCCTGGATATCATGCAGAAAGGTACTCATGATGTAGCATCATTCTTGGACAACTCAAAAGTCGTGACTCCAATGGGTTTACTAGCTACTTGTATAGCTTGTCTATAGCCATTGCCTATAGCCATCCTCATTGTTTGAGAACGGCAAGTCGATGGTTGCCAATACATGCATCCAATCATGCTTATCCTCAGGGTAAGGGATATACTTAGTTAAGGGTCCATATTCACACTTTCCTTGTGATTCACCCTTTAGTATTGTAGAGATAGCATGAAGGTCAATTGGTGAGGTTTTCCAAGTATCCATCTCTACTCAAACAACTTTTGTTTTGTTGCCCGAGAATATCAAACCATTAAAGCATTTCTATCCATGGCCTACTAACAATTATTGTAGTCCACTTCCTTCATGACTATGAAGTTAACCAAGAATTGGATTCCTACTATCTATAAGGGCCAATCTTTTAGCACTCTGAATGGTCTGACCTTCATTCCATTTGTTAGTATGAATCTAACCTTAGCAAATTGCCAACCTTTTTCTTTTCCTCTAACTCAAGGCTTTTCTACCAATGCTATTGGGTATTTGGTATGTCTGTGGCATCTAGATTTTTCTTGCTACATAGAGCATTGATGTGCTTCTTGATCTCAAGTGTGTAGGGGAGATTGGTGGACTCACACTAGAGAGTTCATTAATCTCATCCTCCATGATAGGCTCTACATCCTGTAGGTATGCTTGAGCTTCTTTCACCCACTCCTTGACTTTGTCCATAACTTCTGATTGGTGTTTGGGTCAGGGTGTTCTCCAACCTTGGCACTTCCATTTTCTACTATCTTAGGAGTAGATGTTTTTATCTCCACATTTGTAACTTGTTTCCCTTTGGTTAGTGTGGTGACACTATCAGCTTTGAGTATTATCTTGGTGTCCACCCTCTTCCTTCTCCTCCTCCAGCTTTTCTTTTCATCAGATGTTGCACCTACGTTGCTAGGTATAGGTAATGAGATATCATCTTGCTTCATTTGAGCTCAATCATGACGTTTAGTAGGATTGGTGTGGCTTCATCATCATCATCGGATATTTTCAACACTTAAGAGTCCAAGTGGTACTAATGGCATGATTTCTATACTAGTGGAGGGTTTTTGTCTACGGTGATCATCAATGTATAAATGTGTAACTCCACACTCTAGACATCTTAAGTCGGCCTTGTCCTTGTTTGCTTACTCCTTTTTGGGGCAACAAGATGGAATGTTCCTTGGATGTCCACAAGTTTAACATGCTAGTGGCTCTTGGTTCAGGTCCCCTCCTAGACCTCTATCTCTTCCCTTGATTAAAGCCATAATCGGCACTGGTCTAAAGTCCATCAATATAGAATTATCCTCCTCATCATAGAAGACATAGGGGTTCACATACATTTCTTCCTCTAGTGGCTCCTCTACAAAGTGTATCATAGCATCGCTTGGTGGATGGATCACTATGATCCTACATGGCCTAGATATTCCCGTGGGGTTCAATGAAGCTATAAGGATCCTTACCTACTTGATACTTCTCAATTTTCTTTGCAACTATAGGTATCTTGGTCTAGCTTCTGGTATTTGGGGTGATTCCCAATCCACTAGCTAGCAACAAAGTTGTTAGGGCTACTCCACATTGCTCTACAACAATGTTATCTAACAGTCACTTTGTGAGAAGCTCACTCAATGTAAGATTTGTTTCTAATGCTCTCCTTATCGGCATTCCTCATGCTCTATTTTTACCTCCTACAATGGCTAGGACTCATTGGACCTCATTGAGCTCTATCTCCTAGCGTAGCCTCTGATCACGTTACTCCTAGTTGTAGCTATCTATGCATTGCAAGGCAACTCTTCCTAGCCTCCTCTCCTCCTTGAGATTAGATATAATCTTGTATGTGGATCTTTTGTGATGTGCTATTTTCTTTTGATGGTCATATTGCGATATGAATTGATTTATGTCAATGGGAAAATCTCCTAGGTCAAGGTCTTGCTTGCTTGTGTCCATGCTAGCACTTGCCATGTTGGCAATATCTTGAACTACTAAGGTGTCAATGAGGGTGAATAGGTAAGCTAAGGACATATCTCTAATTGTGATTTTTTCCTTTCTTCACTTAGTTATTAGGTGGTTTGAGGCTATTCACTTCTCAGTGTTGGATTTATTGATTTATTTATGTGGTCCCAAGGGTTTGCAAGTCCTACTAGTAGATTCATTTCTTAGCTTAATTCCCCTTTAGTGTGTTCCTTGTTACTTAAATCATTTCGCAAGTTACAATTACTCACACTTAGATGGTGCAATGCAAGATGAGTTGTGCACAATCAAGCTTTCCACTTTTCTTATGCATCTAAGTGCCTACAATGCAATGTGCAACCCTTAATGAAATCACTCATGCACACACACCTTGTTAGTCAGTTCCATATGGTTGTAGCTCTTTTACATGAGTTGTGATCATAGATCACATTCAATTTTAATCCTCTACGGGGTCCTAATGGATGGTCTACCCATGTAGTCAAATCTGCCTCTATTGGGATGTAAATTGCAAGTGATCAGCTGATTTGGTCAATTCTTGGACTTGTTGGGTGAACTCCAATATTGGTCAACTCTATGGTCACACTTGCAGGTCTGGGATCTTGCTACGGTCACCAAATAATTAGCTCATAGCCTTTGGTATGTTTGGGAGGTCTGAATGGTCCCTAAAAATGTGTTTTAGTTAAGGTTGTCTACAATTTCAGATATCTGAGTTATAAGTCTTTGTCTATTTGAGTCCCAAACTTGGCTATCCAAGTGGTGAATTTGGCTTGTTTGAGTGGTAAGATTGGACTCAGACAGCAGTGCCCAATGTGAGTCACAGAGGGTACATTTGAGGGGTCAATTAGGGCTCAGCTTTCTGGGGCTTGAGGTGCCATCCAAGTGGTAGAAAAACACACCGAACAACAAAAATGAATGACAAATGATTCACTAATTAACATGTGTACCTAGCTATGATCCAGTTCTCATTCTACAATCAGTAAGGAAGGTTCTAAGCATACTTGAAATCACTGAGAGTTATGATACAATGGATTTCTACTGCCATTACTCTCTTGAAATCACCAACAGTGATGATACACTATATTTCTGCTGTCATTGCTCTCTTAACCTATTGCTCTCTCTCTCAAAATTTCATATTATGCAAAAGTGAGCTCTTTCCCCCTTTCTCTTCTTTTAATGCTCTCTCTTTCTTCCCTTACTCTCTATTTTCCTTCCAAGCTACACAAAATCTCTTTTCTTTTCTTTCCCTACTTCTTGGTTGTTACAAAAAATTATATTTTCTTTCTTTTTCCTTATTTCCTCTGTGGGAGCTTTCACTCAACCACCGAGACCCTCGGACAACTTATTGTATCAAGCGTTCCAAGCTGAGCACTAATGGCTACCTCTTACATAGCCGATGCGCAATGCCTACCTTACGGGTGTAGTGAGCTTACCTTGATGCCATTCGAGTTACCTCCTCTCCCGCGCACTTCGGTAGCTCCACGATCCAAGTGCAAGCTTCAAGCAAGCTCCATCCTCAAGCTCCACTCTCCAAGCTCCATCGCCGTGAGCAAGATAAGAGAAGAGAAGAGAAGAGAAGAGAAGAAGAGAGGAGAAGATGGAGAACTTCTCCTCCTCGGTCCCTCACCCTTACACACTCACTCCCTCACACTCTCACACTCCCTCTCTCAAGCACAAGCTCAAGCAAGCAAGAAGAAGAAGAAGAAGAAGAAGAGGAGAGCTACTTTTGGCCACACACAAGAATGAGCTTCTCATTCACTTTTCAACTTCATATAGAAAACCCTAAATCCCTTTTGGGCGGTCATCCCCTTTTCCCCTTTTTACATGGACGGCCATAGCCTAGGCCCTTTTTCCAATCGTCCTCCTATCTTCCTAGCTTCTTTTCCACCGCCCATCTACATTTACAAATTGCACGGGTGAGAGCTCGGCGCTCCTTGAATTAAGCCATGATGTGCTTACACTCTTTTACAAAAGTTTTGACTTGCGCTTTTCCTTGTGCGCCTTTCTCCCTTATTTAGGACTCTTCTCCTTGTGTGTCTTTGTCTTCCGTTTCTATTTGCCTTGGCCTTTGTCTTTGTCTTCTGCTTTAGCTTTTTTGGATTTTTCGCCTTTGTTCGTTTGAGGGTTAACATTAACCCCCTCCTAGACGAGTGCCAGTCCCATGGCACTCACCGTCGTAGGTAGCAGGCTGGAGCATGCACCGAAGACGTGGGTGACAAGGACGCCTGTGGTTTCCATGGAGGAGTGTTGGTGGTGGTGTGATAGAAGGTCTTGGGGGCCTGTTGGTGGCCAAGGTGGCTGGTGGAAGGTTGTTGGAGTTGGTGGTAGGGTTATTTTATGTTGGGGATTGCATTGATGGCTAGCACAAGTGTTGGTTTGTTGGGGATTCTGCACATGACGATTCTTTGTAGGCTTGTCGGATGGGAAGGGATAAGCATTCAGAGTTGGGTGTTGATGAAGAGCGAACGACACTTTCGTTGGAGTCTTCAACACCTACAATTGAAAACCTCTCATGTGGTCTCTCCCTAAGGGTAGTGCTAGTCTTCTCTATTGTGCACAAGAGATAGTGCAATTAGTTTGGGAGACAGGTCGAACTCTAAGCAAGCTGAGAGTATTGTCCTGCACTTGAGGACCCAAACTGTGTATATACTTCGGTGCAGATATTATTTGGGTGCTTGTGTATACTTAGATATTACTTAGTTAGAAGACTGTCGGCCCGGTTCCTTGTATAACAATGGGTCAGTGAAGCAAGGGCTTAGTTGATGGAATTTTTTTTTGATGAAGACGGGGAGTACACTTAAAGATTGCTTGAGATATCTTTATGGTCTTGTCAAGGCAATGCAGCACAATTAAGCTTTGTGATGTCTTAGCTTTTGGTAGCTAGTGGCTACTCGTAGTGCTTGAAAAGTATGGTGTACTTTTCCAGTGTCTTTCATGCCTTGACTTTTCCAGTGTCTTTCATGCCTTGCTTACCACTGTTGATTGTAATGGCATTGAGATGAAGTGCAAAAGAATTGTGTAAGTGGTTCAGGGTGACAGGTCTAACCATAGGCAAGGCGAGCTCCCAAGGTATGTCCTGCCCTTGATGTGTCCTGAACAATTGTGGGGGATGTATAAAGGGCTAGGGGATTAGGGACGGAGCCAGCCGACCAAGGTCACTGGACGTACCTAATTTGAGGACCCCTAGGTGCGGTGCTGTGATTGTGTGTGTGTTTTTTTTTTCTTTTTCTTTTTCTTTTTTTGTTTTTTTTCTTTCTTTCTTTTTCTTTTCACTTTTTCTTTGTTTTTTTAATTTTTATTTTCCCCTTTTTTTTGTGGTGGAAAAAATGAATACAATCAATGCCATACTTTTAGGCTGTTAGCCTTTCATTTGGATTTGAGAAATGTTGGGATCCAAAGGCTATGAAGGATATTACAAAGATGATTGTGTTACCAGCCTTGATGCTAGAGGAATTGATGTTGAGATGAAGAGATACACTTGAGATTTTGCAAACCTCTTTGTAACATGTGAGACATCGAACAATTGAGGTAGCACTTGGAGTGAGCTGTGCATGGACAAGGGCAGAGCATCTTGCGAGTTGAATCTTGGAAGATGAAGAGACATTCGCCCTTGTTGAGAGCGTGGCTCCTGCCCGAACATAGAGTTTGGCCAAGAAGGAGGAGGTAATCGATGATTATGCTTTGGCCTTGCTTAGTTGCAATATGTGCTTTTTCTGCAAAGGTGTCCTTGGGTTCTCATCCAGTGGTGTTTTCGACATGGCTTTTGTTTCTTGGTATCTTGTCACTTCCTCCATAATGGTTCTTTGTGGGGTTGGTGGTCTTGTGGTGACTTGGATATTAAACGCTTCTAAACCTTGACCTGTGTCATTCTGCATCCACTTGTCACTTTGTAAGAGTATATGCTCGCTTGCGTTAAGTACATCGGACCAATGCAATTATGTTAAGACATAATTTTTCAGAATGCTATGATGCCTATCCCATTACTTGTTAAGGTCACATACATTAACGGTAGGTGAAGGAAGTGTGTACAAGTGGGGATCTTGCCCCTTTACTCATCAAAAACAAAAAGTTTTGGCATGATGACTTGCCAAGCTACTTGTACATCATAGGGGCTTAGTCGATAAGTACTAGGCGGGGTGAGTTTGGTTGGCTAGGCGACGGGGCAGTGCTGGTGCAGGGCTCCTGTGAGGTTGGGCAGGAAACATGTCGAATGGGACATGAATGGTGTAGTCCCGAGCCGCGACCGTTTCCAAAATGTCCTTAAACAGCTCATTAAATTCTTCACTATCCCGGGCCGCCTTTTCTGCCCTTGAGCATCTGGTACCCGAGCGTACATTGGGGATTTGTGCCATTGGTGTTGCCACATGCTGCACGTTTCTTCGAGTCTTGACTTTCTTGGCCCGGGGGTTCTTCGGCCTTCGTCTGGGATGGTGTCGCTTAGGGCCTCGCTTCTTGGCATACCTCTTGAGGGTGGGTACATAGCGTACCGGTGGAGGGGCACGTGCCACATGCTCCCGTTGTCTGTGAAGAGCATCTTTGCATGCCAGCTGCCCTAGGCTCTCCATGTTTTCCTCGTGGGGGGGACCTGCAAGGTGCGAACCAAGGGTTAGACCTAGATATAGGATACAATTGTTTGCATGGAAAGGATTTTAGTTCAAGCGCATATAAGAAGGGGAGGGGTGAGGCATGCCGTGTTTGTCGTAGAGGGATGGCCCCCATGATGATGTTTGTTTTGCCTCTAGCCATTAGCAGATATTGGCTTATGCTAAGTTGTGTGGACTGGTTGTCATGGAGTGGGACAGGGCACATCCTCAAAAGGATAGACCAAAATGGGAAGAAGGTGTATAGAAAGGGACTGCACCCTGTCTACATCATCAGTGTTGTTGGTCAAGGCCTCCTATGGCGGTAATGTGGGTTGCATGCCCTTCACTTGGAGGTGGGAATGGTCACACGGCTTTTAACTATGTGATGAGAAGAGGACTTGAGGAGCTTAGCCTGTTAGACCCAACTCTTCTCCCTGCCCTTGACTGTCATTGCTTGTGTGTGTTGATATTGTTTTTACAAGGAGACACAAGAATCAGTGTTTATTTATATACATAATGTCACTTCACGAGGATAAGAACCAATTGTAGAACTCGGGGTTGTACTGGAGCGTGGCACACACATCCAGCACTCGTGGTGGCAGCCTACTTAGTACCAATAGATATTTTGCCACATTGAGCAGCATGGACCCTTGTCCGAGTATACTGGCAACATGTAACTCCTCCTCTGTGAGAACCTTATCAAACAGAGGGTTTTCTTGGCTAGGTGGTTCAGCCAAGTCCCTACCCCGAATGGCAGTCAACACTCGTAGGGAAGTTGGTGCGACATAGGTTGGGTCTCTTTGAGACCGCCATTTGGCCAATCGCTTCTCAGAGACTGTTATGATCTGAGCCCCTACTTTGGCCATTGCAACGCAGCGTTCACACCAACGCTATTCAAATTGACTTTGGCCCTCTGTTAGTTGCTTTAGTTGCTCTATGTCTATGAGATTCAATCGGCAGAGCACTTCATTGAACGTGACGGTTAAGCGCAGTTTGTTAGCCTCCTCGTCAGAGATGAGTTGCATGTGTTCATGTAAAAGCTTGTTATAGTGCTCATCAAGATGTTCTTGCTCTTTCCAAGATAAGGGGAATGGCAAGTATTCTTCAAGCTGCTCCTTAGGGCATGCGCGCATATCCGCAATAACGTAGATATGTGCGAACACTTTGAGCTGAGCATCCAACCCAGTTAAGCATTCTGCGACACTTCTATGTTCAACGAGGGCTTGCTCGGTTGCCATCTCATGCAAGGTTCTAGGAGTTTGCCTGGGCTTTAGCATAGTTGGGGGCTTAGGCCTGGATGAGCAAGATTGGTCAACATTGGGATCGCTTATGCCCTTGGGGTTTCCATGTTTCTCTAGGGGCTTCGTTGTTGCGTTATGGTTCTTCCTAGATGTGACTACTGTGAGTTCGTCACCTTGTTGTGACCGTGTTGCATCCACTCTTGATTGGTCGATGTGGGTTCTATTGTCAATAGATTGAGCGTTGAAAACAACTGTCGATGGCAACAGCTGCTTTGATTTTTCAGAGCACACGGATGTGCCTGAGGTTTCACCGCTATTAGGGGAGACATCTATGGGTTCATTGGTGGATGGACTCGATGCTTTATTCATCATCTCTCCAGCACCCTTCGTCTCAATGTTCTTGGGGTCCACAACCACCTGCAACTGTTGTTGTTTTCTTTGCTTTCTCCTCTTTTTCTTGGTAAATGAAGGTGCATCTCTCAATGACTCAGGACCCTGGGCTAGGTTGACCTCTGATGTGCTTGGTTGGGCCTTAGCATTCTCTTTCTCTAGTGTGTCTTTACGGGACATGGCCTTGGCCTGCTGAATAGCCTCACTAGGTTGTGAGAGCACAACTACCTTTCTTTTCAGAGAGTCTAGCCCTTCAGCCAACTCCCTTGTGTTTAACTCCTCCAGCCTAGGCTTTAGGCACTTTGAAAGTACTGGAGTTGTCAACAAAGTTGGTTGTGACGCCTCCTTTACAAGTAAATGACTAAGGACACATTCCACAAGGGGCCTGGTCACGACCAAGGGCTGTGACTGTTGTGATTTTTGATTGGAAGTAGTGGTAGCTAGTTTAGTGGGCTGGCTACCCTTGGTGGATTGCGATGTTGAGTCCCTAAGGCGATTGGAAGTGGCTGTGTCTTTTGTTGCCCTTTGAGCACTCATCTGTGCAGATCGAGCATGAGTTGGTGGTCTAGTCACATCAGGTTGCTTAGGCATATCCTCGGGCCGAGAGCTACAGATGGTGTCATGTCCTGCCTCTTGGACATTTGGAAGCTTAGATGGAGATAGAAATTGGAGTTGAGCGGTCACCATTGACGACCGCTATTGTGCTTCCTGTGTCCGTTTGGAAAAAGAGGATGTAGGAGATCGGGGGCTCTTGGGTGTACTTGGCACTGGCTGAATGATTTGCTCGTGGATGTTAGATGATTTTGCTATTTGCTCTGTTGAGCATTTACCCTTTCCATGAGCAATCTTGTGCCGATGATGCCTGCTATCCTCTTGGGGAATCAAAGGCTCCTTGGGCACTAGTGACTTTTGCATATCCTCAACGATTACACTTGATGTTTGCTTGTCAAGCAAGCTAGGCTGAGGATCTACCCTCCACTTGGTCCCATTGGGTTTCTTGATTTCGACCATGAGGGGTTCGGTCACTCCACTTTTTTTGACTTGAGCCTTGGTCTTTCGTTTAGATGTCCTCCTATGCTTCTTTGCCTTTGATGCACTCTGGCCTTCAGCTGATAGAGGCGGTTTATCAGGGGGTTTTGGTACCCAAATCCATCGATTACCTGCATAATACCCTTGAGCACGTAGCAACACTTTGGATATCCATCGCGGCGTTGTGTTGACCCTCCATCGATGCCTACGTCTATAAGGCTTGGGCTTCTTTTGGGGTCTTCTACGATATTTGTAAGTCCAAAGTCCGTCCTTGGCACTATCTCTTGACCTTCTTGGTTCAGGCATGGCCTCATTCACTAGCTCTCGTTGTTCGACCTGTGCTTGTATTAATTCTTCCAACAAGTCCTTGCTCTCGTTAATGGGCTTGACTGTTACGTCAGTACTTTCCTTGCCTTTCCCTCGAGGTTTGCTGAGGTCACCCTTGCTAAAGGTCGTGTCTATCCTCACACCCGGTAGTGTCAGGTGTATCCTCTGTGCTACATAGTCGGCCTCACACTTGGTCGCCTTTTTGAAGGGCCTTCCTAGGAGGGTTTCTTTCCCACAACTAGCACTATTTGGAGGAACATGAAATAGGATAGGCAAGCTTTCCGTTTCAATTGTCACAAGGATTTTGCACTTCCCTATGAGTGCTTGTGGGTGTCCCCCATAAGGCTAAGAGTTGCACTAGTCGGAGTGAGCTCTAGTTGGCCTAGTAGGGTCCAAGATTCATAGGTCAAGATGTTAAAATCAGCTCCTTCATCAATCAGAGCATCAATAGTATGCTCTCTTTTTGCGGTGAGTTTGACCCTAAGATAAGCAGGTTGTACTATGTCTTCATCTTCCGGGTCTTGGCTTGTAAATTTAAGCCTTTTGATAAATGCCCTTAAGTCTCCAACTGCACGACCAGATGTGGATTCTCCACTGGTGCGTTAGATCGTCAGTGTAGTGCTATTCAAGGAGCATCTATCGTCGGGACTGTCATATCTAGTCATTCTCGCTATTGTAGCTTGATGTTGTTGCTTTCCACTTTGACTAGATGCAGTCCGAATGCAACACATATGTGTTTTTGCAGTGTGGCCTTTTTGCCCTTGTTGGCTAGATGGGCCCATTGAGGTTCTATGGTCTCTGTTTGTCTCTATTTGGGTATGGGCTTTTGGTTGCTCCCTTGCAAATTAGAATCCATGCTTGTGTAGAGCCATTACTTCACTAGGGTCCAATTTGGAGGACTTGTCATGGCAAACATTTTCCCTCCAACCTACTTGGGGGAGGTGCGGAGGGGGCAGAGCCCCCTCTGCGGGGGTCCGGGGGAGGCAGTCTCCCCCGGCCTGCAGGGCCGTTACGGTAAACGCCATGTGCAATTTGGAGGACCGTTTATAGCCAAATTTTGAACTACTTGCTCTAAGTTTCAGCCCAGTGATGGATCTGTGATGTGCCTTTAGCTCTACGTGGTCTTTGGGGTCAATTTCGGGGTTTAGATACGTCAGAATTTGTGTTCAAGATACCTGTCCGATTTTCACAGTTTTTGGTCCGATTCTAAGATGTCCGATTTTCAGGAGTCCGATTATCAGAATCGGACGTATGATTTTGGGTTGGTCCGATCGGCTCAGTGGTCCCATTTTGGTCGCGTCCGATTCTGGGAGTTGGATCGAAAAAGTGGTCCGATTCTAGTAGTCGGACGGTCCGATTCTGGGACTCGGATGGTCTGGTCCGATTCTGGGACTCGGACGGCCAGGTCCGATTCTGGGTGGTCCGATTCTGGTTGGTCCGAGTGCCACGTGGCACGTCTAATCGGACTGTCTGATTTTGGGACTGGTCCGATTCTGAACTGGTCCGATTCTGGGGCTCGGTCGGCTTGGTCCGATTCTGGGATTCGGACGGTCTGGTCTGACGACATGGCCGACGGCCTGCGTGTTGCACGTGATGCCTCTAGACTGACGTCTACTACACCGAATCGGCCAGCGCCTTCCTGATAGGTACAAAACACTACCTGGAAGTGCCAGGCATGCCTGGAATCACTATGGTGCTCGAATCGAGCGGCACTCCAAGGATATGTGCCCCTATTTTCCTATTCAGCATGTTATACAGCAATAGAAAACCCTACTGTTTGCTTCTTTTTCTTCATTTTTTTCCTATCCTAAATGCATACAAATCACAAAGTAAATACCTACACTACTTCATTCCACAACATAAATCTCAAGAAAGAAAAAAACCTACTTGCCAAGGAGATCGAATACCCTCTTCAACCTCCTCGCTTCCTACCTATCTACCTCAAGCATCGGTTCGGCGAAAACCTTACTCCAATGCTCGATTCGAAGCGCGCAAGCACTCAAGGCTTGAATCCGTTGGTCCTAGCAATGGAACCAAAATGTGGGAGCTTTTACTCAACCGTCGAGACCCTCGGACCGCTTATTGTTTCAAGCGTTCCAAGCCGAGCACTAATGGCTACCTCTCACATAGCCGACGCACAATGCCTACCTTACGGGTGTAGTGAGCTTACCTTGATGCTGTTCGAGTTACCTCCTCTCCCGCGCACTCCGGTAGCTCCACGATCCAAGTGCAAGCTTCAAGCAAGCTCCATCCTCAAGCTTCACGCTCCAAGCTCCATCGCCGCGAGCAAGATAAGAGAAGAGAAGAGAAGAGAAGAAGAGAGGAGAAGATGGAGAGCTTCTCCTCCTCGGTCCCTCACCCTCTCACACTCACCCCCTCACACTCTCACACCCCCTCTCTCAAGCACAAGCTCAAGCAAGCAAGAAGAAGAAGAAGAAGATGAAGAGGAGAGCTACTTTTGGCCACACACAAGAATGAGCTTCTCATTCACTTTTCAACTTCATATACAAAACCCTAAATCCCTTTTGGGCGGTCATCCCCTTTTCCCCTTTTTACATGGCCAGCCATAGCCTAGGCCCTTTTTTCCATTGTCCTTCTATCTTCCTAGCTTCCTTTCCACCGCCCATCTACATTTACGAATTGCACGGGTGAGAGCCCGACGCTCCTTGAATTAAGCCATGATGCGCTTACGCTCTTTTACAAAAGTTTTGACTTGCGCTTTTCCTTGTGCGCCTTTCTCCCTTATTTAGGACTCTTTTCCTTGTGCGTCTTTGTCTTCCGTTTCTATTTGCCTTGGCCTTTGTCTTTGTCTTCTGCTTTAGCTTTTCCAGATTTTCCACCTTCGTTCTTTTGAGGGTTAACATCCTCAACCTTAATGCATCCTACTAATGAAAAACACCATACCACTTATCTAACTAACATTCCTAAATCTTTCAAAACCTAAACTATCTGCAAAAGGAGATCAAATACCTTTTGACTTCCTCACTTCTTACCTACACTAAGCACCACTTTAGAGACAAACTCCTACTCCCTCACTCGAATTGGAGCTTGCAAGTACTTTAGCTTAAATATGTTGGTCCCAACAATGGAGCCAAAATATTGTTGCTATCACTAGCAATTGCTAAGACTCTAAAAATCGCTTATCAAGTCAAGTGTTTCAAGCAAGTGTCAATGGCTACCTCTTACATAGTTGTGCATGCTCTCATGCTTATCATTGAGTCCTATTGTTATAGTCCTCTTCCTTGAATCCTTCAATGGCTCTAGAATTCAAGAAGCTAGCTCAAGTAAGCTCCAACTCCCATAGCTGGGCATGCAAGAAAAGAGAAGAGAAGAAGGAGAAGATAAAAAGAGGAGAAGAAGAGCTTCTCCATGGTCCCTCACTCTCACACACTCACACTTTCCCTATCTCACACACACTCTCTCTCCCTCTCTCATGCACAAGCAAGCAAGAACAAGAACAAGAACAAGAAGAGAGCTAGTTTACACACACACACACACACACACACACACACACACACCGAGAAGGAGCCCATTGACTTTTTGGCTTTTATATATGCCTTTCTCCCCAGGCTTGGGCACCCAATCCACTTCCATGACCGATCATCCAACCTCAATCCTCTTTTCCACTCTTTTTTAATTTCTTTCTATTCTATTTTACATGCACCTTTTATTTACAACTTGCACAAGAAGGAGCCCGTCACTCTTTTACAAAGGATCAAAATGTGCTTCATCTCTTGTGTGCCTTGTTCTTGCTTTTGAAATTTTCTTCACGCTTCTTGGTATTCTTTTTCCATCAAGATTTCTTATGCTCCTTCTTTGCACCTTCTTTGCGCCTTGTATCATTGCAAGGATTAACAATGACCATTTGAAATCCTATATACATCAAGTGTAGACTCAAGAGCATAAAACTCAAGAGAATCTTCAAGTCCATAATGTCAATGGTCAATGTAGCAAACAACTAGCCAAATCTCCAATACATATAATCGAGCTCAAATATGAAACTCAAGTCATATTATAAGCATACATACCATCAATACATCCACTGAAGTATTCAAAAATCATCAAATGGAAATAGGCATAGACTTTCACAGTCAATTAGCTTGTTGTAATAGTATACAAGTATGTCCTACACAGTAGTTAACAACAAGTATATCTTGAAAAAAATAAATAACATGTCTATCCTCAATACAATGAATAATAGAATTGTCCTCAATGTAGTGAATAACAAGTCTATCTGTATCATAGTTAATAGCAGATTTATCCTATAACATAATGAATAGTATGTTTATCCTACAACACATTCAATAGCATGTCTATCTTGTATAGATTAAAAAATAGATCTATCCTATTTTCTACTAGTATCAGCCACATTGGAGTGCTTGATGAAGCTTGCTTAGGTCTCCTTGATGCTGTGAAGGAGCCCACACAAGTTGAGAAGAGACCTATGAAGCATAGAACTGGTGCATACCTTCATGAGGGGCCACCATTAGACCTTGAGTTGTAGGTTTCAAATCTAGGCTAGAGCATATTGAAGAAAACTTCCTTGAACCAATGCTCTAATACCAATTGAAGGGAGAAGCTTGAGTGAGAGCACGAGCAAATAAAATAAATGGAGGAGTGAGCTATGGTGGATGGAGCAAGAGAGTAAGAGAGAGAGACTCAAAATGTCAACAAAAATCCAACAATCACATTGCATGACCAACCTTCCCTTATTCAAATGTCATTGAAAGAATAAATAATGAAGTGATTGTGATGGGCACCTCCAAAGAGTCCATGTTGAATTAGCCATAAAGGCCAACATTAAAGATGTACATTCTTGGGAGTATTTTTCAATCCTTTTGCATTTCGTTTCTTCCATTGTCCAAAAATAAGATTACCACTAGTACATGCAATGTTAAAATTTCCATCTTAAGTTCTTGGCCCTTGAATGAGTTATATCGGTCATATTTTCAATGGCATAATAGTCCTTCAACAATGTACCTAGAAGATAAAATGCTAAGTTACAACTATTCGATACTAGCTCTAAAGCAAGCAATAACAGATTTGTATTTTTCTTGTAGGTGTTAGGAATTTGTGGATTATAGTGTAATGAGTGATGGGTGATGCCAATCTCTTGTTTATAAAAACAACTTTGCAAAAGAGGACATAGAGCAATACTTAAGATGGTGTATTGCAATCTAATTTATGTGAGCGAGCTCTAAGTATTATAAGTTGATGGTTAAGATGATGTACTTGTCGAAGGAGGCTAATCAAAACACACATACACTATAGGTCGATCATCATAGAGTTATCTAAGAGACATTAATTCAAGTTAGAGCATCAATCGATGAGGACATCATTCAACTCAACCATTAGCTTAGCTTAGTCATTCAAGTCCCAAGGCTTTTAAGCATATAGATTTAATGATGCTCGTGTGAGTGAGTGGCATAATGATAGAGAACCTTAATATCTTAATATCTTTTATCTACCTACCATGCTCTAATGCACAGATTCTTTACACTTATTCCTAGCCCCACCTCAATACTCTTTGCCTCTGTGCCACAAAACTCTTTTTTCTACATCTAGCCCTACCTTAGAACTTCACCAAATCGAACCCCTACATGATTTGCATTGGTCTACAAGAAATTTGCACCAAATTAAGCTAACTTGCGGCCAACTACATTGCGATGGATAACCTAAGCCAACCTACAGCAAGTTGAATCCACCTATGGCCAACTTGCACCACCTCCATTTGTGCTAGCCAACTTGACTAGCATGCAGAGCATATAGGCATGTATTAGCATTTGCATATGGCCATCACCATTAGCATGCAAAGCTTGTAGAACCTCATGCATCTCTCTAGAGAACACCAAAGAAATGGTGCAAATACTACAAGAAAATTTATCTTATATCACCAACAAGCTTGTTTTTCATGCTTTCAAGGAACCACAAGAAAAATTGAAGATATGAATGTGAACATGCAGACAAAGTCTCCCATGATCATGAAATAATAGGCCAATTAAAAACTAGTCATATCAAGGAATCTTGTAAAGCCTGCTACTGAATGATGGAGTATATCAATATCAAACCCACTAGTATCCATAACTGATGGTGGAGGAAGGTTTATATAATCAAAAGATTGAGCTAAGAGAATCATAGTTAAACAATGGAGAGGGGGATAAGATAAATCATAGAAAATGAGAATATTAAGCCATAGGGGATGTTGGAAAAGGAGGAAAAGAAAACAAGAAAACCTAAACAGATTCCATAGGAAAAGTGGATGGAACAAGCTAAACAATAAGAGGATCCGGATGAATAAGCATAATAGTAGATTCAATCATAAATGGGCAAGGGGTAAATATAGGGATATGAGGAGATAATGTAAGGTGAAAAGTAAGCATAGGAATGGAATCAAGGATAGCGTTAAGAAGGAATACATAAACATGAAGGCATTGAGACATCTTTTGATAAGAAAGGAGATCAACATGATCAGTCAGATAAATAAAATATTGATAGTTAAATTCCTAAAAGAAGACATCAGTAAATAGAGGATTGTTTGTAATGTAAGAAATGAGTTGTGAGCACGAAGGCTAGATATTTGATTTAAAAAATATACTCCCTCTATCGAAGGTGAACCATCACATACTCCTCTAAAGGTGGATGCCAAGCATAACCTTTACACTGCGAAGTCTTCTGGATATATGTCTACAACCTATCTAAAAGTATAAGCTCCACAGGGTGGACATAAATGGATGCTTGTAGAATAACATCCCCCACATAAAGATTGAGATCCTCCTCATCAAGAATTTTGAAGTCTCTTGTTATATATATAAATGGCAATACATGTATCTCATAGCAAAGTAGATAATCGATAGCACGATCAAAAATTGATTTAAGTAAATCGGCAAACCAAAGATTATACTACCCCTCTTGTGGTGCTTCCAAGTCAAGTGCTAAGAGATGCATATAGGGATAACTAGAAAATTAGCAAAACAAAGGAAGTCTTCATATAAATAATCAATATGCTAATATTGAAGATGGTCCACCTTAGTAAAAAGAGCATCACTTAATTTGGCTTGCTACTTTAGGCTTTCCGAATCCTCTGTGAAAGATTGAAGAGAAGAGACTACATGAGCAAGGGGAGGAATAGAAGGTTTAGTTACTGTACATTCTAACTTGTCAATTATCTTATGTTGTGCTACAATAGTTTCTAATTAGAATGCTACAACTCACCCTCATTATTTCCAAGCTTAGAAGATAAAAGCACCATCTCAAACAAAGTAGAATCACAATTGTGTGTCAACTAAGCTTAAAAATCTTTGATAATAACTAACTTATTTGTCATTAGAGAAATGGTTACTTTTTGGTATCCCCAACAGATTCATGTGCTCTTTCTAATGCCAAATCCTTCAAAGCTTTACTCAATTAACTAGTCAAGGAATCCACCTTTTTTTGCAAAGAGGTATAGACTCTTGTATACACATCTTGGAGAGAAGAAGTCATCATTGCTTCTACTATTGCTTGGTTGGATATTGACTAAAGAGTAGGATGTTAGCATCCACATGTGTCAATTTTAAGTATGACGGCACTCTGCCCTGTGGTGGTGATGCTCAAACCTGATTATACATGGTGACTATGATCAATGTTCCTTTGCACACTAGGCTAAATGCGTATGCATTCATAAGGTTCACCCGATGCAGTTTCGGCTCTTGGCCAGGCACAATGGTGAATAGCACCATCTCTTGAGGCTCCTTCTATCCTCAATGATGATGTGTCTCACATGCCACATTCCCTTGAGTTGCTACAAAAGTACCGTTTTCACTCCACTCTGCAGGAACCCACAATGGCAGCACAACTTCCATTCTCTGAAGAAGAGCATAATAGGTACAGGTTGGCTATCGAGATAAGAGTCTTCAACCAACTCAAGTATTGTAGCATCCGCAACCTGAGGGAACTAATAGATATTGAAGATGCGGTGAAGAGGATGATTGACCAATACAACCTTCACAAATATGTGGAAAAAGCTAGCCAACCACAACAAATGCACAGATTTCTTGAGAACCTTTGATGCAAGCAAGGGTAGCAGCACAATGACTGCTAGGTACAGAGGTTCCCTCAGGAAGGTCAAAGTTGCATTAAGGTCGAAACTGGTGGAGAAAGTATTAGGGCTAGAAAATATCCAAGGAAAAAGATCAAAGAGGGATGTCTATAGCATGTTGAAGATGACAAAGGCAAGGTGCACACTAAAGATGAAATTAGTTTAGCGGAACTTTCTGATGTTATCGTCTAGCTGCAAGTGAAAAAGGTGCATGCACTCTTCTCAAGTCATAGGTACAACGTGCTTAAAACGAGAATGCAAGTGCCTATGTTTGAAAGCATCGCAACAAGGGCCCTAGATGAAGTCTGTCACTCTATTGATTGCTTATTACACATTCTCTATTTAGTAAATTTATGTCAAGAAATTAATCACTCACTTTTCTTTAAGTGTTGATGATGATCTAGCATGGCCATGAGACCATTTAGAGACCAATATTCCTAGTGTATCACTTAATAGGGTGATCAGAGCACTATGATGGGGATATCTAGTACATGCAATACATGTTATGAAGGGGGAAGGAAGTTCCTATCAAATGTAAGAGTGTACACAAGAACCAAGGAGTTACACATAAATGAATATGGATTGAGTTCTAAGAAGAGAAAGTGCATTAGCATTGTGTATATGTATTTATGTGTGCATCCGGGGACACTTGGAAACGTTTACTTGTGTGTAATGAGCATTGCATTCATTTGGGGGCATCCTCTCCCTTACAAGTCAAGGTTTAAGGTCTTTTCTCCCTTAATGAATTAAGGAGAGAAGTAAATATTTCACTAAGAAAGACGAGAGGTAATTATCTCACTAAGAAAGACAAGAGACGTGATCCTCTAGAAGTGAGGAGAGAAGTGATTTTCTCTTTCTAAGGTCTAAGATGACACAAGCTTTTGTGTGGAAGTCAATCTTAAGGTTGAGGCCCAAGGCAATCTGATAAACTCTCCTTATCTATGGCTCAAGGTGGTTGCATGGACCATAAGTTAAGAATAGATTTTAAAAAGTTTTTTTTAAAAAAAATAGATAGGGTGAATTCATTTTTAAAATATATTGCGATAGAAAGTCGATATCTAAAAATGGCGAGATCTACAACTTTTGTGTTGGGCATTTTCCCATTCGAGTAATGCACATAGAGATATTCCAAAATTGGTGCTATAGAGTAGGTCTTAGAACAACCACATCTTGCATGAAGATCAACCTTTCCAATCTTGGCACTCAAGTCTCCAAGAAGAGAAGCTCTTGAAGCCTATAAAAGGGAGGCTCCCTTGAGTGTGGAGGAGGTTAAGGAAGCATCACTTTGCACGCATGCAAGAGGAGGAGAGAAGGCAGTTCGAGTCTTACAAACTGATGTGGAAGCACTACTAAAATCAAACACCAAGAAGAGACTACACATATTGTATAGGAGAGAAGAAGAGAAATCAAGAATATCAAAGGAGCCAACTTTCGAGTTATGCAAGTGCTCACCAGTTGTATACGTGCAAGGATCTATGCAAGTTCAAGCTCGCCAACCCTCGAGTTGTGCAAGTGTTGTGGAAGCTCTATTGAAATCAAGCACCAAGAAGAGATCCCTACACATATTGTGTAGGAGAGAAGGAGAGACTCAAGAAGGATCAAAAGGTGCCAATTTCCAAGTTGTGCAAGTGTTAGCCGGTTATGTAGCGTGCAAGAAACCGTGATCTTGTTCCCAAGATCTACAAGTTAAGAACTAGTTTATATGTCACAGAGGAGCTTGCTCCTTGTCAATAATATAACTCCACAAGGGGGGAGACTGACCCATCTTCTAGTCCCTAGTGTGTTGTCAATCTCTCTATCTTTCTTTGTCTCTTTATATCTTTATTTTCTCTCATATGTTCTCTCTCTGCTCCAACATACTATTCACCATATATCTTTTAAGTATATAAGAAGGTTGAGCGTGTATCTCAGATCTTATAAGAGTGGTATTAGAGCAGGTCTCTTTGATTTTCTCAAAGTAAAGGCAATCTTTGTAAGAAGAAGGTAAAGGTGGCAATTGATGAAGTGCCTACAAGTGAGCAATTACAAGCTCAATTGACAAAGTATTGTAGCTTGTTGAAGATTCCCGAAGTACATCAATTGATTGACAGCTTAAGGGCAAGGGAAGAAGCTACTTATGAAGGACTGGATCCTCCAAAAGATGGTGATATTGGAGGAAATGTCGTTGCCCAAATTGATGGTGAAGGTTCAAAGAATCCAATTGTTGAGAAGCCTCCTAGAAGGAAGAAGGACTCTCGGGTGAAGAAGAGTAAAAAGACCTCACCTTGAGTGAGGCAGATAAGGAGGAAGTCATCTCCCTCAGCAACCAGCTACTCCCCTAATTACTCAAGTTCCTCCTCCTTCTCCTCATCATCTTCTAGTTCCTACTCTCTTGGTTCTAAGTCTCGTGCAATCCGCAAACGGACAAAGAGGGTCCATAAAAGGAGCAAGATTAAGAAGACTAAGACTTTCAAGTCTAGGAATAAGGACATAAAGTTTGACTCTTACTCTGGTAAGAGAGATCATGCTAAGGTGTTAGCCTTTGTCAGGAAATTTGAAGTTACTTTTTTTAATGGTGATTTCTCAAAAAAGTCCAAGCTTAGGCATGTAGGCATGCACTTGAAAGAAACCACTAGCAATTGGTGGTTGAATCTCATTTTGGAGGGAAGGAAATCTACGACTTGCGACAAGTTTGAGAAGAAGTTTTATGCTCAGTTCTTGCCTTCTGGTTTTGAGAATGATGTCAAGAAGGAGTGGAATTGGCTAGGCTAGAAAGAGCATGAGAAGGTCACTAGTTATGTGGACAAGTTTTGGTCTACTCTTCTCAAGGTTACTCCTTTCATGGAGATCAATGATGAAGAGAAGAAAATGAATTTTGAATCTGGCCTACTCCCTCATTTACACAGAACCATGAAGGTATATCCATATGAAACCTTATCTCTCATGATGGAGTCTGCCACCATCATTAGCTAAAATTTTGCATACACCTGATACATCTCGAAAGTTGGAGATGAGTTCTTATAGAGCTAGAAAAGAGCAGCAACCAAGAGACAATACTAATCAAATAAGACCTACCTCTACCCATGACCAATATTCAAAGTTAGAGGGTGATAAGAAGAAGCGCAAGTATCTCTCACCCTCTTAGATACAAAAGTACAAACAGGAAGGAAGGTGCTTTCTTTGTGGTGAGTTAGGGCATATGAAGCCTGATTATCCTCACAAAAGGAAGGAAGCAAATGTGATTAAATATCTTCCTCCGCTATCCTCAAATTCTGTTCCGAATGTGCAAGCTAACACTCATTCAAATGAGAAGAAGAGACAACTCCTAAAGGATTGGGGGACACTCAACAATCAACGAGTTTTGATACTCTTTGATCCAGGGTCCACAGATAATTTTGTGTCAGCAGATACTGCTGAAAGGCTATAAATTCCACCGAATTGATTGGGAACACCAATTGGGTCAAGTTCTTGAAGGATTTACAACCAATTCTACTCCTATCCAAGGAAATTTGAATCTTAGAATTGGGGATTACCGTGACCAAGAATGCTTTCTACTTGCACCTATTGGTAACTATGATGTTATCTTAGGTATGCCTTGGCATTAAAAGATTAGACCTCTTCCCAATTTTGTTAAGAAGATCCTTGCATTGCAATTCAAGGTTCAGAACATAGTATGCATTGCTAATGTTGGAGATTGGCCTATGCCAATGGTTAGTCATGTTCACATTCTAAAGAAATGAAGAAAGCTATTTCTGTGTACATGATTTTTGTGAGAGAATCAAAAGAAGCTAATGATTCAATGGCACTTGATGCCTCTAATGAACACACAATACCAACTAATGCTTCTAAGTCTCAGATTTTAAAAGAACCCCTCTCTTTAATTGATCAAGTCGGACATGATTTTGTTAAACAATATGAAGATTGTTTTGGTGATTCACTTCCAGGAGAGTTACCTTCTATGCGCTCGAAAGATCACACAATTGATTTTATCCCAAGCACTTCACCACCTAACCACCTCACCGCTTTATTGAGTAGGTGAAAGTCAACAAGAGGAGATCCTAAAACAAGTAAACAAACTGTTGGAAAAAGGGTTAGTTCTGACTAGCTCTTCTCCATACTACTCTCTAGTTTTACTTGTTCAAAAGAAATATGGTTCTTTCTGTATGTGCATAGACTACAGATCTTTGAACAAGATCACAATCAAGAATCATTTTTCTATTCCAAGGATAGATGATATCTTGGATAAGTTGCAAGGGGCTAGTATCTTTAGTTGCATTGATCTCAAGAGCGGCTATCACCAAATACGGATAGCACCTGAAGATGTTCATAAGACAACTTTTCATACAATGTTTGGACTATACGAGTTCTTTGTCATGACATTTGGTTTGACTAATGCCCCCGTTCAATCAAATGATGGAGAGAATTTTCAGACCTCACTCAAAGTTCATAGGTGTCTTCTTTGATGACATTCTAATATTTTCACTGTTGCAAGAAGAGCATAGAAAACATCTATCTGTTGTTATTCAAGAGGTTCAAAAGCATAGACTACAGGTCAATGCTAATAAAAGTGAAATTTTCCTTTCACAAATTCATTACTTGGGCCATATTGTTTCTCACAATCTGGTGAGAATGGATCCTGAGAAGATTTGAGCCATTGTTGAATGGCCTACATCTACTTTTGTACATGAAGTTAGAAGTTTCTTGGGCCTATGTTCATACTATAGGAGGTTCATATGAGGTTTTTCATATGTTACATCTCCTCTACATGAGGTTATAAGAAGCGAATGCCTTTTCACTGGGGATCAAGGCAACTACAAGCCTTTGAAAGAATTAAGTTTCTTGTGACTCAAAAACCAGTTCTTAGAGTTCCAAATCTTCAAAAACCTTTTGAAGTTCACTTGCGATGCTTCTAGGGATTGCATTGGAGCTATCATTAACCAAGAGCATCATGTAGTAATAGCACTTGAGAGCCAACACCTCAAGGATCATGAGCTACATACTCTAGCATATGAGAAAGAGCTTATGGCGGTGGTACATGCTCTTCAAGTATGGAAACACTATTTACTTGGTGCAGATTTTGTTATTAAAAGAGATCACCAAAGTCTAAGATACTTCCTCACTTAGAAGAAGCTCTTAGAGAAACAGATGCATTGGGTAAATTTCTTATCTATGTTTCACTTTCAAATCCTTCACACATCTAGAACTAAGAATGTGGTAGTAGATGCTCTATCACGGCAACCTCGAGTGAATGAAATCACAATTGTTTACCACAATGAGTTCATGGATTTACCCAAAATGTATACAACTGATTCTGACTTCTCAACCATATGGGATCCTTAACTCAAGCTTAACTCAGGTCAATCAATTACACCTTACTCTATTCGAGATGGCTATTTGTATCATCATCAAGCAATTTGTGCAGCATTACCATTGCAACACAAGGTAATGGATGAATCACATGCATCTCCATATGCTGGACATAGGGGTATTCTACCCACTACTCAAGCATTGGAAAGATATTTCTTTTGTCCCACTCTTAGAGCTGATATTGAAAGATATGTTCGCGAGTGCAAGATATGCCAAAAAGTAAAGTATGACAAGCATAAACCACCTGGTCTACTGAAGCCATTACCTATTCCCAATGGGCCTTGGGAAAGTATATCCATGGACTTTATCATGGAGCATCCTTGCACACAAGCAGGCAATGATACAATCTGGACTATCATTGATAGATTCAGTAAGCAAGCACGCTTTATACCTGTGCAAAAGACAATCAAAGTCCCAAGATATTCATTGCTCATATTTTCAAGCATCATGGCATGCCTAAGTCTATTATAAGTGATCGAGATCACCACATGGCCAACCTCTTTTGGCAAGCTCTCTTCGAGAATCTCAGGACTTGGTTAAAGTTTTCATCCTCTTATCATCCTCAAACAAATGGGCAAAGTGAAGTGCTAATTCTACTATTCTGGACCTTTTGAAATCCTATGTCTTTGATAGTAAAAGAGAATGGGAAAAGTATTTGCCTTTAGTAGAGTTTGCATACAATAACATGGTGCACTCTAGTACTGTTAAGGCACACTTTGAGATCATCTATGGTAAGCCTCATTTACCACCCATTCTTCTTATGAAGGATAAGATCTTTGTAGTAGATGAGTTTGTTAGAGACATTGATACAACTTTCACTCAAGTAAAAGCAGCTATCCAAAGGACACAAGAGAAGCATAAACGCGAAGCTAATAAGAATCATTGTAAGTTAGATCTCAAGTTGGGATAGTATATTCTTCATAAGTTTGAGAAGGCTCGCTTGGAGAAGCAAAAATGTCAAAAGGGTAAAGTGGTTAAGCTTTCTAATCGCTATTATGGACCTTTTAAGATCACATATAAGATAAATGATGTGACTTTTTGTTTGGATCTACTAAGTCATTAGAACATTCATAATTCTTTCCATATATGTTTGCTATGTCCCTATATTGGAGAACATTCAATGGAACCAATCAAGGAAGATTTACCTAACATAGAAGAGTTCCTTGTGCACCTGAAAGAATTTTACACTATCAGGGCAATACACTAAGGCCAGGTAAGGTATTGCGGAAGTATCTAGTTAAGTTTGAGAATTATCCCCCATTGGACGCTCAGTTTATGTCTCAGTTTATGTCAGGGAGAGAGCTACAAGACTTTCTAGATCTTCTTAAGGACTATGTATCCCCTTTACAATTGAGGTCAACTATTTAGAAGCCAAAGGGATGTCACTAAATTGATTGCTTATTATGCATTCTCTATTTAGTAAATTTATATCAATAAAATTAATGACTCTATTTTCTTTAAGTGTTGATGGATGATCTAGCATGGCTATGAGACCATTTAGAGACCAATATTCCTAGTGCATCACTTAATGGGGTGATCAGAGCACTGTGACAAGGAAATCTGGTACAGGCAGTACAAGTTATGAAGGGAAAAGGAAGTCCTTACCAAGTGTAAGAGTGTACACAAGAACCAAGGAGTTGCACATAAATGAAGATGGATTGAGTTCTAAGAAGAGAAAGTGCATTAGCATTGTGTATATGTATTTATGTGTGCATCCGAGGATGCCTGGGAACGTTTACTTGTGTGTAATGAGCATTGCATTCATTTGGGGTCATCCTCCCCCTTACAAGTCAAGGTTTAAGGTCTTTTCTCTCTTAATGAACTAAGGAGAGAAGTAATTCTTTTACTAAGAAAGACGAGAGAGGTAATTCTCTCACTAAGAAAGATGAGAGATGTGATCCTCTAGAAGTGAGGAGAGAAGTGGTTTTCTCTTTCTAAGGTCCAAGATGACACAAGTGTTTGTGTGGAAGTCAATATTAAGGTTGAGGCCCAAGGAAATCTAATAAACTCTCCTTATCTATGGCTCAAGGTGGTTGCATGGACCATAAGTTAAGAATAGAGTTTAAAAAGTTGATTTTCTTAAAATAGACATAGTGAGTCCATTTTTAAAATATCTTGTGATAGAAAGAAGATATCTAAAAAAGGCCCATGAGAGTTATCAAAAACGACAAGATCTACAACTTTTGTGTTGGATTTTTTCCCATTCAAGCAATGCATAGAGAGATATTCCAAAATTTGTGCTGCAGAGTAGGTCCTAGAATAGCCACATCTTGCACAAAGATCAACCTTTCCAATCTTGGCACTCAAGTCTCTCTCCAAGAAGGGAAGCTCTTGGATCCTATAAAAGGGAGGCTCTCCTTGGGTGTGGAGGAGGTTAAGGAAGCATCACTTTACATGCATGAAAGAGGAGGAGAGAAGGCAGTTTGAGTCTCACAAATTGTTGTGGAAGCTCTACTAAAATCAAGCACCAAGAAGAGAGCCCTACACATATTGTGTAGGAGAGAAGAAGAGAAATCAAAAATATCAAAGGAGCCAACTTTCGAGTTGTGCAAGTGCTCGCCGGTTGTATACCGTGCAAGGATCTATGTAAGTTCAAGCTCGCCAACCCTCGAGTTATGCAAGTGCTCTAGAAGCTCTATTGAAATCAAGCACCAAGAAGAGAGCCCTACACATATTTTGTATGAGAGAAGGAGAGACTCAAGAAGGATCAAAGGTCTAACTTCCAAGTTGTGCAAGTGTTAGTCGGTTATGTACTGTGCAAGGAACCATGATCTTGTTCCCAAGATCTACAAGTTAAGAACTAGTTTATGTGTAACGGAGGAGCTTACTTCTTGTCAATAATGTAACTCCACAAGGGGATGACTGGCCCATCTTCTAGTCCCTAGTGTGTTGTCAATCTCTCTATCTCTCTCCGTTTCTCTCTACATCTTTCTTTTCTCTCATCTGTTCTCTCTCTGCACCAGCATAATATTCACCATATATATTTGAAGTATATAAGAAGATCGAGTGTGTATCTCAGATCTTATAACAAAGTCAATTTGAATGCTTATGTCTAGAGACCAT
The DNA here is from genome assembly GCF_053477565.2 of Lygodium microphyllum. Taxonomy (NCBI): domain Eukaryota; kingdom Viridiplantae; phylum Streptophyta; class Polypodiopsida; order Schizaeales; family Lygodiaceae; genus Lygodium; species Lygodium microphyllum. The sequence goes on along the minus strand of NC_141146.1, from coordinate 52,394,193 downwards.
TGAACCTTCAGCCAAGGCGCTAGCGTCCAGGGAAAAACCAATAGGGGGTGAGTCATTGGCTACCACCTCTAATCCTATCGCAGAGAGAATGTCTGCATCCAAAGCATTGATTGTGGGGTTTGGAGGGGTACTAACTGCTATTATCCCCAAGAGGTGGTGGGAGAGGTGGAAGGTGAAGAGGAATTGGGGGAGAACCTTGAGAGATCACCAATCCACAAACAAGATCAGTCAATTAAAAGAACAATAAGCAAGGGCGGAGAACAAGGGACACCATCTAGCCAAGGAGGGTTGAAGAAGCTATAGATTGAGATTCCTCTGAAGAAGAAAGAGGAAACTAAGGAGAGGATGACTAAAAAAGAAAAGGCTAAGGTGCAAAAGGTGCAAGAAGAGTAAAAAAAGTCCGAAGAAGAGAGGGTGAGAAAATTGGAAGAAGAAGTAGAAGGACTACACAAGGAAGAGGAAGAAGACACTGCTAAAGCTATTCACATGTCATAGAACAATGCACCAAGGAGGAGGAGTTAGCTGCCATGAGCTCGCTAATAGATGAAGGTCCAAGCACCAGTGCCAAGGCAATAAAGATTGCAAGGAAAAGGAAAGGGCTTGCTACATTCGATCCCACTAGTTCTGATTGCCCCAACTGCAACTACAACAACCACTCAAGGCACCACAAACACGGTGAATGAAAGTAATCTAATGGCTTGGGTGTAGTATATGGTGGGTAGAGTGCAAGAAATAGCCCCAAACTCAAGCAAAGGAGCTCCAACAATGGGAATGAAGAGTGACAACTATTGCAAGACATTGAATCACGATAAGATCCTAAGAAGCAGAAAGTAGAGGCATCAACAATGTCAATACCTATACAATGCTGCCATCGATGGGGTATGATGAGTATGTCAAGGAGCTCCTTGCACAATTGGAAAAAACAAGGAAAGAAAATAAGATAGTTGTGGCTGAGATGGAGGCTGAAAAGGAAGCATTGGCAACATTCCAGTCAGAGAGGACATTCCAAGTACAGGGGTATCAAAAGGAGATACATGAGCTAAAGGAAGAACTCAAGGCCAGGGAAGAGGAAGAAAATTGGCAAGAAAGGTTTGAGGAAGAAAGACAAGAGATGATAGGGTTACAAAGAGAGTATAAGCTCCTTATCATGCAACATGAGGAATTAAGAGGGCAATTGGAAAGGATAGAGGAGGCAACAAGTAGATTTGCCGTAGAAGACACCACAAAAGCTCATGAAGAGGAAAATCACCGTAAATAAATGGAGAAAATGGGGAATAAGCTGTTGTCAAAGCTGAAAGAGCAAGAAAGGTTGAAAGATGAGAGGAAGCACTTGGAAGAGGAGAAGGAAAAAGCAACCCAAATGTGGAAAGAGCAGGAGCCAAGAATGGCAGTTTTAGCCCAAAGACAAAATGAAACTCTAAAAGAAATCAAGCAAAGAGCTGAAGAATGGGTAGCTAAGAGCAAGGAAAGAGTGAAGGACTTGGCAAGCCATCTAGCCCATCTTGCTATCAGAGAGCAGGGTAGAGGTTGTGGAGACAAGAATGGTGGGCTAGCAACGTGCTTTCCTCAACACCACTCTAGATATCACACAACCAAAAGAGGAGGAGGCCATGGAAGGTTTGAAGAAGAAGTTAGAGATTGCCCACAAAGCTATAAGGCATGGCTTGTGTGCTCAAATGCAAGAAGTAGAAACCAGTCTAAGCCAAGAAGAGCAAAGATAATACTTCTTAAGGGCAAGGTTGACGGCTCCAAAAGTAGAATTGCTAGGGTGTAAGGAGGAACACAAACCACTAGAGTCCGCAAGAGGAGAAGAGCAATATGTGCCACCTCCTAAAGAAGGGCTAGATTTCGAGATGGGCCAACAGGAAGAACAAGTTCCACAATCAAACCCTCCACGATCAGAAAAACACAACAAAAAGTTTCACAAAAAGATCCAAGTCTAGAAAGGAAATTCAAAGTCACAAGGAAGAGAAAGAAGATGTTGGAGTAGGCACAAAGAATACTAAGGGCACAACCTCTAGTAGTTCTAGAAGTCCCTATCCCATAGGGAGAAGAGTGATTTCTTGTAAATTGGAAAATGGAACTCACTATGTGGAAACATACGAAAAATAGATGTCAACCCTTTGAGTTTACCTTCTAATTATCACCAACAATGAGCCGAGTGCTATCCCCTAGAGTGGTGGAAGAGATGATTAACATGGGCAAAAGACTTGGGGATCGATGGAACGAAGAAAGAGAAAATAACCCAACACTGTGGAGGATAGAATCACCAAATTATTGGGAAGATAAGATCATGGAAGTGCCCAATACTATGAAGGGGTATGAAGCACAACCTGAGTAGAGGAGAAGAATTTGGGATGCAAACATGGATGCATGGATGTCTTGTTGCAACACCCTATTCTCCTATGAGAGAGATTACCCAACCTACATGCCATATCCAAGAAGGGTAGGAGTGGATTTTAATTCCGACATCCATGGCCACTATGACTTCCCTAAGATATATAATGTAAATGCCACTAAACTAGAAGAAGCCCTCACATTCTCCGTAGATAATCTTAGGCCCTCCATCTTCCACTTCCTTAGTGAGTTCTCCTCTTGCCCTGATCTAGCCTTCATTACAACTTGCAATTACCTTAGGTTACTTAGGGTATTTCTCAAACAGGATCCTACCGCTTAGGAATATCACCTACCACCCCTCTTTTTTTACTTGAACACTGGCATAGATAGCTATGCAATGGCTAGACTCATGATGCGAGCCACACTTCTCCCATCTTTTTGCATGACTCTGCTGGAAGATATGAATGATATCCAATTCATAGATGTAATCATCTATTCTTGTCCACAAACCCTCTAAACATACGCAATTTTTGATTTTGTTGCTCATCAAAAGCGAGATGTATTGTTTGTTTTCTCTTTTGTTTTTCTTTTCCTTTTCTCAGCTCTTTTTCTCTTTACTTTCTCTCTCTCTTTATTTGAAGGCATGTAAAGAACCAAACCTCGTGTTCACAGTCGTGGGAGGAAGAGGTTGGGGGCTTGAGGGACTTGCTAAGGAAGTATCTACCCTACATGTAGCCCTTTAGATTTTGGAGGCCCCATCACCCTCTCAATCCACTCTCAACCTCCATAACCTCCACCATTTTGAAATTCTTCTTGTTCACATCCAATCCCCACAAGGTTCCATCATCAATCCACATGGCAACCCTTTAGCTACTCGAGTCCTCATCAGCACAGCTGCTCACAAGTGCCATGGGATTGGCACTCAACTAAGAGGGGAATAATGTTAACCCCAATGTAAGACAGAGAAAAAGAAAGCAAAAGAAAATTCAAGAAATATCAAAAATATGAAAAAAGGTAGCTCGATGGAAGGAATAAGAGGAGAAAAGACCAAAAGCACAAGGGAAACCTTAAAAGGTCAAGGAAAATGCAAAAGGGAGAAGGCACATTTTAAAATGCAAAAGCATCCCTAAAGTTTTGTAAAAGAGTGCCATGCTCCCTCCTATGTAGATGAGCATAGGTGAAGGGACAGTGTAAATAGAAGGGAATAGGAAAAGAGGTCCATCATGTAAAAAAGTGAATAGAGAAGCTCATTCTTAGTGTGTGGCAAAAGGTGGCTCTCCTCTTCTTCTTCTTCTCTTCTTCTTGTTCTTGCTTGTGCTTAAGAGAGTGAGTGAGTGAGTGTGAGAGAGTGAGGGAGTGAGGGTGTGAGGGTGAGGGACCCTGGTGGAGAAGCTCTCCATCTTCTCCTCTCTTCTTCTTCTTCTCATCTCTTGTCTCACACAGCTATGGAGCACAGAGCTTGAAGGTGGAGGATTGAGGTTGCTTGAGCTCCCATCTCGAATCATGGAGCTATCTAAAGGTTTGAGAGAGAAGGGTACTCGATTGGGCATGAATGTAAGCTCACTACACTTGTAGGGTCTATAGAGGGTGCGCATAGCTATGTGAGAGGTAGCCATTAGCATTTGACTCAAAACGCTTGAGCAATAAGCAGTCCATGGGTCTTAGCAATTAAGTGAAAGCTTCCACACATATAGGTGGATAGTATTTATTAATGTGACTTCCATTAAAGAACCCTATACCCTCCCCATCCAGGGTTTCGAGCTCCACATTGCTGGTTTTACTAATATGGCAATGGTCCTATTCTATGAAACTTCATTTTTTGCTTATGACCCTTGATCAAATAGAGTAACACTAGGTCACCTTTTTCAAAGTCACGTTATTTGACATGCTTATCAAACTAGGTCTTCCTTTGTGCCTTTTTACAAATGAGTGTATGAGTGGTGATAAGTCGTATTTCATATTGCTGAGAAACGCAGACCTAGAACTAGATCAGCTATGGTGGGCGCAAGTCAAAGGCACAATACATTATTAGAATGAGGAATTGTAACTCAAGTGAATTAGGTTCCAAGATAGATTAGCTTGGACTTATAAACACAATCTTGAGTGACTCAAATTCATAGTACCATTACATTGAAATGAGTGTCAAATACATGCTTATATAGCTTTTTGGATAGTACCACTCTTCCTTACTATGCTTATGGGATTTTGGACATCTCTTCTTAGAGCATTCATCATTGTCTCTCTCTCATACAAAGACACTTATGGGCAAGACTCTATGGGTGTACATAAAAGCATAATTTCCTATTCTCAACGCCCCCCTCAAATGATGAGTTTCTACCCTTGTTGGCTTTTGCCTCCCCTACATGCAAACATGGACCACGAGACTAGCAACCTAGTCAAGTTAAGGCTTGAAACTTTACATTCTTGGTAGGGTTTTTACATCCACTATGGGAAATGAAATCCACTACAAGAAATAAGGATCCACTATGGGAAGGTTTTTGTTATCAGCAGTGGAGAATATTTTCTTCGTCTTTTTTGTGCTTCTTTTGCACTCTTTGGTGTAGTCTTTAATCTTCATTCACTCCTTGGTCTTCATGCTCTTTGCCTTTGTTGTGATTCTTATCCCTTTCTTGACATGTAGTACTTCTCCTTTTTGCTTTATGCTTTTACAAATGAACACATTGATGGGTGCATGGGCTTGGTTTGACAAACTCTCATACATTGAAGTTCGGGATACATGAAATTTTTAGATTTTATTTGGCTAAATGGATAGACAAATCACTGAAAGGGATTGACATGGCAATGGATTTTACAGAAGTGCATGTGTGAATAAGTAAGTGAGAGAGAGAGAGGATGAGTTGATGTGAATGGACTTTAAGGGCTAGGGCTTTTAACCTTAGTATTAGCCTTTTTTAAAAAACAAAATGATGAATAATGTAATGTAGAGCTGCACGTAGCGAGTTGTTTTTCCTATCTCGCAGATCGTAGACGAATAGCCTTGGTGCATTTTGAGCTTCTCAGCATTGTTAACACCCACTATAGATTGTATCACACTTTTCTTTTGGATGTTTTTGTTGGGAAACATCACCTTTGTGTGGTTTCATCTTTGTCCCAAGTGAACCTTTTACAATGATTGAAGATTCCACATCCTCTCCTCTCTCATTCAATCGATTTAATGTTTGGGAGTACAAATTTTGGTCAAAATTCATAAGTACAACAGGGCTAAAGAATGACTCTACTAAAATCAAAATAGGAAGGATTTAAAGTGTGGAAAGAAGTAAGATGCATCCACTAGCTATCTAGCTCAACCATGACTCTGATACCATGTTGAGAAACACGGACCTAGAACTAGATCAGCTATGGTGGGCGCAAGTCAAACGCACGATACATTATTAGAATGAGGAATTGTAACTCAACTGGATTAGGTTTCAAGATAAATTAGCTTAGACTCATAAACACAATCTTGAGTGACTCAAATTAATAGTACCATTACATTGAAATGAGTGTCAAGCACATGCTTATATAGCCTTTTGTATAGTACGACTCTTCCTTACTATGCTTATGAGATTTCGGACATCTCTTCCTAAAGCATTCATCATTGTCTCTCTCTCATAAAAATCCACTTATGGGCAAGCCTCTATGGGTTTACTTACAAGCATCGTTTACTATTGTCAACACCCCCCTAAAATGATGAGTTTCTACCCTTGCTAGCTTTTCCCCCCCTGCATGCAAACATGGACCATGAGACTAGCTCTTTGGAAACCTAGTCAAGTTAAGGCTTGAAACTTTACATTATTGGTAGGGTTTTTACATCCACTATGGGAAGGGTTTTGTTATCGATAGTGGAGAATATTTTCTTCATATTTTTTGTGCTTCTTTCACACTCTTTGGTGCGGTCTTTAATCTTCATGGACTCCTTGGTCTTCATGCTCTTTGCCTTTGTTGTGATTCTTGTCCCTTTGTTGACATGTGGTATTTCTCCTTTTTGCCTTATGCTTTTACAAATGAACAATTTGATGGGTGCATGGGCTTGGTTTGACAAACTCTCATACATTGAAGTTCGGGATACATGAAATTTTCAGATTTTTTTTTGCTCAATGGATAGACAATCACTAAAAGGGCTTGACATGGAAATGGATTTTGGAGAAGTGCATGTGTGAATAAGTAAGTGTGGGAGAGAGAGGATTAGCTGGTGTGAATGGATTTTAAGGGCTAGGGTTTTTAACCTTAGCATTAGCCTTTAAAAAAAAACAAAATGAAGAGTAATGTAATGTAGAGCTGCACGCGGTGAGTTGTTTCTCCTGTCGCATATTGCAGACGAATAGCATTGATGCATTTTGAGCTTCTGGGCATTGTTGACACCCACTATAGATCTTATCACACTCTTCTTTTGGATGTTGTTGTTGGGAAACATCATCTTTGTTTGATATTGTAATATTCCCGTGCTCCCCATAGGAACTCCCCCCCTTAGATTTTTTTTAAAAAAATTTGAAATTTTTTTAACTCTCCCCTTGCCGTGTGCATGGCGGGGGGAGAGAGAGAGAGTGAGTGGTGAGAGAAGGGGGGGCATGCAGCCCCCAGATGGAGGGCACCGTCTCTCCCCCCATACCACCTCCTCTATAAAGCCCCCCATGGGGGCTCGTCGTCAAGAGGGAAGCTTCCCCCCTCCCTGTGGATAGACACAGAGAGCCCCCCCCTCAGCTCTCGCGGTAGGGAGCCCTCCTCCCTGGCCTACGTACACAGCGCCCCCTCCAGGTTGGCACGGCAGTAAAGCTCCCCCCCTCTGTTCGGTAGCAATAGCACCCCCCTTGGGGATTTCGACTGAAGCCACCCCCCCCCCCCCCCCCCCCCCCCCCCCCCCCCCCCCCCCCGCCCCTCTGGGGATTTTGAATGAAGAAGGAGGGGAAGAGGAGAAAAACAAGAAAGAGAGAGAGTAGGAGAAGAAGAGGACAAGAAGAAGAAGAAGAGGAAGAAGAAGAAGAAGAGGAGAGAAAGAGAAGGAGAAGAAGGGTAGAAGAAGAAGAAGAAGAGGAAGATAAGAGAGAGAAGGAGTAGAAGAAGAGGAAGGGAGAGAAATAAGGAGAGAAGAGAGGGAAGGAGAGGAAGAGGAGAGAGAGAGAAGGAGAGAAGGAGAGGGAGAGAGAGTAGGAGAAGAAGAGGGCAAGAAGAAGAAGGAGAGAGAGAGAGGGAAGAAGAGAAGGAGAGAAGGTTCTAGAACTTTTCCAACCTTGTCCCCCCTAAGCCCAACCGGGCTCCCTTTTTGTGCCTTTGGGAGTATATCTTCATCATCAGGATATGCTCAGGTGGCATTAGAGTGCTATTCTGCAATCCCTGCACAAGAAGATGCCTCTGGACCCTACATAAGTAATCCCAATGCCTCCGGACCCTACCCAAGTGTTCTACGTGACTCGAGATGGGATCTCGAGGCCTTGATACTAGTTACAAGGTGGAATCTTGGTAGGATAAACCTTCGGGTTTTATTGCCGGGAGATGGAACGAATTTTATGCGGAGGTAGAAATGAACAATTAATTCTCCTATATGGGCAGGAGACAAACATTAATCTGAAGATAAGTTAAGGAAGTGTTTGATCTTTTCTTATCTTGTCTTCATGTCTGTGCCCTAAATTACGTAAAGAAACTTGTGATTAATGGGTTAATTAAGGAAGCTGCTTTTATATGTCAAACATAATGTGGTAGGTAATTAGATAGCTAAAACAACCCCCAAGGGAAGCGTGGTGGATGTGACCAACGGGTCTATCCTACGAAAGGGTGGTCTCGGTTAGCCGAGAGCTTTCCTCAAAGGAAATGTTAACGAGGAATGTTAGGGAAGGTCGAATGATGACCTTAGACAATGTTGGTTAGAACCCCGATTCACACCGTTTTAGGGGACCGGAATGGGACTATGCCCTACGGGCAGAGAGGTCGAGTGATGCATCCCTCTCGTTTCCCATTCTCTTTGAACCAAGTGCGGTATGAGTCTGCTTTGGCCCAGTTGTGTCTGCGCAAAATGGAGCAGTTGTAGACCGACACTAGAAGGCTGTTAGGAAGACTCGATTACAAGGAACCAGGACTTCAGGTCGATTGTAGTGGGAACGGCCGGATAAGTTCCATTGCGGGGCAGACTCGAGAGACCCTAGTTGGCAAACCCCGTGTCATTCCTTGGGAGTGTCGGGCGGTGTCTTCTAGATATATCTCTCGATGGACTCCTAAGTCGTGTCCTACAAATTGAGGAGCGGGCACATTACAGATATCATCTTTGTCTCAAATGAACCTTTACCATTGATTGAATATTTTGCATCCTCTCCTCTCTCGTACAATCGATTTAAAGTCTAGGAGTACAAATTTTGCTCGGAATTCATAAGTACAACAGGGCTAAAGATAGACTCTACTAAAATAAAAATATGAAGGATTTAAAGTGTGCATGGAAGAAGTAAGATGCATCCACTAGCTATCTAGCTCAGCCATTGCTCTGATACCATATTGAGAAACACGGACGTAGAACTAGATCGGCTATGGTGGGTGCAATTCAAATGCACGATACATTATTAAACTAAGGAATTGTAACTCAAGTGAATTAGGTTCCAAGAGAGATTAGCTTGGATTCATAAACACAATCTTGAGTGACTCAAATTGATAGTACCATTACATTGAAATGAGTATCAAGTATATGCTTATATAGCTTTTTGGACAGTACCACTCTTCCTTACTATGCTTATGAGATTTTTGACATCTCTTCCTAAAGCATTTAGCATTGTCTCTCTCTCATACAAATCCACTTATGGGCAAGCCTCTATGGGCGTACATACAAGCATCATTTGCTATTCTCAACGCCCCCCTCAAATGATGAGTTTCTACCCTTGCTGGCTTTTACCGCCACTGCATACAAACATGGATCACGAGACTAGCTCTTTGGCAACCTAGTCAAGTTAAGGCTTGAAACTTTACATTCTTGGTAGCGTTTTTACATCCACTATGGGAAACAAAATCTACTACAAGAAATAAGGATCCACTATGGGAAGGTTTTTGTTATCGGCAGTGGAGAATATTTTCTTCATATTTTTTGTGCTTCTTTTACACTCTTTGGTGTAGTCGTTAATCTTCTTAGACTCCTTCTTAGTCTTCATGCTCTTTGCCTTTGTTGTGATTCTTGTCCCTTTGTTGATGTGTGGTACTTCTCCTTTTTGCTTTATGCTTTTACAAATGAACATATTGGTGGGTGCATGGGCTTGGTTTGACAGACTCTCATACATTGAAGTTCGGGATACATGAATTTTTTAGATTTTATTTGGCTCAATGGATAGACAATCACTGAAAGGGCTTGACATGGCAATGGATTTTGGAGAAGTACAAGTGTGAATAAGTAAGTGTAGGAGAGAGGGGATGAGCTAGTGTGAATGGACTTGAAGGGCTAGGGTTTTTAACCTTAGGATTAGCCTTTTTGTAAAAACAAAATGAAGAATAATGTAATGTAGAGCTACATTCTTGATGGGACCTAAAATGGGCTGGCACTGGCTATGGCACTAGTCGGACCTCATACATACGACAGACAACCCCACCACACGGCCTCGTGGGCCAGGAGCATCTAAAACTCACTTTGCACTAAATGGTTATGCCGATTTTGCATTTGTACCCAATATGTAGTCCAACGTTCACCTTCCCTTCTCCTCATAGGGAGATCCCATAACATATAGGCATAATGCCTCATAATACACACATAGGGAAGCACCTCTCGATTGATTGCCACAGCTCCACTGCGACCCTCCTATACCTCGGGGATTAGCCCCAATATGCGTCGCTAACACATATAACATTCACACAAACTCCACTCTTTCATAATTCAACGTTCCAGGAGATTTTGATTTGCCTCACAAAACTTTCCCTAATGGAAGCACCCGTCTAAACTTACAGCTTGGGTTTCCTGTCCTCTCAGCGTTGGTCAAAGTTTATCAATCAATTGCAATGCATTCCAAGAGATACCACATGACCTGCTTGATGCAAGGTGTATGACAATTGTGGACAACCATTTTATGATTTAAAAAAACAGCCATGTGAGATGCGGAAAACAACCCTTTCATGAATTTTAACAAAGCGTTACGTGATGCGCTGCTTTAGAGACTAGCACCGGAACTTCCGTGTTATTAGTCGCCTATATTTAATTATGGAACGATCCCTAAATACTATGCACAAAGAGAGAAATCATAATTTGTATCTTTCCAGCAATTAGATTGTCGCAGAAACTTTATCCCCCCCTTACCGTTTAGGTGTTGCTGTGGTGCATAGATGTAAATGATTGTTTTGTATCATTTTTGTATGTAAAAAAATAATAAACACGCACTATAACACAAAGGAAGAGGCCAAACTGAGGTTGAACATCATGCTTTAACCTCACCAAACATTCACGCACATAAATCTTATTTTTCCATATTTTTTGAGCACGAAAACCCCAAATTTTCCTATTTTTTCCTATTTATTATTCATAGAAAATAGGTATTTTCTGATTTATTTGTGTTGGCTTATCATTTTGACTGAAACTTAACATTTTCTCTGATTTTATCCCATTTTCACCCTTTTTTCCAACTCAAAATAAAAAAAACCACTAATTTCCATTAAAAATGACATTTTGCGGGTTTCAAAGAATTAATAACGGCTCTAAATCATTACGGGTTTTGTGTTTTGTAGTTACAGCCCTCAAACATGATGCAAACAAGGTTAATACAAAACTTCATCGCATATGAACAACATTTGGATCATGAAACAACAAAAACAAGCAAATTTCTTCATAAAATTGGAGCATATTGCGTGTCTTGCGTGTTGCGGGTTTTTTAATGATTATTATGGGCAGCCCACAGACCAACCAGCAACCATTCTTCAGTGTTGAACCTCTTTCCTCAGCCTCCTCTTCATTTTGAAGCAATCCGCGGACAAGCATCCTTCAACTCCTCTTCTTCTTGATTTTTTGCACATGAATTGCCTCTATGCAGAGGTACAATGCACTCATGAACAAAATAGGGGTACCACTGCTCGTCGAGAGTATTGCAGTCAAAGCATTGGATGAAGTAAATTTGAACTCCTATGTTTTAATGATAATCATGGCCTCAACGAAGGTACTGGCATTAGCTTCAAGAGCCACGTCAGAGAATCCCTAGCAATGAAGGCTGAGGCAAAAAGGGAAAAACATGCATCCAAGGCATCAAATATAGGTTTCAGAGGAGTGCTAATAGCCCTAATATAGGAGGCCATGGGGGAGATGGACAAAGAAGAGGAAACACCAGAACAATCACCAATCCATGAGCATCATTCACCCATTATAGTGAGCCTTCCCATCACTTTCTCTATAGGGAACCTTAGGAAAGAAAAAGCTAATAGAGTTCAGTAGAAAGAAGTAGATCAAGTGGTTAAGAAGAGGGAAACTAACCACCAAATTCAACAACAAGGAACCTCAAGCGGGAGAATGGTTAGCGAGCAGGGGAGCAAGGCTCAATTCCAAAGGGAGGAGAGAGAAAGACTGGTTTTTTATCTCTTTGCTCAGTGCATCATTCCTCGATCCGTTTATGGCGATGGAGGGCAAAGGATAGAAGCATCTCAGGGTCAAGAGGATTCCTCCTGCCTCTACTGATCAAAAAATCATGATAATTGGGGGAAAAAATGGGGCACAAAAAACTGATGCTCCCCCCCCCCCCCCCCATCGTTTCATTTCGTGAGCTTTTAAGCTCTTAATTAAAGCTTTAAGCTTTAAACCCCAATTATCTAGTTCATGCATTTTGCTTTCACACTTCCGACAAGTGGTTTTTCCAGTTTTGAGGGGGCAAACGACATCGGAATCGAGATCCGTCTGGATGCGTGGTTTCATGGAATCGAAATCTACAAAGCCAGGGCCCGTCACGCTCTTCCCGGCTTCCAGATCCAGTAGGCTGCTTCACAACCCCAAACCTTGCGGGGATTAAATGGGGGATCAAACGACCTCGGAATGGAGATCTGAGACTTGCGTTGGATTCTTGACGCTATTTTGCATCTAGGGAAACTCCAGCTCGGCCATCTACTACTGTTTGATTTCCATGAAAATAAGCACTAGCACTTTAGGGACTTGCCGCTTAAAATCGTACTGATTGCCACTGCCGCCTTCGACGAAGTCTATTTGTCCCCTGATATTTGTACTTTTTGGCTATTTTTAAGCACTTCTCGGCATCAAAAATCATCTGTCAATGCCGCGAGTTGTTTTCCCTGTCGCAGATCGTAGACAAATAGCCTTGGTGCATTTTGAGCTTCTCGACATTGTTAACACCCAATATAGATCGTATCACACTTTTGTTTTGGATGTTTTTGTTGGGAAACATCACCTTTGTGTGGTTTCATCTTTGTCCCAAGTGAACCTTTTACAATGATTGAAGATTTCGTATCCTCTCCTCTCTCATTCAATCGATTTAATGTTTGGGAGTACAAATTTTGGTCAGAATTCATAAGTACAACAAGGCTAAAGAATGACTCTACTAAAATCAAAATAGGAAGGATTTAAAGTGTGTAGGGAAGAAGTAAGATGCATCCACTAGCTATCTAGCTTAGCCATGGCTCTGATGCCATGTTGAGAAACACGGACCTAGAACTAGATGGGCTATGGTGGGTGTAAGTCAAATGCACGATACATTATTAGAATGAGGAATTGTAACTCAAGTGAATTAGGTTCCAAGATAGATTAGCTTCGACTCATAAACACAATCTTGAGTGACTCAAATTGATAGTACCATTACATTGAAATGAGTGTCAAGTACATGCTTATATAGCTTTTTGGATAGTACCACTCTTCCTTACTATGCTTATGGGATTTTGGACATCTCTTCCTAGAGCATTCATCATTGTCTCTCTCTTATACAAAACCTGTCCAGATTGTGGGAGAGAAGGAAGGAGTCTCACTTAAAGCTTTCTTGCTTGCATAATGGGGGAATACACACAAGGGTGGAGGCTGAAAACAGTTTTCCTCTTCTTAGTTGTGTAAGCCAAAAGAACTCTCTTACAAAGAAATAAAAGAACCCTATATATGGGTCTTAAACCAAACTCAACCAACTAAGGTGGCATACTAACTGAGCCATGAACTAGAGTAGATAAGGATAGCTGTCATGTAGCTATTATTCATGGGCGGTATACCAACCGCGTCTGCAACTGACAAGTCGGTGACATAAATACACAACGGTCACCCTGGCGTATCACGAGTGGAGCTCGATATCTCAACACTCCCCCTCGAGCTCAATCCCAATTCTTGCACACCAAGGAGGTCTCTGAACTTGCGCAGCTTCTCTGCGCCCAATGCCTTCGTGAATATGTCAGCTACCTGATCATCTGTGCTGACATAAACTAGATCAATAATACCTAGTAAAACCCTCTCTCGCACATAGTGATAATGCACCTCAATGTGCTTTGTTCTAGCATGATAGACTAGGTTATTTGCCAAGTGTATACTACTCATGTTGTCACAATAAATGACAACTGGCCCATTTGTAGACTGATGCATATCATAAAGTAGCTTATGCAACCAAGCTACCTCACATGTAGCCATTGTTGCACCCCTGTACTCAGCCTCTGTGCTCGACAAGGCAACTGTAGGCAGTTTCTTGCTGCTCCAAGTGACTGCAGCACTCCCAAAAGAGAACACATATCCACTGGTAGATCGTCTATCAGAAATACTACCAGCCCAATCAGCATCAATGTATCCATGCAACTATATCTGAACCCCAGTCTCATAAAATAGTCCATACTGCAATGTGGACTTCACATACCTGACTATGCGTCTAGCCGCATCCAAATGTGGTTTCCTTGGAGCCTGCATAAACTGACTTACCAATCCAACAACATAGCTCAAATATGGCCTGGTAATAGTCATATAAATCAAACTTCCTACTATGCGTCTGTACATAGTAGGGTCTTCTAGAAGCTCACCTGCATCTGTGCTCAGCTTCACATTCTGCTCCAAAGGAACTGAAATAGGCTTACAGCCTATCATCCCATATTTGGACAGCATGTCCAATCCATACTGCCTCTGCAAGAGCTGTATCCCACTTGGTGATCTAATCACCTCAATGCCCAAGAAATAACACAGCTCTCCCAAATCCTTCATCTCAAACTTCTGCTTCAATAGCATTTTCACATGAAGGATATCTTCATCACTGTCACCTGTCATAATCAAATCATCAACATAAATGACAAGTAGCATAATACCTTTCTCTGTTTTTCTCACATAAAGTGAGAAATCTACCTTGGAAATCTAAAAGCCAATAGTGACAAGATACTGTCCTATCTTGTCAGACCATGCTCTAGGTGCTTGCTTCAAGCTATACAAGGCTTTCTTCAACCTGCAAACAAACTCAGGATGAACAGCATGCACATAACCTGGTTGCTGCTCCATATAGACCTCTTCTTACAAATCACCATGCAAGAAGGCATTCTTTACATCCATCTGATGTAAAGACCATCCCTTTGATGTAGCCATAGCAATGACTCCTCTTACGATTGCCATCCTTGCAACCGGACTGAATGTTTCTTCATAGTCAATTCCATATGTTTGTGCATACCCCTTGACTACTAATCTTGCCTTGTATCTGTTCACAGAACCATCTGCATTGTGCTTCACCTTATAAACCCACTTACAGCCAATTGCATTTTTACATTTAGGCAAGGGTACCAATTCCCATGTAGCATTTGGTTCCAAGGCATCCATTTCTTCATCCATGGCTTTCTCCCATTTTTCTTTTCCCATGGCTTGCTCAAAAGAAGTGGGTTCTGGTTCCTGTATCACTTTGACCATATATGCATAGTGAATGGCTGTAAATCCATAATATTTCACCCTATCCACAGGATACCTAGCTCTCGTAGACTTGCGCAAAGTAGGTTCACTCCCAGGTGCTCTCAAAACATCCTTGGTCTTCCTTACTCCGGGTGTAACAATAGAAGGAATACCCAACTCATCATCAATGCTTTGTTCTGAGCTACTGGATTCACCATCCACATAAGAGTGACCTGCATTCACATCAAACATGGGCTGATCAACCTTCTCTTTTCCTTTTCGTGATACTTGCATACCACTATTTGCATTGCTTTGAGAAGATTCTCTTGATCTCAATCTGCTTATCCATGGCGAAGAATGTGAACCACTGCTAGAGGATGCTCCAGGTCCACTAATATTTTGTGACCGCTGCTGTGAATTCTGTGCAGCATTACCATTTTGTGCATCTACATCATCAATCACATTTACTGGTTTATACCAGCTACTCATCTCATCAAAAACAACATCTCTGTTCATTGTAAACTTACGAGTAGAAGGGTTATAGCATCTAAACCCTTTTTGCTGCAGAGAGTAACCAATAAAGATGCACTTCTCAGCTTTTGGATCCAACTTGGATCTCAACTCATCTGGCACATGTACATAGGCAATGCAACCAAAAATTTTCAAATGAGAAATATCTGGTTTCCTACCAGTATACCTCTCCTCTGGAGTCATTCCATGTATTGCTGCAGTGGGAGTCCTGTTCATTATGTAGACTGCTGTAGCAACTGCTTCAGCCCAATAAAAATCTGGCAAGTCTTTTTCATTGAGCATGGCACGAGATACCTCTCAAATATGCCTATTTTTTCTTTCTGCAATTCCATTTTGTTGTGGGGTATGACTGAATGAATATTGCTGCTTTATGCCATGCTCCTGCAGGAACCTTGCAAACTCATTTGAGAGGTACTCTCCCCCTCCATCTGACCTTAGGCATTTTATTTGCAGACCTGTTTCTTTTTCAGCCATAGCTTTAAGAGTTTTGAAATGCCCAAAAACTTCACTTTTCTTTTTCATAAAATACACCCAAAATTTTCTACTATAGTTATCAATAAAACTGACAAAATAATGACAGCCTCCAAGAGATGTAGCTTTAGTAGTCCACACATTAGAGTGGATTAATTCGAATGGCTTCTTACTCTCTTGAACATGTCTAGAAAATGGTTTCCTTTCCTGTTTTCCAAACTGGCAGGCTTCACATACCTTATGCATTTCTGCAACCTTGAATTTGGGCAATTCAGCAACAATATTTTGGGCCTGCATTGATTTAAGTCGCTGTACATTAACATGGCCAATGCGTTTATGCCAGATATCAATATCTGCAACTACACCGGTCCCATGTGCAAACATTGCTGCACTCAATTCAGACATGTCTGCATCCAACGTAAACATTCTGCCCTTCTTCTTTCCTTTTGCTATCAAGCGACCTTTATTTTTCATATCCTCAACAAAGCATCCATGAGGATTAAATCTGATCTGCAAGCCCTACTCAACCATTTGACCAACAGAAACCAGATTCTTGGTGATATTCGGAACATGAAATACATCGGACATGTATTTCTTTTTCCCATCCTGCATAGACAAATGAATTTTTCCAATCTGCACAATAGGATGTGTAGTGTCATCACCAGTCTCCACAAATCCTGGTTTTTCCATTTTCCTTGCATCCTCCATCCATTCTGCATGACCTGTCATGTGGTTTGATGCACCTGAGTCAACATACCATACATCATTGCTTTCTTCTGCACTTGTCACAGAATTGTTCATGTGCTGCACCATAAACAAATGCTCATTTCTGTCATCACCCTGTCTACTAGAAGATGCATAATTCCCTTGTTGCAGTTTTCCATTCATGATGTCATTCTGCTTTTTATAGCAGTCTTTAGCCATATGACCCATTTTACCACAATAGTAGCATTCAACATTGGTGTTTGCATTTTGGCCTCTTTGCCATCCACCACGACCTCTTTGGCTCCCCCTGCCTCTAGAATTACCACGTCCTCCTCCATAGGACTGGTTTTCTTGAGTTTGCTGCATATTCTGATTTCTACCATGGCCTCCATATCGGCCTCCTCTACCTCTACCTCTACCTCTTCCAGCATTTGAGTAGAAGACAGCTTCTTTTGAAGTTCCTCCTGAAGAAGATGCACCACCATTTCTCTGCTCCTCAGAAATTAGAAGAGCAATCAACTCCTCAAAATCAGAAAATCTTTCACGGACGGAAATGGATGTTCGAAACTGTGCATAATCCTTTCCTAGACCATTCAAGGTCACTGAGACTAAATCATCATCTTCCATTGGCGACCCAATGGAAGCAAGTGCATCTGCAATCTTCTTCACCTTCATGTGGTAGTCATTGATGCTCATACTTTCTCTTTGCACATTGTGCAACTCTTGCTTGAGCTGCATTTTCCTGGCTTGCGTATTTGTGCTATACATTTTTGACAAAGTATCCCATGCCTCCTTTGGCGTACTTGCATCTTGAATATGCACAATCATAGAGTCTGAAATGTTGATAGACAGCCAGTACATAACTTTCCTGGCTCTCTCATGCCATGCTTTAAATGCCTGCATTTGCTGTCGATTGGGAACATTAGGAAGAACTGGTTCTTCTTCATTTCCTGCAACAAATTCCCAATATCCTTTTCCCATAAGGAAATTCGTCATTCTAAACTTCCATGCTTGGAAGTTGTTCTTGTCAAGCTTTTCAGTGACAATCTGTGAAAGAGAATCAGACGCCATTACAGAACACTGCAAAAAATTCTGTCACTGCAAAGAACACAACTTCAGCCTCACACGGGCTAATTTGCAAAACTGATGAAAGTGGTATTTGACCACACATTCACTTCCTAGTGACGATTTTGCATCAACAGGCAACAGGGATGATTCTATAACTCCCAATGTCTCTGCGCACAGGTATATGATGCAATTTCTATGGTAACTGTTCACCGACCTGTAGAACAGTGGTCGCACAGCATAAAACAGGGCCTTTTCCTGAGTGCGTGCAGAAAACTTCCGCCTCCAAAACAGGCCCCGAAATGGCCTCAAATAAAAAAAACAAGGTCGCCATGGGCTAAAGCCCTCTCCCCAGCATATACTGCCCACTTGCTTCACCGCGAAGGGCATCTCAACCTGAGACAATGCACTTCTGCACTTTCCGACTGTGGTACCTGCAGAGATCTGCTCCCAAAACAGAAAATGAAAGCAACACTACTCCTCTTACCAGAACACCGCGAGCTTGGCTTGCTTTCTTGAGCTCCTTACCACGAACAAGGCTCTAATACCATGTCAAGATTGTGGGAGAGAAGGAAGGAGTCTCACTTGAAGCTTTCTTGCTTGCACAATGGGGGAATACACACAAGGGTGGAGGCTGAAAACAATTTTCCTCTTCTTAGTTGTGTAAGCCAAAAGAACTCTCTTACAAAGAAATAGAAGAACCCTATATATGGGTCTTAAACCAAACTCAACTAACTAAGGTGGCATACTTACTGAGCCACGAACTAGAGTAGATAAGGATAGTTGTCATGTAGCTATTATTCATGGGCGGTGTACCAACCGCATCTGCAAACTGACAAGTCGGTGACATAAATACACAATGGTCACCCTGGCGTATCACGAGTGGAGCTCGATATCTCAACAAAACCACTTATGGGCAAGCCTCTATGGGCGTACATAAAAGCATCATTTGCTATTCTCAACACTCCCCTCAAATGAAAAGTTACTACCCTTGCTGGCTTTTGCCCCCCCTACATGCAAACATGGACCGGGAGACTAGCTCTTTTGGCAACCTAGTCAAGTTAAGGCTTGAAACTTTACATTCTTGGTAGGGTTTTTACATCCACTATGGGAAACAAAATCCACTATGGGAAATAAGGATCCACTATGGGAAGGTTTTTGTTATCGGCAACAACGAATAATATTTTCGTCATCTTTTTGGTGCTTCTTTTGCACTCTTTGATGCAGTCTTTAATCTTTTTGGACTCCTTGGTCTTCATGCTCTTTACCTTTGTTGTGATTCTTGTCCCTTTGTTAACGTGTGGTACTTCTCCTTATTGCTTTATGCTTTTACAAATGAACACATTGATGGGTGCATGGGCTTGGTTTGACAAACTCTCATACATTGAAGTTCGAGATATATGAATTTGCAAATTTTATTTGGCTCAATGGATAGACAATCACTAAAAGGGCTTGACATGGCAATGGATTTTGGAGAAGTGCAGCTGTGAATAAGTAAGTGTGGGAGAGAGAGGATGAGCTGGTGTGAATGGACATTAGAGGCTAGGGTTTTTAACCTTAGCATTAGCCTTTTATTAAAAACAAAATGAAAAATAATGTAATGTAGAGGTGCACGTGGTGAGTGGTTTCTCCTGTCGCAAATCGCAGACGAATAGCCTTGATGCATTCTGAGCTTCTAGGAATTGTTGACACCCACTATAGATCTTATCACACTCTTCTTTTGGATGTTGTTGTTAGGAAACATCATCTTTTTCTAATATCATCTTTGTTTCAAATGAACCTTTAACACTGATTGAAGATTCTGCATCCTCTCCTCTCTCATACAATCGATTTAAAGTCTGGGAGTACAAATTTTGGTCGGAATTCATAAGTACAACAGGGATAAATAATGACTCTACTAAAATCAAAATAGGAAGGATTTAAAGTGTGCAGGGAAGAAGTAAGATGCATCCACTAGCTATCTAGCTCAGCCATGGCTCTGATACCATGTTGAGAAACACGGACCTAGAACTAGATCAGCTATGGTGGGCACAAGTCAAAACGCACGATACATTATTAGAATGAGAAATTGTAACTCAAGTGAATTAGGTTCTAAGATAGATTAGCTTGGACTCATAAACACAATCTTGAGTGACTCAAATTGAAAGTACCATTACATTGAAATGAGTGTCAAGTACATGCTTATATAGCTTTTTGGATAGTACCACCCTTCCTTACTATGCTTATGGGATTTTGGACATCTCTTCCTAGAGCATTCATCATTGTCTCTCTCTCATACAAATTCACTTATGGGCAAGCCTCTATGGGCATACTTACAAGCATCATTTGCTATTCTCAATGCCCCCCTCAAATGATGAGTGCTATTATTTAGCAAGCTCTTCATTTGGAGCTTTTTAAGTGCTTCTTGAAGCTTTTTGGTCATCACTTGGATTTTTTTGGTTATTTTATGGAGCTTTTTGTTTGATTATGTTATTGCTTTGAATTTAATTATTTTGCAATTGCAAACTAATTAGATCAATTATATTGGGATGTTGAATTGCAAACTAATAACAAACTATTGAATGCTTTGATCTCTAACAAAAAATAGATATGCAACTACTTCTAAAGCATGAAGTTTTAGCATAATTTTATAAGTTTATGAAGTAATCTCAATTTAAGTGAGATCCAAAATCTATAGAGTCATACATAATTCATGAGCATCATCAAGCCCCATGGCATGCACTACCAATACAAGGCATCATATTAAAAATAATGCAACTACAAATCATGTGAATCATTATCGTCACTAGGATGAACAGATGGCAGTCCGCATGCCACATCAACCAAGCATTGGTTGTAGAGGCTAAAATCACCCTCAAGGCACATGGACCAGGAAACTAGCTCTCTGGCAACCTAGTCAAGTTAAGGCTTGAAACTTTACATTCTTGGTAGGGTTTTTACATCCACTATGGGAAACAAAATCCACTATGGGAAATAAGGATCCACTATGGGAAGGTTTTTGTTATCCGCAGTGGAGAATATTTTCTTCATCTTTTTTGTGCTTCTTTCGCACTCTTTGGTGCAGTCTTTAATCTTCTTGGACTCCTTGTTCTTCATGCTCTTTGCCTTTGTTGTGATTCTTGTCCCTTTGTTGACATGTGGTACTTCTCCTTTTTGCTTTATGCTTTTACAAATGAACACATTGATGGGTGCATGGACTTGGTTTGACAAACTCTCATACATTGAAGTTCGGGATACATGAATTTTTTAGATTTTATTTGGCTCAATGGATAGAAGATCACTGAAAGGGCTTGACATGACAATGGATTTTGGAGAAGTACAGGTGTGAATAAGTAAGTGTGGGAGAGAGAGGATGAGATGGTGTGAATGGACATTAAGGGCTAGGGTTTTTAACCTTAGAATTAGCCTTCTTTAAAAAATAAATGAAGAATAATGTAATGCAGAGGTGCACACGGTGAACTGTTTCTCCTGTTTGTAGATCGCAAACAAATAGCCTTGATGCATTCTGAGCTTCTAGGCATTGTTCACAACCCACTATAGATCGTATCACACTCTTCTTTCGGATGTTGGTCTTGGGAAACATCACCTTCGTCTAATATCATCTTTGTCTCAAATGAACCTTTAACAATGATTGAAGATTCTGCATCCTCTCCTCTCTTGTACAATCGATTTCAAGTCTGGGAGAACAAATTTTGGTCGGAATTCATAAGTACAACAAGGCTAAACAGAGACTCTACTAAAATCAAAATACGAAGGATTTAAAGTGTGCAGGGAAGAAGTAAGATGCATCCACTAGCTATCTAGCTCAGCCATGGCTGTGATACCATGTTGAGAAACACTGACCTAGAACTAGATCGGCTATGGTGGACACAAGTCAAACACACCATACATTATCAGAATGAGGAATTGTAACTCAAATGAGTTAGGTTCCAAGATAGATTAGCTTAGACTCATAAACACAATCTTGAGTGACTCAAATTGATAGTACCATTACATTGAAATGGGTGTCAAGTACATGCTTATATAGCTTTTTGGATATTACCACTCTTCCTTACTGTGCTTATGGGATTTTGTACATCTCTTCCTAGAGCATTAATCATTGTCTCTCTCTTATACAAAGCCACTTATGGGCGAGCCTCTATGGGCGTACATACAAGCATCATTTGCTATTCTCAACACATATAATCTTTGCAATTTAGCTAAGCATTTGGTCCAAGCCTCCTAACCTTCCCATCTCTCTTGTACAACTATTCATAGGCTCGAAACATAGAATTCAACCAGCAAAATTACTTCGGTTCCATGAGTTAGCTTAGATGGCATTTGTCCAATATCTATTTTGTAGATAGTGCAATACATCCACAAGGCTACCATTAACTTATTGTCCCAATCACTTCATGAAGTAGAGACAATTCTTATCAATATATTGATCAAGTTTTTATTCATTGCTTCAACTTGACCATTAGCTTAGGGATAGTATGGTGACTTTTGATGGATAATAAAAAAGGTGGACAATAGATGCTTGATGATCTCGTTAATAAAATGAGTACCCTAATCACTAACTAGTTCAATGGGGCAAACCAAACTTGGAGATGACTTGCTCCCAAAGAAACTTAGCAATGGTCCTTGTATTGTTTCTCCCCTTTGCCCTTGCTTCGATCCACTTTGTAAGGTAATCTATGGCTATTATGATGTATTTCACTTGGGAGTACTGAGCAGCCAGACTAATGGGTCCAATGAATTTGACACCCCATTTTTCAAATGGTTGGCATACTATCACTGGCATCAACTCTATTTTGTCATTTTGTATGATAACTTTTATGCACTCATACTTATCACAATGCTTGACAAACTTAACAACATCACAAAACAATGTAGGCCACCACAATTGAGACTACAAGACCTTTCATGCAGTGGTGTCTCCATTGAAATGACCTCCCACTATTGTGCCATGCACTTCAGTGAGCATATCATCCATCTCATTTTCATAGACACACTGTCTTAAGAGACCATCCTTCCCTAATCGATAAATCTATCCTATAATCATCTAGTAAGGTTGAACCTTTAAAATGAGATACCTTAGTCTAGATTTTTTAATCGGGCAATCAAGGATCCCATTTTCTAAAATTGCATTATATCACAAGCTCAGTAAGGTGTAAGTTCTGCTTTGTAAAGTTTCTTTTCATTGCATACATTGAAAATGTGAGTTTCATGCAAATCATCCATGATACCTTTCCCAAAGCATTCTCTAATGATTATGCAAGACATGTGATCTACCATATAATGGTGCTTCCCCTTTCACACCACCACTAAGAAATCAATTTCCAATAAGAGCAGAAACCATCTAGCAATGTGTCCTATTACACAAGGCTTGTCAACCAAATAAAGCAATGCCTAATGATCAACAAAGAAGGTGAATGGTGTAGCCAAAAGATAATGTCTAAATGTTTTTAACTACAAACACCATTGCTAACCCTTCCTTCTTTGTTGTGTAGTTTATCTCTGCATCAATGAGCTGCATGCTGGCAAAGCTCAATGGGAAATCCATCTTATGTTCACCAAGTTGGCACAACATTGGCATCATGGCAAAATTTGAAGCATCAATGTGCACATGGAAAGTGATAAACCAATCTAGGGCTCTTAAGATGGGAGATAATATTAGAGTCTCTTTGAGCCATTCACAGGCTTGTTAGCACTCATTTGTCCACTTGAACATGATCAATAGCTTGTATAGGGGGTCTAGCAACAATTAGTATGTAGTTCAACACAAACCACTAATAGTATCCAGTATGACCTAGAAAAGCACTGAACTCCCTTGTAGTTTGTCAAAGCTAGAAGATCAACAATTACCTTTACTTTTGAGAAGTCGGTAGCAGTTCCATTCCTCGACACCATAGGCCCTAAGATATGGCCGTGTTTTATAAAAAATTGGAACTTCAAGGGGTTTAACAAGAGACCATATTATCCCTAGGTAATTCACTAGATGTATACCCTCTATATCATGTGCATTCAATGTCTGTTTATAAATATTCTTATCTATGAATTTTCACTTAATAAAACATAACTCTTTTTTATTCAATTTGTAAGTAATCCTTTTACATGGGACCCTTTTGTATGTAAAAAAATGGTATGATAAAAATCCCTTATGTTGAACCCACATGATACATACATATATTTATGATTGACCTTTTGGGGATATTATCTACTCCATTCAAAGACTATGTGGAGTTTCTTCGAGAATTCTTCCTAGTTTTGGTATGAACACACATGTCATCAACGAATACTTCTAACCATTTTATGAGCATGTCTTTGAAGATTGCACACATGAGATATTGGAAGGTGGCAAGGGCATTGGTTAGTCCAAATGGTATGACTATATAAGCAAACACCCTCCCCTCCATTTAGCAGTGAATTTTGTTTTATGCCTATCATTTTGAGTGGACTTGAACTTGATTGTAGCCTTAAAACTCATCCAAAAAGCTGTATACCTCCTTCCCCTCCACTCTCTCAAGTTTGTGCTTGGTATGCAGCAATGGATAGTTATCTCTCTTAGTAGTTGCATTAACTTTTTGTAGTTTACGCACACTCTGATCTTATCATTCTTTTTTAGTACAATTGCAATGGGTGATACATAGTTTGTGTGCTCAATTTCATAAATTAATCTTATGTCCAAAAGTTTATCAATCTCTTCTTTCATAGCATGAGCATGCTTTGGATTCATGGTATAATTCCTTTGTTTAACTGGTGTTGCATCAGGGACCATAGGGATATTGTGAGTTACTATGCTTGGATCGATGCCTTTTAGCTCCTCTATGGATGATACGAATGCATTAGAGAATTCCTTTAAGAGACTAATGAGGTTAGCCTCCTTGTTCTTGGTCAAGTCATCTGCTATGAATACTGGCTAGGGTTTTTCATCTTCACCAACCAAGTTGACTTCTTTAACCTTGGTAGGTCCTTTGATGGGCTCACTAGTTTGGGCTTGTCATTTTGCTCCCAATAACACCACTATTCTATCACCCTTTTTGGATTTTGTAAATCATTTAGGTAGGTCCTATGGTTTCCTTTTCTTTTCAACATTTGAATCCTTAGTTTGTTTCTTTGCTTCCTCCTTCATTCGTCTATATCTTAGGTGGACTGGGAGGTCTCCCTTGATGCATCGAGTCCTAGGCAGCTTTGGAATCTCAGGATCACTATCAAAGCTTATTTCAAAATGGAAGCTGGATTCATAGCCTTCACTAGAAGGAATCTCACTAGGTGGTCGGAGCTCAAACGCTAATCCAATTTCATGTGTGGTTGTGGATGTAGGTGTCACCTTACTTACTCATAGTCAACCACATCTAGATGCTTTAGCTAGGTCCACTCACATTCCATTTTCATAACCTCATTTTCTATACTAAAAACATTAGTGCCTTTGGGCTTAGAGTCCATCATTATTTTTTCAATTGTCCGCCTATCAGTATCATAGTCTATGGTTCCCACTTCTTCCTTGCTATCCTCATTTCTGATGTCACAATCCATGTATTCATCATTATAATCCTATCATTTAGAAGACTCGTCCTCTACCAATTCATCATCTTGCAAGTTCCCATTTTGCCTTAGTAGAGCTCAATCATATAGTAGGTTCAAATTGTGCACTCTAGTACATTTCCACCTTGTCCATTGCTCCTTGTTGGAAAACCTTCATGAGGTTTGATCCAACTCATGTGATGGATTGAGTACCTCATAGGTAAGGGTTGAGTACTTATGGACTCTCAAGATGGTAGGATCACCCTTATTACTTTGAACCCTAATGCGTCTTCTTATTCCAAATCGCTCGAGTCACACTTGGACCATGATTTTCTGGGCAAGACAATCTCACGAAGGTCATCCATCACCGCATGATTCTCAATGCCTCAAGACTTAGTTCTTATCGTTCAATCATCCAATAAATACTCTCTTGAAGTAAGTTGTAAGCCTTGACTCATGTTGGAGTGCAATAGTTCCAAAAGAGAGAAGGTCATACCACACATCTCGACTTTGACAAGTAGTACCATACACAAGGGAGAACAAGAAGTGCCTATTTAACTACTGAGGACCACAAGGCAACTAAGCTTAAGCACTTGCAAATGCTAACATTACACCACATTAACTCAAGTCAAAGAATATCTCAATCCTACAAGGAAAACCCAATAGGAACCCCTAGTACTTTTTCAAGACTAATTAGCCTCATTGAGATGCTCATCACCCAAGAGTATCCAAAAAACATGGCAAGAACAAGTTCAAATATCGACTCTTTGGAGTTTGATGCAATGGAATCTCCTATGGATATCTAGAAGCTAATATCACTCTATGACCAACACACACGAGTTGAACATAGAGGAAGAGATGTGGAAGAGATCATGATGGATGTAGGAGCTGAGAGGACACTTGGAAGGGATCTCATTAGGAAAGTTGCAAGATTCACATGAAATCAAAGACTATACAAGTGAAGAAATGAGATAGAGTTAGGCCAAATCTAGCATATTTTGGATCTAGTAGGAGGAACTGCTATAGGAGAGAAGATGAGAGTGACAGAAATGCCTAATGCAACCATCCAAACTCCTACTCAAAAGACTACTAGATCAAACTTCAATAGAAAAGGGTAGTGTTGCACTAGCTATGACACTTTTGATTGGCTTGGGAAAACACTTGGAAATAGAAGCCAAGCAAAGATACTGATCGCAGTTCCTCCTACTAGATCCAAAATATGCTATTGTACTATGTCATCAAGACAGTGCAAGATTTTGGGCTATGTATCGAGAAAAAAGATCAAACTTGGTTTACAAGCCTCGATGATATGGAAAAGAATAACTTCAATACTATAAAGAACTTTTTCATCAAGCGCTTCTTGAAGGTTTGGTACTCTGATAACCTAATTGTCAAGCTCATGAATGTGAGCTAGAAAGACAAAGAGGAAATCTGAGAATACGTCACTCATGTGAGAAGTCTTTATAAGAGGATCCCACAACCTAAGAGAACCTTGGCCAGGACAATCTCAATGATATTTATCAAACGAGATAAAAAATGAAGAATAATATAAGGCTTTGGCTAGCAACTCAAGTTTGCAATGAGATGTTTTGGGCAATGTGTTAGATGAAGCCATGAGGGTGGACACCATTTGTGAAAGGTCCATAATTCACAGCAAGGAAGCAACATCTGAAGAACAAGAAAAAGGAAAAAGTGTGGATTTCTCTCAAGAGATGTCTCACCTCAAGCTAGAGCTTATCAAGCTTCAAGATGCATTGTGAAGAGCTACTTGAACAAATATTTAGTGTGTGCATTGTGGTGGCAATCATTTTCCAGTAGAGTGTCTTGAACAAAGACCTAGGACTTGTGCTAATTGTGGTGGAAAGTATGTGTATGAATATATCCATTGAAGGTTGCGTCAACGCCTCCCATACCAGCAACCTTATTAGCCACATTATTCAACAAATTGCCCATTCCATTTTGGTTGAGGAGCTGCATTAGCTCTCCTAATGCCTAATGAGCAAAGTTCAATTGCACCAATGACACACATTAATCCAATTGGCATACCTAGACCCCTACTATCAATCATCACTTTGCCATAGATTGATGCCGAGTTGTGGTGCCTTGAGTGTGGCATAACATACTTGTATATAGATTGTCCTAGAAGAAAAGCATCAACAATTGGCTCAAACAGACCATCGATTCCCTTAGGAATGTTTGGAATAGAGACTCTTGATTATGATGCAATGCCCATACCACTTAATATGATGAAAAGGGTACAAGCCAAGTAGGTTGGAATGTCAGTCCATGTGCCTAGCAATATGAATGTTTTGTCGATTGGAAAAAAGAATAAGAAGAAGAAGAAGAAGATAATGGAAGGTAAGATTAATTTGAAGAGTGAAAGTGGTGCAATGCTAACATTGAGAAGCAAGCACCTAATGCAAAACCCAAAACATCTACACCAAAAATCAAAAAGAAGGGGAGTGCTAAGATAGGCAAGTACTTGATCATGGAGAAGGTGAGGGGATGAGTCAAAGAGCCTCAAGCACACATTGGACAATCTTTATTGGATCACAAAGACCATGAGATATCTAGTATAGAGCTACCCTCCTCACTAACCTACATACAACCAGTGATGACTAGCCAAGGGCAAGAACCTCATTTCTAGCCAGATGAACCACCTTATCAGTCACTAGGATGGGCCAGATGCATCAACCTCATTCCGGAATCAACCTCCTTGATCGCATATTGTTTAGGATGGAGACCCAACCACCCAGAAAATATGCGATCAATGAGATTGATGCAAGAATGATAGCAACTCTTGTGTCAATGCAAGCATCGTTACCTTTAGGGAAACTGATGAGCTAGAATCAAGAGGTTATGGAATACTTTTAAGGCATGGGTTGAGAGGCAAGAGAGAACTGATCCACCAATCAAAGCAAATAATGTCACTTACATACCCAATGTGATGCCATCTCCAGTGATAAGGTCATTGCAGATCAATTCTTTCTAGTGGGAAGGGGCCAAGATGCATGCCATCATACTTATGATAGACTTGGGAGACACGACACAAAAGGGCATTGTAGATGCTAGGGCAAAAATCCCATTCCAAGCCTCTAAAACAATGCAAATCGATTCTACCTAGACTAGTCAATTTATTGTTTCCCTATTTCTATCGCTGATTTAGAAAAGCATCTAGCTAACCGGGACCACCCTAACGTTGGATGAACCCGTCGAGGATTACGCCCACCCCACTTTCCTTTGATGACGGAATCATCTTTAGTTTTTCAATTACCTACAGTACATTTATTGGAACATATACAACCAGCTTCCTTAATTAGTCTGTTAAATCACAGGTTCCTTTACGTAATTTATCTGACGGACATGCATACAATTCAAACAACCCTTGAGTAAAATAAATATATTTATTATATTGGAAGTTTATTACAATTTCCATCTTTTCAAACATGTGAAAGATATACAAAATTCCACAAGGGTATTCTACCCACCAAGATTTCACCCTTGTAATAACTAGTATCTAGAGTTGCATGATCCCATCCTGGGTCATGAAGGGGCTCGTCAAATTCTAGGAGTAATATGGAATTTAGGGCTAGATCCCCCCCTAGCACCCACATCTCCTAATGCCCAAGGCTATCCCTACAGATAGACCTTTCACTACAAAGCCGGTCTAAGCCTCTCAAAGCGATAACCATGACCCCCTTGGAGTAGGGTCTCATAGCTAGCTTGGGGGTAGCCTATGGCAACCTTTTCTTTTATCCTATTTGTCAATGTTTTTAATCAGAGATCTAGATTCTAGCAAACACGAACAATGCTTTCAAATAATGACAATCACACTGTCGTGCAATTCACAGCTTTCATAGCCAAGGTAGACCTTATCCTAAGGTAACCTTATATTCTAATGAGGATTCTCCTCCCCATAAAGAAGTGTTGAGTACATCTCTTACAACATGTTAAGCAAGACATGAATTTCCCGTTCGGGGCTAACTTACCTAACATAAGCAAATTTCCTTTAGAAAAAATATTACGATAATAATTTATTGAGATGGTTTACAAGACCCTTAAATAGACATTCACTTTTCATAACAAGCGTTAATCAATCTTAACCTTGTCATGTTGACAATGTATCGAGTTATTTTATTAATCTCAAGTGTGCATATAGTCTTTTACTCATTTCATGTAATATTCTCCTGCAACTATTTTCATCATGATCTTATGCATTATAATCTTGATTAATCTCACTACAAATCATAGGTAGTAGTTAACCATTTATGCATGTGTTAATATGCTCTCTAGATAAAATTGT
This sequence comes from Lygodium microphyllum, assembly GCF_053477565.2. Lineage (NCBI taxonomy): Eukaryota > Viridiplantae > Streptophyta > Polypodiopsida > Schizaeales > Lygodiaceae > Lygodium > Lygodium microphyllum. Next base: position 52,364,503 of record NC_141146.1, on the reverse strand, counting down.
CAATTCTTATAAGTGAAAAATATGAAAGCTAATATGTAAAATTTTGATAAATGCCTTATTATTTTATGTAGTGATATGAAAATAATAGCCTATTTTCGAAACATAAATAACCTAGCTTGTCACAACGATATTGTGAATTTCGTCTTTGCTTGCACTTGCGTTCGCCATACCCAATGTTCCGTTCATAGTGGAAATTCCAACAACCTTAGGCACTCCCGTATCTCTAGCAATACATGTTATTTGACTGGTTGTGATGGTTCTCATGGTCTTTCGACCTCGTTGCTTTGGAGCCATCATGTTCACAAGTAAATTTGAGAGATAAAGAAGGGGAATGAATTTGGGACGGGAGAGCATAAGAGAAGATGGCTTAGTCAAACACTGAGATAGGGGGAGGGTTGAGCTAACTCTCTCCTTCACAGCCTCTCTCTCTCTCTCTCTCTCTCTCTCTCTCTCTCTCTCTCTCTCTCTCTCTCTCTCTCTCTCTCTCTCTCTCTCTCTCTCTCTCTTTAGCTCCGTCTTGCAGCCTCTTGGAGGGGTATCCTTCTACCCCCCTCTCTCTACCTTCCTCTCACAGCCTCTCGAGGTCTCCTTGTGCCTCCCTAAACTCCTCCCCATGCCTCTTATTTATATCTAAATTAGAGAAGAAGGGTTGTGGCTAAGAAAAAGAGTTCTTTATGGAGGGGATCTTGGCAAAATCAGCAATCTGAAACTTCTAAGATGCAATCTGATGCTCAAATCACAAATCTAATGGTTCCGTTGGTCCCAAAAGGGGGGTAAAACCCTAAGACACTAGGACGCTTGCTCAGAAATCTTCCAGATTACTCCTTCTTCTCCCTGTTCAAAGTGATGTTTGCTACCTGTAAACTGCATTTGCGATGCACACAATTTCACATGGTATACACATTGACACATTTTTGGACCATCCATACTATACACATTGACACTAATGACTAATATGGCTCATAACTCTCGTTCACATGGTAACTTCCGTGATGGGTAGCTATAGTCCTTGTCAATCCGGAAAGAAAATATAGTTAGTAACCTTACTAACTCACTAATTGACTAACTAACTTTCGAACTAACTAACTAACTTTTAATTGCATGGAAGTATTACATCCTCCTCCCCTTAGAGAAATCAAGATATCCTCATCTCGAGAGAAACCATGGGTATTATTGATAAAGAATGTTCTCATCTATTCATGTCACATCTTCTTCAAGATAATCCTTCCACTAGTAGACAAGGTATTCTCTAAGGGTTCCACTCCTCAATTTACTCTCCCTTGCATCAATTACTCTGTCAAGTTGTAGCTCAAGGACTCCTTGGTTAGGTATTACAACTTATTGATCATCAAGGATATGGTTAGAGTTAGCTACATATGCTTTCAATAAGTTAACATGAAATACATTGTGGATTTTTAAATTCTCAAGGAGTTGTATCCTGTAAGCGTTTGATTCTAAGCACTTGAGAACCTTATAGGGTCCACAATATCTTGGACTTAGCTTCTTAAATTCTCCTAAAGATAAAGAACTCTACTTTGTATGGACACGAATGAAAATCATGTCTCCCTCTTTGAAGATTTGTTCTTGCCTTTTTAGATCAGCATACACCTTTTGTTGGTCCTTGGCAGCTTGAATATCCTGTCTAATCATCTTGATTTGATCATCCATTTCTTCTAACATTTTTCTCGAAGCTTCTATCCTTAGAGTAGGATTGGAAAAATTTAGTGACATACGACAATCTTGACCATATAGTGCCTGAAATGAAATCATCTGAATACTTTGATGATAGGAGGCATTATAAGAAAATTTCACTAAGGGTAGATACTAAATTCACCTTTTAGGTTCCTTGCTGCAATATACACGCAAAATATCCTCAATTACTTAATTAACTCATTTTGTTTACCCATCATTTTGTGGATGATAAGCAGTGATGAAACAAAGTTGGGTTCCAATGGCTTCAAATAAACTCTTCCAAAAATGTGATGTGAAAAGAGAATCACAATCACTAATGATCCTTTTAGGTAACCCATGTAACCTAAAAATCTATTTTACAAAAATTCTTGCAATATCTAAAGCTTTGTAATTGGTTGTTGTTGGAATAAGATGAGCGACCTTTGTTTCTATTAGCATTATTAAGTTATATCCTCCTTGCATAGAAGGTAATCCAACTACAAAGTCCATGCTAATAAACTCCCATTTCATCTGGGGAATGCCAAGCGGCTGGAATTTTCCTAGTAACTTGACACGTTCAAATTTTACCCTTTGTTAATTTAGACATTCAGTGACATACTTAAGTACATCACCCTTGAGTCTTTGCCAATAATAGCTTTTCTTGATAACATTAAGAGTTTTTGCACATCCTGGGTGTCCTAAAAAGGGAGAGTCATGTGTTTCCCAAAGTATCCTCCTCTTGAGAGTCTGACTTGAAGGAATGCATAGTCTCATTCTGAAATAAACAAGTCCTTCATCTTCATATGTAGAGAATTCTTGATACGTGGTCTTAATTTTGGGATCTTGTTTCTTATTCTGAACTTCCCAAAACAATTGTTGATAGTTTGGGTCCTTATTTTCTTCATCCTTAGTCAACTCGATGATAGGATTAGTTGGAATTGATACCATTATAGCTAAAATGTTTACCCTAGATGGTTCTTCAACTATAATAGCATTAAGAAATTCTTTACGGCTAAGGGCATCTGCTGCTACATTTTCTTTACCAGGTCTTAACTTAATTTCAATGTCATACTCCTGCAGAGTTTCGATCCACCATCGTTGCCTCATCGGGTTGAGTAAAAATCCACTTAATACTTTTATGATCTCTGACTAAGGAAAACTTATTTCCAAGAAAGTAATGTCTCCATAATTTGAGAGTGTGGATCACAGCTAACAACTCCAGGTCATGAGTAGCATATCTCTTTTCATGGGCTTTCAACTTTCTCGCAGAATAACCTACATGATGTCCTTCCTACATTAGTATGCATCCCAATGCAAGAGAGCTAGCATGTGTGACAACTTCAAATTCCTTGCTTAAGTCAAGTAGCCTTAAAATAGGAGCAGTTACCAAACTATGCTTTAGTTACTCAAAGCTAGATTGTTCAATTGGCATCTAGATAATGGTAACTTGCTTTTTGAGTATGTTTGGGTAAGAGGTGCTACAATTTGGGCATCGTTTCTGATAAATATCCTATACTATCCTATTAGACCTAGAAAACTTCTCACTTCCTTGATAGTGGTTGGGGCTGGCCAATCTTGAACATCTTTGACCTTCGTAGGATCTACTAATATACCTTCAAGAGACACTATGAATCCCAATTACTCTATCTTTCTTTTGAAGAAGGCACACTTCTTCTTCTTGGCATACAACTTGTGTGTTCTCATTGTCTCCAGGACAATGTGAAGATGTGGTTCGTGATCTTCTTCCTCCTTAGAATAAGTTAGGATGTCATCAAAGAATACAAGAATAAATTCATCGAGATGAGGTCCAAAAATGTCTTGCATTAACCCGTTGAAGGTAGCTGGAGCATTTTTCAACCCAAACATCAGGATGATTTCGAAATGATCGTATATTGTGTTGAAGGCGGTTTTAGGAATATCTTCATCCTTGATTCTGATCTGATAATATCTTGAGCAAAGTTCAATCTTAGAAAAAATCCTTGCTCCTTGTAGACGATCAAAAAGCTCGTCAATCCTCGAGATCGGGTACTTATTCTTTATTGTTACCTAGTTTAGCCCTCGGTAGTTGATACAAAGATGGAGAGTCCCATCTTTCTTCTTTTGGAATAATAATAGGGCTCCCCATGGTGAACTACTTGGCTGAATATACCCTTGTTCTAGTAGTTGATTGAGTTGCTCTTTTAGTCCAATGGCTTCAAGAAAAGACATTTTGTAAGGTCTTTTTGCCATTGGAGCGGCTCCTGGAACAAGTTTGATCTCATGATTGACTTCTCTTTCTATAGGTAACTCAGTTAGCTGTTCAGAAAATATGTCGGCATACTCTTTTAACCAGGATGGTTCTTCTTATGTCTTACCATCTTGATTTACCTTGTTAAGCTTGATCAAGTAAACAGGTAATTCTTTCTTTAAGCTTTTTGCAATTCGAGAAGCTTTTGCTAATTGAACTTTCGGTTTCCTTGTTTCACCTTGTGTAGTTGCTATTTCACCATCCAAATCTTGAAATGTGACTTTCCCTTTTCCACAATGGATATGAGCATCATTGGGAATCAGCCAATCCATTCCCAATAAACATTCATAAGCTCCTAAGCTCATTACTTTGAACCTCATACTTGAAAGGTTTTCTCCTAGGTTAACTTTACCTTTGCAGTTTGCTATGTAGAAAGTACTTCCTTTCCATTTGCTAATTCCACAAGCAGTTTTGATGCATTTACTGTATCTATTCCTAACTTCTTAACACACTTGGGTGAAATAAATGAGTGTGTACTTTCACAGTCAATCAAAACTTTAAATGATTTACCTTGATGACTAGCTAGTGTTTGTATTACCGAATATTGATGATTTGGACCCTTCCTGTGGAATATAGAATAAACAGTTGCTCTTTCAATATCTTCTTCCATAATAGGTTCTTCCTCCTTATTAATCTCTTTAACAGTGATATTTGGCATTCTTCCTCTTGCCATAGCTATGACCACGGCCTTGGATAGCTTTGCCTTGACCTCAAAATTGGCCGTGGCGATGGTTTCCACCAAGCTTTGGACAATCTCTCCTCATGAAATGTCATGGCTCATTACAGTGAAAGCACTTAAGACCATCCTTGTTTCCCTAGGTAGGAACAAAATTTCCAACTACATTGGATTTTGCCTTTTTCTTCTAACCTTGGTAAAATTGGCCTTGGGTTCTTTTTGCTTGACCTTTGAATCCTCCTTTGTTTTGGTTATTATATCTCCAGAACTTATTGTTTTTAGGCTTTGATTGTACTTCTTGCACAATAGAAGCAGCTCAAATCAAAGCCTCTTGGAAGTCTATTGGTGGGCACATTGATTCCAAATGAGTGTTTAGAGGAGAACTTAGCCCATTGCAGAACTTGGACACTTGTTGAGTAGTATCCATGGAGGGTACATATTTAAGAAGTGAAACAAACTTGAAGTAATATGCCTCCAAAGTTAGTCCCATTTGCTTCAAATTAAAAAACTTATTCATCTTCTTGGTGCAATAATAAGCTCGAGGTAAATATCTTCCTCTTACAACTTCTTTTAGCAAATCCCAAGTAATGGTATTTTCAGGGACACCTTGATCTTGGCACCACTACTTCCACTAGAGTCGAGCTTTGCCTATTAATTTTAGCTTAGCTATCATGGCTTGGTTGGCTAGGACAATTCTAGCAGCAGTAAAATAATCTTCCATGGATTTAATCAAATTTCTACATCGGCTTCCACATTCTCGCATTTCCTATCAAATTTCGGAGGTTTGACTTGCTTCAAAAGATTCATTTTCTCTTGGGCTTCGTTGGGAATTATTGTGGGTGCAAAATTCTAGGAAATTTTCAGCAATTCCCAAGTCAAACTTTAGGAAATTTATATAGCATTAATATTAGAGTTTGATACTTGAATTATATCTCACTTAATTTATTGAAATAATTTTCAAATAAAACACTCTTCCCATTTGCTAAAGTTAAACTGCAATTTCAGAGATTTCAAGGGAAAATAAGGTTCCATTATTTCTCTGATTGATAAAGTATCAATCAATCTTTACTACAACGGATGTACAAGGTAATCAAATGGAAAGAAATACATTATTCAGATAGCTCACATACTCATCTTTTTTTTTCAGAAAAGGATTCCCTACTACAATCTAAGCATGACATTCTGATACATCCTTTATGAAGTAGCTTGGATTTTGAGAGTAGATATCTAGGAATCTATATTTTTAAGGGAGTTCACAAAATCCGTCCTTTTTGTAGTTGTGGAAGTTAGAGCAACCTACGACTTTTATTCTATCGGGCTAGAAGGATCTTTGTAACTTCCTCATAGATATACTGGTTTAGTTTGATCTTCTTGCCTCTAGTATATAGGGTTGAGTTTGCACTGGCTTCATAAAATAGATAGATCTCAAAAACTTTAAGATCTTCCATCCATTTTACCCTTTTCAAATTATTCTGAAGATAAACTAGACAGATTGCATCAATATAGCAGTATCTTCCACTAATCATCCATCGTTCTTCACGATATAGAGGCGAGGGGTTATACAACTAATCTAATATCCGCATCATCTGATTTCTCGAAGCAAAACTGGATGAATGCATAGTTGACATAAACATTACTTCGAAGATCAAGAATCATTTCCAAGATTCATTATTCTGCCATAATTAAAAAATATACATGAATAAAGAGAAGAAAACATGTCATAGGCTATGTTTACTATCCCAAAAAAAATCTTTTTAAGCTTACGTCATATTCGATTTTAACAAGCACTCTGATACCAACTGTGAGGTGTCTACCAAGCTCATTCCAAGGCACACCTTTTTGTAGTCCATTAGTAGGTTTTCCAGATGACACCACCCGACGCTCCCTTCAAACATCATGGGGTTTGTTACTTTGACCCCACTGAGTCTACATTGCAACGAAAGTATTCCAGCCAAACCCACTGGGATGGACATGAATTTCTAGGTTTCTAAAATCGGATGGGTCTCCTAACAACCAGCTAGCAACAGTAATTTTGAGTTTCTACTTCCTACATGATTGCTTAAACTGAAGCAGACTTACCATTTCACTTGGTTTAAAGAGAATGGGAGACGGAGGGGAGTGCAATACGTCGACCCTCCTGCCCATAAGGCAAAATCCCATTCCATGCACCTAAAACAATGCAAGTCAGCTCTAATGACTAGTTGGTCAATTTATTGTTTTCATATTTCTATTGCTGATTTAGAAAAGCTCCCACCTAACCGGAACCACCCTACCATTGGATGGACCCATCGAGGGTTATGCCCACCCGCTTTCCTTTGATGACGGAATCATCTTTAGTTTTTTAATTACCTACAGCACATTTATTGGAACATGTACAACCAACTTCCTTAATTAGTCCATTAAATCACAGGTTCCTTTACGTAATTTATCTGATGGACACACATACATTTCAAACAACCCTTGAGTAAAATACATTTCTTTATTATATTGAATGTTTATTACAATTTCTATCTTTTCGACCCTGTGAAAGATATACAGAATTCCATAGGGTATTTTACCCACCAAGATTCCACCCTTGTAACTAGTATTTAGGGTTCCAAGATCCCATCCTGGGTCACGAAGGGGCTCATCAAATTCTAGGAGTTATGTGAAATTTATGGCCAAAGACCCCCCTGGCACCCACATCTCCTATTGTTCAAGGCTATCCCTATAGAAATACCTTTCACTATGGAGCTAGGCTAAGCCTCTCAAAGCAACAACCATGACCCCCTTGGAGTAGGGTCTCGCAACTAGATTGGGGGTAGCCTAGACCGACATTTCCTTTTATCCTATTTGTCAATTTTTTTAATCAAATATCTAGATTCTAGCAAACATGAACAATCCTTTCAAACAATAACAATCACATCATCGTGCAATTCATAGCTTCCATAGTCAAGGTAGACCTTATCCTAAGGTAACCTTACATTCTACAATGAGGATTCTCCTCCCCATAAAGAAGTGTTGAGTGCATCTCTTACAACATGTTAAGGAAGACATGAATTTCCCATTTGGGGCTAACTTACCTAACATAAGCGAATTTCCTTTAGAAAAAATATTACAATATCGATTTAATGAGATGATTTACAAGACCCTTAAATAGACATTTACTTTTCATAACAAGTGTTAATCAACCTTAACCTTGTCGAGTTGACAATATATCGAGTTATTTTATTAATCTCAAGTGCGCATATAGTCTTTTACTCATTTCATCTAATATCCTCATGCAACTATTTTCATCATGATCTTACAAATTATAATCTTGATTAATCTAACTACAAATCATAGGTAGTAGTTAACCATTTATGTGTGTATTAATATGCTCTCTAGATAAACTTGACAATTCGTGTAAATGAAAAATATGGAAGCTAATATTTTATGTAAAATTTTGGTAAAACCCTTATTATTTTATGTGGTGATACTCTCATATCTCGGGCACTCTCATATCTCCGACAATACAGATTACAGTGGTTCTCATGGACTTTCCATCTTGTCGCTTTGAAGCCATCGTCCGCAAGTGGATTCGAGAGATAAAGAAGAAGAAATGAATTTGGGATGGGAGAGCCTAAGAGAAGATGGCTTAGCCGAAGATCGAGACAGGGGAGGGTTGAGCTAACTCTCTCCCTCTCGCAGCCTCTCGAGGTAACTCCTCTCTCTCTCTCTCTCTCTCTCTCTCTCTCTCTCTCTCTCTCTCTCTCTCTCTCTCTCTCTCTCTCTCTCTCTCTCTCTCTCTCTCTCTCTCTCTCTCTCTCTCTCTCTCTCTCTCTCTCTCTCTCTCTCTCTCTCTCTCTCTCAGCTTCTTAGAGGGGTATCCTTCTACCACCCTCTCGTAGCCTCTCGAGGTCTCCTTGTGCCTCCCTAAACTACTCCCCATGCATTTTATTTATAGCTAAATTAGAGAAGAAGGGTTGTGGCTAAGAAGAAGATCTCTTTAGGGAGGGGATCTTGGCAAAATCGACAATTTGAAACTTCTAAGATGCAATCTGATGCTCAGATCACAAATGTGATGGTTCCGTTGACTCCGAAAGGGGGGTAAAACTCCAAGACACCTACTCAGAAATCTTCTAGAGAACTCCTTCCTCTTCTCTCTATTTGGAGTGTTGTTTACTACCTGTAAACTGCGATTACGATGCACGCGATTTCACCAATCCTTCTTTTTTATATTAAATCTCCAAAATTGACTAAAAAAACCACTTTCTTTTTTTTAAATGGCATTTTTTCCTAGAAGTTTCCATAGCTTTTTAGGATATTGACAATAAATAATATCCATAATGTCAAAAATATGCTAGTTTTGTCCAAAAATCTAGTATTTTTGAACCATCCATACTATACACATTGACACTAATGACTAATATGGCTCATAACTCTTGTTCACATGGTAACTTCTGTGATGGGTGACTACAGTCCTTGTCAATCCATAAAAAAATATTGTTAGTAACCTTACTAAATTACTAATTGACTAACTAACTTTCGAACTAACCAACTAACTTTTAATTGCATGGAAGTATTACACATGCTCAAGATCCATGTTTCTCAATATGGTATCAGAGCCAAGATGAGCATGATTTAGCTCTTCTCATTGCTTCTCCAGCTCTCCACAACCTCAATCTAGCTTAGCTCCATCAAATGACTTCATCTCTCACCTCCATCTTTACCTTACCTTCTTGTTTGCCATAGCTAGCATGCACCTTCCTCACTTGGAGCACTTGGATCTCTCCATACAACCACATCTCACTAAGATTTCTTCTTATGAATCTTCATCAGGTCAAGGCTCTCCCTTTGGCACATTAAACCTCTATATTACTCATCATTCAACCTCGTATTGTGTGATTTTTAGGTCACTATCAAATCTCTACTCATCCTCTCTCGTATAGCTCATCCCAATGTTCTACAAGCTATGATTAATCATGTGAGAATAGGGATTTCATAGTGCACTATACCAGCTTCCTTCTCATCAATTATCTTGCTAAGTTATCACTTCAACAAGGTGTAGGGAATAAAAAACCAATCATTTGTAAAACCCTAAAACATGGCAACTATAGCCATTGACTTTCAAGCTCATAATACACTTCATTTTCTCACTCCTCTTAGCTCACTCAAGTGTTTTCTACTCTAGTCTGATGCTCCACTCAGTCCCCAACACTTTAAATTAGTAATGAGAGGAGAAATCATCCAACATCATCAAGCTCAACATCAAGTTCTTCAAATCATAGTATGTTTTGATACTCATTTTTGTGCTTCTCGGCACTTGTATTTCTTCACACATCCAAGAACAACTCATTTACTAGTTTTACTTCAATTCTTGCAATGACAAACATGAAGATTTTTAATGTGGAATACCCAATAGATGAAATCCCTTGTAAGCCACCTCAATCTCATCGTAAAATGATAGACACTGAGTATACTCGCAGTAAGACCTCCTTCAAAATGTTTGAACTTGAGTAAAAGCTAAATTCAATTCTGAAGGCTTTCACACCTGGAAAGAAAAGAAAATGTACCGTCTCGTGAGGAAAGACATGTAGGATCTATTTGAGGATGATGCATGAGATGCAGATGGTAAGAAGGAAGATATTGAAGACAAGTTCATTGAAGAAGTCTAGCCTAAGACAAAGAATGGAAAAATATGAACAACAACACTCTAGGCATCATTGCTTGAGCACTATCTGATGATGTATTGCACCATATCTCTAGCATTAGAGATGGAAAAAAGGCATGGGATGAGCTTGATAAGATCTTTGGAACTCAAGCTAAAAACCCAAAAGTAAAATTACCCATAAAATTCTATAAGCTAGATGTAAAAGGATACTTCTTCTATGACCATGCACATTAACAAGTTTAAGAGCCTAAAATCTCAACTTGCAACTTTAAAGAAGAACATAGATGAGGATGAAGCCATAGCAGTGCTACTAGCAAGTGTAAATCAAGGACCGTATGAGAACCGTGTGTCTACCGTAAGTAATATTCTTAATCTCTCACTCAAAGCATTGAGCATTCTCTACTTGATGGAGAAAGTAAACTTAAAGCCAATGATGCAAAAGAAATCATCTCAAAAGACAATCTCTTGTACACCAAGGAAACTTATGGAGCAAAAGGACATGGACGAGGATTCAACACCAACAACAAGGATCGAATTATATGTCATTACTATGGCAAGACTGGCCATACAGCCAGTGAATGTTTCCACAAGAAAAGAGTACAGCATGTGCAAAATGATCACCACCATAATCAATTCATGAGTGGAGAAGATGCTTGTGCTACCAACAATTCTAACACACTGTTTAGAAGAATTTTCCACTATATCTTTCCCATAGTGGATTGTGTGTTTTCCCATAGTGGATCTTTATTTCCCTTAGTGGATTTTCTTGGTTAAAAACCCTTACGCTATCTATGAGCTAGTCTCTCAGACCATGTCATCATGTAGGGGAGGCAAAAGCTAGAAAGTGTATGAACTCATCATTTGAGGGGGGGTGTTGGAAGATAGACAAATGATGTATGCTCTAGAAAGAGACAGTTTGTATCCCATAAGCATAGTGAGGAGAGTGGAACAACTCAAAGGCTATATAAGCATGTATGTGGCTCTCATTTCAATGCAATGCTATTGTACTTTGTACTTCCAATCTATGTCTTTGTCATGTCCTACTCAAGCTAGTGTTTATGAGTCCAAGCACTTAATCCTAGAACCTAATTCACTTGAGTAACAGTCATTGCCTCTTGTCTATGTCATCATGGTTCTAGTCTTGCTAGTGTCTCTATAGTTACCAATAATATTTCAACTTAGTAGCTTTCTATACATCTCTAAACATGTGACACAACATCCATGAGTGATAACATACTCATGTAGACATCATTTACTGCATCGTTCTTATGAAGAGAAGCAATTTGTGACATAATAGCAATTAATTCTCCATCACAACTAAAGCATTCTCAGCTCAAAATAACTCAAGGACATCTTAGGAAAGTGCTATAACCAATGAGCATGATAGATGGACATATGAGTATCAATGTTTGTACATTCTTCAAATATCAGTATGAAAAAAACTTCAAAGAGACTGTAACTAGCCAATAACCTATTAAACCATTTATAGATCAGTCCAAACCTGAGAAATCAATACTCAAATCATCCCAAAACACACCTCGATACTTTTTCCAGATCTCCAGCCATCTAGGTAGCAAATGGTGTTAACACAAGCCTATGCAAGCTTTGAGTACTGACCAAGAAAACCTTTCCTAGACCTATAAATAGCAATCTACTATGAATGAACTGCAAGTAAACAATTGGGGAAGCTCCCCAATCCACAAAGTCAATTCTAGGACCAATGCCAATCACTTGCTCAATGTCTAAGTATACTATCATCAACTATATGCTAGCTATCCATCATGCCAAAGACCCGAGGAAATAGGTGCATTTTTTCCTGATCTATCCATGCTAATTTTTTAGTCACATTTTCATGATTTTGATGATGATGAGGATGGAGGTATCCCACATAAGGTTCCAACAAGGTAGGCAAACTAGGCACCAAGTATAAGGCAACAATAGAGTTTCTTCACTTAGCCATGACGCTACCCACATTTTTAGCCAAAAATAGGTGCAAGCTTACATCAACACTTTGATTTTCTCACCCTCAATGATGTTGGCTACTTTGGTTTAAACCACACCTCCAACGCTTGCTAATGGACCCACTCTATAAGCCTCAATAGGCTCTACTATTTTGAAGAAGAGAGGCTTCAAACACATATCTTGGACCAGTGCTATGGTTGCCATTGTTGTCTTCTCATGCATGGTCAGCCACCACAATCTGGCTTGCTAGATATTTTGGATGGTCACATCAATACAAAAATAGCTGCCAAAAAACCCTTGATGGGGTTTCTCCAAAACAATGAATTTCTCCATTAATAAGACTACTCTTTGTAGCACCATGGATAGGATGTTGTGATACAATTGGCCCAGGATGGCTACAAGACACGGGCTTCAAAGAGCTAGTCATTTTTGTTGATCCTTCTACAAATGGATCGAAGGCACTCCACAATCCCCAAGAAGGTCAAGATTTCTTCATGCACAATTTTGTGCATGAAGTTTATACTCTCTTTAGCATGAAAAAATAGTATATTTTATATGTGCTCATTAGTGCAAGGACTGTTGGGGGTAAAGGTGCCTCCGCCTAGCTGCCCGTGTATTACTACACTAACAGTATTTGCACCTATACACTGCAAGCGGCGGGCACCCGTCATCATCACTTTATTCTTTATTCTTTTGGTGACAAATGAATAAAGGGAAGGCTAGTCACACATTGTGACTGCTAGAGTTCCCACATTGTGAGTCTCTCTCTCTCTTGCTCTTGCTCTCCCGCCATAGCTCTCCCATGCAAGCTTCGATCCTTCTCACCTTTCAATTAATATCAGAGCATGGTAGCTTGAGCATTTGAGCTTGGTCTGTGACTCCTTCAACATTCATTCAAATCCCTACACCATTGATTCTCACTCTTGGCAGCCATATCCGACTTCTTCAAGCTCCATGGCTTCCCAAGCACCTACCCCTCCCATTTGGGCACCCTCAAGGCATTCCTTCAAAGGTATTGAAGCATTCTTTTGAGTTTTTATTTCAGTTTGCAGGGTACATTAGGAAGGGACAACCATAGCTCCAACCATTGGAGCTCCCCCATTTCATATCTTGGCTCCTGCTTGATTAGGTTTGACAAGGCTTTGTGTATGGCCTTCTTTAGGCCCTACTTGAGTCCCCCCTTCCACCCCATTAATTCCACATGGACCAGCAACATCAGCCCTATTTGCACCAGCTTGAAGACCTACAAAAATTCGTTTTTTACTTCAGCCCTCCCTTGGCACTCATTGGCAACTTGAAAAACTTCATTTGGCACTTGGGAACACCCCCTTGATGATCGGCATTGGTGGTTTATCATTGGCATTGATTTGTGGACTAATTTACCTTAGTCCGAGACTATTTTCCACAGTCCACATGCAGCCACAAACAGTGTTACATCAGCACTTTATGTTTATGCTTGGATAGCAAAGACATTTAATGCCCGGTTGGTCGCGAATGGTCCCCGAATGTTAGGGGAATGTATGCCTATTGATTGGCCATCATTTGGAGCTGATTTAGTGGCATGAAATACTCAGTTTTACACAGTAAATAATTGTTGTACACTCCAAGGCTGAAGCTTATTTAGTTACTTTATGTTCTACCTATTGGTCCCGGGTGTTTCATATGACTATTGGGATGCAAATGAAGGGCAAATGCTTTGAATGGTTTCGGAATGTATTTTGAGCCTTTTTTTAGCTCCATATTGGTTGGTATTTACTTGACATTGGTCTACACTGGCATGCTTTGTGATAGAGGTTATATCTATAGTCTATGTATGACCTGTTGGTACATGCTTGATGCTTACGTTACCTACACATGCTAGTTACATTGTTTGGACCTGAATGCTAGTGAAGCTTCTTTTGGGCTTGAATTTGGATATTCTAGAGCTTATTTTGGTCTTGCTTTGGCTCGTCAGAGATTGATTGGGATTGTCTTCATGACATTGGACGCTATCATTGGATACTTGACCGCTTATATGCTCTAGATGTCTTAGTGATGGATGATCTTGGATACTACATCAGTGGTGCTCTTACATGCTTTGTTTGAGTTTATTTTCTTGACACTTACAACTTTTGTGCCAGTAGGAGCGTCTTTGTATGCTTATCAGACATTGAGCAATGTAGGTTATGCATATTGAGCTTTTGGATACTTGAGACTGGGATCTCCTTGTGGATGATGTATGATTGATATGCCTTGGTCCGTGTAGATGTACTTGGGCTAATTCGGCTTTGTATTCACTGAGTAGACATTGACTTTTGTCAGGTCTTGGCAGTGGTATGTACATTTTGCCATGTTGATTAGGAGGTATACTGACTTTACTAACGGACTTTGTCTGACACACTTGGTTTGACTGTTAGATGCTTGTTGATGCCTACTTGATCCTGGTTTTGCATTGACAATCAATGATTGACTTGAATTATTATTATTTTTGCCTACTGTCAACTCTCATTGTACACTGCTACAAATTATTATAGCAAGAATATATCTCCATACTTTAATGTATTTTTCATGTTGAATCATCCTGGTTTGATGTACTTTTGATGGTACTTGGTCGGCAATATCATTAAATACTTGTTTCTCACCATTTTGCCTTGGTTTTTGAGGTTTTTTGGTCATTTTCTATAGTTTACAGCAGCAAGCAGTTTTGAACTGCCTACATCATTTCAGCTTGTAGTATGGCATCTTCTTCCACTAACAATGCTATCTTCAACATCACAAAGCTTGATGGTATGAATTATGCCTATTGGAAGAGCCAAGTTTGGCAAGTATTGGTGTAGAAATAGCAAATAAAGCCATTAAGATTGAGTGAAGAGCAGCCTCAAACTATGAATAATAATGAATGGATGGAACTTGATGAGTTATGCAAGTCCACCCTCATCTTGCCTCTCACTAAATAGGTGCATTACAATGTGGTTGAGGAAGCACATAGTGCATGGCAACTTTGGGATAAGATCAAGAACCTCTATGACAAGCAAAGTCCTGCAAGTCAAATGTATCAGCTGAAATAGCTTATGGATCTCCACATGAAAGAGAATGTGACCATGTCAGCTTATCTAAGCCAGTTTCATACTATTCTTAAGAACATCGTAGGGCATTGGTTTCAAAGAGGATGTCATGTCGTTGTTCTTGCCTGGAACTCTTAATGAGTCTTGGGATGTATTCTGCACTACCTTATGTGCTTCTGCCACTACTCTGAAGCTATCTAATGTTGAGAGCTCTCTTCTACAGGAAGAGATAAACCGTAAGAATTTGGATTCTTCTCGTGTGTCTCATGCTTTGACAATTAGAGGCCGACATGATGAAAATGCAAAGAATGACCGTGGTAATGGTGGTGGATGGGATTCACAGAAATCTCAGTCTAAGTCACGTGGCAAGTCACGCAGTAAGTCTCGTGGGAGAAATGCCAATCTGACTTGTCATCATTGTGGGATGAAAGGCCACAGTGTCAAGTCACGCAGTAAGTCTCGTGGGAGAAATGTCAATCTGACTTGTCATCATTGTGGGATGAAAGGCCATAGTGTCATGAATTGCACAATGAAAGGCTCAAAGACAAGGGGAAAGAGAAAGTGCAGGAAAAGTCTTCTGATCATAGCATAGTACCTACTAAGTCAAGTGTTACAATTGAAGAGATCAATGTTATACAACCCGAGGATAGTGATGGGGATTATAGCTTCGTCTAGTGCTTTGGAGATGACAGAGATACACTCTACGTATGCACAGTGTTGGCTCTTGGACTCAAGTGCGTCCTTTCATGTGACACCTTTTCGAAAGTGCTTCCATTCATACCGTTCTATTTCGGGTTCTGTGCCCTTGGGTGGTGACAGGAGATTATTGGCATTGGTGATGTTAGGCAGAAATTTTGTTATGCATGATGTACGTCATATACCTACATTGACACGTAGTCTCATGTCCATTGGACAACTTGATGATGTAGGATATCATATATCTTTTGGAGACTCTACATGGAAGATTACTCGTCGCAAGCTTGTACTTGCGAGAGGTGCCAAGGTTGGCAGCCTCTACCCCTTAGTTATTTCTAGATCTACAGTTGGTCATGCTTTGTTTGTGGGATCTTTACCTCATGTATCTCTTTGGCATGCCCATTTGGGGCGCATGTCCTTTAAGGAAACGAAAATGCTTTCTAGTTTGCAGTACTTACCGCCCCTTGACTATTCTCATTTTGATTCTTGCGATCATTGTCTTTATGGTAGGCAGACTAGGTCCAGCTATAAGAAGCCTAGTATGTCACACATGAGTGAGCCATTCTAATGTTTGTGGGCCCATGCCCTGTCAATCTATGGGTGGTGTGAAGTATTTTGTTACTTTCATAGATGATTTTTCACATAAAGTATGGGCTTATCCCATAAAGAAAAAGTCCAATGTATTGATAGTTTTTCAGAGATTGCTTACTTTGGCAGAAAACCAGTCTAGGCGTAGGCTGAAATGCCTAAGGACAGATAATGGGGGTGAGTATGTCTCACGTGCTTTTGAGAAGTTATGTGATGAGAGGGGTATTAAGCATCGGTTGACCACCCCCTACACCCCTCCCCAAAATGGTAGAGCTAAGCGGATGAATAGGACCATGCAAGAGAGGGTTCTCAATATGCTTAGCCATGTAGGCCTACCCCAGCACTTTGGCTGTCGTGCATATCATTAATAGATCACCCTGTAGTGCAATTGATTTCCAAGTTGTAGAGGAGGTATGGACATGAAAGCCTCCCTCTTATGCACACTTACATTATCGTGCTGCTACGCGCACACCATGTAAAAAAATATAGATTGTGGCTTCCTTTTAGATTTAGAGAGCCAATGCCACTTTAGGCATTAGTATTAGTGTCCATGGTTCAAAATATTAGATTTTTTTGGACAAGTTTTTAGTCAATTTTTGATATTCTAGATATTATCTCTTGTAAAAATCTATAAAACTATAGATAACTTCTAGATTAGGAGGACATGTAAAAGAAAGCATGTAGCTTTCAGCCAATTTGAGAGGATTTTATGTAAAAAAAAGAGATTAGCGAAATCGCGCGACGCACGATCGCTGTTTTCAGGCAATGAACAACACTCCGAAAGTGGGAGATGAAGAAGGAGTGATCTGGCGGGATTCTGGTCAGGTGTCCTAGTATTTAACCCCCCTTTCGGAGCCATTGGAAGCATCAAATTGGCGATCTGAGCAACATAGAGGAAGGTATTATTTTGTACACGTTTTTGTCTATTAGAGTTATATTTTCTCATAATGTTGAAAGAAACTGACAGGCTTCATCTAAGTTAGTATTCTTCTATATTTTCTAATTCTTTTTGGGAGTATTCTTCTACATCTTCAATCTCTTCGAACCCCTTCTCTTCTGTCTACTCCTCTCCTCAAATCTACCTACACCCTGTTGTCTCTTATCTTTAAGAACTTGGCTTGAAACCTTCAACCCTTCTCTTATCTCTACCATCTCCAAAGCCTAAGCTCTTGAACCCCCATACATTCTTCTCTTGCCAAACCCCTGTGGTGACCTTCAACCCTGTGTGCTGCGACATTGGTGAACACAACATGAAGGTAGGTGTAAGAGAAATCCAAGATGGGGGATTCTTCAGGAGATACTCTACAACAATTAGTGCGCATACTGCAACAGACTCAGCAACAACAAATCCAAATGTTACAACAACAACAACAAAGGCAAGACGAAGAGAAGATTGTTTCCACAGCTATCAAGGCCCTAGAGGAAGTTGGGTGTGAATTAAAACAATTTAATGGTCAAAATTTCTCTGCAACTTCAACGATTCCATTGATGGAGCTTGTTCCACCTTCAAAATCCCCTATTCCTTTGACTAATCAACCAACTCTTTCTTCTTATGTTCCTTCTAAAAATGATGTAATTGATGAACTCATTAAAAGCATGTGTGACCTTCATCTGAATCTTACAGAAATTAGTTCCAAATTAGAGAAGCTGGATGTCAAAGTCGAAGAGCGAGGATAAGCATCAACTCAAAGACCCATGAGAGAAGGCTTTAAGAGGCATTGTATTTGGTGTGATAGCCAACAACATGACAAGAGGGAGTGTTCTACCTTTCGTGAGGCTAAAGTACAGAAGCTTATCTTTTAGAAAGATGGAAAAATTCATGCAGCTGAAACTGGTCTTCCACTAGAGCCAAATTTTGGCAATGATGGAATGAAGAAAAGATTAGAAGATTTAGCTTTAAAGAATGCCTATGCAGCAATTGATGGGCTGCAAATTGAGCCAATTAAATCAAGTTTGAAAGCATGTAAAGCTAATGTGCAATCTAAAGTATAGATGTAGGCACTAGATCAAATGGAACGTGGTAAAGCAGCCAAAGAAGATTTGGCTAACGCCAGTTAGTATATTTGAGGAATAACTGATTGGAAAGAACCGGTAGATTCTTTTTCTATCTTTGCACATTTGGCAGACGTTAATCATAAAGAAGTCTTGATTGAAGAAAAGAGAAGAAGAGAATATGAACCAGGGCCTTCCTCTTCTGGCCCTCCGAAACGGGTAACTAGAAGAATGCATGAACAACCAAAGCTTGCTGAAAATATAACCCCAGATCAAGAGATGGAAGATGTGCCACAAACAAAGAAGATTGAAGGAAAGAAGAAAGGCAAGCAGCCAGGCTACAAATTGCAGTCTGACATAGAATCTGCAATATCAATCTCAAATGAGTCCTAGAAGAACGAATTCTAGGAAGCAAAATTGAATTCACCTTAGGCGAAATTCTTGGAATTTCCAAACATGAATTTCATGATGTAATTATTAATGTAATCAAAAGGAAAAGACAATATGTTGGTGATGAAGCTGAAGAAACAATGCATGTTTTTTTGCAAGTTCTTCAAGTTTTTGTACAGGATGAAGAGAAGTTGACTTCACAAGGAATTCAACTTGGAGCAGTTAAAGAATTAATTGCAACGATTGAAGTTGAAGATAAAGAAAACATGAATGTAAAAATTAAAGAAGTGAAAGCTGAAAATGTAATGGTTGGCTGGTCCAAACCAGTTGGCCAGTCCACTCTCAAAAAGAAGGCCGTCTACAACACATGCATGAGGAAGAAGAGACTCGGTTCATTCCAAGCACTCACTACTCCCGTACGCATTGGGCAAGAGCAACAATGGAGACAGTCATCAAAATTGGAGAAAAAGAAACACCATGTATTGCACTCTTAGACCATGGCTCGAAGATAAACTCATGGCAAGGAGTCTCTATGAAAGTGGAGGATGGCCCATAGATGTTGATCCAAGTTGGTGAATGAGAGCTGCAAACAACTCTTCTAGAGAGTTATATGCTGCATGTCCTAATGTGTAGGTAACTATTGGAGACATGAAAGACAATTTTCACTTTTTTGTTCAAGACTCTTATAGTTACCCTATCATTCTTAGGCAACCTTACATTTTTAAAGCCCGCTTGGAAACAAAAGCTCTTGATGATGTCTCTTTCTATGCTCCAATTCAAAGCAAGGATAATAAATGAGCTGTCCAATTTCTTATTGTGTGTGTTAACCATCATCAGAACAGAGATCGACTACGTGACTATCCTGTGCCTCCTAATGCCCGAGAATTCAAGGGTTTTCGGGATACACTACTATAAAGGGAGGCTATGGTAGTGCGTCATGTAAAAAGATTGAACCTCCTTATGCTACAGAAATTATGTCTCTAGCAAATTTGTATGTATGTACAACCAACAGTATGGGCTATTATAAGTCTCTTCCGGCCATGATTAAGGCTGAAAGAAAATATTTATGTCATGTAAAAAGGGAGTTGAAAACTTATAACATGATGGCTAAAAATGAAGATATTTCGGGCTTTTTTTTTTAAATTACTACTAACACATTGGCTGAAATATATGCAGCTGCTCATGCAGAAAATCAGGTTGAAAGTCAATCCATAGAAGTATGTACATTAGATTTTTATCAAACAATTCAAGAATTTATTGAACATGAAGACAATGGTTTACTCAACAAGGCTGAAGCACAAGTGGAGACAAAATACAAGACAATAGATAAGAAAGTCAAACCTGTGGCAGTCCCACTGCCTCCTGAAAGTGAAGGGCTTGTTAATAGGGCAGCAAATCAGCCAAGTCTTCGTGATCCTTCCAACGCTCACAAGTTCACATCTGAAAGTATAAAAGAGCTCAAAATAGGTGAAAATTCTTTCATTTCGCTGGCTGAAAAACACTCTTTTATGCAAATGCTAATGAAACATGGAAAAGCTTTTGCATTTCAACCAAGTGAAATAGGCTGTGTGGATCCAAATATTGTGGCTCCTATGGTCATTTTTACGGTCGCACATGTGCCTTGGAACCTCAAGCACATTTTCGTTCCAAGGGCGCATTTGCCCAAATTATTGGAACTTCTAAATGAGAAGATTAGAATGAAGATTTTAGAACCTTCTTCAACACCTTACTCAAACCGATGGTTTATTGTGCCTAAGAAAAATGGATCTTTACGATTCATTCAAGATCTACAACGTGTCAATCGTGTCACAATCTGAAATGTTGGTTCGGGTCCAATTGTTGATGAGTTTGCTGAAGCTTTTGCAGGTAGAGCAATTTATTCTATGGGCGACCTATATTCAGGATATGACCAATTTCAACTTTCATTAGAAAGCCGAGACATTACCACAATGAAGACACCTCTTGGATTGGTCCGCATGTGCACTCTACCACAAGGTGCAACAAACTCCGTAGCCCATATGATGAATGCCATGCACAAAGTCTTAAGGGACTTTATTCCACAACTTACTCTTCCATTTCTTGATGATGTACCTATCAAGGGATGTGCAGTTAATGAAAAGAATGAGGAGCTTGAAGAAGATGGTTGCACAACATTTGTAGTTAACCATATTCATGATTGTGACAGGATTTTGACAAGGCTAGAAGAGGTACATCTTACCCTTTCTAAAGCTAAGTCGATTTTTAGAGTAGAAGAAGTCCTAGTGGTCGGTCATCTATGTGGCCCCTATGGACGCAAACCTTCTCCAATCAAGATAGATGCCATCAGCAGAATGCAAGAAAAATGCACAAATGTTTCAGAGGTGAGAAGATTTCTTGGCACATGTGTATTCTATCTCATATGGATACCACATTTTGCTCATGTAGCTGAAAATATTTATCAATTATTAAGAAAATGCCAAATATTCTCTTGGAATAAAGAGCATACTCTCACTATGCGTAAATTAAAGAAGCTATTAATTTCAGTCCCCACTCTCAAAAGGGTTGACTATTCAAATGGTTAACCCATCATCCTTACTATGGATACAAGTCCCATGGGGATAGGATGGGCTGTTGGCCAAGAGGATCTTGAAGGTAGCAGGTATGCAATTCGTTTTGGAGCAAAAGTTCTCAATGGACGTCAAAGGAGGTATGCAAAAGTAAAAAGGGAATTGTGGGGAGTTGTAATAGCATTAAAGTGTAATCGTGAATACTTTATAGGTGCTTCTGTAGTGGTAGAAACTGATTGTCTTCCACTCTTGGGCATGATTGCCAACTGCTCTACACCCGACATTGCTATGCTAAGATGGATTGCATATACTAAGTATCTCAACCCCGAATTAAAGCATATTGCAGGAAAGGCAAATCCAATTGCTGACATGCTATCACATGCAAGATATGACAACGAAGAAGAGCTGATGGAAGAAGATGAAACTAAAGAATCTATACTTGCTGAATTTCAATCCATGGCTACTAAAAATACATTTTCAGTTACTACATATACTGGTCCAAAGCTGAAAACAATAGGGTGGTCAACTAGAAGCCAGCATGCTCATTGCATTGCTCAAGTTCTAGTTCATTTCCTTGAAGAATATTATGAAGAAGATTGACTAAAGATGGCTAAAGATCGACCAATATTTGAGCACAATGAAGAAGGAGACTTGGACTGATGAGGAGTTCAAGCATATCAAGAGGAAAGCTTATTGATTTTTTCTTAAAGAATGACATCTATGGAAGCTGTGGGAGCTTTCACTCAACCGCCAAGACCCTCGGACCGCTTATTGATTCAAGCGTTCCAAGCCGAGCACTAATGGCTACCTCTCACATAGCCGACGCGCCATCCATATCTACGGGTGTAGTGAGCTTACCTTGATGCCGTTCAAGTTACCTCCTCTCCCGCGCACTCCGGTAGCTCCACGATCCAAGTGCAAGCTTCAAGAAAGCTCCATCCTCAAGCTCCACACTCCAAGCTCCATTGCCGCGAGCAAGACAAGAGAAGAGAAGAGAAGAGAAGAAGAGAGGAGACGATGGAGAGCTTCTCCTCCTCGGTCCCTCACCCTCACACACTCACTCCCTCACACTCTCACACTCCCTCTCTCAAGCACAAGCTCAAGCAAGCAAGAACAAGAAGAAGAAGAAGAAGAGAAGAGCTACTTTTGGCCACACATAAGAATGAGCTTCTCATTCACTTTTCAACTTTATATACAAAACCCTAAATCCCTTTTGGACGGTCATCCCCTTTTTCCCTTTTTACATGGCCGGCCATAGCCTAGGCCCTTTTTCCCATTGTCCTTCTATCTTCCTAGATTCCTTTCCACTGCCCGTCTACATTTACAAATTGCACGGGTGAGAGCCCGGCGCTCTTTTACAAGATTTCAAGGTGCGCCTTTTTATTTTAAAATGTGCAATTTCCCTTTTTGCCTTTGCCTTGGACTTTTAAGGTTACCCTTGCGCTTTTGGCCTTTTCTCCTTTTCTTTCTTCAGTCGGGCTACCTTTTTTCCGCCTTTGCCCTGCGTCTTTTCCACTTCCTTTTGCTTTCTTCGTGTTGGGGTTAACATTACCCCCCTCCTAGACGAGTGCCAGTCCCATGGCACTCACCGTCGTAGGTAGCAGGCTATAGCATGCACCGAAGACGTGGGTAACAAGGACGCCTGTGGTTTTCATGGAGGAATGTTGGTGGTGGTGTGGTAGAAAGTCCTGGGGGCCTTTTGGTGGCCAAGGTGGCTAGTGGAAGGTTGTTGGAGTTGGTGGTAGGGTTATGTTGTGTTGGGGATTGCATCGATGGCCAGCACAAGTGTTGGTTTGTTGGGGATTCTACGCATGACGATTTAGGGGGGCTTGTCAGATGGTAAGTGATAAGCATTTAGAGTTGGGTGTTGATGAAGATCGAATGACACGTTCTGTGGAGTCTTCAACACCTGCAATTTGAAAACCTCTCGTGCTGTCTCTCCTTAAGGGGTAGTGCTAGTCTTCTTATCGTGCACAAGACTTGTTTGATTAGTTTGGGAAACAGGTCGAACTCTAAGCAAGCTGAGAGTATTGTCCTGCACTTGAGGACCCAAACTGTGCATATACTTTGGTGCAGATATTATGTAAGTGCTCGTACATACTTAGATATTACATAGTTAGAAGACCGTGGGCTAGTTTCTCATAACAATTCGTGGATGAAGCAAAGTTGTCCGTGTTGAGAAGAAGTACATGTGAAGATATATGAGACATCCTTTGCATTGTGACTGCACGACGGAGCATAAGTGAATACAGGGACACCGCACTTTCAGGAGCTGGAACCCATTGGACTTGCTTGATGAGTACGGTGTACGTTTCATGGCCAATCGTGCGGTGCGTATCACACTGATTGCAATGGTACTAAGGCAGAGTGTAAAAGAAAATGGTGCAAGTGGGTCAGGGTGACAGGTCTAACGCTAGGCAAGACAAGCTCCCCAGGTATGTCCTGCCCTTGATGTGCCCTGAACAATTGTGGGTGAGTGTGAGGGGCTAGGGGACTAGGGACGAAGCCGGTTGACCAAGGTCACCCGACGTACCTAATTTGAGGACCCCTAGGTGTTGTGCTGTGATCGTGGGTGCTTCTTATTTTTCCATTCATTTCTTTTTCTTTTTTTCTCTCTCTTTTCTTTTCTTCTTTTTTTTGTTTTGTTTTGCCTGAGTACAACCATTACAATATGTTGAGGCTATCAGCCTTTCAATGGGTTGGAAAATGTCAAGCTTCGAAGGCTCAGAAAATGAATAGTACAATGATGATGGTGCCCTAGCCTTGTTGTTAGAGAAGTAGTTGGTGAAAGGGGGAGATACACTTGAGATATTGCAACCCTCCTTGCGGCACATGCGATGCTGGTACAATTGAGGTAACGACTGCCATGAGCCAACTATAGAGCCTGACTCAGAAAGGGAGCATAAAAAAGGCAATGTGGGCGATTGGCAAGGGTGCTTTCGGCAGCGTGGCTTTGTCGCGGCTTACTATGGGGTTGTGGGTGTTGCGGTGATTGGCATCGAGCATTTTCTCACGGGGACCTGTATTATCCTGCATCCACTTGTCGCTTCATGAGAGCATATGCATTGTGTATGCCGCAACTATAATAAACCAGTGCAATGCAAGGAGACATCACTTATTTAAATTCTATGGTGTTGACTAGATATTTATCACCTGCGCTTGATTAGCTTTTTCTTTTGCTAAAGGCGTAGCATATATTAAACGCAGATATGATAAGTTCATACAGGTCAGGAACATGTCAACACTTAACAAGTCGGGAACACTCAACCATTTAAAACAAAAAAGTCCTAGCCAGTTATCCTTTGATAAGCCCCTTATGCATTATGGGCTACTCGATTTGTACGAGGCGGGGCGAGTCTGGATGGCCGAGTGATTGGGGCTCTGCTGGTGTGGGACTCCCGTGGGGGTGAGTAGGAAACATGTCGGCCGGGATATGAATGGTGTAATCCCGACTCGCTACCGTCTCCAGAATTTCTTTAAATAATTCATTAAATTCTTCTCGTTCCCGAGCTGCCCTTTCTGCCTTTGAGCATCTGGGACCCGAGCGGGAGCTGGGAGTGCGTACCACTAGTGCTGCGGCCTGTTGCGGGTTTCGAGTCTCGACTTTCTTAACTCGAGGGTTCTTCAGCCTTCGCCCTAGGCAATGTCTCTTAGGGCCCCGCTTCTTGGCATACCTCTTGATGGTGGGCACATAGCGCTCTAGTGGAGGGGCGCGTGCCACATGCTCCCGCCTTCTGCGAAGAGCGTCTTTGCAAGCCAACTCTTCATGATTCTCCATGCGTTCCGCCAAAAAAGGAAACCTGCAAGGTGCGAACCAAGGGTTAGACCTTGATACAGGAGACCACTGTTTGCATGGAAGGGATTTTAGTGTGGTTTATGAAGCGCATATGACAAAAAAGGGAGGAGTGAGGCATGCGGTGTTAGTTGTAGGGGAATGGTCCCCATGCTGATGTTCGCATTGCCTCCAGTCATTAGCGGACATTAGTTTATGCTAAGTCGCGTGGACTGGTTGTCATGGAGTGGGACAGGGCACATGCTCGAAAGGGTAGACCAAAAAGGGAAGAAGGTGTATAGGAAGAGACTCCACCCTGTCTACACCATCAGAGTTGTTGGTCAAGGCCTCCTATGGCGGCAATATGGGTTGCATGCCCTTCACTTGGAGGTGGGGCTGGTCACCCGACTTTTAAAAGTGTGATATGAGGAGGACCTGAGGAGCTTAGCCTGTCAAACCCGACTCCTCTCCCTACGCTTGACTATCATTGCTTGTGTGTGTTGATATTGTTTATACATGGTGACACAAAAATCAGTGTTTATTTATATACATATCTATGAATCCATGTCACATCACGAGGGTAAGAACCAAGTGTAGAACTCGGGGTTGTACCGGAGCATGGCACACGCATCTAGTATTCGTGGCAGCTGACTTAATACTGATAGATATTTTGCCACGTCGAGTAGCATGGAACCTTGACCGAGTCTACTGGCAATATGTAACTCCTCTTCGGTGAGAACCTTATCAATCAAAGGGCCCTGTAGCCTAATCCCAGCCAAGTCTGCACCCCGAATGTCAGTGAGCACTCGAAGGGAAGTTGGTGCCACGTAGGTTGGGTCTCTTTGAGACCGCCATTTGGCCAATCGCTCTTCTGAGACCGTCATGATCTGAGGCCCTAGTTTGGCCATTACGACGCGGCTTTCACACCAACGCTGCTCAAATTGACTCTGGCCTGCTGACAGTCGCTTTAGTAGCTCTAGGTCTACGAGATTCGGTCGGCAGAGCACTTCATTGAATGTTACGGTTAAGCGTAGTTCATCAGCCTCCTCGTCAGGGATGAGTCGCATCTGTTCATGCAGGAGCCTGTCGTAGTGCCCGTTAAGATGTTCTTGTTCTTCCCATGATAGAGGAAAGGTCAAGTAATCTCCAAGCTGCTCCTTGGGGATTGTGCCCATGTCCGCAAGGACGTAGACACGCGCGACCACTTTGAGCTTAGCCTCCAACTCATGTTCAGCGAGGGCTTGCTCAATTGCTATCTCATGCAAAGTTCTAAGAGTTTCCTTAGGCTTCAGCATGGCTGGGGGCTCAGGCCTAGATGAGCAAGATTGGTCAACGCTAGGATTCCTTGTGCTCTTGGGGTTCTCACGTTTCCCCTGAGGTTTTGTTGTTATTTCGTCATGGTTCTTCTCGAATGTGACTGGTATAGATTTGTCACCCTGTTGTGACAGCATTGTATCCACTCTTGATTGATCAATGTGAGTTCTATTGTCAGTGGATAGAGTGTTGCAAGCAACTGTTGATGGCAACGGTTGCTTTGGTTTCTCAGAACACACGAATGTGTCTGGGGTTTCACCGCTATTCGGAGAGGCATCAATGAGTTCATTGGTGGACGGAATTGACGCTTTATTCATCGGCTCTTCGACGCTCTTCGTCTCAATGTTCTTGGGGTCCACAACCACCTGCAACTGTTGCTGTTTTCTCTGCTTTCTCCTCTTTTTCTTGGTCAATGAAGGTGCCTCTCTCGACGACTCAGGACCCTAGGCTATATCGACCGTTGATGTGCTTGGTCGGGCCTCAGCATTTCCCTTCTCTAGCGTGTCCTTATGGGTCATAGCCGCGGTTTCCTGAATAGCCTTGCCCGATTGTGAGGGCACAACTGCTGCCCTTTTCGGAGAGTCTAGCTTTTCAACCAACTCCCTTGCGTTTGACTCCTCCGTCCTAGGCTTTAGGCACTTTGAAAGTGCTGGAGTTGTTGAGGGATTTGGTTGCGACACCTCCTTCACAGGTAAACTACTAAGGACACGGTCCACAAGGGGCATTGTCACAGCCAAGGGCTGTAACTGCTGTGATCCCGGATTGGAAGTAGTAGCAACCAGTTTAGTAGGCTGGCTACTTTTGGTGGATTGTGGTGTCAAGTCCCTAGGGCAACCAGAAGTGGTTGTGTCTTTCATTGGCCTTTGAGCACTCATTTGTGTAGATCGAACACGAGCTGATCTAGTCGCATTAAGTGGCTTAGGCATATCCTTGGGTCGAGAGGTACAGGTGGCATCATGTCCCGCCTCTTTGACGGTTGGAAGCTTAGATGGTGGTAGAGATTGGAATTGAGCAGTCGCCCTTGACAACTGCTGTGGTGCTTCCTGTGTCCGTCTGGAAAAAGAGGATGTAGGAGATCTAGGACTCTTAGGTGGACTTGGCATTCGCAGAATGATTTGCTCGAGGCTATCAGATGATTGTGCCATTTGCTTTGTTGAGCGATCAACCTTTCCTTAAGCAATGTTGTGCCCATGATGCTTGTTCTCCCCTTGGGAAATCAAAGGCTCTTTGGGCACTGATTCATGCTCAGTGGCTACATATGATTTCTGTCTATTTAGCATGCTAGGGTGAGGCTCCTTCTTTCGGACACTCATGTCCGGTTTCTTACCTTGAGACCTAGAGTTTTTCTTAGATTTCCTCCTGTGCTTCGTTGCTTTTGATACACTTTGGCCTTCAGTCGACCAGGGAGGTTTGGCAAGGGGTTTTGGCACCCAAATCCATCGGTTGCCTGCATAGTACCCTTGAGCCCGAAGCAACGCCTTGGATATCCATCGTGGCGTTGTGCTGGCCCTCCATCGACGCCTCCGTCTATAAGGCTTGGGCTTCTTTTAGGGTCTTCTACGATATTTGTAAGTCCAGAGCCCGTCCTTGGCATTGTCTCTTGACCTTCTTTTTTCAGGCCTGGCCTCACTTACTGGTCCTCGTTGTTCGACATGTGCTTGTATCAACTCTTCCAACAAGTCCTTGCCCTCGTTAGTAGGCTTGACTGTTACGTCAGCACCTTCCTTGCCTTTCCCTCAAGGGTTGATGAGGTCACCCTTGCTAAAGGTTGTGACTATCCTCACACCCGGTAGTGTCAGGTGTATCCTCTGTGCTAAATAGTCTGCCTCACACTTGGTCGCCCTTTTGAAGGGTCTTCCTAGGAGGGTTTCTTTCCTGCAGCTAGCACTTTTTGGAGGAACATGAAATAGGATAGGCAAGCTTTCCGTTTCAATTGTTACAAGGATTTTGCACTTCCCTATTAGTGCTTGTGGTTGTCCCCCGTAAGGGCTAAGAGTTGCACTAGTCGGTGTGAGCTCTGGTTGGCCTAGTCGGGTCCATGATTCATAGGTCAAGATGTTAAAATCTGCTCCTTCATCAATCAGAGCATCAATAGTATGCTCTCTTTTTGCGGTGAGTTTGACCCTAAGATAAGCAAGTGGTACTATGTCTTCATCTTCCGGGTCATAGCTTGTAAATTTAAGCCTTCTAACAGACGCCCTTGAGTTCTCAACTGCACGACCAGATGTGGATTCTCCACTGCTGTCTTGGATCGTCAATGCAGTGCTATTCAAGGTACATCTCTCGTCAAGAGTGTCATGTCTAGTCATCTTCGCATTTGTAGCTTGCTAAAGTTGCGTTTTGCTCCGACTAGACACGGTTTGAACACAATGTCTTTGTGTTCTCGTGGTGTGGCCTTTTTGCCCTTGATGGCTAGATGGGCCCATTGAGGTTCTAGGGTCTCTATTTGTCTCTATTCGGGTATGGGCTTTTGGCTGCTCTTTTGCAAGTGAGAATCCATGCTCATGTAGAGCCATTACTTCACTAGGGTCCAATTTGAAAGACCTGTCATGGCGCGCGTTTTCTCTCCAACCTACTCGGGGGAGGTGCGGAGGGGGCAGAGCCCCCTCTGCGGGGGTCCGGGGGGGGCAGTCCCCCCCGGCCCGCAGGGCCGTCACGATAGACGCCATATGCAATTTGGAGGACCGTTTATAGCCAAATTTTGAGCTACGTGCTCTAAATTATAAGAATCGGACGTCCGATTTTGGGTTGGTCCGATCGGACCAGTGGTCCGATTTTGGTCACGTCCGATTCTAGGAGTCGGATCAAAAAATGGTCCGATTTTCAAGTGGTCCGATTCTGGGAATCGGATCGGACAAGGTGGTCCGATTCTGATCTGGTCCGATTCTGACTGGTCCGAGTCTGGGACTCGGACAGCCTGGTCCGATTGTGAGTGGTCCGATTATGGACTCGTCCGAGTGTCCGAGTCGGACGGATTGGTCCGAGCGTCCGATTCTCAAGATCGGACGGGTTGGTCCGAGTGCCACGTGGCACGTCCGATCGGGCTAGTCCGATTCTGGGAATTGGACGGTCCAACTTCCGAACTCGGGTGGTCCGATTCTGGAAATCGAACCACTACGAGTTGGTCCGAGTGCGTCGGCGGCGAGCGCGATTCCCGCGCGTTTGTCCCGTCCTCGCTGTCTGGTGCACGAAATCACCACAGACTTTCTGGATCTAATAAGAGCACTTGTTGGAAAACACCAGACTCACCTGAAGCAGCACGAATCACCGACGCCTAGGAATCGGGGCAGCACTTCCTCGTCTTGTGAACCAGAAGTTCTCTCTCTCTCTCTCTCTCTCTCTCTCTCACACACAAGGCAAACCAAGGAAATGAGGTCTGTCCTGGCCTCCCAGGCCTTTTAAGGTCCTTCCCCAGCACTGCAGAACCTCACAGCTAGTTCCTTGTCCGTATATTACCCAAAAACTTGAATCAGGTCCCTTGTTTCCCTGTTTTAGCCTGTTATACAGCAACAGAAAACCCCACTGTTTGCCTGTTTTTTCTTCTTTTTCTTTGTTTTTTCCTACCCTAAATGCATCCAAATCACAAAATAAATACCTACACTACTCCATTCCACAACATAAATCTCAGAAAGCAAAAAACCTACTTGCCAAGGAGATCGAATACCCTCTTCAACCCCCTCACTTCCTACCTATCTACCTCAAGCACCGTTTCGGGTGAAAACTCTACTCCAATGCTCGATTTGAAGCGCGCAAGCGCTCAAGGCTTGAATCCGTTGGTCCCGGCAACGGAACCAAAATGTGGGAGCTTTCACTCAACCGCCAAGACCCTCGGACTGCTTATTGATTCAAGCGTTCCAAGCCAAGCACTAATGGCTACCTCTCACATAGCTGACGCGCCATCCATATCTACGGGTGTAGTGAGCTTACCTTGATGCCGTTCGAGTTACCTCCTCTCCCGCGCACTCCGGTAGCTCCACGAACCAAGTGCAAGCTTCAAGCAAGCTCCATCCTCAAGCTCCACACTCCAAGCTCCATTGCCGCGAGCAAGACAAGAGAAGAGAAGAGAAGAGAAGAAGAGAGGAGACGATGGAGAGCTTCTCCTCCTCGGTCCCTCACCCTCACACACTCACTCCCTCACACTCTCACACTCCCTCTCTCAAGCACAAGCTCAAGCAAGCAAGAACAAGAAGAAGAAGAAGAAGAGGAGAGCTACTTTTGGCCACACACAAGAATGAGCTTCTCATTCACTTTTCAACTTTATATACAAAACCCTAAATCCCTTTTGGGCGGTCATCCCCTTTTCCCTTTTTACATGGCCGGCCATAGCCTAGGCCCTTTTTCCCATTGTCCTTCTATCTTCCTAGATTCCTTTCCACTGCCCGTCTACATTTACAAATTGCACGGGTGAGAGCCCGGCGCTCTTTTACAAGATTTCAAGGTGCGCCTTTTTATTTTAAAATGTGCATTTCCCTTTTTGCCTTTGCCTTGGACTTTTAAGGTTGCCCTTGCGCTTTTGGTCTTTTCTCCTTTTCTTTCTTCAGTCGGGCTACCTTTTTTCCGCCTTTGCCTTGCGTCTTTTCCACTTCCTTTTGCTTTCTTCGTGTTGGGGTTAACAGAAGCATACAAAGAAGAAGTAATGAGCGCATGTCCGTAACAAAAGATTGCAACAACAGGTAATGAAGGAATTTCATGAAAGCCTGTGGGCTAGCCATAGAGGCATATGGGGAACCTGTTATGTGTGTCAAATGTATTCTATGGTCAAGCATCGAGATGGGTTACAATCAACTTATCCTTTGTCTATACATTTTGATCTTGTAACCATGCCTACAGGAATATGGAATATGCGGTATTTAGTGCTTGCAAGAGAGGATCTAACCAATCAAGTTGAAGGCAAAGCCTTAACAACTAAATCCACTCAAGCTGTTTGCTATTTTTTGCTTGAAGAAATGTTTTGTAGATATGGTTTTGTGGGTAAATTAACTGCAGATAAAGGAGAGTTGGATGCTAATGAGGCATGCAACTTCTTTGCTCAATTGGGTATTAAGTTGGCTTTAACATCATCCTACAATCCTAAAGGCAATGGAAAGAGTGAGAGAGGTCATCAACCTATTCTCAAAGCTCTAGCAAAGTCTTGTAGAGGAAAGATTAAAGAATGGCCTAAAATGCTACCTTTTGCATTATGGGCTGACCGGACTACTCACAATTCAGTGACTAGCTATATGCCAACTGAACTTATGCTTGGACAACAACCAATTATGCCAATTGAAGAATCTATTCTCACATGAAGTCTTCTAACTTGGGAGGAAGGCATCAGTAGAGAAGAGTTGCTGACTTTGCACATATGGCAGCTAGAAAGAAGGCCTGAAGATGTTCAAGCAGCTATTGAGAAACTAAAGACAGCAAGACTAAAGAACAAAAGAAGATTTGATAAGCGACATCGACTTCGGCCAAGAGCAATTCAAGAAAATGACTGGGTGTTTGTCTATGATAGCAGCCTAGACAATCAATACAGTTCTTCTAGGAAGATGGTAAAGCGTTGGTTTGGCCCATATGTGGTAAAGGTAGTTCATGACAATGCCACATATTCATTGCCTGAATTGGATGGAACAAGCATGAAGATACCCATAGCTGGAAAAAGAATCAAGCTCTTCAAACGAAGAGAAAGTTCAACATATGAGCTAGAAGACTTGAATATAATTCAATAGAATGAAGACATAGAGGAAGAAGAAGAGGCAGAAGATGGACATTGACATGGTAGAAGATACTTCTTATGTCACTGCAAATCCGTAAGACTTTGGCACATGCCAGAGGATGTGCAGTTTAGGAGGGGGTGGATGTCGTGCCATTACGTGCATACCGTGTAAAAAAATCTAGAGTGTGGCTTCCTTTTAGATTTAGAGAGCTAATGCCACTTTAGGCATTAGTATTAGTGTCCATGGGTCAAAATATTAGATTTTTTTGGACAAGTTTTTAGTCAATTTTTGATATTCTAGATATTATCTCTTGTAAAAATCCATAAAGCTATAGATAACTTCTAGATTAGGAGGACATGTAAAAGAAAGCATGTAGCTTTCAACCACGATCGCTATTTTCAAGCAGTGAATAGCACTCCGAAAGTGGGAGACGAAGAAGGAGTGATCTGGCAGGATTCTTGCCAGGTGTCTTGGTATTTAATCCCCCTTTCGGAGCCATTGGAAGCATCTTGGTGATCTGAGTAGCATAGAGGAAGGTATTATTTTGTACACGTTTTTGTCTATTAGAGTTATATTTTCTCATAATGCTGAAAGAAACTGACAGGCTTCATCTTTGTTAGTATTCTTCTATATTTTCTAATTCTTTTTGGGAGTATTCTTCTACATCTTCGATCTCTTCGAACCCCTTCTCTTCCGTCTACTCCTATCATGGAATCTACCTACACCTTGTTGTCTCTTATCTTCAAGAACTTGGCTTGAAACCTTCAACCCTTCTCTTATCTCTACCATCTCCAAAATCTAAGCTCTTGAACCCCCATACATTCTTCTCTTGCCAAACCCCTGTGGTGACCTTCAACCCTACGCATTGCAACAATGTTCTTTGGATGTGAGGCATTTTGCCATGTGCCCAAGGACGAGCATAACAAGTTGGATCCTAAGAGTGTTAAATGCATATTCCTTGGCTATGAAGATGCGGGAGAGATGGGTTATCATATATGGGATCCATAGGCGTGGAAAGTTACTATCTTTATAAACCTTTTAGAATAGAGTAAGTGTTTTGATTTATTTTGGTGCACAGATCGGATGTTGTATGCATGCGTAGTGAGCGTCGGAAGGTCCCCAAGAACAAAAGAACTCTACTTTTGCACAAAAAACAAGAGAGAAGGTTTGCACGACATGAAGCAAAAGACTAATTGGGTACAATCTCCCCCCATGCCTTGTGTGAGTGCTCCACAAAGTATGTATTTAATATATTATTAATCTCCAAGCTCAAAAAATAGCCCAATTTACAATTAGCACGCTTTAGCTTTTGTGTTTGCTTTTGTCCCACTAAAGAATTAAAGCTATTGGGCCCCCAAAGAGTCGGGCGGTGCCCAAATACAATGTCTAATATAAATATTTAAATCATGTACCCTTGCACATACAAAATAATAAATAAATATCAAGCGCTTCAATAAATAAGCGCGTCAAAATAAATATTGGTACCACACCTAAGATGCGCACCCATCAAAAATGATAATTTCTTCTAATTAACTTGAATACACGCTATTGCCAGTGCTTCCCAACACCACCGCTGCCTGCTCTACACATCAACTGAAGCATTCACAATTGTTAGAAAATAATAAAATTAAATCGACAAAAGTGAATACCTAGTAGTTTTCAGCTACAAAATAAATAAATTGGTTAGAACTCAATCCTAACCTTAATTTATTACAAGTGCGCACTCTAAACTCATAAATGTCTATTAATTTAAATATGTATTTTGCAAAATCACCCACTTGCACATTAAATTAACAAGATGCTCGAAAAGGACAAGTGTTTCCATCAACTTTTCGCACAAGGAATCCACCTTGTGTATGAGCCTCGGCAATAAAAATAAATAAACTTTTACAAAATCCATCGCAAAACCTCATGGAATCGACCGTGGAATATGCCTCCTAGCATCATACCCCTGGGGTGGGATAGCAATTGTCCTCAATTGCTATTAGCTCAATGTGGAGCCAATAGTGAGGGGTAAGCAC
Source organism: Lygodium microphyllum (assembly GCF_053477565.2). Lineage (NCBI taxonomy): Eukaryota > Viridiplantae > Streptophyta > Polypodiopsida > Schizaeales > Lygodiaceae > Lygodium > Lygodium microphyllum. Next base: position 52,330,219 of record NC_141146.1, on the reverse strand, counting down.
TTAGGTCTCGAGCGTGCATCCATTAGGCCTCTTCAACAGGATGATTTTTAAACTTAACTAGATATCTAGAATATCTACGGCCAGTTCTAGTGGTCATAAAGTCATTATCTAGAATAGTTTCAGGCTCAAGGATTTCAGTTTCTTCTTCTAGCAAAGGAGGGTTTTCATAGACAGGGTGTACAAGTAATTGGCCTCTAAATGGTTGTAATAAGCTGATATGAAAAGTGTTGTGGATTTTCCAGTGTTGTGGTAATTCTAGTTTAAATGCATTGTCATTAATTTTGTGAATGATCTTGAAAGGTCCATAAAATCTAGGGGCTAACTTTACAATAGGGTATTTGTCAACACTTTGTAATCTTCGCTTTTCAATACGTAACCAAACATAATCATCAACTTTGAAACTCGTAGCTTTTATTTTCTTGTTGGCTTGTTTTGTGTATGATTGCTGGGCTTTGGCAATCATATCTTTAACTTCATCAAAAATAGTAGCATGCATGTTAGCAATATCATCAACAGCTTGAACTTTGTTTGACAATGATGTAACAAGTGTAGGTAATCTATATCCATAAATAATTTCAAATGGTGCTTTGTGTGTAGCTGTATGTGGTGTGTTATTGTATGCAAACTGAAGTAAATGTAAATGTGTATCCTATGTTTGTGGTTTTGAAATTGTGTATGCATGCAAAAGATCTAAAATGGTGCTGTTAGTACCTTCTGTTTGCCCATTTGTTTCAGGATGAAATGCAGATGAAAAATCAATCTTTGTTCCTAAATTAGCAAACAAAGTAATCCAAAAATTATTATAGAATCTAGAATCACGGTCAGAAATAATAACTTTTGGCAAGCCATGATTAGTGATAACAGTTTTCAAGAACAATTGAGCAGCTTGAGATGCGGTTAATGTTTTCTTGCATGGAATGAAATATGCTTTTTTGCTAAACCTATCAACAATAGTCCAAATCATGTCATGATTAGCTTTAGTGTTAGGCAAACCAGTGATAAAATCCATTGAGATCTGTTCCCATGGTCATTCTGGAATTGGTAAAGGCATTAATAAACCATATTATTTACCATGGTGTCTTTTAACTCTTTGACAAATTAAACATTCAGATACAAATTTAGATACATCAAATTCCATGTGTGGCCAATAAAAATCTTCAAGCATAATTCCTCTATGGCCTTGGTATGGGGGACAATGAATTTCATGCAAAATACGTGATCGAAATGGAACAATTACACATAATCTTTTTTCATAAAATATAAATTCATCAGTGTAAGACAATGAATCAACGGGAATCCAGTTATTTGCAACTAATTTATTCCAATCAGCTCAAAAAGTAGGATCTTGGTCATAAGTATCTTTCATAGGGAGAAGAGAGTCAAAAGATGTCACAGAAATATTATGTATAATCGGTCTTTTACTTAAAGCATCGGCAACAACATTCTCTTTTCCGGGTTGATATTGTATGAGTGGATGAAAACTTTGAATAAAAGCAGTCAATTTAATGTGTCGGTCAAATATTTGTGGTTGATTAAGGAGATGTTTAATGCTTTGTTGGTCAGTTTTGATCATGAATTCAGATCCCATTAAATAGTGTTTCCATTGACGTAAATCTTGTACTACATCTAGCAATTCCTTATCATAGGTAGAATACTTAAGTTCAAAGGGTTTAAGTTTGCAGCTAGAGTAGGCTATGGGATGAGAATCTTGCATAAGGATTGCTCCTATTCCAGATCCACTAGCATCATTGACTACTAGGAAAAATGGTCTATTGAAGTCAGGTAATTGCAATACATGAGCATGAGTTAAAGCATGTTTCAGTAAATCAAAGGACTTTTGTTGATTTTTGGACCAATGATACACAATGCCTTTCTTTAATAATTTTGTCAAAGGTAATGCAAGCACTGGAAATTTTCTCACAAATTTTCTGTAAAAGCTAGCAAGACCTAAGAAAGAATGTAATTCGTGCACATTTTTAGGTATCGGCCACTTCAAATTTGCTTCTATCTTTTTAGGATCAACTTTAATACCTTCAGATGAAACAATATGTCCTAGGTATTCAATTTGTGTTTGGAAAAATTCGCTCTTTTTTGGATTAGCATATAATTGATTCTCTTTCAATAATTTGAAAACCAAGGATAAATGTTCATAATGCTCATTCTCATTCTTATTGAAAACCAATATGTCATCAAAGAAAACAATGACACAATGCTGATGCTTTAAAAATATGCGATTCATCATAAGACTGAATGTGGCTGGTGCATTAGTTAAACCAAAAGGCATAACAGAATTCATAGTATCCAAATTGTGTTCTAAATGCAGTTTTGAATATATCAGATGTGTTCACTCTTACTTGATAGTATCCAGATTTAAGATCTATCTTGCTAAATATTGCAGATCCTTGTAGCTTATCCAAAAGATCATCTACCCTAGGAATCGGATATCTATTCTTAACAATGATCTTATTTAGGGCATGATAATCAATGCACATGTGATAGGTATTGTTTTTCTTCTTCACTAATAAGACAGGTGCATTAAATGGAGAACTACTAGGTCTAATGAGTCTTCGAGTTAACAATTCTTCAATTTAGGCGTGAATTTCTTTCTATTCAATTTGGTTGTGTCTATATAGTGCTTTATATGGTGGTTATGATCCAGGAATTAGGTCTATCTTGTGATCTTCGGGATGTATAGGTGGTAATCCAGGTGGTAAGTTAGCAGCAAAATAATCTTGAAATTGTGAAAGAAATTGTGCATACTTAGGATGCATTTGATTTTCTTTAGCTTCGATTTCCTTCATCCATATTAAATAGGATTTGCTACCTTTTCATAATGCACGTTTAGCCTGAGTATGACTAAGTAATGGAAAATTATCGAAAGTGTGCATACCATGCAATGTGATTTGTTTCCCATTAGAATGAATCTTCATTGAATGCATGGAATAATCTATATCAGGATTGTACTGATGACGCCAAGGCATTCCTAAGATAATGCCACTAGATTGCAAAGGCACAACTAAGAAATTTCTATGTTCAACATAATCACCAATTTTAATTTCTAAGTCATGCACTTCTTGTGTTCCATTGTATCTAGTGCCTAAGAATGCAGCCATAATGCGATAATGTGTAGAAACAGTATGTGAATTCAATTCTTTGACCAATTTTGCAAAAATAAAGTCGTGTGTGCTCCCATCATGATGTAAAACAGTCTTTTCTTTACCATGCACAAGACATTTCATCGTTAATAAAGAATGGGGATTTAGCATACCTGGTAAAGTATCTGAAGTAGTACCAATATCATCATCATCTTCCATGAAATCTTGCATTTCTTCATGTTCTTCATCTTTGACTTTTTGGTTTGACAATTCGCCGCTAGATGTCCAGGTTGATGACATTTGTAACAGACGATGGGTTTGGCTTTAGATACATTATTGGTAATAGCAAGAAGTTTAGGAATGTTGGGATTTGGTTGGAGAGATGGCTTAGGGTTTGGATTTGTGTTTGATGGTAAGGCAGGTGGTCATGTCCAAGATTTACAAAATGAAGATGGAAGGAAATGACTTTGATTGAATCTTCAAAAATTTGAATTGAGTTGTTTTGAACCAAAGTTACCATTAGTTTGAAATTGTTGTGGTCGCTTCTCTCGTCCTCGAATTTTGTCTTCAATGTCATGGGCCAAGGAAATTGCATTTTCCAGAGTTGTTGGCTTGAACATGTTGACCTCCGCATAAAAATGTCCAAGTAAGCCATACATAAACTTGTGTTTATGGGTTGCCTCAGGTACATCTTCAAGCATTCGTAGTTGCAATAAAACATTCCAAAAACGCTTGGTATATTGTGAAATAGACTCACGATCCCTTTTGTTGCAGAAGATCCCATTGTTTGATTGCTTTTTGGTGGAATTGAGGTGGAAGGAAATTTTGCAAAATTTTCTTTTGAAAAGTCTCCCAAGTAGTAGGACAATCAATGCTCTTGCGGACAACAGTCCACCATAGGGATGCTCGGTCCACTAAATGATTAGTGACACACTTAATTTTATCTTTCTCAATATACTATTCTTCATGGAAATAATCATCAAATTGACTGATAAAAGCAAGTACAATCTTTCCATCGCATGACCCATTGAAAGTACGAAATTTGAAATTTATTTTGCTTATCTTTGTTTCTTTTTTAATAGATTGTGCTTCAAGTGTTGCATCGATCGTACATCGTATAAGATCTTCAGATTGCGGTCCATCTTGGTCGGCAGTGGATCGTTGCAGATTGGCCAATTGAGCTTGCAAAGTTTGACGCGCTCTTCATTCCTCTTGAAGTTGCATCATAATCAAATCCAGTTTTTGCTCCATCGTTGATTCAGGTAGGTCACCTTCAGCCATAAAATCTTTCATGGTTTGATCGAACATCCTGCAAAATTCCAAAAGACCTCACACACTCGAAATCTTGTTAGTGGGATGAGCGTAGCTCAAAGTTAGGTTTACAAGGCTTATTTCTCTTTTTCCTTTTATGACTTTTTGGAGTATATCTTCTTTGCAGATGCAGAATTTGATATCACGGTCGTCTTCCAAGAAGATAATCTTGCGTATAGGCTATGTGTTGCAAACTGTTCGCTGGAATCTGGCTCTGTTAGTCCACAGGTGTGAGCAAGGGCTTCCAGAGAGATGGAAGACAAGTTTGTGTTTAGTCCGGTGGGAACTACCGCTATGGAAGAGAGTTGAATCTTGACCTTTGTGACTTAGTAAGTTAAAACTTAATAGGCTTAAAACTTTAAGCTTCAACTAATCGTTTTTTTAAACGACGTGTAAAGAGGGCCGTTTACTGACGCCGCCTTCTCTCACGACATCCTCTTGCCACGATTTGATAAATCGATTAAGCTTAAGCAACGCTAAGCTTTTTATAAGCTTGAAGATAATCTTAATGAAGTTTCTTACTATTCCTCTCTGAGAAAAAAAAACGTCTTGATGAAAGAGCTTCCCACATGGTCCTCCGCCTACAGAGGCCAGTTCTTCGCGATCTGAGTGCATAGCAGGGGGTTCTTGACTGCCAAAAATACGCTGGTATCGACGGATTGCCACGAGATTGACTGTAAAGCTCGTTCGTTCCAGGAGCTCCGCCTTCGCGCGAGATGGTAAGCGATTGGAAGCTCTCGATCTCTTCGCTCTGATACCACTGATGCACAGATCGGATGTTGTATGTGCGCGTAGTGAGCGTCGGAATGTCCCCAAGAACAAAAGAACTCTACTTTTGCACAAAAAACAAGACAGAAGGCTTGCACGACATGAAGCAAAAGACTAATTGGGTACAATCTCACCCCATGCCTTGTGTGAGCGCTCCACAAAGCATGTATTTGATATATTATTCATCTCCAAGCTCAAAAAATAGCCCAATTTACAATTAGCACGCTTTAGCTTTTGTGTTTTCTTTTGTCCCACTAAAGAATTAAAGCTATTGGGCGCCCAAAGAGTCGGGCAGTGCCCAAATACAATGTCCAATACAAATATTTAAATCGTGTGTCCATGCGCATACAAAATAATAAATAAATGTCAAGTACTTCAATAAATAAGCGCGTCAAAATAAATATTGGTGCCACACCTAAGATGCGCACCCATCAAAAATGATAATTTCTTCTCATTAACTTGAATACACGCTATCGCCCAGTGTTTCCCAATGCCACCGCTGCTTGCTCTACATATCAACTGAAGCATTCACAATTGTTAGAAAATAATAAAATTAAACCGACAAAAGTGAATACCTAGCAGTTTTTAGCTACAAAAAAAATAAATTGGTTAGAAATCAATCCTAACATTAATTTATTATGAGTGCGCACTCTAAACTCATAAACATCTATTAATTTAAATATGTATTTTGTGGAATCACCTACTATGGAATCACCCACTTGCACATTAAATTAACAAGACGCCCGAAAAGGACAGGCGTCCCCATCGACTTTTCGCACAAGGAATCCACCTTGTATATGAGCCCTGGCAATAAAAATACATTAAATTTTACGGAATCCACCACAAAACCTCACGGAATCCACCGTGGAATATGCCTCCTGGCATCATATTTGCACCAAAAGCAAGTCATATAAAGTAAGTAAAAGCAAGGAATATAAAAAGAATGCTTTCAATTTATTTTGAGCACAAAATCTTACTTTACTATTATAAATACATGCATGGGGGAGGTGCTTACCCATGTATAGGGGAAGATTGTACCTAATCTTGTGTTGTGTAAGTTCTTGGCGTTCTTTTGCTTCATGCTATTTTTTCACTCTCTATTTTATTCTAATTAATCTCTATTCTCAATTTTGTTATATTCTATCGTGAAACCAAGCAACATTATTGGCATGACAAGGTGTTCGAGGTGCCATGGATTGTGAAAGGTTATGAGTCTTAGCCTGCTTGAAGAAGGAATAACTTGGATGACAACACGAAAGCATGGGTAGCCTTTTTCAGTGCACTATCAAAGAGAGAACCCCACTTAGATGCCTTATGCTAGGTGACATCAAGTTGACTACAACTCTACAAGGCATGGTAGGCAAAATTTCCCTTTAATATATAATGTCATTGCAAAAAGACCAAAAGATAGCCTCAACTTTTGAGAGAAGGACTTGATCTCTTCCTTCAAATGATTCATAGAGGATTTCTCTTCCTCTCCCTCTTTCATTTACAATGTGCAATTATTTAAGATTGCTTCTCCAACTACTCAACTAGAAGAAGGCGACAGAGTCTCTATCCAATGTTCTTCAATGTGAATGTAGAAATAGGCAGGTATGCCATGGTGAGATCACTCCTTCGTACTACATTGCTACTAGCATATTGTTTATAACTACTAAAAGACATGAGAATTAGCCAATTCTCCAATTGTAGCCACCCTTTTCTCCCAACGATACCCTTGACAACAAGGTCCACACTAAAGATCTATATGATGAGCAAAGTATGCCTAGAAAGATTACTACGGCCACTACCTCAACTACCACCTAGGAATTAGAGAGATATCAAAGAGAGCCCTAATGAAGCCCTCCTTATTTACTTTTACAAGGTAGTATGCACACCCTTATATAGTGATAACACAATTTGAAGAGCAATTTGACAAAACCAACAACATCAATGGTCCACATTGTCTTGATCCTTGCCTCTTCTAACTCGACAGCAAGCCTATCCTTGACTTAGGGGATGCATCTTATAGAACATGTAATATACTTGTAATATACCATGTGAGTTCAAAACAAAGGATATATTATTTAGTAAAACTTATAGGATTATGTTTACAAAATATATTTTTAATTAAAATTTGAAAAAAAAACCATAAGTTTAGTAAACTAAAAGGAATCATTTTATGGCCTTATAGCATATAAAGAAATGGTATTTCTGAATATCCTTTGAACTCAAGTTATATAGACGATTTCTTATAGGTGCATGTATAAAATAATTCTCGAGGTTTCATTAAAACATCCTTTGGTATGAGACATATGGTATAAAATTCCCAACGTTTCATTATTTTTATGTTATGCATAAAGACATGAAATAAACTTTGTATAATGAAAATAACATGGATTCAAAGGATATTTTCCTAAGATGATTTTTTATAGGTGCATGCATATCCTTTACCATGCAATGAGACATATGGTATAAAATGCATTCAAAGGATATAAGTGTCCCTGCTGGTTAATTAATGAGGTTTATATTATATGTCTCATAACATGGTATGCCCTAAGCCAGGTGCATGTATGGAAATCGATGGATAGTTGTCACATGATAGCATAGCCACAATGGATAAGTGGATCTAATGAGTTAAGTGATTTACCAAAGGATGAGCATAGGAGCATAGCTGAATGATGACTTCCTAGGATCGTCTTAAAACCCTGCTAGCAATATTTTAGGGGGTCTAATTTTGGGATTTACTATACAAAACCACTAAGTCAACCATAGTTTTGGGCTTTACTATAATCTACATCAAGCTTTAGCCTCTAGTCAATGTTCCCCATCAAAATGAGGATTTTTAAACAAGATTTTGTAGCATGCAAGCCTATTCACTTCTTGCCATTATATCAAGATGATAGTGTACATTTTAAAATATACTCCTATATGCTATACATGCCAACATTACACCACCAAATTAATACTTCATATACCTACTTATAAATGTACAATAAATCTTTACATGTCTAGCTTTAAGTATACACCATGGATCTAGATATAAGTAAACAAGAATTTGTTTTAGATGTTAAAAACTTCACCATCTTCCACAAAATAGAAAATAAATATATGGAATTCATACGCTAAGGACAAACTATAACATCTATACTATGCTATAGCAATGATAACTTGTAAGTTCCAAAAAGAGTAATCATCTTTAAAGCCAATAGCCATCACGTTCATGGATGAATATTCAGGGGCATTTGAAAAAGGCATACATAACTTTTTCTATTGACATTAGAAATTACCTTGAGAAACATAGGATTCCAACTCTTTGACTCTAATCATTTCCACTTATGAATTCTATTCAACATAGATATTACAAGCATTCTCATATTTCTTGATGTTGCAAATAAGTATTTAAGATTTGAATATAGCATTTATTGGTGTAGTAAGTTAAACTAAATGTTTAAGGCTAACCTTGAGCATCACTATGATTCATATAAATTAGATAGTATGTCAAAAGATTTAGAGTAGAGTACATTTTTGGTGCAATAAGTCAAACTAAACCTTTAAGAAGAAAGTGGAGCATCACTACATATATTTAAGATTGGACTAAAGCATTTATTGGTGTAGTAAGTCAAACTAAACATTTAAAACTGTAGTTGAGAATATGTAGAATTCATATAAATTAGACATTGTATTAAAAAGAAGATTCAAAACTCAAGTTAAGCATCACATCTCGTGATCGAAAAATCTCATGTGGATTGAATGCTCGTGGAATTTAATAAATGAAGTTGGAGCTTTCATTTTCTCACAGAAAAATGTGTTGTTTTTTTTTTTGGAAATTTCATATATAATGCCCATTTAAGATGTAGATTTAGTTTATACAACCCTAAAAATGAAGGCATTGTTTCAAACTTTACTAGTTCATACTCAACATTAATATAAGAACTTCCAAGTTTCCTCTTTGACTTTTGCATCAACACTGATTGTGATACAAAGGGATTTAAACAGGCTTTAATCATTAGAAGAACATTATTTTAAGGGTTCCATATCTAATGTTCATGTTCAACTTTAGAAGAACATTATTTTAAGGGTTCCATATCTAATGTTCATGTTCAACTTGAAATGAAGAAACTTGATTCAATCTAAAATCAATTTCAAGGGTTGGTTCCATTCTTAAATGCCCTCCCATTTAAATAGTGTAATTGCATTCTTTAGTTACAAACTTGATGTCACTGATGATAGTGAAGGGCATGATCTATTTGGTGATTGGTAGACACCTTGAAACTATACTATGTCATCAATCTAAAGTGAAATGAAAAGACTTCCTTAATGAATTCTACATGCAAGGCTTTATATTTGCGCAATTATATAGACATGCACTGACATAGTTAGGATTTTTATAGTTCCACTACCAAAGGGTTCCATCAAACTTCATTTACAAGATATGTTTAAGTAGAAATCTAGAGAGACTTGACTCATTCACCATGCAAGTGTTTTTCTCTTTCAACAAATATGTTATGTAATGGGAGGAAACTTCTAGATATCTTTAGAAAGTTTTCCCTTATTATCAAGCTTTCTAAGACTTCTTTTTCTTAACCATTTTGTGAAGAGATAAATAACAAGAATCTACTATTCATGGCGGTTACTCTACCATATTTTATACTGCTATATGAATGGGGTTAACTTCTATTTCATAGCCTTACCCTGGTACCTCTCAAGCAACACATAAGAAAAACAAAATACACTTTGAGAAAATATTCCAACTTACCTAACACATTTTATTCCTTTATTGTATTTAGTAAATAAAAAAGAAGAACATGCAAGAAAATGAGCTAAAATGTAACATTTGATAAGTATTCAAAGAGATCTATTGCCAAATGTCCAAGAGCATATAAGCATGATATTTGGAAATAATGTTCCCATTTTGTAGGTGTTGGAATGCAAATTCCAATAATGAAACATGGAAGTGAAAGTGAGTGACCCACTTATTGAATTTTAAAGTATTATGGTAACTATGTTGCAAAGCTTGCCCTAAAATATCTAATTTTTCCCTTGTTAGGAGAACATCAATGCTCTACTCTCCATGGTCTAAAAGTCAAACTTTTTGTATTATTGGATCTCTAGCTGCTCAACTTGGTTACATCTTGTCTCCCTTAACTAACTCTTGTCACCATAAACTAACGTATTCATGTGGGGAACTATACATATGCAACCTTTTAATCATCTCAAAATTTAAAAAATGTTGTGATGCATCATCTATTCCTATACATTGTTCCATGCAACCAAACTAGCTCATTTATGTGTGAGCCTATAGTTGTACAACTTTGATATATGTGCACAACATCCTCATGGCATTCAAAGATCTCGTGTGTGTGTGTGTGTGCGTGTGTGCGTGTGTGCACACATGCAAACGAAGCAAAGACTTTCCTTTTTGCTAAATAAAACTCATCCTTCTAGGCTTCAATCTATGTTGCGCAAAAAATTTTCATGTAGCGCACAATGCTCTCATCATTGGAAATTTTTCTTTATTTCAATACAACAAAATGGGACTATAGATGTAGTTACCGAATGCAATTTTTAGGCACAGAATGGGGCTATAGATGCAATTACTAGATGCAATTTTATGGGTGCACATAAACTCCTATTTAAATGCATGTACATCCACACGTTTTGCCTTCATTTTATAGAGAGTTTATAGCCCACTTTTGAATTGCATCTAAACATGTTTGATACACATATAAATATTCAAATGTTCTTGAATTTCATAATAATTTTAATGCCTTTTTGAGGTAAACAAAGCAAAAGAAGATCTGCACGAAAGAGTGACTAATAGACAAGACACAAGATGAGACTCAAGAGCTCACATATGACGAGGGTCGAGATGGAGAGAGTACATTTTATTATTCACACATTGTTCTTCTCCACATGGAACAAGGTGACATTCTTTTATTATTTTCCTCTTTTTTATTTTCTTTTTCTTCTCTTCTTCATCTTCATCATCTTCTTCTTCTTCTTATTCTTCTTCTTCTTCTTCTTCTTCTTCTTCTTCAGCCCTTGAAGAGAAGTAGCATTCAAAAGTAGGTAGAGCAAAGCTTTTGTAGAAAGGTATTTTAATTTCCTTCTCTTTCATATTTCTTTGTATTGAAAATACATTTAAAAAAATTGTTATGTATTAATATTGTGTTTCATTTTTGTTAAGTTTTAGGTTTAGGATTAACTACCATTAGTACTCTATGCAAACCATTCTACTGAAAGTGCTACCATAGTTACTATATTTAACAAAAATTGCAATAGCAATTAGCCATGCATATCAATGTGCATACAAACATGCTTGATGCACTATAGAGCTTTCTTATTTCTAGACTGTGTAGAACTTTGTGGTGCTATGTAGCTTTTTGAGTGTGTATTTGGCTATTGTTTGCAATATATTTTTAATTAAATTTTTGTTTCTTAATCTTTGTTTTTAAGTACAAACAGGAAGGGGAAAGGAAGCAAGAGTAAAGGAGGCCAAGGAATAGAGCAAGTAGACAACAATATGTTTTTCTCAATTTCTTATTCTTTTTAAAATAATTCGTTGTTTTAAAGTTTACATATTAATATTTTGCTTAATCTCTATTTAGGGTTTTGTTTTAGTATAGAGGTCTTGTTGTATATAGGGTTTTCTATCTATAGAGCAATAGTACTACTTCTAGTAAGACTATATCTACAAGTGTATTTAATAGTGTGGCTAAAATATAGTTAGTCATGCTATTAAATGTGCTCACAAATGGGGTATAAACTTTAGTAGTAATTTGTGCTATGTGCTCTGTGGAGAGCTCTATGTGGGGCTTTATGCTTTGTGTAAAGCTTCGTAGCATTTACATATTTTTTGCCTTTGTTTATAGATGGAGACATATATTGTGGTATATCATATGTTAAGCACAATACTTCTTTACACATCGCTTACTTGCATGTTTGGTAATTTTTTGTGAGTGAAGATGGAGGCCATAGACATCAAGAAAAATATCACATTACTCTATGTATGATGTGTATATTGTTGTGAGAGGAGATCCTAATCCTCCTCCATGACATACACTCCACAAAGAGTGAGTCCCACTCACATTAGTGAGTCCTGCATTGAAGATGACTCCTATGAAGTTCTAGGTTTATTTTATCTTTTTTATGTAAGCCAAGATGAAACTAGCTTGCAATGTATATTATACCTCTATTTTGAGATATTTTGTACAAATTCTTTTATAAGCCAAGTCAAATCTTGCTTCAAACTACATGTGATGCTACCAATATATAAGTCAATAATTTTGACATGTTCTCCAATGGGACTTAGGCTTGATAGTATCAATAGGTGATACTCTTTAAACTTCAACTTGATAATTCTCATGCATATTTCTCAAAAATGCACTCTAATTTTATATATTGTACTTTTTATAAATGGATACATGTTATGTAAATCATAATCTATAAATCGTACAATTTGTCACATATAACCCAAGCATGTTTTTATTCCTAATGGTTCAAATTTCCTTATGAATTTCCTTTCAAATATATCACAAATAGGCCCTTTCTGAGCAAAAAACATCCACCATTCATGTAAGCATTCTTTCAAGGATGTTAAAATGGTGATACTTTTTTTAAATTATGCTTGTTGTTCTAATTGAATAGAAAAGTATTAGCATCATCCTTTCTTCTAACATTTTATCTCCAATTATAAAGTGATCATTATAGATCTTTGATGGGAGTAACATCTAAGGACTTGAACCCCCTTAAACTAGATCCACCTAAATAAACCCAAGAGATTCATTCCTAATGTTTTTTAAGAGTGCCACTATTTAAAATGTCCCTAGATGAAACCCTTAGTCTACTCCTTAAGGGTAACTTCTACACTAGGAACTAAAGAGCATTACTTTTTAAGTTTATAAGAATTTTTCGAGGTTCAACTTGATTTGATTTGTCCATGCTCAATTCAACAAAGTCTTGATTACAAGCATATCATCATGCATGCATAAACATGATTTGATCTAGGAACATCACTTGGTAATACCAAAGGGAATTTGTGAATCTTGATTATGGACAATACCCTTCCCTTATCCCAACTACTAGATCTAAAGGCTTAGCCCATTCTATAATCACATGTATGCCTACCCATCTCACATTGGCCTACTGAGAAATAAATAAATAAATAAGGAAAATTTGAAGGACACAAGTCTAACTTGAAAAGATATTAGTGTTTTGAGCTACCTTGGCCTAATTGGTAGCTTGCCAAGTGTTGGTTAATTTTTCATTTGTGGTTATCTTGGCGGGACTTCTCGTGGTGGTGTTGCCATGACTTTACAATTTGGGTTGGGAGAAGATGTTGTAAATGGGGCTACCCTCATTGGAGGAGATAATATACAAAGAATCTTACAAGATGAGGACTTTAGCACATGAACATTTAGCACATAAAATCATGAAAGACCACCAAAAACATTATCATCGCAGCACTCTTTTTCTTGCAATTGTGGCTTCAATTTAACATTCCAAATACTATGATACCACTGTGATAAAATATCACAGGAAACAATGATCCCTTCACATAGCAATAGCATCCTCTTATATCCACTCATCTATTCTTAGATATGTCTCTAATTTGGATTGCTACTATCTACTAAAGGGGCACTTTTTGCATATGAAAGCAAACTAATGTATACATTGGCCTCAATGAGAGCTCAATGGTGGGACATTGAATGGCACTCTTATTGATTCAAAAGCTCAACACTTCTATGGCTCAACTACCTCTCACTTAGTTGGCTCATACTCTAGCTCCAAGCCACCAACATCTCTCTTTAGAAGATGTTAATATAACTTTCTTTCTTTCTTTCTTTCTCTCTCTCTCTCTCTTAGTTGGCTCATACTCTAGCTCCAAGCCACCAACATCTCTCTCTCTCTCTCTCTTAGTTGGCTCATACTCTAGCTCCAAGCCACCAACATTCTCTCTCTCTCTCTCTCTCTCTCTCTCTCTCTCTCTCTCTCTCTCTCTCTCTCTCTCTCTCTCTCTCTCTCTCTCTCTCTCTCTCTCTCTCTCTCTCTCTCTCTCTACTTTATCACAGCCGACAGTTGTTCCCCTATCACAGCCGACATTTGTTCCCCTTTTGTAGCCATTATCTGGAGTACCAGAGCTACATACGCACATACACATATACGACACTTATCACACTCACAGCACCGTATTTTCAGTTTCCAGTTTTTAGCTTTTCATTCAGCACTTTTATTTTGGATAGCTGGACCTCATCAGTTGTATCACAGTTTGTCTCATAGGCCAGTTTTGGTCTTTAGAAGACGTTAATATAACTTTCTTTCTCTCTCTCTCTCTCTCTCTCTCTCTCTCTCTCTCTCTCTCTCTCTCTCTCTCTCTCTCTCTCTCTCTCTCTCTCTCTCTCTCTCTCTCTCTCTCTCTCTCTCTCTCTCTCTCTCTCTCTCTCTCTCTCTCTCTCTCTCTTGTGAAGGAAAACAAACAAGGAAAGACATGAAAGGGTGAGTAGGAGTGAGAGTGAGAGTGAAGCACAAGTGAAATAAGGAGAGCAATAACTATGGAGGTTTGAACTCAAGAGAGCAAAACTAGTATATGGGGATTCCAACTGTCACAATGTGTCACAATATTGGCTATGGAGCTAGTACATCTTGTCCTCTCTATCTATCATCAACATAAACTTGCACAACCATTGGAGCATTAAGAGCAACTGTAGGTTATCTAACTAGGGCTACCTCTATGGCAATAGGAGATTCCTCCCGAAAGATCACATGCGTACCTCAATCACTTGTTGAGGTTGCTTATACATCTTTCTCTCACATGACACAACATCATGGGCCTACTGATGACTTTCCTAGCCTATGGATTCCAAAGGTGATAGCCCATCTCACCTACATCACCATATCCAGGAAAGATACATTTGATAGACTTTGGATCCAACTTCTTGCCCTTGTCATTGGGAATATGACAAAAAGCCTCACGTCCAAAGACTCGCAAATGTGCATACATGAGGGAGGTTTACCAAACCATACCTCCTCAACAACCCTACCACCAAGAGTAGTGTATGGGGATCTATTAACCAATTGAACTATAGTAGTAAGTGCCTTAGCTCAAAATGAATTATGTAGGCCTAAATGAGTAACCATACTATGGACCCTCTCG
This sequence comes from Lygodium microphyllum, assembly GCF_053477565.2. NCBI lineage: Eukaryota > Viridiplantae > Streptophyta > Polypodiopsida > Schizaeales > Lygodiaceae > Lygodium > Lygodium microphyllum. Next base: position 52,314,910 of record NC_141146.1, on the reverse strand, counting down.
GTCATGTTCATATGCTCTACAATACCATTCTGGGGTGGAATAATGATCAATTGACTCTTAATATCCTAATCATCACAAAATTCCTCAAAAGCATGTGAGACATCCTCGTCCCTATTACCAGTCTTGATGTATTTTAACCTATACTTAGACTTGTTCTCAACCAAGACAACAAAGTACTAAAACATGGATAAAACCTCTAACTTCTGCTTTATATGATAGGCCCAGAGTTCATGTGAAAAGTCATCAATAAATGTTACAAAATACTTAGCACTACCCAAGGACTAATAGGGCATAGGACCATAAATGTCCAAGTGACCAAGGGCCAGAGACTTACCAATGCGTGTAGAACCACACTTCTTATGTATGTTACATGTCTACCTACCATATAGATAGTAATCAACAAGAAACAAAACATGAGTAATCCAAGGGTAGTAGATACTACAAACGGGTCAAAATTTTCATTTCTTTGGGTGACATATGTCAAAAGGAGGTGATTCCATAGAGATACATGAGGGAGATTAGGAACAGTCAATACATGATCAGTGGAGCTAAAGACAACCAAAGAATAAAGGCTACTAATCTTGTCCCCTCTACAAAAAATGAGGTTTCCATGAGTGATTTTCCATGCAAAATCACCAAAACAAACATGATACTTAGCATCATCCAACTATCCTACAAAGATAAGCTATTTTGGTCAAACTAGGTACATGACATACATCATGGAGAACAAAGGAAGTGCTAGTGGAAAACTGCAAACTTACATCATCAATGCCAACAATATCACCAACATGGTTATCCCCAAGTGTACTCATACAATGAATATCAAGTGCCAAGATAATTGAAGTACAAAGTCTCATTGTTGATGAAAGTGTTGTCAAAGATGAAAAAGTGTGTTGGTGAAGACTTGAGTTATTGATAAAGTAGGCTATAGATTCTTTTGAGGAGATTGGCTACTATTGAGGTGGAAGTGAAGATGTTTATTGCTTGAAAAAATTAGGATATTAGTAATTGATAGTTTTTGAAATTATTTTGAAATTATTGAGGCTATCAAGTGGTATTCTTGCTCTTAGCATTTTCACATCTTGAGGTCTTCAAGGTATCTTTCTTTTGTTGATGTGTTCTTTAAGCTTTATCTCTTGCCACTTGCCACCTATTTTTAATTTGCACTATCCTGATAAATTTTTGAGAGAACATATAATTAATCCAATTTTAGAAAGTGGAAACAATTGAGTGTAAGCTAAATTTCTTGCCACCCTACCTTGATAGCTCATACCTCTATTATACAACAAATATGACAAAGCTTTTGAGAGTTGCAAGGTTTGTTATTGATAGACTCATGCATAGTATTTTATCTTGTTTGAAGATTATTTATATAAGTTTGAATGGTTTTTTTATTTATATACAATTGAAGAAATTTAGGTTAGGATACCAAGTTATTTTGTACATACCTACAATCACATATGGAAGTCTTAGTAGCTTTTCATTTCTCTAGGTAAACCGAGGTATTATTGACGGTTCATGCTAAATTATACATTGATTACTAGACCTCTGTACAAACTATTGATTATATTCGAATGAGCTAAAGAATACCAACATGCATATGAGGAATTGAAAAAGGCTCTGACCACAGCACCGATTCTATGAGCCCCAGATTGGACCATTACCTTCCACGTGCATATTGATGCTTCAAAATTCGTTGTGGGGGCAGTGTTGTGCCAACCTAGAAAACACAATATCGACTATCCAATGAGCTTTGCTAGCCGACAACTCACTAAGACTGAGATGAACTACTCGATGATAGAAAGAGAAGGTCTGGCCATGGTATTTGATGTGAAGAAATTTCAACATTATTTATTAGCCATGCCTTTCACTTTCCTTGTGGACCATCAAGCCTTGCTATATTTAGTAAACAAACCTTGTGCTACAAGACGCATAGCTCAATGGCTCCTTCTGCTTTTAGAATTCGACTTCTCCATGGTTGTATGAAAAGGAAAGCATCACTACATGGCCAACCACATGTCACGCATCCCCATGGGAGAGGTTGCTAGACAATGCATTGCCGATGAGTTGCCAGACATGCACTAGTTTAGCCTATCCAGTGAGAGAGATTTATTTCAAGTCGACTTGATGTTGTATTGGGCAGACGACATAGTCCAAGTGCTTGAGCATGGACTACCTGAACGATCGATAGAGAAATCCCGACTTAGCGACTTATCTTCAAGATTCAACCCTATTAGTTGATAGCAGGTCAACTATATAGGCTAGGGCAAGACGGATTGTTGCGTAGATGCGTATGCGAGCATGAGATGTATGATGTGCTCTCAGAGGCACACGGGGGAATTGCTGGAGGACACTTTAATGGAGATACGATAGCCCGCAAGGTGTTGTAGTCTCAACTGTAGTGGCCCACGCTTTTTCACAATGTGGCACAATTTGTTAAGCACTGTGACGAGTGTCAGTGACAAAGGTATCGATTTGCAAGGATCAGATGGAGCTAACCCCAATAATTGCACAAAAACCCTTCGAAAAATGGAGAATTGACTTCATAGGACCCATTAGTCATGCGACACAATACTCGTAAGCCAAGTACATCATTGTAGCCATTGACTATCTAACAAAATGGGTAGAAGCAAGAGCTACAAGAAAGAATGATGCTAGAATGACTACCGAGTTCCTATGGGAGCAGGTAATCTCACGATTGGGCTACCGCATCGAACTTGTTAGCGATCAAGGCACACACTTCATTAATGAAGTGATTGCGCATCTTCTATCCACCTTTCTAATTATCCATCGGAAATCCTCGCCATACTACCCTCAAGCAAATGGCCAGGCGGAATCCACAAATAAAATTCTAGTAAACATCGTCCTGACCAAGGTAGTCTCTACTTCACACACTGAGTAGGATAACAAGTTGATGGCAGCCTTGTGGGCTTACCACACATCCTATAAAACGGTTGTAGGCCTAACGCCTTTTAGGTTGACCTATGGAAGTGAAGCAATTCTACCTGTAGAGCTCTTCGTTCCTAGCTTAAGAATCACACTTCAAAAATGATGGGAAGGGAAGGAGGCATGGATGGAATGTCTAATTAAACTCAAACGCCTCTTGAAAACTCGACTTCTAGCTACCCATGTGCTCATATGCAAGAAAGCATGACACAAAAGATGGTTTGACAAGCATGTCAAGCAACGTGACTTTGAACAGGGAGACTTAGTGCTCTTGTACTCCGTTAAGGGACATAAGCAGAAAATGAAGTTTAAAGGTCTAGGGCCCTTCAAGGTTCATGCCCTCAGCTGAACTGGTAACGTCAAACTTGAGACTCTGGAAGGTGAGGGCATAGGATTCTTTAATGGTAGTTGCATCAAGAAGTACTACCCTCCCATGTATCCTCTGCATGAACCACCAATGTTAGAATCCCCTGTCAAGGTACGAATAGCCACAATCATGAAGATTGATGATGAAGATGAGAAAGCCGTAGAACCTGCTTACCTCCGCATCACGGTCAATGCCAAGTAGACATGCACTTTCAATGCCTTGATCGATGAGGGAGTAGACTTCGATGTCTTAATCCACGATCATTGGACCCACATTGGCAAACCACAATTATAGCCCACTATCGCCAAACTAAGCCCATATGGGGGACGGATTATACGCACTCCTAGGGAAGTGTAAGGTCGCAGTTTCTATCAAGTCTGAGAGCATACAAATGATCTTTTATGTGTTGCCAAATGCTAAAGATGCAGGCACAAAGTCGCTGTTAGGTTGAACCTTTAAAAAGTAAGCTCACTGCAATGTCGATTATGGGTCACAGCATATCCACCTAGCCATTGGCAATGTCCGCATAATAGCAGCTTTCAGCAAGGGCTACAAACTCCTACAAGATTCGCAAAGCCACCGGTAGAAACCCCTGCAGCCAAGTCTATGAAGGGGAGTTGTAACTTGTTACAACCCACCAAGCCTCTACGCCAACAACCCGCTAAGGCCAAAGCCAATGCCCATGAGCCCTAGTTCAAATGGGTACCTAAACATCAAAGCTTGCCATCGAGGGGCAATTGGCCACGCCTTCGTAAGGCTAAGAACGGAACCTCAAAACCTAGGAGGCCAAGATAAAGCTACAGATAGCGATGTACATTCAAGCCGCAATGGATTTCTAAGACCCTATTGCAAGCGCAAGGCTATTATGAGGGTAATGCTTGGATATGGATCCCTAAGGCTAAAACAACCAAAGGCATGATCAAATGCCACCCTTACACTTAACCGTACCCAGCCATACAATGTGTTAAGGCCTAAAGCCGCATAAGCCTCGAGACACCAAGCCCATAGACTCACAACTAATTATGCCCGTGAAGACCGACCAAGTCTATCAGCCCAAATCTCAGCTTCCTTCTCCCAAACCAGTACCACGCAACTCTACCACGACTCAAGAAACCGCATCCACAAGTAGCAGTGCCCCATTAATAGTCTATTCCTAGCCCATTGTGTAAGGGACCCAACCACAATCTCAAGAACAATCCAGACTGCAACCATCTACTGCCAGACTCTCTAGTTCTATCAAACCCCAACCACCCGCACGCCTTAGACCCTCCTATGAGCGGAAATCATTCTTGACAATAGTCGCACATCTAGCCGAGGGCACAGGGGATGACGTGATTGCTTGCCTTAGACACTTAGATGCCACATTCATGTCGATGGCTCTGAGCTATGACCGCTTGGACTTGGACCTGTTGCAAGAGCCCCTAGCGACCGAAGTTTATATGATGCCTTGTTCATGGGACACATTCAAATTCGTATTCGTCAAAGCACCCCACCACTCAACCATTGTAGAGTTGCTTAGGACTGAGATATCTAGAGAGCAAGCCATCAAATAGCATCTCATTACATCATATGATCAGCAAGCTACTTCTACTATCACTAACCAAGAAATCGAGGAGTTGAAACAGCTTGCTGAAACTGAATACTCATTCTTAACTGGTACGCTCTTCGATTGCAATGGGAGCTCAAAGGATGCCAAATAATGACCAACACTGAGCAGCAACACGCAATCAAGACATTGGAGTATGACCCAACTTATGTCGCTCCAACTTCATATAGGGTGTTAACAACTATTTGTGGCCAACCCGTGGAAGAGCACATCAAAGGACACCCTTACCTTGATCGCCTCTCTTGACCAAGGAAGAGTTACATATTGCTAGCCGTATCGATTCCTCCGACTTCCTAATAGATGTCCTTACTTACATCACACACGTAGGCAGCCGACCCTTCGATCTGGACCATGAAACTCAATTGGAGTACAATCCAGACTTCTATGCTTAGCTCATGTGAAAGTAAATACTCGACCCGTACACTGAATGCCCTTGGCCCGCTAGCCTTCAATCCTAGGAAGGATTCTTCTCAAATCCGGAAGGGGAGGGGGTAAGGTGAGTCAAATCAGAACCAATAAAAATCAAGCAATGCATAAACACATAAGAAAAAACACACCGCTATGAAAACCTCAGTCTACACTTAAATGCAAAAAGGAAAGAAACACATTAACTTGCGATTGAGAAAGAATATCACAAAAATTTTGAAATAAAGTCTGAAAGGAAAGTTCATGTTGAAGACAAAATGTTTTCATTCAACAAACATGAAGTCTTTCTTTTCAGCAAATAACTATTTTGCAAGCACTAATGGGAATGACGGTTCATGACAGGAACAAAAGATGTGGCAACAAGATCATGCTCACTGACTCCCTTTCACAGAGGAGGAGAGGACGCAGTACGGCATCAACTTAGAAAACTGTGCTTATATTATCAGCTAAAATTCCACAGTATCCACAACCTCAAGAAGGTGGTAGCTAAGGCGGAGGCTGCAAGGAGAGTGGTGGAATAGTATAACCTCTTGGAGTACCTAGAGAAGTTTGCGCAGAAGCCTGATCACACAAAGTGTGTGGAATTTCTGAGAACATACAACCCGATCAAGAATGCGAAACGGTGACTATGGGTAGAGGAGAGAATGCTAAACAAGTGCAGGTGCCATTGAACCAGGCCTTGGTGGAGAAGGCATTGGGGTTGGAATCTAAGGTGGAGAAGAAACATAAGAAATATATGTATGTTATGCTAAAGATGAAGAGGGAGGATGTTTTGACAAACGACGGCATTAGCATACAAGATATCTATAATGCTAAGGCCTGCATGCATGCAAAATTAGTGCACTCACTCTTCTCCAGCCAGCGCTATAACTCCCTCATGCACCGAATCAATGTGCCTGTGTTGGAGAATGTGGCAGCCCACACCTTGGATGAGGTAGATTGGAACAACTATGTGCTCAAGACTATAGACCAAGCAGTCAAAGCACTAGCCCTGGGCAACAGACAGGCAGGTGAAGAGTCCCCAACCTCTAAAAGTACCGAGAGGAAGAGACCTTCCTCGAAAGCCTCTTTCATCGGATATGAAAGTGTGCTGATAGCCATCATCCAAGAGGCTGTAAAAAAAAGCTCAGCAAGGAGAAGAAGGAGCGGATGAGACCCAAATAGGTTGCCGATCCACCAAGAGAAAGAGCCATCAAGCGATAGGACAGAAACTGAGACAGAGAAGGAGGACCAAGAGGCTCAATCCAAAAGGAAAAAAGCAAAGAAGGCCACTAAAAAGACAGCTCAAAAGAAGAGACATGATGAGGGCCGGAAGAAGGAAAAAGAAGATCTAGAGAGAGCCAAAAGGAAATCCCTAAGAGAGGCTAAAGAGAGGGAGAAGAAGAAAAAGCAAGAGGCACAGGAGTTGAAAGAGGAAGCTACAAAAGCCAAGGAGTCAGAAAAAGAGGTTGAAGAGAGGAAGAAGAAAGAGAAGGAAGAAGTTGAAAAGCTAGCAGAAGAATCAAGGAAAATAGAGGAAGAGAGAGAGAGAAGAGCTGCAGGAAAGGAGGCAAAACTGAGGAGAAAGAAGAAAGACATGGCCAAAGCAATTCGTCGCGGTCCATAGAACAGCAAAGCTGACTCGATGACCTAGGAGGTTTAAGTCCATTGCCTAGGGATGAGAGACCTGGCTCAAGCACTCACATACCCGAAGTCATACCGCTTGTGGTCAGCAAAGGCAAGGGCAAGGCTCCCATCCATCCCATCTCGCCCCTCTTGGTGACCACCAATGAGGCAACCACTCTCACTCCAAGCATCCTTGCTAGTGCCGATGCAAACAATTTTGTGGCATGGATGCAATACTTCATTAATAAGGAACTGGCCCAAGGAAAGAGTGTGGAGACTACGACCGTTGGGGCAAAAAAGACCGGCCACAGATGCTGAGTCTAGGCAGGATTCGAAATGCCAAAAGGTGGAAGCTTCGACCACTCCAATCCCTACCACTATGATGCCACGGGCAAACCATGATGAATTTGTTGCTAAAATGCTCTCTCAACTAGAGAAGGCAAAGGAGGAAAGAACAATAGCGGTGGCCGAGTTGGAAGCGGAAAAGGAGTGCGACGGCAACCTTCCAGCTTGAAAAGATGAGGTAAATAGCTATGCAACAAAAGGAGATCTATGATCTAAAATAGGAACTAAAGGCCAAAGATGACAAGGAGGAAAGCTGGTGGCAAAACGGCTCGAAGATGAAAATCAAGAGCTAATGAAAATGCAGAGAGAGTATAAACTTTAATCATGCAATATGAGGATTTGGCAGCAAAAACAGATCGGATCATATGAGGCATGGAAGAGTTTTCCGCAAGGGAAGAAGAAAAGAAGCAAGAAGAGGAGCAACACCACAGAGATATGGAAACCATGACCGAAAAGTTGAGCCTTAAAAGAAAATAGCAGGAGAGAATAAGCAAGGAATTGGAAGATCAGGAGTAGAGACTCATGGCCCTGGTACAAAGACAAGGAGAAAGTATGGAGGAGATGAAAAAGGGAGTTGAAGAGTGGGCAGACCAAAATGAACAAAGAGTGAAGACCTTGGTGCATCGACTTGCTCTCGTAGAAAAAGAGAAAGTCCTAGCAAAAAGTAGAGTAGAGGAAACCCAAGTGGGCTTCAATAGTCAACAATGAGCTTTCATGAATACTTTGATGGATGCCACTCACACGGAGGAAGGGAAGTCCCTTGAGGTGGTAAAGAAGAAGCTGAGCATATCACCGAGAGCTCTGCAAGCAGGGCTACACATGCCACCACAAACCGTTGCAGTTGGGTTGAGCCTTGATGAACAACACGAGTACCTATTGTTGGCCGGCCTAACCCCTCAGTAGATTGATGAATTGGGGTTTGTAGAGGAGGTAGGGCAAGAGGATCGCCAAAGGGGTGAAGCTAAACTGAAATTTGACATGGGCAAATTCGAAGAAGAAGTGATCCCACAACCCCCTTCACCCCACCCTGAAGAACCGCAATAGTCCAACAGACACATCTTTCACCATGCCCAGGTGACCTACTGGCTAGCTTCCATGGAGAACTCATAGTCTGGGAGGGACAAGAAAAAGATAAACAACCTTTTAACTTCAACTTCCTCCTCCCCAACAACCTGCGTAGAGTCCTTTCCCTTAAAGTAGTGGAAGAGGTGATTGGCAGCATTGGAAGCCAGCTAGGCCAACAATGGTTGAAAGAAAGAGAGAAGAATCCCACCCTCTGGGGCACCGAGGATGTGGAGTATTGGCAAAATAAGGTTTTTGAAGTACCTCGGTCTATGCCCGAATACAAGTGCTAGCCACTGTGGTGGAGACACATTTGCCACAACAATGTATTGTCCTGGATGGCTTTTTGTAATACCCTCCCCTCTCAAAGAAACAACCCCACCTTCATGGCATATCCTCGTAGGGTAGGCATAGATTTTGATACAAACATCCATGGTCGCTACGACTTCCCCATCATATATAACCCCCGTACTACTACCGTAGCACAAGCCCTCACTTTCACCTCATAGCTCACAGCCATTGTACCTAAGGGTCCTCAAGTTAGGCATGCCCGGTGGCCTCGATCAGTCGGCTCCGTTCCTAACCCCCTAGCCCTTTTCAACTCCCCACTTCACGCTTAGGGCACCACAAGAGCAAGACATACCTAGGGAAGTAACACTCGCCTATGGTTAGACTTGCCACCCTAAGCTACACACACCTCACCTCCATTCGCACGAATGGGGTCCTCAAGTGTGGAACATCACCCAGGCTTAGATCCAACTCCCCGTTCCACCAGCACAAGCACAGAGCACTGCATGGTGAGGTAGACACTCCCCTTGGGTAGAGCACTTTCTCCTTTCAGGTACAACAAGATACTGCAAACCACCAACTTCAGAGGTCCCCATCATCTACTCGACATACCTTGGGTTCTCCATCCAAATCATTACCAAAGCTTCCCAATCAATGAAGTCCACATGTGGCCCTATCATCACCCCACCAGCCATTTGCCCAAAGCCCCCCTTCCACACCAAAGAGCTTGAAGTGCCATGGGGCTGGCACCTGTCTCAGAGGGGGGTAATGTTAACCTCAATTCAAGATGGCGGAAATATGAAGCAAACAGCAAAAAAATGACAAGAAAGGAGAAAAGGCGTAGAGATGGGCCCTAAAGCTAAGCTGATGCAAAAAGTGCAATTTTAAATGGAAGGCGCCTCTAAAAACTCTAAAAACTCTTGTAAAAGAGCTCCAAGCTCCCTCCTGTGCCATTTGTAAAAGAATAGATGGGTGTAGGCTTAAGGAATGAGGCAAGAAGAGGGAAATGGGAAAAAGGACCTTGCCACAACAGTCGGTCATGTAAAAAGGGATGGGTGTCCATGGGATTTTAGGGTTTTGTATATAAAGTTCAAAAAGTGAATGGAAGCTCATTCTTTGGTGTGTGGCTAACAAGAGTCCTCTCCTCTTCTCTTCTTCTCTTCGCCTTGCTTATGTGTGTGCTCTTGAGAGAGGGAATGTGAGAGTGTGAGGGAGTGAGGGATCAAGAGGGTGAAGCTCTTCACCATCTCCTCTTCTCTTCTTCTCTTCTCTTTTCTCGCAAGCACGTGGCTATGGTGGATGGAGCTCAATGGAGGAGGCTTGAGGATGCTTGAGCTAGCATCTAGGATCGTGGAGCTACCGATGTGTGAGAGGGAGGAGGCAACTCATTTCGCCATCGAGGTAAGCTCACTACACTCGTAGGTTCGAAGGCATGTCGACTAGGTGAGAGATAGCCATTAGAGCTCGCTTGAAATGCTTGAAACAATAAATAGTCCGTGGGTCTTGGCGGTTGAGCGTGAGCTCCCTCTACAGTTAGCTGGTTGTGGTTTTGGTTGATAGACTCGTTGAGGTTCTATGGGTTTGATGCTTTTTGGTTCAATTGATTTTTCTCATTCCTTGATGGCTTAGCATTTTGTTGAGATGGGTTGGAGGGCCTAGATTAAGAGGCACATGTGCCGCTCCTAGTCTTGGCAACCAAATTTAGTTGTTGCCTTCGTAGTAGACTCGTTGAGGTTCTATGGGTTTGGTACTTTTTGGGTCAATTGGTTTCTCATTCCTCACTGGCTTAGCATTTTGTTGAGATCGGTTGGAGGGCTTGGATTGAGGGGCATGTGTGCTGCTCGTAGTCTTGGGCAACCAAATTCAGTTATTGCCTTCGTAGTAGCCTTGAGTGTGCAATAGGTCTTTGGGCACCCATCATGGCTTGACCATTCATCTGCTTTGGGTAGCGCCAACTTTGCCTCCTAGGCCTAGGGCGCAATGTTCTATGGTTACAAGTTCATGCAGTTCAGCTTCTAGGTAGCTGTGGTTCGCATTTGGGCACCCATTTGAGCAGTCTCTCAGTGGTCTTGGGTGTGGCTCCTTTAGGTTGCGGGTGGTTTGTCTTGACAAGGTGGGACAAGTTACAACCCCCCTCCTTAGACCTTGCACTTGGTTCCTCTATTGATGGCACTGCAAGTTGCGATGGCGCCGCACTACCTTGCTAAAAGCCATCTCTATCCAAACATTGCCAATGTCAAGGTGAATGTGCTACAAGTCATAGTCAACAATTGTAGTGTGCTCGTTTCTTGAATGTGCATCCTAGCAATGATTTCTTACCAATGGCCTTGGTGTTAGGCATCACATAGAAGATCATAAAGAAGGCTTTCAGTCTCGATAGAGACCGTTATTTTGCACTTTTCTAGTAATGAGTAGGACTTCCCTCCAAATGAGTTGCGTTTAGTGTTAGTAGGCTCTACAATTGGGGTGACCAATGAGGGTCCAATGTTTGTGTAAGGATATTACAATCAGCTCCCTCATCAATAAGTACATCAAAGGCATATGTCTTCTAGGTAGTCATCACTGATATGCGTAGGTAGGTAGGTTCTAGCATTTCCTCATCCTCATCCTCTATCTCAATGATGGTGGCTACTCTTACGTTTACAGGGGGTTCTAGCATTTGAGGCTCGTGTGTGGGTGCACTGGTATTGGTCAATTTTGCTAGAGCTCATGACTATCATGCAGAGTGGCAATGATGGTGGGATCCTACTTTTCACCATAGCAGCTGAGATGATGTGACTTTTTGGGACTCACTAGACAGCTGCCCTGGCAACCTGCTTATAATCCTCCTCTTCATCTGAGAACGGCATATCAATGGGGGCTGGCACATGCATCTAATCCCGCTCATCCTCGAGGCAAGGATATGCTTTATTAGTGGCCCATAAGAATTCCTAACCTGTGAGTCTCCCTTTCAAGATAGCGAAGATGGCATCTAGGTTGACCAGCATGGTCTTTCAAGTATCCATCTCGACTCTTACAACCTTCGATTTGCTACCTAAGAATATAATACCATTGCCCCAATCTTCTATCACTCATGCATTTTCCATAGAAGGTCAGCTTAGCAAGACGTCATAGTCCACTCCCTTCATGACTATGAAGTTTACTAAGAATTGGACTCCCGCTATCTTCAACAAGGGCTAGTCTTTTAGCACTCCAAACAGTTTGACCTTCATTCCGTTAGCCAATGTAACATTAAACCTTGCAGTCTCCACATGTGGGTTACCCCAAGCATGTAGGGTTGCATGGCTGAGCATACTGACTCTAGCTCTTGTGTCTACAATTCTCTTTTTTGTAGCATCTCGTAATGCATTGATAGGCAAGACTAGGTGCATCTATGTGCCTTCCAAAAAAGGCATTTATGTGCAAAGACTTAGGCACTAAGTTCAAGGCTAAGCTTGGTATGTGTGTTACTGTGTCGTAGTCAGGTAAGTTGGTACTCCAAGCTTGTCATGTCATTCTACCCACTACTTCAACCCTTGCCATAGCATCAAGTTTTTCCTAAGCAACTCTCCCAAAGATAGGGTCACAGGGGACAATACCACCTATGGCATCTAGGCTATGTCTATGTGGTGTTATGTGGGGTGCAGATGAGTATCTTGATTTGAACTAAGTAGGCAAGAGCGGTGTACTCACATTAGAGAGCTCATCGATCTCATCTTCGATAATGGGTTTCACATCCTTTAGGTGTACTTAGGCTTCTCTCACCCACTCCTTGACCTTATCCACCACTTCAAATTGGTGCCTCAAATCGGGACTTTTGCACTTTCCTTTTCTGTTGTTTTAGGAGTAGATGTCTCTGCTTTTGTGTCCATGACTTGCTTCCCCTTTGGTAACATGGTGGGACTATCTGTCTTAAGTGTAATCCTCGTCTCAGCCCTCTTTTTCCTTCTTCTATGGTTTTGCTTCCCTATTGAAGCCGCATTGAGGTTGTTAGGTCGTCCAGGTAATGAAATACCGACCTGCTTTACTTATGCTCAAGTCATGATATTCAACGGAATTGGTGTGGCTTCACCATCAAGTGTTTCAACTTTGAACAATCCCAATGGTATAGATGGCATGATAGCCAAACTAGTGGAGGGTTTTCGCCTAGGGCACTTAGCATACAAGTGTGTGATCCCACACTCAAGGCATCTCAAGTCGGCCTTCTCTCGATTGGCTCAGTCTCTTTTAGGGCATCGCAATGAGATGTGTCCTGGGTGATTGCAAGTCTAGCATACGATGCATTCTTAGTTTTGTCCTCCTAGACCTCTACCTCTTCCCCTACCCAACACTATCATCGACAGCACTGGTTTGAAATCCATTAAGATGGGATTGGCCTCTTCATCGTACGAGACATAAGGTTTTACATATGCTTTGTCCTCGCTCGGCTTCTCTACATTATGTATCGGAGCATTGCTTGATGGATGGGTCGTGGTGGGTCCAGGCGGTATAGGTATCCTTGTGGGGTTGATGTCCATCCTAGGGATGGCTGACTTTGAATCATTGGGTGATGGGAAAGCAAGTGGAGCCCCCCTCTTGAAAGGTTGTGGTCTATTCCCTATTTAGTAAGGCAGATTGTATGGCTGTGATTATCGCAATTGCCTCGGTAGTTGGTAATGCAGTGCATCATGGCCAAACCTACTGCAACTAGCACAGGGTTTGGATTTGGGATCCATGCACTTAGCCAAAATGTGGTTTCCTCCACAATGCATACACTGCACATGAGGTCATGCGAGCCTTCTCATCATCTCTTGTCAAAGCCTAGCCAACTCTAGCTTCATGTTTGCCAACTCCTAGCACTCTAGTCACACTCTTTCCCTTGTCTTGGGTGCTGCCTTTGGTTGTGCGTCTTGAGCTCCTCTCCTTGAGTAGGTCATCCACTCCTATGGCTTTGAAGACCCTAGCTAGCATATCCCTTTGCAAGGTTGAGTTGCTCACCAAAGCCTTGTAAAGCTCTTCACTTCGGATCCTACTTATGACCATAGTGGAGACCGTCATTTGCTAGGTTGCTTTGTAGCTAGGATTCTCTTAAAGAGACTCTGCACATGGGTGACATAGTCTCAAATATCCTCCTTGTCCTTTTGATTGATGTTCATCAACCTGACAATGAGGTTGTCAAAGTATCCCACCTCATAGAATCTCTTGACGAAGAGACTCTTGAGGTTATTGAAGTCATTGCATTCAGCATTGTCTAGACTAGTGTACCACATCTGTCCTTTATCTCCTAGGCTAAGTTCGAAATCTTGTGCACGTTGAGCAGGGTTCATGAGACTGTTAGTTTTGTCGCATACTTGCTCAAACTGCTCCACAAAGCTATATGGGTCATTGTTGGGCTGATACTTGTCGAGATGCTTAGCAACAACAGGTATCTTAGTCTAGCTTCTAGAATTCGCGGAGATTCCTAGTCCTACTAGCAACGAAGTTGCCAAGGTTGCTCCGCTGTGTTCTACAACTGTGTTCTCTAAGTGTCGCTTGGTAAGAAGCTCACTCAACATAAGGTTGGCTTCTAGTGCTCTGTCCTCTCAATGTTTGCTATTGTCCTATTTTGATTGTGAGCGCTAATACGCATTGGACTTCACACATTTCTATGTCTTGCCTCAACTTTTGAGCTCCTTGCTCTTGGTGATAGGTAGCCATGCTTAGCAACACTTTCCTTACCAACCTTCTCTCCTCCTCTAGATCGGCTATGATATCCTCGATTGGTCTATTGTGATGCTCCATTTTGATTTGTAGGTCATATCAGGTTATCAACTGTGCTAGATGTCGATTGGGAATTCTCCCAAGTCCAACTCGTCATTTTCTGGGTTGGTGCTAGTTCTTGACATGTTGTCACTTTCTTGGGCAACTAGGGTGTCAATTAGATTGATCAAGTTGGGTAGAGCTACATCCCTAATTGTGTCTGTCGTCGCTATTGCTCCTGAAGTGGTTCAACGATTCAAGTCTCTCAGTGTTTGACAATTGGTGTCCTTGGCCACTATTCAATATCTAGGGTCTCCTCCTACTAGTGGGTTCATTCAAACTTATCTTATTTTTCGTGAATTCCTTGTTATTTAAAATAATCATTAATGTTACGGGCGCCCAGATGCTAGTGATATGCTCCTCAAAGTGCATTGTGCGAAATCAAGCTTTCAACTTTTCTGATGTGCGTCAAATATTCAATTGATGTAGTGTGCAGATCCAATGAAAACAATACAGTGTAGCGTACACTTTCGTGATCCTTTCGTGCATTTAATGGCCACTCTAGCTAGTTCATTTTGATCTCTACGACGTCCTAGAAGTGTGATCTGAGGGGTAGCAGGTTTGGTGAATTAGTCCAGGTCTCTATCGTGACAGGATGCTCAGGATCAATGTGCCATGGTTGTTTTATGGGCCATTAGATTGCGATTCATGTGAGTATGGTGGCCCTATGAGCCATTCCATGCATTTGGAGGCCTACAAGGGTTTCATCTAGATTGTGCTTAGCCTTTTCCTACCTAGGTGGGTCCAATTTGCCAGAATTTAGCTTTTGTGAAGTCAGTCCAAGTGCCTAACTTAGACCATTTGAGTATGAGTGGCCATGTCCAAGTTTGGACTATCCGAGTCTAAGTGGCCTGGCACTCGACCATCCTAGTCCGAGTGAATGGCCTTCAGAGGCCGAATTAGGTCCAAGAATCGAGTCCGAGTCTTGTACTCCAATGATTTTGTGGTTGTCTGAGTGGAATAATGACTTAGATTGTCCAAGTGGTAGCGGGACTCAGACAACTGTGGAATCCATTCGAGTGTGGTGGCTGGGTGTCCAAAACAACAAAAAATCACTTAAATACTCATGATGCCTATCCTAACATTGTAACCAAGGTCCTGACTAGAATCAACAAGCATTAATTGATACTCAAACATACCTCTAGGGCTTGAGGATGAGGGAATGTGAATTGATGAAGAAAACTATGCTCTCTCTCTCTCTCTCTCTCTCTCTCTCTCTCTCTCTCTCTCTCTCTCTCTCTCTCTCTCTCTCTCTCTCTCTCTCTCTCTCTCTCTCTCTCTCTCTCTCTCTCTCTCTCTCTCTCTCTCTCTCTCTCTCTCTCTCTCTCTCTCTCTCTCAATTGAATGCACAAAAATGAGCTCTCTCTCTACCCTCTTGGCTTCTCAAACCCTTTCTCTATTTCCCTCTTACTTCCCCCTTCTCTCTCTTTGCTATCCTAATGCCTTGAAGCTCTCTGTTCCTCCTTGTTTTTTCCCTGTTTTGGGCCTACTATTACACCAGAAACCCTAATGTGTGTTTCTCTATTTTACTTATTTTTTTTCTTACCTAAATGTATCCAAATCACAAGCCCACTTATACTAATTCAATCTACTCACCTAAATCCAAAAAATATGAAAAACTCACTCGCAAAGGAGAGCGAATACTTGTTTAACTCCCTCATTTCCTCCCTATCTCAAGTATCGGTTTGGGGCAAACCCTATTTCAATGCTCGATTCGGAGTGCACAAGCACTCAAAGCTTGAATCTATAGTCCTGGTATAATGGAACCAAAATGGGGGAGCTTCTTGCTCGACCACCAAGACCAGGAGACTGCTTATTGCTTCAAGCTTTTCCACCATGATCCCTCACCCTCACACACTCACTCCCTCACACTTCCTCTCTCAAGCACAAGCTCAAGCAAGCAAGAACAAGAACAAGAAGAGAAGAAGATAGCTATTTTTGGCTACACACAAGAATGAGACTCTTCATTCACTTTTTTCCTTTTATACAAAACCCTAATCCCCTTTGGGCATCCATCCCTTTTTTACATGCCTAGCCATTTTAGCCTAGGTCCTCTTTTTCTATTTCCTTCCTATTTGCATTGTGCCTTCACCCATGTCCATCTACATTTACAAATTGCACAGGAGGGAGCCTCGTGCTCTTTTACAAGGATTTAGAGTGCACTTTTATATTTAAAATATTATTTTCCTCTTTTGTGCTTGTCCTAAACTTTTAAGGTCGTTCTTGCACTTATGGCCTTTTTTCCTCCTATTTCTTCAACCAGGCCACATTTTTTCGCTTTGCCCTGTGTCTTTTTAATTTTCTTTTTGCTTTCTTTGCACTAGGGTTATTAACACAAATGTGTGGTTCAATTCATGTTTAGATAAAAGGGTTTCATTGGGCTAAAAGAACATGTATGATGGACCAACCAAAGAGCCTCAAAAGAGGATAGGGTGCCCAACACTAAGAGGAAACCCTAAAACTTCAATCCATGTATAAAAGCTAAAAAATAAATGGAAATCTCATTTTAGTGTATGCCCACATTGTGCTTGAACTCTCTAGATGATGTTGAGTGAACTGTGCTTGTGATAGACACAAATGAAGTAATGGTTACATATTGACACATATGAGTATGACATGCCACAATTATGATAGTACCATGGGAAGTATGTTGGCTTGATTTTGATCACTTCATTTAGTCCCCTCATGGTCAAATAGACATAGGAAATGTTTGCAAAATAGAGGATTTTCTAATACAACAATTGTTGTTAGTTCTCAATACATGCAAATTGACAATCAAATCATTTATGTCAAGATGGCTCTTGGATATTTGTGTGTGTATGTGTGTGGGGGGGAGGGGGGGGAGTGGGTGAGTGTTTGAGGGCGAGAGGGATGAGAAATTGAAGCATTCCATTGAGCCACATTTTTCTTCTCATTATTGTGCTGCAATGGAAACTCTAGCTTGGAGTTGAAGGCTTGGAGTTTAAGGAGGTTATACAAGGATAATGAGGCCATCTCCCTACTTTGAGTCTAGACTATAATGAGAAGGAAAACTATGGTTTATCTACTATAATCTCATTGACATTGGTTTACTTTTGCTTGAATGAAAAAGAGAACCATGGGGTGTCTTGTATAAACTCATAGATGTTGGTTTGCTTTTGCTTAAATGAAGAGAGTGACCTCAATGATTTGAGGAAAGAAGGGAGTGGCTAGGTGAGAGCCAGTCCATCATAGATGGTTGAGCTTTTGAAGGAATAAGAACTTTGCTCATGTCCTAGTCTCATAAACATTGGTTTGCTTGTGCTTGAATGGTGAGAATGAGTTCAATGGTTTGAGGAAGGAAGCGATCGACAAGGTGAAAGCTAGTTCATCACCATTGAATGGTTGAGCTTTTGAAGGAATAAGAGTGTGTAAAGCCTTAGCAGCAATCAAACAATTGTTTTAACTCAACAATCGTAAGAAATCAAAATTCAAGTAATCATATAGTTGTACAATGTATCTAGGCAATAGTATAGGTACTTGTGATCTATAGTCTCAACGGTCTGAGGGACGAACCCTTCCACAATTTTGGAGCTTCCAAAAATTGATGTGATGGATATGCAAGAGAATTTTAGTATTGTATATAGTATAGGTAGTTGTGATCCATATTCTCAACGGTTGAAGGGATGAGTCCATCCACAATTTTGGAGCTTCCAAAAATTTAATGTGATGCATATGCAAGAGAATTTTAGGCTTGCGTATATACCTCTTGGGAACTATCAATCATTTAACCTGTAGTGGTTCTCAATAGGACTGAAGTGTGTTTGTCAGCTATTAGGAGTACGGTTTGCAATTGTGATTAGGATGGACAATAGTCATGGTCATCATGGGATTGTGGCTTAGTAATTGGAGTCTCAAGTAGCACTAAATGATTGTAGGAAATGTATGCAAGTCTTGGTGGTTGTCAATCGGTAGTGCTTAAGGTTGAAGATTGTGACTAATAGGAGACTTTGCAAGCTATCGCACAACACTCCTGGTCAAGATGATGAATAGTTGTGGTCATTGGATCTTGTGGTCATGATCACTAGAGTTGGAGATTTCCATTAATAGAAGAGATTAGTCAAGATTTGTGGTCTAGATTGGTTAACAATTGTGATCAGGGCAAGTTAATTGTAGTTGTGGTCATGGATCTCATAGAAGCACGGTCAAAATTGAGTAGTAGTGGTGGTGGTATCTCAATGATATTTGAGGCTAGTGTATAGAATTCTTAGTGATGTATGAGGTCAATGTGCTACATAGTAGTGGTGGTCATCCTGTAGTCACACAATAGTGGTCAACACGTAGTGGTAGTCAGCACATGGTGTGGTCAACAAGCATTCAACAACCTCAGTAATTTTCACTTAGGGTTAAGTAAGCATGATGTAGTTATGGTCACTCAAAATAGTGTAGTTATTGTCATACAAAGAAATAGTAGTTATAGTGATCTAGAGTAATAAGCAATGTAGTAGCAGGGACGTCTCTTCACAGTCATGGTGCATTGAGATGAATTTTAGGATTTCCCACAATCACTTGATGGGATATAAAAGAAAGAGTTAGGGTTTGGCCTTTGAGTATATGTTTATCTTTTTCCTGTTTGCTAAATATGTATCTCTCTTCTCCCACACATCTTGGTAGGATATGGCTATGAGATGGTTTCAAAGGTTGATGGTATCAACAAATGACATGGTGTGCGAAAAAATGAAGAGACCTTCTAGCATCTGATGTAGTATGTTGTGAAGTTCTCCTTTTCTCTTCTCTTGCTCCACAGATATGGAGTCCTACTTTGTAGCTCCTTCTTGCAACCTTGCTCTCATTCTTCGCTAGTTCTCTCAACCACTCTCTCTTATGCTCTATCTTCCCCTAAACCTATCCTAAGAGCTAGGGTTTTTGTGTATATATGCATACACAAGGAGTTCCTTAGCAGTTGTGGCCAATAGAAAATAGCAATCATAAGTTTTCTAGGTTTGATTTTCTGTATAGAGCCACTTTGGCAATTGTGGTCATCCTATTAGAAATCATGCTCTACTTTTGGGCCTAGTAATTGTAGTCTCACTTATGCACCCATGGTCACGTTGGCAGCATTAGTTGTGTTCATGGTCACATTAGTCATGGTCATGGTTGCATCAATTGTGGTCATGTTCACATTAATCGTGGTCATGTTGGAGACAAAACTATCCAAAGATAATTGATATCTAGCTATCTTAGCATGTATGCAATAGTTATGGTTAGGGTTTATAGTCTGTACATTAGTACATAGTGGTTGCTCTTTGCAAAATAAGGATTTCTGGCAATCTTACTCAAGTTGTATACAGTTGTGGTGGTCAAGAGAGATATACCTATGGCATCTTCTATCGCACAATTCCCAAAAGTCAGATCACTTTAGCTATCCCACATGTGCCCAATGCAACCATGGTATGTGGCTAAAGCATCTAGATGCATCAAATAGGGCAGCCTTTTAGGTTAGACACAGAAAGCAACAACCTTAGTAATGTTGGATGCATTTGTGGTCTTACAACATGAAGTCATGGTCATGGAGTGGTCATGTTGGTGTTCCTTATTTCTTAGAAAGGATTATCTATAGCTAAAAGTGTTCCATTTCACCCCATAAGCCTTAAAAAGGTTACCTTAGGCCTTGTCCTTAAGCTCATCCTTAAGGAAACTTATTCTAAAGATCAAAATTCCTTGTACTATGGGGGATCGTTGAACTTCACACATTGCTACGGTTAAGATTCTCCTCATTTAGCTTCGTGCACGCAAGGTCCATGCCCTCAACCAATGGAAGCATGGGTTACAATTGGACCATCTACTCATCCATGTGCAAGGATTTTAAATCATTTTAATCATTTTTTACTTTTAAAAACTCATAAATGGGGCATTTCTCCTATAACATGGTGATACTTTGTATGTCACAAACACTTTATAGGTTTGTGACTCATGTAGATCTTTAGGCATGGATAGAATCCCTCAACATTTCTGCATGTGATGTTTCTATTCCAACTAGCCACACCTTGTGTTGATCTACATAGAGTTTTGAAATTTGGGGTAGGCTATTAAATAATTTCATCCAAATAGTGTTGGAGTTAGCAAAATAAGGATCATGTACCAAGATTGTATTAGATGCAATGTGACAATTCAAATAAGTCAAATTGTTTCTACATCCTTCATGTGTCAATAGCTTTCACTAGGTATGGGCCTTGATTGTTGCATTACAACACCATTTGGAGGAAGGTGGTCATTAGGAGCTACCTTGCTTAGTCATTCATGTGATGCACATACTAAGCCTCACATCCAATGCAATGTGTATGAATGTAAGGTTACACTCCATTTGCTCCAAGGCATGTGTTCAAGGTCAAAGATTGTGTACAATTACTCTTAGAGGACATTATTCTAAAATAGAACACCTACATGTTAAGGTGCCTCTAAGCCTAGAACAACCTCATTGGATATAAGATACTCATCAACCTTGTCTTACCATGCTCTATGTGCCTACTTCAAGCCATGAAGACTTCACATAGCATGAAGGCACAAGTGTGATGTCCAAAATTTAAATTTTCACAGCTCAATGACTTCACTGTGTACACCTCTTCATGTAAATGTAGAGCCGTGTAAGAAACTTGAGCACAAAAGATTATTCTCCCAATTAGGCATATGTAGGCCCAAGCATGCTATTCTTAAACTCTGACCAAGTTTCACATGGACCCACTCACCCATCAAGGGCACTAAACAATCAGTAAGAAACCCTTGAACCTAGCATGCACCTAGCTTGGATTGTTATCCATGTTTCTCCATTGACATACCACTTAGAAATGTTCCCATGCTTACCATATGGACACATCTACCATTCCCAAATACATTTCATCTATGTATGACATATCATGAACTATTCGACACATTTCCCTCTTAAGAGTTGTTTTCATCCTCAAACAAGAAACAAGGTTTGGATATGATCCTAGTAGATATGAAGAGAGAACTAATGGCTTCAAACATGGAAAGTAAAATGTGAGCAAATGAAAATGAGAAAATTGACTAAAAAAGGGAAAATTGAAGACAAATGATCACATTTACATGTATTTGCATTCAATGGTAAGTCTTACAGATAAGCCTAATGATTACCATTCTAGATGTAAAGGATTCAAGAGTAAGCATTACATATAAGAGGAACGATTATCATTTATTAACATTTCATAAATTAACCAAATTTTTTAGCAAACACTTACAAGTAAATAAAAAAGTTCAATTTCAAAAACATTGAATGAAAGGGAAGGTGAGTAAGAAGACAAACTAAGACCTCTGCTCGTAAGAGCATTCAATGGTAAAGCCTTACATGTAAGAGCAATCATTGTTGTGCTATAATGTCAATTTTTAATGAGGGAACACTTGCAAAGTAAACGTACGAAATATGAATTCAATTTTGCAAATATTGAATGAAAAAGGAGGTGAATAAAGAAGACACACTAAGACCTCTCCTTTTAAGAGCATTCAATGGTGGTAAAGCCTTACACACGTAAGAGCAATCATCAACATTCTATTAAATGTTTAGCACAATGAACTCAAAATTCAAGAAAAAGCCCACAAAAGAGGATCCAAAAATGTTCTAAAATGTTAGTATTCACCTTACAAATAGGGTTTTGCCATAAAAGCAATTAAAGACTATTCTCTTAGTGTTAATGACCATTTAGAGGCATATCATGTCTATGTCTAGCTTTTCTATTAAGACCAAAAAACCAATACTTCAGTTGACATTAGTTGGTCCCTTCAGTCAACCAAATACTTTTTTTTTTTTTTTGCAATGCGTATTATATTCAAAGCAAATCAAATCAGTAACTTCGTTGGATGAGAGCATGTGGAAGGTAGTTGCTTTAAAGTTTATCTAGGTCTCAAGGTAGGATCAAGCCTGACAGTTTTGGATGTCTTGAAGTCGAGGGATATGGCCTAGTGCCACGTGGCATCTAATTGTTGCTGTATGTAGTCAACCAAATACTTACAATATAAAGAATCCCTAAATCTTGGTTCTTAATGAGTCCAAACATGTCCTAGTTTATGGGTGATTAATCAACCAACGGAAATCTAGGTTCTTATGATCTAGTACATGCCAAGCAATTGTATGAGAAAATTCTTGAATTGGATTATAATCTTCCAAACTTGATTGCTTCTAACTCACATAGGCTCTTTCAGCATATCTTCGAGGGCTTGGTTGACTCTCTCTATTTGATCATTAAACTCCAAACAAATATGGCACTCATACAAATGCGAGACTAAGTATAGTATTCAACCCTTCATTTGTTGCAAAATGAGCATTTGGTCTCACCCAAGACACCCTTGAATCTAGCTTGTGTCTTGTTGACCACTATCAAAGTACATCCATTGAACAAACACTTTGAAAAAGCCTTCCTATTCACTACCCAATCACATCTTCCATGCATAGACATGCTTCACAAAAAGCATATACAACATTTTATGGATTATGCAACCTAAATAGTCCTTTGCATCCATGTGATTTATGCCCACCCCTTTATTGTCACAATTTTATACCAACACATCTTATTATTCAGGCAATTAAAGTGAATCTCTCCTCTAATTTTTGGCATATAATTGCCCCATATTTGTGCATAATGCTTTTGTATAAGTACAAGCCTAACCTTGTACTTGTTTATCAACCCATCCAAATTATGTGGGAAAATCATAATGCATGATTGAAATGGAAGATGAAGCTACAATGGTGAAACTCAGTAGGGTGTGTGTGTGTGATGCTCAATCTTGGATTTTGAGAATAAGAATTAGCTTGACTTTTCTTTGCAAGGATTTGAAAGCATAACCAAAGTTTTGAAACATATTGAATGGTTCCACAATATGATCACGATGTCATGCGTCTATTAAACCACGTAGTTAACACATGATGACCGTGCACTAGACAAAGTGTTTGTTTATCTTGGACTTGCACTTTCTCTCCACCTTCTACTACTTAGGACATATTCCCACCAAGTGTTGGGTGTTGAACTTGCTTTAGCAACCAAAAAGCATCTAGTGCATTGATTTAACAAGTTGCTACAATTAAAAGTCCAATTTTTTAAATGCATGAAAATGTTGATGAGATTGGTTGGTTTGTAGCGGTAGCCAAGGGTCCAAAAAGTGACACTTTTTGCAAGCTAGTGCATTGATTTGATAGGTAACCACTCTAGACTATTCCCTCTTCCATTGTCCATTGTGGTTGCAATCCCAAAAGCCATGGGAACCTATGAGTTTGATTATGAGTACCCGACCTAGTTGCAAACCTCGGCTTGGTGGGAACATGACCTCATTGCATGAGCATGGCATCTAAAAATTAATGATTACGATTGCCTTACTCCCTATTCATCAATACATCAATGCCAAGACATTGAGATGTTCACAAGAAAAGGGCATGTTCACATGCCCAATCTTTTGAATGTTTGATGTTCATGCGTATAGTCCTTACATTTGTCCTCTCCTTCACACCCAAGGCATCCTTTGACTTTTATCCTTTACTGATGGGACACTCTATTTAGAAAATAACATTTGTGATGGCCTTCAACCCTCGTCATGTCACCAATGCTCAAGCATGGCAACTTGCAAGTAATGGGTGGGCACTTTATCAAATGCCAACAACATACGAATTTGATCTCTTTGGATAGAATGAGTTTATCAAGTTGACACCACACTGCAAATCGTGCTTTTGATTGCATTGACTAACTAGTGGGATAGAAATACTTGGATTTGAAGTTCGGGGGTCAAAACAACCTTCAGGCGAAGAGATTGGGATCAAGCCCGATCAATACTTTCCATATATGAAGCGAAGGCTCATGTAGTCCCACTACTCTCGTGGCTAATTCTCAAGGCCAGCTTGTGGGAAAGATGTTACTTTTTTTTTATTACAACTGCATAACCTTTATGCAAAGGGAAAAAAAGAAAACATTTAAGTTGTGCAATTAATTTACATATGTATGTACAAACTGCAATATGATGCTCTAAACCTAATATTAATGGTTACTATTAGTTTACATATGTACTAGCATGCACTGGTATGCATATGCCCTAGTGATTAGTGATATTTAGATAGGGATTAATAAGGGGGGGCCGGTGCCAGGTGGACCGTACAGTAAGAATCTATTTTGATTGGGGGCCATGGTTAGGCATGGATCATGTAGCAGATGAGGACTGGAAAGGGCATACCTACATTGAGATAATTATAGATCTTGGTTTGAAGGGGTTGGCGTGGTCCCGACTCCCGTGGCTGATGCATTTCCGCCGAAGGCACGGATGCAAGTTGCAGATATCAAAGAGAGAGGGAGGGTGGGGAGAGAGAGAGGGGGGGGGGGGGGGTAGTGGGCACTGGGCAGAGGAAAAATTTTAAAAAGCCCAATAAATCTCACTGTCTCTCTCTGTCTGTCTCTCAACCATATAAAACCCTCAGACCCTCTTAAGATAGACTCTCTCTCTCTCTCTCTCTCTCTCTCTCTGTGTGTCTGTGTCTGTCTGTCTCTCTCTCTCGAGTCTCAACCATCTAAAACCCTCAGAGTCCAGACCCTCTTATTATAGACATAATGACCCCGTCCTGATAGCGAGTGGTGCACGAAGCCTGTACAGTGACAGTGCGGTTATCTAATGGCAAATGCCCTTAACCTCACACTCCCTCAAGCCTGTCTTTTGCCTTTGGGTCTGTTCTTTTGACCTCAGACATGTTATTGGATATCAACTTTCTGGTTATCCAACGTCCAACATCCCTTTGTTTTTTTTTTTTTTTTTTCTCTTTGGGTTTTTGTACTTTTGACCTCATCGGAAAGGGAGTGCATGAGAGAGGCTTGAGAGCATGTATTCTTTTTCACTACCATCCAAACAGGACAACCTGTGATGAATACAATAACATCATCTGTTACGTTTCACCATTTAGTCTGCAGTTCGCATAACCGTCTCTGATAGACTCTCTGAAGATGGCATTTTCCCATTGCTGATCTGACTTGAAGATTGCTTTATTTCGGGAGGAGCACGGGCTGCGGGAAAAAGAAGCCTAAATTTGTCGTCGAGAGTCGAGAGATGATGAAATTGCATTTTCCGGTGTTTGTCCTTTTGTGGGTGGGGGACCCCTGATTCCCCCCCGGCCTAGAAAGACGCGTCTCTCGATGGATCGAACTCAGGGAGCATATTATATGTGCCTACTCTTCTGAGAGAAAGCTAAATTATATTCTCCATTTGGAAGCGAGATTCACTGTAGGTATCCTACCACACCGGCTTCAGCAGAACAATCTGTGGCTATGTCCTAAGGAGAATCGAGAATCCCCATCACCAGCGCATGAATCAGCCCTCCTAACAAGCTCTTATCCTTGAACTGGAGGCCCTCTTAGCAGGTTCTCTGCAGCTATGGACCTCCAACCACCATCCCTCCGGCACACCCTCCACATCACAGAAGAGGCCCTTGAGCTCATATTCTCCTACATAGATGACCCTCAGGACAGATTCTCAATCTCCCTCGTCTGCAAGAAGTGGCACGCCATTGATAATCACACCCGCAGAGAAATCACCATTTCCTTTACTGCTGCGGTCTCGCCCTCGCACCTGACCAGGCGGTTCAAAGGGTTGCAATCCTTGAAGCTGAAAGGCAGGCCTAGAGCTGACATGTTTGGCTTGATACCAGAAAATTGGGGCGGATATGCCGAGCCCTGGATTCGAGAAGTTTCTGTCAATTGCCCTTGCCTGGTATCTGTGCACCTACGACGGATGGTTGTCACTGATGGAGACTTGCTCACTCTTGCAGAACGTCGACACATGCTGCAAGTGCTCAAGCTTGACAAGTGCTCAGGCTTTTCTACCCGTGGACTTGAAACTATTGTTCGATCCTGCAGGTAATATGCAATACCGAATGTGTTGATTTTGCATAGTCCATTAAAATTTGCCCCCTGAATGCGGAGATATTTCACGCAATTAGTGGCTTTCATGTTGAATGTTGCTGCATCTAAAATTCTCAGGGGTCTTGCAATTTTATTGGTGTAAAATATGTATTGACTCACAAGTTCCCATTCCATAGTCGTGGCATTGTCAGAGAACGTTGTTGTCTCCATGGTGGTTACTGAAAACATCTGTCTTTGCAAGCTCAGCAGTCCATAGTTTGCAACTCTTTGACCATTAGCTAGTTGAATCTGGTGTGTCTCATGAGAATTTTGTCTGCTGATGAAGTACTGGCAGTTTTCCTTCTTAGAGTGAAGGGCTATGCCCCTGTTATTGTGGATAATCACATTGGATTGCCTCGGTTCATTTTGTTGTAATGACTTGCTCCCATCACGGTTTTGTAGATGTGCACTTGTCTCTTCATGGGATTCTGATGCCTCCTTGTGTTCTGATGTTTCTTGTCCAGATTGCTTAGAGTTCTTTGTTTGGACGAGAGTAATCCGGAAGAGTACGATGGGAATTGGCTACATGAACTTGCCTTGCAGAATTCATCCCTGGAAGCTCTGAGCTTCTCCGCCACCTGTCTTCAACTTATTGATGTTGCTGATTTGGTTACACTAGCAACAAATTGTACATCACTGAGCTCTTTAAGGGTGAATGAATATGTGGAATTTAGCGAACTTACTGGAGTTCTGAAGAGAGCAGCTTCTCTCAAGGAACTTGGAGGCATCTCGCTGAAAGCGAATGTTGATGGGCTCAATGGCAACCTCAATGAAGCATTATGTCTGCCAAAAGCTTTAACTTCTCTTGTTGGACTGATGTGTTTTGAGGAAGACAATGGTGACAACTGTGTTTTGCCA
The DNA here is from genome assembly GCF_053477565.2 of Lygodium microphyllum. Classification (NCBI taxonomy): domain Eukaryota; kingdom Viridiplantae; phylum Streptophyta; class Polypodiopsida; order Schizaeales; family Lygodiaceae; genus Lygodium; species Lygodium microphyllum. The sequence continues at coordinate 52,287,753 of NC_141146.1, read as the reverse complement.
CTTGTGCAGCCTTTGGCTCCCTACTTGAAGAAACTTGATCTGCAATGGGCAGCTCTCAGCATTGATGGCCATTGTCAACTCCTCAACCATTGCGTCAATCTTGAAGTCCTAGAGGTAATTCACATCATGTACTTCCACCTTGTTTATGGGCTGACTTATGATGTATGCATGCTTTGTGTGGATTAATGAGCTGGAGGCAGTTCTTAATGAACTAGAACCCGTTGTTTGATACTGAAGGAATGGGGAGTCGCCAATCACTCTAAGTCAACAAGCTGCAGTTAAAAGTCCTACGGGGTTTGTTCGTGTGCACTCTTCATGGTCTACCAGTTGAAAGGTGTTGGGTTGGCAAGATATGCATGAGACGTTTCAAGTTTAAGACTGTCAGTAGAGCTTCTGAGAATGACAGACACATCGAACAGTTTTAGAGAATTCTCTCTTTTCTGCCCCCCTGAAATTTTTTGCTTCACACTCAATCAGAAGTGTGAAAGTGCCATAATTGGACCATCCTTGGCACTTACCTAAAAAAATCCTCAAAGCACCTTGCTTTAACGAGTCATAGAATCTATTAATTGTATATAATTGACTAAAAGAAACCTGCCAAAATAGTGCACACACTCTAAACTTGAGCTTTCTGCTGGCTGTCATCATGTGATGTCCATGTATATGCTTACACATAGGAGGCAACCTGAAAAGGCAGACCTAGGCTGTAAATCAATCAAGAACTGTGGAAGAATAGACTCGTTCCCACAGATCCAGGACAGCAGGCAAGTTTTGTCAGGATGAGGCAGTGGTGGGCAGGTGACATGTGGTAGCAGATGGACCAGTGCCATATGACATCAGCACCAGTTTTGCCAGGCATGCCTGGGGATGTTATCATCACATTACAGCATTATCCTCTCTTTTCATTTCGGTGAGTTATGATTTGCTGCTGTTTGCAGCAGTGTGAAGACTTTGTGTGTCACTTACCCTCATATTCACATGTGCTGTAGTGCATCTGATGACATGGCGGTGTGCTGACATGGCAAATGTGATGATGTGGCAGGTTGGACTGCTGCAGTTCCGAGGCCTACTTTAGGCGGCTGGCATATTGTTTGTGGCATTCAGACATCAAGTGAACATGGTCCACAGCAAACAGCAGCAGTCTACAACAGAGCAAACAGGAGTGATCATGGATCAAGTCGAGCAGGAGTACTGTGTGCAGTTAAGGCTGTCAAAGACTCTGTGAGGCTGGTTTGAGACCAATAATTGGCTGATCATCATCTGCCCTACACGGCTGATCGTAATCTAATCTGTCTTGGACAGGGCAACAAGGAATCTTTAGAGGATCCCAAGCATGTGAGAGTGTAGGATTGCCCTCAGTGATGGAGTGCAGTGTGGCTTTACATTGTTGGCAGCCTATATCCTTATATAAATACATATTACTGCAGCAATGGAAGACAAGAGGATTGCTTCCCTTTTACTTGTCTCCTCCTTTGAGTGGATGCATTCGAGAGATGAGTGTCTTACAGTTGATATTAGAGCTATCTCAGCGATTGGGTGAAGAGAAGGTAAAGCAGCTTTACAAAAATTTGCATTTTCATATCGGAGCAAACTCAATGTCTGAGTGATAAAGTGAAAAGCCAATGGTCAACAGGGGAAAGCACCGGAATGTTGGCTTGAGTAATGCAAACATTGGTTAGAATCTGATGCCCCAAAAACCTAAGGATTGTGCTATAAGGTTCATCAAAGCAGGGTTAGTGAAGTACCAATACAAAACTTCGCATCTTTGTATAAGAGCTCTGAGCACATATCCTGGACTTTTTTTCCACCAACAGTAACCAAAGCCACCCATGCTTCATCCCTTGTCGGAACACTGGGCTCCCATCTTCCAATTCCCTATCTTGGTCAAAGTTTAGATGATTTTAAAAATTATGTTCCTCTTCACAGTAGTAGTACCAAGGGGTTTTTCACCATGGAAATTTCATATGAGGAGTTCATGTTGCAAATGCAAGCGACACATGGAGGCAGTCTTGCTTTGCTAAGAACTCACTCTTCCACAAAGCCAAGTAAATTCTTCATGGTTGATGCTTTCCTAGCTTTGGTCTTACTTTGGTGGGAAGGTCTCTGACATTAGGAAGCATGTTGAGCATAGGTTAGATTGTCTTGAGTGCTAGATGATTCTCAAGTGAGTGGAGAACAACTTCAGCACAAGTGCTCATCTCAACACTGGCTTGAGGCTCCGGTATGCACCATGTGAAGATATGCTAGGGTTTTCAGAGAAAAAGTAGACTGTATGAACACGACTAAAACACAACGAACCCTTGCAGAATGCAAAATGCAAAAAGGAGGAGATGAAACTGATGAATGAATGGATGAAGAAGGTACAGATGTAGGCGCTCATGGAGCAGAGCTGTCCAACTACCATTGACTCTTGTGGGAGCGGTTTGAGGGAGAGCGTTGGAGTGTCATCCTTTGTGTATGGATCCTGAGTGCAGCTTTTGCAAGGGCCAATTTTGAGACACAATAGCAATGGTTAAGCATTTTGGGTGGTTCTCAACAAATTTAGCTCTACAGAAGTAGGGAACTTTTCGCATTATTAAGAAGCTATATGATTGTGTCTACAATTGGAGTTGCCCTCTAATTGAAAGCTGCCTCTGTGTTTCATGCCTTTGGGGAGCACCATGATCCTTTTTGTGAACCCAGCTTCGATAAAGAATCAGTCAATTCTAATGCACTTTTAAGGGTTGGTAGTGCTGGAGTAGGTGTTACTTCACAGGTATCGAAAGGGTAAATAGCAGAAAGAACTCCAGTTTTTACTTGGGTTCAAGGGATAAACCATGCATGAGGTTGTCTGGCTGGATGAGTCTCTGTTCTGAGATTCCTATTTGTACTTGCTTTGGGGCTTAGCGTTTGGGAATATTTGCAATGCCAGTGGGGGAGGATGTAAAGGACCCAAGCTCTGCCCATATTTAACTGGTTGGCCAAGATCAAGGACAATCAGTTTCCACTAGGCCAGTTAGAGCATTGGGCAGTGAGCAGCCAGCATACCATCTGTTGGCTAAGCCCAAGGATGGGCAGTCTCCACTAGGCCAGCTAGACCATTGGGCAGTGAGCAGCATACATGCAAGCAGCCAGCTGTCCTAATCAGACTGCTTGTTAGACTTTCTGGGGGCAGGACAGTCCTATAAGGGGCTGTTCCTACCTCCATGGCGATTATCTGTCTTATCATCTGGAGTCCCATCAGCTTCCTTAGAGGGAATTCATGGCTACTAGTCTGGGATGGTGCTGATTGTGGTTCATGACTGGAGGCTAAAGGCCCTCATGGTTTCTTGACTACTGGAGGCCAAGCAGAGGTCTATGTTTAAAGGCCTCATGGTTTCTTGACTACTAGAGGCCAAGCAGAGGTCTATGTTTGACATGGCAGCAGGAGTATTTTGTGGTGCGGGAGTGTGTAAAGTCGCATAGCAGCTCGAATGCACCATGCATCAGCTGTTGAAAACCTTTTCCTGTTGTATACATCATCATTGCCGCTGTATTACCTTTGCGCTCTGTTCTTTCTCTTGGTTGTGCATTTTTGAATACTACTGGCATAAGTTTCACGCTGCCAATCTTTTATGGTTTTCATATGCCAGCTTGACATTGCAAACACCTGAGCTTGGCTAACAGGTTTTGACTTTGGTCCACAGGCTGCCAAAAAGGATCAAGTATCTGCAAGCTAACACAGGATAAATTCACCAAAAGTCTACTTATCATTATGCTCTGGAACATGCAAACCTACGTCCCAGACTTAATGACTTAATCAGTGTCAACATGCTGAGGATGTTAGAAATTCAAAGTCTTGATAAAAAAACCTTACAAAATGCACTCGTATCTCTGTAAATAGCCTAAGTTAAGGCACTGAACAAGTGCAAAAAGCTTGTTCCACATCACTTGAATCCATGTGAAGTATTCACAGCTGGGAGAATATTAATTGTTGATTTACCTAATGCAATGTGAACTTGGTTACATTTGAAGTGAAGTTCTTGGCGTCCCTTTGTCGAGATTGACTAATCATTGTTTTTCCTTTCCTCTCACAAAAAAGAGATGAGAATTATACCGACTCTGATGTTTTCATTTTTGGTGTTGTCAACAGGTCTTAAATGATATCGGAGACGAAGGCCTGGAGGTTGTGTCCAATAACTGTAAAAAGTTGAAACGGCTACGAATTGAGTCTAGTAGCGAGTATCCACAGGGTTATGTGACACAAAAGGGTCTGATTTCGATCGCAGAAGGTTGTAAAATGATTGAGTACATTGCCGTGTACATGTCAGATATAAACAATGCCGCTCTTGTAGCTGTTGGAAAGTCATGCCCAAACTTGACAGACTTTCGTATAGTGCTTCGGATGGATGCCGGTTACATCCCAGAGTTTCCACTTGACCATGGCGTGTGCGAATTGATGTATGGGTGCCCAAACCTGAGTCGTCTAGCTCTGTACCTCAGACCTGGATCATTGACAGATGTTGGCTTGGGCTGCCTTGGAAAATTGGGAACCAACCTAAAGTGGGCTCTGCTGGGACTTTTAGGTGAAAGTGATGCAGGGTTCAGCCTGTTGGCTGATGGATGCCCGAAGCTTGAGAAATTGGAGATGAGGGCCTGTGTCTTCACAGAAGCTGGAATTTCTCGATCAGTCCCAAAATTGAAGTCTTTGAAATACATCTGGGTTCAAGGTTATAAGGCAACGACGAATGGCCAGGACTTGTTAACCATGAGAAAGATGCCATTTTGGAATATTGAGTTTGTTCCTGAGCAGAAAAGTGGTGGATGTACAGAACTAATGGAATATGGAGCAAGCAAGAAGCCAGCTCAATTTCTTGCATATCATTCTCTTGCAGGGCCAAGGACAGATTATCCTAAAAAAACAGTTGTTTGCCTTGCATGAGCAGTTTGGTTTTGAAAAATCACAAAAGCCTCTTGGTTCTCTCAACACCAGAGGGGTGTAAATGTATTGCTAAGGGAGCCATTCTTTAGAGCTGTCTGCAAAACTTAGTGTATAGTAGTTTCAGAAAGTCACAAAATTCTCTGGGTTTTCTTAACAATAGAGGTATGTAAATGTATTGCCAACAGAGCCATTCTTTACAGCTGGCTGCAATATTGTTACCGTATAGTGATGTCAATCTTCAGAGTTCTTATGATACAGCCAGAAGTAAGGGGAGAATGGATTAGCTGTTTGTTTTTACATTGTCTCGTCTACTTGACATGGCCGACTATAATGTATGCTTTTGGAGTTGACTTGCAGGTTTTTGTTTAGTGTTGTAAGCTGTGTGAATTTGGAAGCCTGCTTAGAGAAACAAACCCTTTCGTGTTCTGTTCATGATCTGTGATTTGTGAACCAGGGCAGCCGGTTGACTGGAAGTGCCTTGTAGCTATCTGTGTGCAATGGGTGAGGCTAATCAGAAGCATAATCCATGAGTATTTTGAGGCTTTATGCACATGAAGGGTAGTGAGAAGTAGGCATGAGCTTGGAGCAGTGGCAGGGCATGTCCAAGGCTGGCAAGCTTATTTATGTCAATCTGATCAGGCTTCATTATTGGCTGTTGGCATACTGATGAGTTTCTTTCTGTAGTACACGTGTTGTGTATATGCATGGTTCTGGTATCTGCTGCGTGTCACTAGTCCATGAACAAACCGCTCCTCCTGCGTTCGAGCCGGATACATCCAAAGTGACATCTTTTAAGGTGGGCTCTGAGGAACTCATAGTAAAAACTGTGGCCATGGAAATTGCTATTCATTGTAAAAATGGGAGTGAACGGACAAACCAGCATGTTTGCGATTAGTATTGCCATTAGAAGGGGAGTGCTTGTCAAAGTTACAGGACCTGGAAGCCATCGCTACTTTTCACTGCATGTTACTCGTAAAATGTCACAATCTAACTATTGATCATAATATTTGTATCATATTAGATTTTCTAAGTGTCTCTCTTTTGTTGATGGCATGTAATGGAGATTGTTTATATTTCATTGTGAATTCCTTGCTGCACCAAACTTTGGATGGATTGTTATGGCATCTCAAGTCCACAACAAGAACATAGAACACATCAATTTGCCTGAAAAACAGTCCTATCGTTGCAAATAACTTCTTAAATCTATTTACAACCATATTAAGCATTTAATATTCAGGGACGATATGCAGACATGAAATACATATTATAATTATTCAATTGACACTACTCTTGAAAATTATGAGAGAGTTTATTGTTATCATGACCATTCTTGATTGAATAATTTGAAGTGGACATCATTAATATTTAGGAGACCAACACAGGTAAACAGATTAGATATCAGCGACTACATTCTAGTGCTATTTTGAAAGATTTTGCATTCTTGATCCGGTAAAATTTGAATAGCTACAACTTGTTTCTAAGGATAGATGCTTGAACTTCAGGTGAACATTATATGAAATATGAACTTGCTTTACATATGTTGATCGTAAAAACTTATATGCATATAAGTACTAAGGTATAAAAGTATTAAATAAACGATGGAATCTGAGCTTTAGCGTAGATTTTGTTTAGTGAAGGAGGGTCAAAAGAATGGGAAGAATTGAATCCTCTTGTGGGCTTGCCTCTTGCCATAGTGATCTATTTAGGTAGATATTTTTCCTTACCAAAGTAGACAAAATATTATAGTAATGTATTATTATTTTTTTGTGAGGGGTAGTTGGAATGTTTGAAATCTTTGCCTTGTTTGCATATATGTTCTTATATGACGTGAAAAGGCATGCCTCATTATCTATGATGAAGATAGGGGTTGTGAGGGGGAGGGGATGGTGATAATGGCACAAACAATTGCAAGCGAGGGTGGTGATGTAAGGATGCGGTGGTGAGTTTTGAGTGGTGGTGATAGGGTTGTATTTATCAATGACTAGGGTTGCTTGGAGTCCACGAAGATTTTCCTCTCTAGGATTCTCTTGTTCTCTATCACTACTTTTGATCTTAATTCTGTAAGGTTCAATGTGTGTGGCCTAGTATTGTAGCATGGTAGTTGTAGATGCCACATGGTTACTAGTTTGGAGTGTAGATGTGTGTCGGTTTGTCAGCCGTTGGCCCCCCCTCCCCCCCCCCCCCCCCCAAAAAAAAAAAAAACTCTCCCTTTGTTACGGACCTTCACAGGACTTCATGGTAAAACTTATCATGAGGCACAAAAAGGCACAACAAAATGGCACAATATATATCAATAAGGAATCTTTGTATAAGATATAAAAAAGGTACAACATTGAGGTACATCTTAGGACTACACTCTCGTGACGTCGCACATATGAGGGTTCACTACTTAGCATAGGGAATCATAAGTAGAGTGAAAACTAAGCTGAGCTAAGAGTCACAACTACTCCCTATATAGGTGTTTCTGGCTTTTATGCCATGGCATAGCTACAAAGTCTATACCCTTACACTCAACCCCGCTTAATGAATTGCTGTCCTCAGCAATTAAGGGTGGTTTTTTGACTTATTCCGGGATTTTAACACAGCTTATACTATCAAGTTGGTTAGCGGCTACCGGTCTAGGACTGACTCCTTAGCAGGGTCTTAACATAGCCTTTTCTATTAAGTTGGTCAGTGTCTATCGCACTACAACTTGGGGGTTTTAACACAACTTATGCTATCAAGTTGGGCAAGGTGGTCTGCCCATCTAGACTTAGACTTAGTTCTTTTATTGTTTTTTCATTCCAGTCCACCCTCGACTCAATTACATTTGAGGAGTGGAGGCTTCATAGTCCTAACTTGAGGTGGTTTGGTGCTTATGGCTTTGGATGCCAAGCTTTGTAGGCGCGATCCTAAGTTGTCGAGCTGTTGGGGTCAAGGCGTGGTGGTGCGGTTGCTGCCATGTTGTGCGACGCCTTAAGGGAGGCCGTCTATTGAGTTGCTCCTTGCATCGGGCCTCCCTTTCTTCGTGCCGTCGCCTTGGGTCTTGGGGACTTGGGTCTCTTGGTTCGTTTGCCAAGACGCTTCACCCTCATCCCCAAGTTAAGGACTTGGGTTGTTTTCTTTGGTCTCTTTGCTGGATCTTTCTTGCTTGCTTTGTACTTAGACAAGTTGGTTGGTTCAGCTTGCCTTCTCGCACGAAAGGTGCGGTCTTGGTGCATGGCACCTCTTTGGCTTTCTTTAGTCTCATTTGGAGTTGAGGTTCTTGGTGGGGAATTAGTCTCATTTGGAGTTGAGGTTCTTGGTGGGGAATGGACTAAGTCATCAAACTTAGATCGGATTTTGGGTTGCGGAAGTAGAGGTATCCTTGAAGTTCTTGGGGTGACGCCTATCTGTGAGGTGCTTGGTGTGTCATGGATCCATATGATTGGAATGACAACTCCTTGCACTGTTTGTAGCTTGAATGTCGAGATCTCAATCTTTGTTAGCATTGAATATGTCCCAACGGGTTCCATAGTCCAAAGACATTCACCTTAAGAGTGAGTTGGAGAGTTCTCCAAGGCTTAACTAGTAAGGTTCCCTTCCATGGCACTAAGTTACCTTGATCAGACCATATTGCGAGCACTCCCTTATGCTCTCCCTTCTTTGAGGCTTTGTCCTCTGACTCCTTCTTTTCAAGCTCATAAGGGTTTGGCTCTTCGAGCTCAAAGGCATAGCCAATGACTCAATTGCTAAAGTGCACTTGGTTTCTACTTTGATTCGATTTGGCTGGGATGGGATGTGGCCTTGGGTCAAAAGCTGGGATGGCTTTGTCCTTAGCCACGAGTTGAGTTTGGGGGGGTTTTGGAGGCATCTTCATTCTCATCTCTCATCCTGGCTATGTTGACCTGCCTCTGTTTCTTGGTGTTTGGTTTTGTGTTCTTCTTCGTCTCATTCTCATTCTCCTCTATCTGTTGCTCTTTTTTTTTCCCCTTCTTGTCTTCTATCTTTTCTTCTTTGGCCCTCCTGGCTCTCTACACTTGTTTTTTCACTTTGCTCTGTTTGTCTTTTTCTTCTTGCTCGATGCGATCTTTTTCCTAACTTTCTTCTTCTTGTTTTCTCCTATCATGGTCTAGCTTCTCTTCTTCTTCTAGCTTATTCCTAGCTAACTCTATTTGTTCTTCTATCTCTTTTCTTCTATTTTCTTCTCTCATATTTTTCTTGATCTTCTCTATGGCTCCATTTAACAAATCTCTTTTTTCTTCTTTCCTATCATCTTCTTCTATCTCATCCCATATTTTCATGATTCTCTCCTTCAACTCTTTTCCTAGCCTATCATCATTGAACTGTGAGGGTTTGGTTGATTCTTGCATTAGGGCAAAAAACGCTTCAAAAAATGCACTTTTGTTAATCACGGGATTAAGGAAAGGGCCAAAGAGAGTTCGCCACGTGTGCAAGAATATGGTATTCTTGTCTCCTCTTTTTTAGAGATAGTGGAGTCCATTTCGTGATTCTCTCTTCTTTTTTAGCAAAAACCCCTAAAGTCTGACATGTTTTGAAGTCCCAAAGATGTTATTTACTTACAAATCTGACAAAATATGTGACAGAGATGTGATGAAATTAATAATGAGTTTTTTGAAAGTCGGGAGATCTTTCAATATTGTTTTTGGCGCCCAATACATACTCATTTGTGTTCTTGGCGCTACTTTTTAGTTCATTCACCCCTCTTTGAGCTTCTTTCTCTACGCTTTCATTCTTTTCATGGCTTCCTCCAGGCGTCCTTCTCGTTTAATACACTCTTGCACAGTCTATAGCCAGGGAGCAAATGGAAATTTTGAGCCCAAAACCTTTGCTGTAAACGATTGGGTTACCATGCTGCCATCTTGCAAGGGCTCTTATAAGGTGAAAAGAAGAAAACGAGATGATATAAAACATCACTGGAAGGGGCGTATCATTGCCTTCAAAATTATGCCCGAAGGCTGGTTTGTCAAGGTGCAACATGTTTACATGGCCAAGGATATGCACTTGCCTCCAAACGAATGTGTTCCCCAACAAACACATTGTAAGTTATTAGTTGAATAACGTATATAATTCTTTTCCATTTATGCAAGTTCTAACAAACGGTTCGTCATTGTAGATATCTTTCCGTCAACAAGTATTAAATGGCAACCTGTGGAAAGCCTAAGTGGGACTTTCCATGCCATTCATAAGGTATTGGCAGACATTATTTATGCCGATCAAACTGTGTCTTTTTTTAGTGAATGCAAGGTTTTTATATATTATGCACAATATGTGGTTCCCTCTAAAGCGGATAGGTATGGGAATATCGAAGATTTGCCATTGCCAAGTCTTTCATCTCTAAACTGGGAGATTCCTGACAAGGTAACGGTGCAGAGTTTCAAATTCAAAATATCTCAGGATATTAAAAAGTCCATGACAGCTGGAAGGATCTCAAGAAGAATACGTTTATCATGGTTTGTACCCCTCCATATCTTCGTGGCTTGCTTCAAAACAACAAATTTACAAAGAACGAAGGTATCCTGGCTAAGTAGAAACTTTTCGGAAGAGGATTTGGACAACACCATAGGGACGCATTGGAAATCTAGAGAGTGCGACCATAAGGGTGATATCTTGAGGTGCAGTGCATGCCCTCAATCCTTGGCTTTGGCTTACAGTATCCCTCGCCAAACTCTTGCTTTGGGCTTTGATTACAGGAGATACAAACTAAGATTGGGTATTTGGGTTCCCTTGGATTCCGATATAGATTACACACCATATAAACTTGCGGTGCACGTTTTGCCGCATGAAGAAGTAAAGAAGGTGAATGTTACTTCCAATTGGAGTTTGAAAGATGTGAGGGATACATTGGAATTGCTAGACAATACATCCCCTAGATATAAGTTCAAAGTGAATGGCGTAACAATTGGTAAAAGAGCCGAGTGCTCTTTCTCTTGTACGAGTTGTTTGTCTCCCACAATTGTGAGTTTTGAGCCTTGAGAATGAAAACTTTGCAGGAATTTATCTTAATAGACTGTCCTTAAGATATTTTTTAGTGGGAACTCATAAGCTATCATGAAGTAAGTTGCCTTTTGAATGTATATAAATAAAATGTACATTACATTTGATTTATAAGTGAAAAATTTCATTATACCATGAGGTACAAAAATTTCATATAAATGTACAAAGCCAAAATAATAAGGCTCGTGTATGCTTATGTTTGCTATTTTGATTCTTTATCGATTTCTTCAAAGATATTTTTTCTCCTAGGGCCTTTCTTTGATTGTTGAAAAAATTTCACCTTTACAGGTAGTCTCTTTTCTTGGGGCTTAAGAGGGGATGGATCAAATTTCAGAGGAGAAAGCATTGGCATTCCTTTTTTTAAAGACTCTGCAGCAGTGGTCCCATTGCCTTTGCCCTTGCCCTTGCCCTTACCATTGCCATTGTCCTTACCCTTTCCCTTGCCCTTTCCCTTGCTTGTGCCCTTGGCCATTGAAGTTTTGGGAGGAAGAGGGGAGTCAGGATCATATGGTGTGATTGCCTTGTCCAGAATCAACTCAATGCATCTCTTCCTTATCCACCAAACATATGAATCAGGATAGTCTCTACACTGTAAGAATAAATGTTATAAGTTAGTGAAAAGAAATCATGATAAGGGTTACACAAACATCAAATGAAATTAACTTACATTCACTCCTTCTATTTGTAACAACTTTGAATCCACTGTTCTGCAAATATTTGAGATAACTCTCCATCCACAAGAATGCGCATCGCTTTGCAATGGAACTTCTTGTAGAAGAAACGTATAAGGCCTTTGAGGATCAGCAAGATCCTCATATATAGTATCCAAAAATGTAGAAACAAGTCTACAAGCACTGCAAAAGGAAGCTTTGTAAGTTCAAAATATTTTTTGTAAATAAAATCAAAGTAAGTAATTTTCTTTCAACATACATTCGTGCTTGACCATGAACACCGCTGAGAGAGTTCATAAAGATAATTTCTCTTGTAAGACAATTAATGTAGATGAGACTCCAATGCCCTCTGCAAATTTATAAAAGAGGTGAGTAGAAGGGTGAAAGCAAATGAATATAAATTTTCCTCTACAGAAAAAGAAAAATACATTTCTACATAAGGGAAAAAGATGTGGTAATTTGTCACACTATCGAAGCTACGAAAAAATGGTGAAATATTAGAACTAGATTTTGCAAATAGTTCCACAGAGAGAAGTGGATCAACAATATATATGGTTCTATGGATATCGAGAGTGAGAGAGGAGACCAATGCCCTGTAGTCAATAGCAAAATCTATTCAATACAAATTACATCCAAAATATACTTGAACCTATAAGACTTTACTTACGCAAAAAAAAAACAAAAAATATAAGCCTCACCTTATGCAACAAAAAACAACGGAGTCAGATAGTTGGACATCCCTTTTTTCCAACATGGGCTTGTCCTCGGGAGATATACTAAGATATTCCTCCTCAGGTTCCGCAGAAACATTCACAAGTATCTGCCCATCCTCTCGCTGTTGACGGGAGCAAGTGATGCGGCTTTCCTCTTGTAAACTTTGTCTTCAGTTTCCAACACCTCCTGATTTTTTTCACTCAAGAAAGACTCCTACTGGGTGGCACCCCTTGTAGAGTAAAGGTGAGTTACATCCTCAACCTTTAGCTTTTTCTCTTTCCTGGACAATTTCGGGGGAATGTTAAGGATTTCAAGGGCTTTTTGATCGTTGGAAGGCAAGGGCCTCAGCACTTTATCGAACCTATACCTGATTCTGCTGATGATGCTGAAATCCTTATTCATAAGGGTGATTCTATGAGCATGGGCAGCAGCAATGTAAGCATCGTTCATGAAATCAATAACAAAATCTTCTGCGGCCTCTTGCAGGAAAAGAATGGCTAAGAGTTGCCACTTCTTATTTAGACCAGAGACAGTTGCCACTTGAGACAATCTATCAGAGATCTCTTTAACGACTCTTATAAAAGCAGCCTTTGGAATGACATGCTGTGTAGCTCTCTGGGCTTTCCTGATCTCACTGAAACATCTCTGCATATAGAAGAACCGGGACTTCCTCTTTCTCTTTTGTGGCTTGGGAGGTTCAGTGGCTTCAGCAGATGTAGGCTCAGGTGCAATTGTAGGGGATGAATCTTTCACAGGGCAAGTCTCACCCTTTGCTTCCTCAACTTCAGGAGAAGAAACATTCACTGCACTGAAATTCTTTAACTCCATGGAAGATGTTAGGCCAACACCTGGTGTAGGGGGGATTTCTCTGGTAAAATGCTCTGGGGCCTGTGATGGCCCAGCTTCAGCAAAATTTGAAGAGGGCTCCTCCTCAGATTCATCAAATTGTAACTTTCTTCTATCTCCATTGTCCTTCCCATCCAGATACACTCTTCTTACAGTTTGCTTTGTCCTTGCCATCCAGAGAAGCAAATACAAGAACCAGAAGGACAACAACTAAAATAGCAAAAATATGTAAACGCAACAGGCTAAACGGCGCGAGAAGGGATGAAAAGAGAAATTCCGATACGACGCGATATGAACAATACGAACAGTATGGAAGCACGCCCTCACTCCGTACTGGAGATTACAAGAGGAGAAATACCGAAATGGTGCGATAGGAGGAATGCGAAGACGATGGAACCACGCCCTCGCTCCATATTGGAGACGACAATGTTGATACGGCACGATATGGAGAAAATGAAGACAACGTAGAGAAGCCCTCGCTCCGTATTGGAAATGACACAAGGCCGATATGATGTGAGGGGGAGGTTACGAAAGCCTCGGACGAACGTCCTCGCTCCGTATCGGCACACCTTGTTTTGACCAGCGAAGCAAAGGACTCAGCAAAAAGACCACCGATACAACGCGAGAGATTAGAAACGCAGAAGACGCAAGACTTGGATCGCATCGTATCGGCAAGCAAGGCGGAAGAGCTCGAGAAATGTAAAGTGTATACGTAGGAAAAATAACCCCTTATATACCCACGTCAATCATGACACGTGTCGGACACGTGTCTGACGCTGATTGTGCCACGTGTCTGCGCATATCATGCATATGCTACTTGTGGACTAACGACCGGCCCACGTGTTTGCCACGTGTTGGCCAACGGCTACTGCCACATGTTGAAGCCCAACGGATAGTGCCAGGTGGCATAATTCCGCGCCTACATAAGGGTGTGTCCCTAATCCGTACGGCTTTTTTCGGTTTTTTGTGGACCTCTATCTCTTATCCTAATACGGCGCGAGAGCGAGTGTTTGTCTTCTTTGCTTTCGTTTGTTCGCCTCGTTTTGGAGGTTCTGCAGAGTCTTCCTTCAGCTTCCCTCCTAAGCTCATAGTGCCCAAGCTCGGGTGATCACGGTTGTGGCTCTTTCGTTAAGGTTCTTGCTGGAATCACCGATACGGCGCGAGGGGGCACATCCATCTGAAGTGTTTCGGTTTTATCACGCCGTATCAGCACAAGTTGGAAACATGTCTGAACCCACAGAATTCCTAGGCTCCAAGGTTTTTCCAGGAACTGGTAAAAAAAGAAGGCTTTCAAAAGGCTCAAGGGCATCAACATGTGATGAGCCTGTGCATTCTGTTTCTTCTCCATGCTCTGCCACCAGTGTGAGAATGCCAAGTACATCTCCAGGGAAGCAAACGTCGGTAATGAGAGGTCAAGGAGTATCAGAGCTTACTGATATCACTCCATCAGAGAGGCTTCTTGATTTTATCCTTCAGAATGGAATGGATCTCTCATTCTATGGAGTTGTGAAAAATGTCCTTAATCTTGATTGGGACCTTGACAGTGTTTTGAAATCTTGTAAAAAATATATTTTGGAGGACTTTTTGGAGTTTGAAAATCTTGCAAGTCCTTCTGTTGAAGTTGGCACAATTGAATATGTCCATGTTCCCATTGGGTCAACAGGAAATGAAAAGTCAGTGTTTACTAAGAAGTGTGGTGCCCACTCTCTGGAGAGGTTTTATTCAAGAGACATATTGTGCTCCACTCATTCCAAAAACTGCAAGATGATGAGAAAATCTGCTGCTTTTATTGTTTTCACCCTTGTCAAATATCCTGTGAAAGCTGAGGAGCAAAGTCTGCCAGCTTTTGCATGTTAGATGATCTGGCAGATGAAAAGGAAACAGAGGAGGTTGTAGATGCAGATTTTGAGGCTTCTATTGCTGAGAATTTGGATGTTGCTCACTTCAAAACTGAGACTATCATTGAGGAGAGCCAAGGAGATACAAACCCTCCAACTGATGAGAGTTCTCACCATATTGTTCCTTCTCTACCATCTATACCTTTCAAGGACAAGGAGTATATTTTACTATCAGATATTCAAAAACTTTTTAATCTCAGGGAAGATTATTGTCTAGCAATTATTGCAGAGGCTTCTGATGTTGCAAATGGGATAATTGACACAGAGAATGAATCAAAGGAAGAGATACTCAAACTTAATAAAGAAACTCTAGACGATAAGTTTATTGATGCTGGTGAGGCCCTCTCTCTTTGTTTTGAAAAGGCCAAAGAAGCTGAGAAAGAGTTGAGTATTACTGATGAGGACTTCAATCGCATTCAAAGCGAACTTGGGATTTCCAATTTTGGAAGAGAGGAGTTTGAATATGTTAAAGAATTGATTAACACCAATGAGACATCATCATCAATAAATTTATGGAATCCATTTAAATTGGAGTACGATGAAAATCAAGTGGTAAGATAATTTTGAATTTGCTTTTACACATTGGTAGGTTTACATTTCATGCTCATTCAGTATGGGTTTTATTTGCAGTTGGAGATTGCTGATACAGATAACTTCTTGGGACGTCGCAAAGGATCGAGAGCTGCTGGTAGTACATTCAAAGACATTGCACTCGGCCACTACTTGGCTAGGATTGACCCTGATTCCTTTTTAGTACTTCATAGTAGTTTCTCAGAGGATGCAGCATGGCCCATACTTTGTATTAAAGCTCTTACAAGGCTTCTAGGTTTCTCAGGATTACAATATAATGCCCACAAAGTAATGTTTTTGGAAAAGACTGCAGCAATTAGGATTTTTGGCTACGGTCCAGGTTACTCTGCTTCTAGAGCAGGATACTTTTTGGCGTTCACATCCTACGCCTTGGCTGCAAACTGAACTGATGTAAAATCTATAGCTGGCTACAAGAGAAAAAAATTTCTACATTATAGAGGAAAGATTCCTGAGGAGCAAGAGAATGTGAGAGTTTTGGAAAACTAGCTTTGTATATATTCTTTCTTATATATAAAAGTGCGATTGCTCATGTGTCATTGCCATCTTTTATCTGCATTCTTTGAAATTGTCGCCGAAAAAACCAATTGAATAGCTCCTCCAAAGCATTGCTTTTTGTAACTCCTCCGCCATGCCTTATGCTTCGAAAATAACTTGTGCGTGCTTGATAGTGGGATTTTTCCATGCCTTGGTTACTATAAGTTGCTAAGGGGCCATGCTCCTCCACAAAGTAAGGTCCATGAATATGAAGAATATGCTGCAATACAAAGTAACACTAATTTTATACCAATTGAAAAACCTGTCAAAATAAGCCCATATTAAATAATTGTTACTTTACCTGATAAAAAGTGATATCTTTTTCTCCCCATGCCTCTTTTATCACCTGAACAAGCTTTGTGATTGATCTTTTGAACTCTTCCGCATATGTATATGTTGTCTTATGTTGCCTGAGGAGTTTCAGAAAAACATCAAGGTGTATCCAGACCTCCATTCTAAGAAACGCAAGCCTCGGCGTGCTTGCAACATTTGTTGTGATCTCACATAGCTCTCTCCAACACTCCCAAGCTGCATTCACCTGCCTTCCTGAATGGTTTCCTAAGAATCGTCTAGCTTTTGAGCCTCCCATAGAGACATCGGCCAAGATATCTCTTGTTTTTCCTGAAAGTATTGGATCATTTCTCAAGTGAACTTGGCCCCCATGAAATCCCATTTTTGATAGTAATGCCTCGCATTTATCAATACACTCATTTGATAAAGATAATGGCTTAATGGAATATGCGTAGTCAAGATGCAACCTGAGAAGCTTATCGATTGTTCTAATCTTTGCATGCAAAGTACAAATATGAACATTCTTAAGAGAGATGGAAAGAATGGGATCCCAGATGTCTTCTATGTTTTTAAATTTACTCAAATCTATAGAGTCTCTATTTGGGGCTCTTCTTATTGGTCGCAAACTACTCCAATCTTTGGATCCAATACTTTCCATGCAATAAATGCAAGGATAGTTTGCATTTGCACCATTACATATTCCAAGCATACATTTGATAGTTTTCAAATCAGCACTCATATGCCATTCCACATTAAATTTACCAACCCCATCAACTACCAACATTTCGCCTTCACTTTGAGACTTAATGATATTTGGAATACCTGTATGGTTGAACAACCATTTCAACGTTTGATGATTTTCAATTGGTACCTGGGCTGCACCAATCCACCAAATCTCCATCTTGGATTGGATCTTATGCAATGGAGCTTGGCTCTCACCATTGCTATGGTCCAATGCCATGTTCATGAGGCAAATGCTAATTCTTTCCATCTTTTGTCCCTTTTGAATCTGTGCTTCATCCAACTTCAAGGCAAACTTTAGAACACCATAACTTTCTTCTACTGTGATTTTATACATATGAACCATTGCAATTTGCACATTTTTTAGATCAACCCATATATTGTTAAATGCATTGTAATAAAAAATTACCTGTTTTTTTTGTTTTTCATAGGACATAGACCTTTTGATGTGAATGTAATCTCCAAAAACATGTGGAATCTTGCGATTCATGGTAATTCTTGCAGTCGAAACTGCAAGGGCTCGGGGCAATCCAAATATAGTTACCCTATTGTGTTTAAGATTTTTAAACCATAATCCAGAGATAGCACGATAACCTTTTTGACTTATACCCACAGTATCACATGTCTCTACGATTTCATTTGATTTCACTGTGCCTTTTAAATCCTTCACTAACTCTTTGAGAGTTGGACCTCTCAAATCCGCATTTTCGGGTGACTTAAGAATCCTCAAAATATCTTTCTTATTCATGGTTTCCTTCAAAAGTTTGATTCTTTCCTCATTCTCTCGGATATTTATGCCTAGTATGTTAGAGACATATTTCTTTGTAAGATTTAGTCTCCTTTTCTTTGCTCTCTCACACAAGCTGGTTATATTTTTTAATGGTCTCTTCCTCTCTCTAAATCCTACTGGAGTTTCGCTCAAGTGTGTTAGCCTATCCTGCAATGACTTGTTAACATTTTTCAAAATATCAATCTGACTTGCCAACTCTAAAATATTTGTTTGTGTAGTTTCTAGTGCTTTTTTAATTTCGTGCATTTGAGCTATATATGTGTAAGACGCAGAGTATAACCTCATACAGTAGCCAAGCATTCCATTGTAACCTTCTCCAGCATATCTTATATAGTCATGGACATTGAAAAAAGGAGGTGGTTTACTTGTAGAAGGATCCTTGGGATAAATTCCATCCACCCACAAATCTATATGCTTCATTCCTTGTGTTCGCAACCTGTTGGCTTCAATCTCATCTATCAATACTTGATGATGTATACTTCTCCAATATGTGTAAATCGGATCTAGCTGAATAGATAGCTTGTATTTACGTGTGCTTGCGCCTATGTTATTTGAAGTAGTATTGCTAGACATTCTAGCAAATGAACCGAGCAAGAATCTCACAGTGATAGGAAGCAAGTGCAACAAAAGGAATGGTAAAAGAGAATAGTGTGTAGAAAGAAAACGCGGGAGCAAACAAATGCGAAGTTCGTACGAAAATCTCAAAAATACAAAATCTCTCGAGTTCCAAGACAAAAACGGCCGAAAAGGTGACCCCTGACCTGGATTAAAAGATGAGGGCAATTAATGGCCGACCTCTTCAATGAACCAAATATTCTCTCATTAATCACATCTGGACAACCAAATTTAGAGGTTTTATTCTTCCTAAACCTCAACTAATTAGTAACTTAATCACTTTCTTACAAGTGCCATTTTTGAAGCATTTTTGGCCCTAATGGTTGTTGGTGTTGTTGGGGTCAAGGTGTTCCAAGATCTGGGCTGAGTTCATCCTCCCCCTCTTTTTCTTTCTTCTCTTCTAACTCCTCTCTCTTTTCTTTTTCTTCACCTATATCATCATCTAAAGTAGAAGTGTTGGTTCCATGTAGCGGATGCCCTGCCCCAGGTGCTTTCGCCCTTCCATTCTCATCTTCTAATTCTATCTCTTCATCTACTTCTTCATCAAAGGCATCCCATGCCTCACAAGAGGGCTCCAACCTGGCCTCACCTCAATCTCAATGGGTAGAGGTGTTCCAAGATCAGTATCGAGCTCATCCTCCCCCTTCTTTTTTTCTAACACTGGTTCTTAAACCAACTGGGCTGCAACTTGTGGGTACAATGGTTCATCCCTCTGACATGTCCACCTTGCTTTCTCTTCTTTTCTGTATCCTAACTCCATCATAATATTTTCTACCTTTGAACTAACATCTATTTTCCATCCTTCTCCCTTCACATAATATTCCATCATTTCTTCCTCTTCTAGGACTTCTTTGTTTTGGCATTCTTTGGGATAGGGGTAGTCGGTGTAGAGGTATTCTCCTTTCGGGTAGTAGTCGATGGGAACATCTTCATGGTAGTAGTATCCATCTCCTTTAAGAGGGTATTCGTTGTCAAAGTATTGATATTTAGGGTAGCCTTCATGGTAGTAGTCTTTCGTGTAGTGGTCGGGGTAGTAGCTGTTGGCTTCTTCTTGGGGGCGAGGTGTTTCGGGATCAATGTCGAGCTCATCCTCCCCCTTGTCTTCGTCTTCATCTTCGTTCGACCATATTTCTTCTTCTTCTTCTTTCACTTCTTTCTGCTTCTCTTGGCTCTTTAGGTTGGCTTTGCTCCATTCTTCAACTCTTGGACTCTTTCAGCCTCTGCATCTGCTTCAAGTATGGTTTGGCCCTCTCTTTGGCTTCTTCAGATCCAGAGGCAGTCTCCCAGTCCCACCTCAGCATGATTTTCTCTTGTAGCTCCGTGTCGAGGTCTCATGCCATCTTCACTTGCCACAGTTTGGCTCTCTCTCGCACCATAATAAACTGGTAGTCAACCTCTTTTAGGTCTTCATCCAGCTCTTCAACCTTCTCTTCGAGATCATCCAGCACATCGGCTCCTTGTTGGGCCTTCCTTAGCATCTTGATGGTCTTCCTTGTTTGCTCGATCATTTTGAGTTGTAGCTCTTTCTTCTTGTATGTGATTTTGAGCCAGTGACATAGCTCATCTTCCTCTTCAAAGAAAGTGTCCTCCCACAACCTCAGCTCTTTCCAAGACATTTTTGAATGGTAAGCCGCACGTTCCTATCACGCCACGACTCCCTCTCAACTTTGTTGGCACATCAAGTTCTCTTCCAATTTTCAGCATAAAACTCACTCGAGAGGGCATCGCGCCATGTCGTGTCCCATTGGGGTCGTGTCGTATCGTATCAGGGTCATGTCGTGTCAGGGTTGTCTTGTCATGTTGTGCGACGTATTATGGTAGGATCTCCTCCTCATCCGTGAGCCTGCTCCCCTTTCGAGCTAGTATGCTCCATGCTAGAGTTGCTCTTATACCAAGTCTTACGGACCTTCACAGGACTTCGTGGTAAAACCTGTCATGAGGCACAAAAAGGCACAACAGAATGGCACACAAGATATATCAATAAGGAATCTTTGTATTCATGATATCAAAAGGTACAACATTGAGGCACATCTCAGGACTACACCCTCGTGACGCCGCACATATGAGGGTTCACCACCATTGAGCATAGGGAATCATATGTAGAGTGGAAACCAAGTTGATCTTAGAGTCACAACTACTCTCTATATAGGTGTTTTTGGCTCTTATGCCATGGTATAGCTACAAAGCCCATACCCTTACATCCCCCCTTGCTACGAACTTTCACAGGACTTCAAGTCATAACTTGTCATGAGGCACAAAGAGGCATAGTTGAATGACACACAATATATATCAATAAGGAATCTTTGTATTCATGATATTGAAAGATACAACATTGAGACACATCTTATGACTACATCCTCGTGACACTGCACTTATGAGGGTTCACCCACTAAGCATAGTGAATCACACATAGAATGGAAATCAAGTAGAGCTTAGAGTCACTACTACTCCCTATATAGGTGTTTTTGGCTCCAATGCCATGGTATAGCTACAAAGCCCATACCCTTACACTTCATCTTTTTCTTCATCAAAGGCATCTCGTGCCTCACAAGAGGGCACCAACCTAGCCTCACCCTTAATCTCAATGGGTGGAGGTGTTCCAAGATCAGGATGATCGAGTTTATGCTTCCCCTTATCTTCTTTTAACACATGTTCTTTTTTTTAATTGGGCTGCAACCTTTGGATGCAATGGATCATCCTTCAGACATGTCCACCTAGCACCATCTTCTTTCTTGTATCCTAACTCCATCATAATATTTTCTACCTTTGAACACATATCCATTCTGCATCCTTCTCCCTTCACATAATACTCTATCATTTCTTCCTTTTTTGAAACTTATTCGGGTTGGCATTCTCTAGGATAGGGGTAGTCGGTGTTGAGGTATTCTCCTTCAGGGTGGTAGTCGATGGGGACATCTTCAAGATGGTAGTATACATCTCCTTCATTAGAAGAGTATTCGTTGTAGAGAAATTGGTCTTCAGGGTAGCCTTCCTGGAGGTAGTCTTTTGGGTAGTAGTTGGGGTAGTAGTTGTCGGCTCCTTATTGGGGACGAGGTGATCCAAGATCTGGTATGAGCTCATCCTCTCCCTGGTCTTTATCTTCATCTTCATCTGACCATAATTCTTTTCTCCTTTCACCTACTTCTTTTCTTGGCTCCTTGGTTCTTCTTTAGTTGGCTTCACTCCATTCTTCAGCTCTTGGACTCTTTCGGCTTGCATTTGCTTCAAGTATGGTTCGGCCCGCTCTTTGGCTTCTTTAGATCCAAAGGCAGGCTCCCAGTTCCATCTTAGCATGATTTTCTCTTGCAACTCTGTGTCAAGGTCTCGGGCCATCTTCACTTGCCACAGCCTGGCTCTCTCTCGCACCATGATCAACTACTAGTCAACCTCCTCCATGTCTTTATCCAGGTCTTCAGCCTTCTCTTCGAGATTGTGCAGCACATCTGTTCTTGTGTAGGTCTTTCTTAGCACTTTGATGGTCTTCTTTGTCTACTTGATCAGTTTGAGCCGTAGCTCTTTCTTCTTGTATGTGATTTTGAGCCAGTGACATAACTTGTCTTCCTCTTCAAAGAAAGTGTCCTCCCACAGCCTCAGCTCTCTCCAAGTCATTCTTTAAATGGTATGCCGTGCATCCTAATAATTCCATGGATCACTCTCAACTTTGTTGGCACATCACGTTCTCTTCCAAATTCCACTAGGTAATACGCCTAGGGGGGGCATCGCGACATGGGGTGTCACGTCGTGTTGTGTCATGTTAGACCATATCTGGTTTGTCATGTCGCATTGCACGACGTGTTATGGTAGGATCTCCATGTCCATGAGCTTGCTTCCCTCTCGAGCTAGTATGCTTCACGCTAGAGTTGCTTTGATATCGAGTGTTACGGACCTTCACACAACTTCAAGTCATAACTTGTCATGAGGCACAAAAAGGCACACAAGATATATCAATAAGGAATCTTTGTATTCATGATATTGAAAGATACAACATTGAGGCACATCTAAGGACTATATCGTCATGATGTCACACATGTGAGGGTTCACCAGTGAGTATAGGGAATCACATAGAGAGTGGAAACCAAGCAGAGCTTAGAGTCACTACTACTCCCTATATAGGTGTTTTTGGCCCCAACGCCATGGTATAGCTACAAAGCCCATATCCTTATACCCCCCCCCCCTTTTCACGAACCACTGCAAAAAAAAAAAAACCAAAATGTAAAACATCATAGCAAGAGCCAAGTATGAGAGCGAGAGAGAGAGAGAGAGAGAGAGAGAGAGAGAGAGAGAGAGAGAGAGAGAGAGAGAGAGAGAGAGAGAGAGAGAGAGAGAGAGAGAGAGAGAGAGAGAGAGAGAGAGAGAGAGAGAGAGAGAGAGAGAGAGAGAGAGAGAGAGAGAGAGAGAGAGAGAGAGAGAGAGAGAGAGAGAGAGAGAGAGAGAGAGAGAGAGAGAGAGAGTAGGAAAAGAACATTATGTTATCAAAAAGCTTTTCAAATCTACGAGAGTTGATGATTGCATGCAAATTGTAATGAAGCATATAAACACATGCTTTGAGTGGCACTCCATGTGTGGAGTATGGGAATGGATTCTTAACAATGTGTAGGGGCTTGCTAAGTAAGGATCCATTAGTAAGATTAATCTCATTAGGAGTGATTCATAATCAATTTGTTTTTGAGATTTTCACAAATGGCTTTGTGAGATGTTAATAGCAACAACCTTTTCTTACTTTTGTTGGTCCATTTGGACAATCTTTGCTAAATATCCATGGACTTGTGACTTTATAGGTAAAATTAAGGCCATTGTGTATTATAGGTTTCTACAAGTGTTATTGAGTGGTGACTTCATTGTCAAAGATGGCTTTGTAAGATGATTGATAAGAAATCACCTTTCCTTTCTTTTGTTGCTCCATTGAATCATTCTTCTTTTTTTATTATCAAACCCCATGTACTCCTCGCAAATCAATGCAAGTATGTATGGTCTCTCACTCTATATATTTCCATAATCACTACCTATAAGTTGATTTGCATATTCTCAAAACATTTGTGGTGCGCAGATCGGTCGCTGTATGCTCACGTAGTGAATCCCGGAAGGTCCCCAAGAACAATGAACTCTACCTTTTTGCACAAAAAACAATGTAAAAAGCATGAACGACAAGAGCAAGAGACCAATTGGGTTCAATCTCCCCCATGCCTTGTGTGAGCGCTTCACAAAGCATGTATTTTATGTATATTTCCATCTTCATGCTCAATAATAGCCCAATTTACAAAAATATGACAAGCTTTTAGCTTTTGAGTTTGCTTTTACAAAAATAGGAAATAAAGCTAATGGACGGTGCCCATAGAGTCTGGCACGCCCAATCTCAATGTCCAAATAGAAATAACATATCTGTGCGCATAGGCGCATACAAAATAATAATCAATAATCGATGCCTCAATAGACATAACAAAAATATAGACGTGGCGCCTATCAAAATATAATCCATAGGTCGAATACTCGCTAAACTCCAATGCTTTCCTCCGCCACTGCTGTTATCTCTACACATCAACTGAAGCATTCACATTCGTTAGTAAAATAATACAATTAAACCGACAAAAGTGAATACCTAGCAGTCTTCAGCTACATAAATAAATCAACTGGTTAGAAATAAATCCTAACATTAATTTATTACGAGTTCGCACTCTAAACTCATAAACGTTTATTAATTTAATATGCATTTTGCGGAATCACCCGCTATGGAATCACCCATGTACACACTAAATTAATGAACTGCCCGAAAAGGACAGGCGTCCCCATCAACTTCTCGCACAAAGAATCCACTTTGTGTATGAGCCCCGGTCATCTAAGTTTATGGAATCCACCGTAAAACCTCACGGAATCCACCGTGGAATATGCCTCCTGGTGGATTCTGTGGATTCCGTGAGGTTTTACGGTGGATTCCGTAAACTTAGATGACCGGGGCTCATACACAAAGTGGATTCTTTGTGCGAGAAGTTGATGGGGACGCCTGTCCTTTTCGGGCGTTTCATTAATTTAGTGTGTACATGGGTGATTCCATAGCCTTCCACGATGGATTCCGTGAGGTTTTACGGTGGATTTCGTAAACTTAGATGACCGGGGCTCATACACAAAGTGGATTCTTTGTGCGAGAAGTTGATGGGGATGCCTATCCTTTTCGGGCGTTTCATTAATTTAGTGTGTACATGGGTGATTCCGCAAAATGCATATTAAATTAATAAACGTTTATGAGTTTAGAGTGCGCACTCGTAATAAATTAAGGTTAGGATTTATTTCTAACCCGTTGATTTATTTATGTAGCTGAAGACTGCTAGGTATTCACTTTTGTCGGTTTAATTGTATTATTTTACTAACGAATGTGAATGCTTCAGTTGATGTGTAGAGATAACAGTAGTGGCGGAGGAAAGCATTGGAGTTTAGCGAGTATTTGACCTATGGATTATATTTTGTTAGGCGCCACGCCTATATTTTGTTATGTCTGTTGAGGCGTCGATTGTTTATTATTATTTTGTATGCGCCTATGCACATGGATATGTTATTTCTATTTGGACATTGAGATTGGGCGTGCCAGACTCTATGGGCACCGTCCATTAGCTTTATTTCCTATTTTTGTAAAAGCAAACTCAAAAGCTAAAAGCTTGTCATATTTTTGTAAATTGGGCTATTATTGAGCATGAAGATGGAAATATATATAAAATACATGCTTTGTGAAGCGCTCACACAAGGCATGGGGGAGATTGAACCTAATTGGTCTCTTGCTCTTGTCGTTCATGCTTTTTACATTGTTTTTTGTGCAAAAAGGTAGAGTTCTGGTGCGTAGATTGGTCGCTGTATGCTCACGTAGTGAATCCCGGAAGGTCCCCAAGAACAATGAACTCTACCTTTTTGCACAAAAAACAATGTAAAAAGCATGAACGATAAGAGCAAGAGGCCAATTGGGTTCAATCTCTCCCATGCCTTGTGTGAGCGCTTCACAAAGCATGTATTTTATGTATATTTCCATCTTCATGCTCAATAATAGCCCAATTTACAAAAATATGACAAGCTTTTAGCTTTTGAGTTTGCTTTTACAAAAATAGGAAATAAGGCTAATGGACGGTGCCCATAGAGTCTAGCACGCCCAATCTCAATGTCCAAATAGAAATAACATATCCGTGCACATAGGCGCATACAAAATAATAATCAATAATCGATGCCTCAATAGACATAACAAAATATAGACGTGGCACCTATCAAAATATAATCCATAGGTCGAATACTCGCTAGACTCCAATGCTTTCCTCCGCCACTGCTGCTATCTCTACACATCAACTGAAGCATTCACATTCGTTAGTAAAATAATACAATTAAACCAACAAAAGTGAATACCTAGCAGTCTTCAGCTACATAAATAAATCAACTGGTTAGAAATAAATTCTAACCTTAATTTATTACGAGTGCGCACTCTAAACTCATAAACGTTTATTAATTTAATATGCATTTTGCGGAATCACCCGCTATGGAATCACCCATGTACACACTAAATTAATGAAACACCCGAAAAGGACAGGCGTCCCCATCAACTTCTCGCATAAAGAATCCACTTTGTGTATGAGCCCCGATCGTCAAAGTTTACGGAATCCACCGTAAAACCTCACGGAATCCACCGTGGAATATGCCTCCTGGCATCGCACACCTACAAAGAAAGCACTGTTTGAAGTCATTTATGGATATAGATAATCTACACCTATTGCATCTTTGTCTAATAGAATTCAGAGTACCGATGATATTGCTAGTATGCATAACAGTATTTTTGATGAGGTTAAGGATATGATTGCTAAAGCCCAACAATCATATATCAAACAAGCCAATAAGAAAAGACAAGCCATGAATTTCAAAGTTAATGATTATGTTTGGCTGAGAATAGAAAAACGTAGACTGCAAAGTGTAGATAGACGTCCAATCGTCAAACTAGCTCCTAGATTTTATGGACCATTTAGAATCATTCATAAAATTAATGATAATGCATTCAAGTTAGAACTACCATCTCATTGGAAAATTCACAATACATTTCATATTAGTTTATTGAGACCATTTAGAGGCCAATTACCTATCCACCCTGTTTATGAAAACCCACCTTTATTAGAGGAAGAGACTGAAATACTTGAACCAGAAGCTATCATAGACACTGATTTTACGACCACTAGAACTGGCCGAAGGTACTCTAGATATCTAGTAAAATTTAAGAACCATCCTGTAGAGGAAGCACAATGGATGCATGCTAGAGACTTAAATGCTTTCCCCACTCTATTAGCTCCACATTGAGCTAATAGCAATTGAGGTCAATTGCTATCCCACCCCGGGGGTATGATGCCAGGAGGCATATTCCACGGTGGATTCCGTGAGGTTTTACGGTGGATTCCGTAAACTTTGACGACCGGGGCTCATACACAAAGTGGATTCTTTGTGCGAGAAGTTGATGGGGATGCCTGTCCTTTTCGGGCGTTTCATTAATTTAGTGTGTACATGGGTGATTCCATAGCGGGTGATTCCGCAAAATGCATATTAAATTAATAAACGTTTATGAGTTTAGAGTGCGCACTCGTAATAAATTAAGGTTAGGATTTATTTCTAACCCGTTGATTTATTTATGTAGCTGAAGACTGCTAGGTATTCACTTTTGTCGGTTTAATTGTATTATTTTACTAACGAATGTGAATGCTTCAGTTGATGTGTAGAGATAACAGTAGTGGCGGAGGAAAGCATTGGAGTTTAGCGAGTATTCGACCTATGGATTATATTTTGATAGGTGCCACGTCTATATTTTGTCATGTCTATTGAGGCATTGATTATTTATTATTATTTTGTATGCGCCTATGCGCACGGATATGTTATTTCTATTTGGACATTGTATTGGGCGTGCCAGACTCTTTGGGCACCGTCCATTAGCTTTATTTCTATTTTTGTAAAAGCAAACTCAAAAGCTAAAAGCTTGTCATATTTTTGTAAATTGGGCTATTATTGAGCATGAAGATGAAATATACATAAAATACATGCTTTATGAAGCGCTCACACAAGGCATGGGGGGAGATTGAACCCAATTGGCCTCTTGCTCTTGTCGTTCATGCTTTTTACATTGTGATTTGTGCAAAAAGGTAGAGTTCATTGTTCTTGGGGACGTTCCGGGATTCACTACGTGAGCATACTGCGACCGATCTGCGCACCAAAACACCAAAATATCATCAAAGAAAACAATCACACAGTACTGATATTTCAGAAAGATACGGTTCATCATTCTACTAAAAGTGGCAGGTGCATTAGTCAATCCGAATGGCATGACTAAAAATTCGTAATGGCCAAACTGTGTTCTGAATGTAGTCTTAAATATGCCAGATTTATCTAGCCTCACCTGATGATATCCAGACTTAAGGTCAATTTTACTAAATATAGAAGATCCTTGTAGTTTGTCCATAAGGTCATCAACTCTAGGTATAGGATACCTATTCTTTACAGTGATCTTATTTAAAGCTCGGTAGTCAATACACATACGATAGGTATTATTCTTTTTCTTGACTAACAATACAGGTGCACCGAATGGAGAACTGCTAGGTCGAATTAAACCTCTATTTAGTAATTCCTCAACTTGACTCTGGATTTCTTTTTGCTCTATCTGATTGTGCCTATATGGTGCTTTACAAGGTGGTTGTGTGCCAGGGATTAAATCAATCTTATGATCTTCTGGACGTGAAGGAGGTAAACCTGGTGGTAGGTCTTCTAAAAACAGTTCTTAAAATATGCAAGAAATTCCTTATGCCTAGGGTGCATATGATTTTCCTTTGCTTGCAATTCATTCACCCAAATGAGATATGATTTACTACTCTTGCGTAATGCACGTTTTGCTTGAGTATGCGAAAGCAGTGGAAAAACATTAGATGCATGCATACCATATAATGTAATAGATTTTCCTTGAAAATTAATATTCATTGTGTGTGTGGAATGATCTATATCGGGGTTATGTTGGTGTCTCCAAGGCATTCCTAAAATAATGTCACTCGACTGTAATGGAACAACTAAGAAATTTCTTCTTTCAGTGTATGAACCAATTTGAATCTCTAAATCTTGTACTTCCTGTGTACCATTATACCTAGTACCTAAAAATGCAGCTTTTATGCGATAATGCGTAGGTACAGTCTGTAATTTCAATTCCTTTACCAATTTTGCTGAAATAAAATCATGAGTACTACCGTCATCATGCAAGATAGTCTTTTCCTTTCCATGCACCAAACATTTCATAGTCAATAATGAATGTGGAGTAGGCATACCTGGTAAAGTGTCGAAAATAGTAGTAGTGTCGTCCTCATCTTCAGTGAAATCAAGCATATCCTCATGTTCGTCTTCCTCCATGGCTCCAAGATAGTTGATATGTGCTGGTGGCTTCTTTGAATGACAATTTGCTGCGAGATATCCAGGCTGGTGGCATTTATAGCATACTATTGGCTTGGCTTTGGTTACATTATTTGCAATGGCTGGAAGTCTAGGTACATTTGGATTTGCTTGTGGAATAGGCTTAGGATTTGGATTGACATTGGA
The DNA here is from genome assembly GCF_053477565.2 of Lygodium microphyllum. Lineage (NCBI taxonomy): Eukaryota > Viridiplantae > Streptophyta > Polypodiopsida > Schizaeales > Lygodiaceae > Lygodium > Lygodium microphyllum. The sequence goes on along the minus strand of NC_141146.1, from coordinate 52,258,608 downwards.
TGGTAATGCAGGTGGTTTAGCCCAATTCTTGCGGAAAGATGGTGAAGAGAAACGACCTGGATTAAACCTTCTAAAATTGGAATTGAATTATTTAGATCCATAATTACCATTGGCTTGGAATTGCTATGGTCGTCTGTCTCTACCGCGTAACTTATCTTCAGTGTCGTAAGCTAGTGAGATGGCGTCTTCAAGGGTAGCAGGCTTGAACATGTTCACTTCAGCGTAGTAATGTCCAAGAAGTCCAGACATATACTTCCGCTTATGCGTCGTCTCTGGTACGTCTTCAAGCATGCGTAACTGTAGGAGTACATTCCAAAAACGCTCTGTATATTGAGGTATAGGCTCACGATCCCGTTGTTGAAGTAGATCCCATTGCTTGATAGCCTTCTCATGAAATTGCAGTGGAAGGAAATTCTGCATGAACTTCTTCTTGAAATCTTCCCAAGTAGCAGGACATTCTATGCTCTTGCGTACTACAGTCCACCAAAGTGATGCTTTGTCTACCAAATGATTAGTAACACACTTGATTTTATCTTTTTTTGGATAGGTTTCCTCATGGAAATAGTCATCAAACTGGCTAATGAATGATAAAACAGTCTTTCCTTCTCTTATGCCATTGAAAGTGCGGAATTTGAAACTTCGTTTACTTATCTTTGATTCCTTGCGAATGGTTTGAGCTTCAAGAGTGGCGTCGATGGTACATCGAATCAAATCTTCAGCTTGAGGTTCTTCTTTGTCGGTAGAGCTCTTTGTAATTTTGTCAATTGCGCTTGCAATGCTTGCCTAGCCCTTCGTTCTTCTTCCAATTGCAGCATGATTAGATCCAGCTTTTGTTCCATGGTAGGCTCAGGTAGGTCATCTTCAGCCATAGGATCATCCATATGTGGTTCCGTCATCCTGTAAAACTCAAAAGACCTTTCTCACTCAAAATCAGGTTAGCGGGATGAGCGTAGCTCAAATTCGGGGTTACAAGGCTATGTGTTTTTGGGTATTTCTTTCTCAATCTTCAGAAAATCTGCGATATTTCCTTCTTCGTATGCTGAAAATACTTCAGCGAACCTGCGTATGGGTAGAATACCTTGCCATGAATAACTTTGCAGTTCGGAGTTTCTGCGCAGGAACAACCCTTCTAGGAGTTTTGAGCACTAGTTAGTTCTGACTCCAGTTGACTAATCTGACTTGCAGAGTTGTAGACTTAGCTGACTTGCAGAGTTGCAGACTTAGCCGACTTGCAGAGTTGCAAACTTAGCCGACTTACTGAGTTGCAGACTTAGCGGACTTGCAGAACTTGCAGGACTTGATTACAGTCGACTTGCAGAACTTGATGTTGGAAGTGCAGGACCTGGAGTTTGGTGATTTGCTTGCTTTGTATGACTTGATTAAGCTTAATGTCTTAAGCTTAATAGCTTAAGTTATGGAAGGGAAGTAATCATGGAAAAAAACGGCGCAGCACGTGAGGATGTGGGCAGCCGTTTGTTGACGTTGCGCAAATTTCGGACAGCCTCAGATACCTCGATGAGGATTTTTATGAAGCTTGAATTTCCTTAAGCTTTTAAGCTTTATGACTAAGTTTTTGAAGAAGATAGATATGAACTTCTTACTGTATTTCCACAACTTCTTTATGGAGATGATGGAGTGGTCCTCCGCCTGTACAACCTGGTCCTTCGCGATCTGAGACTAGAAACATGGGTTCTTGATCGCCAGAAGTCTGCGTGTATCGACAGTTCGCGACGAGATTGACTGTAGAGCCCGATCGTTCTAGGAGCTCCGCCTTAGCTCGAGATGGGTAGCGATTGGAAGCTCTTGATCTTAGCTCCGCTCTGATACCACTGGTGCGCAGATCGGTCGCTGTATGCTCACGTAGTGAATCTCGGAAGGTCCCCAAGAATAATGAACTCTACCTTTTTGCACAAAAAACAATGTAAAAAGCATGAACGACAAGAGCAAGAGACCAATTGGGTTCAATCTCCCCCATGCCTTGTGTGAGCGCTTCACAAAGCATGTATTTTATGTATATTTCCATCTTCATGCTCAATAATAGCCCAATTTACAAAAATATGACAAGCTTTTAGCTTTTGAGTTTGCTTTTACAAAAATAGGAAATAAAGCTAATGGACGGTGCCCATAGAGTCTGGCATGCCCAATTTCAATGTCCAAATAGAAATAACATATCCGTGCGCATACAAAATAATAATCAATAATTGATGCCTCAATAGACATAACAAAAATATAGACGTGGCGCCTATCAAAATATAATCCATAGGTCGAATACTCGCTAAACTCCAATGCTTTCCTCCGCCACTGCTGTTATCTCTACACATCAACTGAAGCATTCACATTCGTTAGTAAAATAATACAATTAAACCGACAAAAGTGAATACCTAGTAGTCTTCAGCTACATAAATAAATCAACTGGTTAGAAATAAATCCTAACCTTAATTTATTACGAGTGCGCACTCTAAACTCATAAACGTTTATTAATTTAATATGCATTTTGCAGAATCACCCGCTATGGAATCACCCATGTACACACTAAATTAATGAAACGCTCGAAAAGGACAGGCGTCCCCATCAACTTCTCACACAAAGAATCCACTTTGTGTATGAGCCCCGGTCATCTAAGTTTACGGAATCCACCGTAAAACCTCACGGAATCCACCGTGGAATATGCCTTCTGGCATCAATTTGTGATCCCATAATGATAAATTTACAATATTTTCATTTCAATTATTGAGATGTATATTGTGTATGGATAAGTGAGTTAACTCTATGTGTATGTGTGTGTGCACATAGCATTTGTTTATAATTTGTTGGAATATCAAGAACTGCTATCAATTGTTAAAAAGAAGCATGAATTATGAAGGACTTCATAAGGATAAACAAACATCTTCATTATGTATTATATTGCCTATTAAGTCCTATAAAAGTATATAACATGGTCCCAACTATTTGTCATGATTTGTTGTGATTTTTCTAAATTATCCTCCAGGTTCATTTCTTCATCACTTTCCTCACTAAGAATGTTAGAACTTCCATTTGGAGGGATAACTATAATCTCTAAATATGTGTCTTTTTCCTCCACATGTTGTCTTTTCCTTTTCTGTGCTTTATTGTTCACTATGAAATCAAGTAAATCCATGGAATGTGTATTGCCGATGAGTTTCATTGGCAGTCTTGAAAGTGAGGCCCATAAGAGATCATCCATGGATAACTTGCGATATCTACCTTTAGATATGGGATTAAATGAAGTGCTCTATCAAAACTTGGTTACTTCAAGTTTTTTATGAACCTCATATAAATAGAAAGAAACCATTTAATCATCAAAAGATGGTCTAGTTGAGCTTTACAAGCATTTGTACCCTAATGTAGACATTTGTTGTAGTGGCAACAAGGAATGGAGATTTGTGGAAAGAAGTGTGAATTTTGTGCTCAATGGATGAGAGAGAGAGAGAGAGAGAGAGAGAGAGAGAGAGAGAGAGAGAGAGAGAGAGAGAGAGAGAGAGAGAGAGAGAGAGAGAGAGAGAGAGGATAATATGAATGTGTGTGTCTTGATAACTTAGTTTGTTAGCTTGAGTGCACATTTGCGATATATACACTTACAAAGCATATGTAGCCTATATTTTGGCATATTTGAAAGATGGCTTTCAAAGTAGCTTCACATGGCTTATCATAAACTCTCATTGTGCATGTCATAGATGGTCTCACTTGTGCATATTTCAATAGAGAGAGACTTGTTATATTACACACACACACACACAATCTCTCTCTCTCTCTCTCTCTCTCTCTATATATATATATATATATATATATATATATATATATATATATATATTGGAAATAGACACATGAATCAAACTCATGTATCCTTTAGTAATAGGCACATGCATTTGAAAGTCTAAAACATAAATTCTTTGATCCTTCATTTCTCCTTGAATTACAATAAAATAAGATATAGATTCTTCTTTCTTGATCACACACATCAACCATGCCTCCTCACATTACTTGCTTTTATATTCTTAACTTAAGCAATGGATCATTACGTGTGTCTCCCAAAATATAAGATTATTTCACATTTGGATTAAAAGAATGAGTGGTGCCTAGCAAAGATGCCACCACAAATGTAACAATAAATATCCACTCTTCCTTAGAGTAAGCCACTTAGAAATTGGTGAATCCACCTGTAGCTTGAGACACCTCACATGAGACTATAAATAAACAAATGTTGTGCAATAGTATATGCAAGGATGATACTTTAATGCATGTGTGGATATTTGTGCTCAAATAAACTTTAAAAAACTAGCATGTATGTGCAAAAACATACATTTTCTTTTTCCCATGAATGCAAGACTATGTAACAATATGGTGGTGCATGATAGAGTCATGGTAGCACGAGATCAACATGAACGCTACAAGCCGATGCACCATATGACCACTGAAGTAAGCCTTTTGATTTCCTAAATGCTCAAAGCATACATCAATATATACATGACCCGTGCACTTCCATCTCACCCACCCACTCCTTCATATGAATTGATTTTTATGGCTATGACAAGAGAGAGAAACACTGCATTCTAGAGAGGGAAAGACTAAAAAAATAGATTTTGATATACTCTACATGAGCCCACAAAATTGGTATAGACTTGACACTCTTGATGTGTAGGATTGCTTTTGCTTTTATATGTTACTAATGGTGAAGATAATGAGGAAATAAATCACAAGATGTCCTCTTGAATGGTGTGTTTTTTTGCTTTCTTTTTTGCATTTTTCTCTCTCCAAATAGTTATAATTTTTAATAACCATGCCCTTTCAACCTTTAGAATATATCCCTTTAATTCTTAGTCAAATTTGGTGCGTTGCTCACCCTTTTCCATGCTCTCTAGACATTCCCCTCTTTTTCCTAGATTTAAATAATACATTTTTCAATTTTTGGACATATGTTTTTTCAAATATGGCAAAACAGGGCATATGTGTTGTGGCCCTCCCTTTTCCTCACAATTAAGGTTCTTTTGGCTCAAAATTGACATAAAACTACATTGTTTTGACACAATTTTAATGATTGCACACTCCATCACAGCCTGTAATGTCATCTAATGCTTTATCTTACATTTGGCTTTAAAAAAATTGATAAAAAGTGCCATTCTCACCTTGCAAAACATGTCATCTTTATGATTTTTCACCTTCATTTTGGACCATGTGCATGTTGCAAGGTTTCTTGAAACACGTTAACATTTTTCAAACCCACTCCAAATTTACTTCTTCAAAACAACTCTCATTGTTGACCATGGGATAGGGTAACCCAACAAGTTGAATCCACACATTTATCTTACCAAACAAGAACATACCCACTTATCTTGCCAACACAATAATTTATGTGAAAGCATATAGTAGGAAAGAGATACTACAAATATATGAGATGGTGGGATGTGAGGTAGAAGCTATGGAGTGCAAAAGGTTGAGAGAGAGAAGAACACGAGAGTTATGTGGGTGTAAATGAATGGTACACTTATTCTTTGTTATATTCACTCATATATGACTATACTGTGTATATATATGCAAGCGGTGCCCACTTAGCTATTGGCCATTGGCCTTTACCCTAACAACATTTCACTTAAAGGCCACGTGCCTTTATGGAAGTATAAGAAGAAAGTGACAATACTATCCAATGCCCATCAGCACTGTATAATGTGTAAATCATTCATAAGGTAAGCTCTTTTATGAGAAGATATGTAGGGTTGTCATCTATATGAACCTTGACAACTTAATGCGCTTGTCCTTAAGAACCTCCCTAATGAAGTGATACTTCACCTTAATGTGTTTTATCTTTTCATGAAAGACAGGGTTCTATGCCAAGTGAATGGCACTCTGACTATCACAGTGAACCTCTCTTGCAAAGCTTATGTCTCCCACTCGATGAGTAAGCCACATAACTTCATTGCAAGCCTTAGTGGATCTTCAATGTACTTTGTCTCAATGGTAGATAAAGCCATATGTGACTACCATTGAGAGACTCAAGAGACTACACCACCTATGAAAGTGAAGAAAAAATATATAGTGGACCTCCTAGAGTTTAGAATCCCTTCAAAATCAACATCTACATATCCAAGAGTCTACACTCCCTACAAAATCAACATCTACATATCCAAAAAAAGATATATAATTCCTTTTCAAGCATATGCACATAGATCTAGTGACATTCAAGTATCTCATGATATTCTTTACTTCTTCCCAATACGTCTTGCTAAGCTTTGCCATATATTTGCCAACCACTCCCCCATTGTATAGGCATGTCTGGCCATTAGCAACCATGGCATATATCAAGCTACCAACTATGAATGTACATGGAACCTTCTACTCATTCATTGTCCTTTTTTTGAATATGGAGGCACTGGAACATTAATAATCTTTTCCCTCTCCATATTAAAAGGCTGCAATACCTTCATAATGTACTCCTTTTGAGACAAATAGAGTATCTTTTAGTCATAATCTTGCATAATGCGCATACCAAGAATGTGACTAGCATTCCTTAAGTCCTTCATGTTCAAGGTTTCATGCGACATTTTCTTTAAATTATTCACATCCATGGTTGAATTTCTAGCAATTAGCATATCATCCATACAAAGAATCAAGATCATAATCCTACCATTCGTAGCCTTCCTCATGTATAGGTAGTAATCAATCTCACTCCTAGTGTATCCTTGAGACCGCATAAAGGCATCAAACTTATGATACCATTCCCTAAGAACCTATTTCAAACCATGTAACTTACATACCAACTACTCACCTTTCATAATAAGCCCCTTAGGCTACTACATGTAAATATCCTTATGCAAGTCTCCATGCAAGAAATCAATATTTACATCCATTTGAACTAACTCCATATCCTCCCTAGCAACCAAAGCAAGCACCATACAAAGGGTGGCCATCTTGACTACTAGTGAGAATATCTCATCAAACTTAATCCCCTTCTCCTACTTGAATTCTCTAGCCACCAATCTTGCCTTGTACTTAGGCAATACATCAAACGGAGATACCTTCAACTTGTAGATCCATTGACATGGCAATGCATGTTTGCGCTCAAGAAAAGAGACTAACTCCCATGTAGCATTCTTTTCCAAAGAATCCGTCTCTAATTACATAGTGTTCTTCCACTTATGATTGTCATCCCTAGTCACAACAACTCCATAACAAGAAGGATAACCACAATCCATGAATTATGACATCATGCACAAGGGTTCTAAGAGCACTCTTATCTCGAGTTGTATATTGTTGTGGTAACACTTTGACCATCCTCAGTGTGAAAATATCCCTTGGACACTTTATTAGAGTTATTTGCATAATATGTATAAGAAGAGCTAATGAAAAATGTCTCATATTCAATCATGAGATCATTAAAAACATTTAATATTGTAGACGATTGGTCAATCGTAGACTTTATCAATCCAAATAGGATTGATAAACTATCCCTATAATCCTTCGAGTTTAGTAGACTTGATAGTCATGATGTAAGCTTAAAAATACTTGACATTGGTACCTTTAGTTGCTAATTGACAAAAAGTCTTGGAAAATGTACCACCTATCGAGACTTAGAAAATTGTGGCTCTCTCTCTCTCTCACTGAACTCACTTGCCGGCCTCATAACCCAACCTCCCAACAACCCTACAATCAAAAGTGAATGGCAAGCACAATAGATATTTTTGCTCTATACTAAGACATTGTGTTTTTTATTCCTTCCCTTATTGCCTCACCTCAAACCACAGATCGGTGTATACATACCACAAATAGGAATATATAGGCACCCCTTGATTGATCTTCATGGCCTCTTATTATGGGCATCCTAGTATATTAGGATTAGTTCTTTGGAGCAAGTCCCATCTTTTTTTTCTATACAAACTTCACAATAACTATACACTCTTTCTCACTATAACCCACTTAGAAACCCATGAATCCACCTATAGACTAAACCACCTTGCATACAACTCGATTTGTAAATATACAACTATTGTGCAATAATATATGCAAAGACAACACTTTAATGCATATGTGGATGATTTGTGCTCAAATAAACTTTAAGAAACCAATATGTGTATGCATATTTTTTTTTTCCCTTTTCTCATGAATGCAAGATTATGTAACAATGTGTTGCTGCAAGATAGAGTCATGGCACCAAGTCCATCGGTTACTCATGCTACCACAACACATATATAATCACAAAGCCTAGCCTAGTAATGCTTCAATAACAACAAAAGATTGAAAACATTTCATTTCAAAATCTCTTTATTGCCATATGTCTTTTGTTAAAATACTGAAAATGAATGCTATAGAGGATCGCTGATGAGCAAATAGACAATCATAATGAGGCAAAAGCATTGACAAGGAAGAACAACTAATATTATCCAAGCATAATGCAAGTACAACTGATTGATAATGACTGATTGAATGAGTGTGGGGATGAGTGCCTTTTATAGGCTTACAATAGGTGGTATTGGTAGTTGGAGATAGGTGGAAAGGGACCATGGTATTCAACAACCGTGGTTTTAATAAACCATGCATACATGACCTAGTCTAAAGCTTTATTTGCAGTCTATTTCTTTGCCTTGTTTGTCCCATACAAAGAGGTTGTGGTGGATGTGATTGTACATTTCTCACATCTTTGTCTCACATTGTGACACAATTACACTAGGTATAAAGGTCCTCAACCTCATACTACTAATCCACAATAGTCACACTCAATGATAAATGTTTTTATAAATTCTAGGATTGTTTTTCTTTTTTTTGGGTAGTTTTTTATATTTTTATCATTTCAAATTTACACTTTTATAAACTACAAATGATCACTTATCTATTATCGTCATTGCATTTTTAATGTTCTACAAGTCATCTGATTGGCATTTAAGCACCATACGACCATTGAAATAGGCCCTTTGATCTCCTAAATATTCTGTCATTCATCCCTTAGGCATTCACATGACTTGTGGGCTTCCATCTCATCCTCCTGTCTCATATGAATTAATTTTCCTGGCTATGAGAGAGAGAGAGAGAGAGAGAGAGAGAGAGAGAGAGAGAGAGAGAGAGAGAGAGAGAGAGAGAGAGAGAGAGAGAGAGAGAGAGAGAGAGAGAGAGAGAGAGAGAGAGAGAGAGAGAGAGAGAGAGAGAGAGAGAGAGAGATGCAAAAATTACATGGCACAACGAATAGAATTCGAGCAAGCAATAGAGAAAGAGAGTACATACTAGATAAGAGGAGAACAAAAAATTTCTTTAACTCCAAACAATCTGATCTAAAGATGGCTTTGTCCACCCGTGCACTTCCAATGTGAAGCTTAGAGGGTGATCTAGACAGAACATAGGTGAAGAGCTTAAGGCTAGCTGCAATAATTTTGATTGGGTGAAAGTATGGATCACGAGAGTTGTGAAGGCGTCTACCTCTTATAACATGTGAAGGGGGTCATATGGATGACTTTCCATATGCACCTGTGTTTGTTGACCTTCCATGTGCACCTCCACTAGTTGGCTAGAGAATATTCCAAGGAAAATTCCCTATCCCTAGCCAAGGGCTGCTTCCATGGCTCTCAAATCTAAAATAGGGGTCTCTAATAACTTTATTACCCCACAACTCGATGCGGTGCACCTCGAGTTGCTACCAGCTTTAAGTACTCTGTCTAACCTAAAGACTAGACATGCAATAGTCACCTTTTGGCCATCTAGTCACATAGATCTCATTTGATATACAAGTCAGGATGACCCACCAATGTCCAGGCTCACACATGGCTTTTCCTCATAATGGGCACCTTACAACATTGAGCACCATGGATCATTGGTGGCACCTTACGAGGATGGACATTGAGCATATCTAACACCCCCCCTCAATGCCCACCCATAGGTGAACTAACTCCTTGGCCCAATGCTAAGTCTCTGAAGATGAACTTGAAGCATATCCTTCAAGAGTGCTTTGGTGGATCATTTTTCTCCATTCTAAGTCTCTATTAGATAGTAGACTGGCTACACTATCCCATCCTCAATCAAATCATGCACATAGTGATACTGGATCTCTATATGTTTTGTGCATGCATGAAACACTGGATTCTTGAAAATGGTGATGCAACTCTGATTGTCACACCTTAGCACAGTCGAGTCTTCATCTGGTACTCCCATATACCATAAGATCCTCCTTAACCATACTACTTCACATGTAGCAAAGTAGGGTGCATTGTACTCTTCTTCGGTAGAAGACAATGCCATTCTTGGTTGCTCCTTATAGCGATCCAAGAGAAAAATCCTGATCCAAAAGAAATACAATAACCAAAAATGGACTTTCTAGAATCACTATCTCTTGCTCAATCTAAGTCACATTGCCCCACAAGAGAAGTACCATATGTGATACCATAGTCAAGAGTGCCCTTCGAGTATTTGAGCACTTGCATCCTAGCCTTCCAATGACTCTCAGAGGGTTTGTTTGAGAACCTACTTAAAAATCCAACAACAAAACTAATATCTGGCTTAGTGTTGCACAAGTAGATCAGACCTCTTATACCTTCCAATGTCTACTATATTGCTGATGTATCCTCAATGGATAACTTTGCATTGACCTCCATATGTGTAGCTATATCCTTGCACTCAGTCATACCAAATGCTTTCAAGATCTTCCATGCATACTTCTTTTGAGAGATGAAGATCTTTCCTAGCTCTTGTCAGACTTCAATCCCAAAACAATAATGCAACAAGCCCAAGCCTGTCATTTCAAACTTGGAGCTCAAAGCCTTTCGAGTTTGGTTGATCATATACTCATAGTCACATGTAATAAAAAGGCAATCCACATATAGGACAATAACTACAGACTTTTCACCATCCCTACAGACATATAAGTTAGCATCTAAGGCACATCTTTGGAAGCTTAAACTTAAAAAGAACTTATCTATCCGCTCGTGCCATGCTTTAGGGGCTTGTTTTATCCCATACAATGCTTTCTTTAGCTTACACACTATGTTCTTAGAATGGGGAGCCTCAAACCCTAGTGTTTGAACCATGTAACCTCCTCCTGAAGGTCACTATTCAAGAACACTGATTTAATATCCATTTGGTAAATTGGCCCATGTATTGTGGGCAGCCCTTGTAAGTACTGTGCAAATATGGTCATTCTAGTGGTTGGAGCAAATGAATTTGAAAATTAACCTATGAAAATCCTTGTGTAACTAGTGTGGCTTTGTACTTTTCTAAGGTTTCATCGGTCTTGTACTTGACCTTCCAAACCCACTTGGTGCCTATAATCTTTCTCTTTGGTGGACGATCCATTAGCTCCCAAGTGTCATTCTTCATTATGCTGTCATACTTAGCTTGCATAGCTACCTTCCATGCTGGAATTGCAAGTGCTTCTTCCAAGTCAACTACTCCTTTACTTATCTCATAATCTCAGCCACCATCAATGCCACATTGACTATGTGAGGAGAAGCCTTTCTTTGCTCCTCTATTCTCTAAAACCTCCTTGGTCCATTAGTCTTCTCCTCAAATTGATGTGGGCATAGGATTATTTTGGTCATAGAGCTACTTCACCTATTGCAGTAATGGCTTTTTTGGTGGTGTGGTATCAGGTTGGTGAACTTTCTCTTCATCATTTGAAGATGATTCTTCCTCCTTCTTAAGGATAGGGGTAGCTCTTAGGATAGGTTCATAGTGGAGTACTTCTTCACTTGATGATAAAGTGGAAGAACTTGCATTCTCTTCTTCCACTCTATGCAATTGCTCCTTGAACACCACATCACGACTCGCTATGATCTTCTTTGCCTCTTGGTCATACAATTTGTAAGCCTTTTGCTCATCACTATGACCCAAGAAGATACATTTTCTACTTTTTGGTTTTAACTTCTTTCTTTTCTCATCAAGAACATGTACATAGCATTCACATCCAAAAGTTCTAAAATGTGAGACATATGGTTTCTTTACCATTGTAAGCCTCATGAGGTGTTTTTCCCTTGAGGGCCTTTGTGTAGCTCCCATTGAGAATGTAGACTGTTGTATTTATAGCTTTGGTCCAAAAAATGGTTTGGTAATCCCTTGTCTTTTAGCATGTACCTTTCCCTCTCCACAACGGTGCAATTCCTGCATTCCACAACATCATTTTTTTGAGGTGTCATCAATTGATGCTTGATCTCTTTGCTCTAGCAAATAAACTCCTTTGAGTTGAACTCACCACCACTATCTGTTCTAAATTTCTTCACACTTTTTCCTATTTCATTCTCAACAAGTTTTAGCCATTCTTTAAACTTACAAAAAGCTTGAACCTTATCACGAAGGAAGTACACTCACATCTTCATACTATAGTTGTTGATGATCAACATGAAATAAGAAGATCCTCCCAAGGCTTGTGTAGGCATCTTACTGCACAAGTCAACATGTACCAACTCTAGAGGAGCATTTGATTTATTCTTGCTTTCTTGTGGAAATGCCTTTCTTTGTGGCTTGCCCATCATACAAGCTTCACATAGATCCTTCAATTTTGTAACAGCAGGTAGGTGAGCAACCATACCTTGCTTATGCGTCTTCTTCAAAATTGCAAATCTAATGTGTCCAAACCTTTCATTCCAAAGCTTACTTGTGCCCACTCTAGCGGTGGTTGTAAGAGCACTTAGCTCATATAGGTTGTTCCTCCTTTCTCCTTTGCCAAAACTTTTCCAACGTTGTGAAAAATTTCTACACCTATCTTGTTGAATCTCACTTCATGACCAAGATTAGTTATGGCAACAATAACATATTTCTCCTAATTTTTGGAACGTACAACACATTTGAAAGCTTTTTGACTTCACCATTTATAGCAACAAAGGAAATAGTACATGTGCCCATAGTAGTAGGACACTTTGCATTGTTTTCAACCATCACAATGATGGATTCTTGTAAAGGCTACATAAAACTATATAGACCTTTCTTGTTGGTCATGTGACGTGATGCACCACTATACAACACCCATGAATCAGTGGTAGATTCTTCTTATGTTGTGAGGAACACATTTCCTCGCTGGTTGCCTTGAATGACTCCAACTTTGCTTTAGCCGTGTTGGCTGTCTCCTTCCCCTTACTTTTAAGGGTACCATTCTTTTTGTGGTGTGCCTCGAGTTGCTACCAACTTTAACTACTCTGTCTAACCCAAAGGCTTGACTTGCAATGGTCACTTTTTGGCCATCGAGAATAAACCTCATCTGACATACAAGTTAGGACCCACCAATGTCCAGGCTCACACACGGCTTCTCCTCATAATGGGGGCCTTACAACTTTGACCACCATGTATCATTGGTGGCACCTTACGAGGGTGGGGCACTGAGCATATCTAATGGGAGATTGAATTGAGAGAGAAAGACTTATAATATAGAATCTGATACCCTCCATATCAGCCCACAAAACGAGAGAGAGAGAGAGAGAGAGAGAGAGAGAGAGAGAGAGAGAGAGAGAGAGAAGCCATAATGGCCTATCACGTTTGACCAACCTCATGTCATTTGCATGCACTACTAACTCTCTCTATTCTCTCTCTCTATTTTGTGAGTATTTTTGTTTCCTTTTTCTTCTATTTCTATCTCTCTCAAAATATATGCATTATATATATATATATATATAAGTGCAATATAGTAATATATTAATTTAAACTATATTAATATAAAAATATAATATATGAATATAATTCACACACACATGTAGAGAGAGAGAGAGAGAGAGAGAGAGAGAGAGAGAGAGAGAGAGAGAGAGAGAGAGAGAGAGAGAGAGAGAGAGAGAGAGAGAGAGAGAGAGAGAGAGAGAGAGAGATGCCCTCCTAGGTGACATATTCTATGTGTGTGTGGTACCTTCACACACACACAAGACATTGTTTGCCTTGGTCATTGTTTACTCCGATATGTTTCAATTGTCCCCTTTGCCCTGGTAGCCTATCATATCCAATTATCCCCACATCGTCTACCTATGTTGCCACACCTCTCTCTCTCTCTCTCTCTCTCTCTCTCTCTCTCTCTCTCTCTCTCTCTCTCTCTCTCTCTCTCTCTCTCTCTCTCTCCACACACACACACAAACACACAGAGAGAGAGTGTGTATCGTGTTTTTAAACTACATTAGGTAGTATCTTTAGGTTCTTTAAATATATATCATGTTTTAATACTATAAACATCATGCAACTTTATTTGTATATATACTATACTTTTCTTATGCATTATAATTGTTACATATCTCTATCCATCCCCCCTCTCGCTTTATGCCTCCCCCCTCTCTCTATCTTGTGTTTTGTACTATCATTTGTACTATCATAAGTACTAGAGTGAGAGAGAGATGTAGAACCAAAAATCCATCTCTCTCTCTCTCTCTCAAAAGAGAGTCCCTCATGTCTCTAACGTTCTCTCTCCTTTTTGACATGCATTCAATGCTCCACTAACTAGTAGTGGATATATAAGTACCTTGTCCTCAAGTCTCTCTTACAATAGTGAACACAACAACTAGATTGAAGAGAGGAGATCTCAATCTATCACCCTCTCCACATTAGCTATACCCATAGGTTTACCCCCTCCCTCCCTCCCTCCCTCCCTCTCTCCCACTGTGCATGTGTGTGCGTTTCTCTCTGCCCCCCTCAACACAACAACCAGGTTGAAGAGAGAATATCACAATCTATCACCCCCTCCATCAACTATACTGGATTGAAGAGAGAAGATCTCAATCTATCACCCTCTCCATCAACTATACCCACAAGTTATCCCCCCTCCCCCTTCACTCTTTGCCCCCATCCCACTATCTTTGTCACTCTCCTCCCACCCCTTCAAACTCCTTTCCCCTTTCCTTCACCAACTCCTCGTGACAACTCTTCACCAAACCACCCTTGAAATGGACTTATCATGATTCATAGCATTAGAACAAGGTTAACGTAAGTAAGAAATATGGAAAATTCTCGCTATCACCCACATCAATTGTGGAATATAAACCACACCAATCCATTGTTAGAGAAATCAAGAGGCTGGTCGAGTATATCTTTTGGATATTTTAGTTTCACATGACTATATCTTTGTCACTCTCCTCCCACCCCTTCAAACTCCTTTCCCCTTTCCTTCACCAACTCCTCGTGACAACTCTTCACCAAACCACCCTTGAAATGGACTTATCATGATTCATAGCATTAGAACAAGGTTAACGTAAGTAAGAAGTATGGAAAATTCTCGCTATCACCCACATGAATGGTGGAATATAAACCACACCAATCCATTGTTAGAGAAATCAAGAGGCTGGTCAAGTATATCTTTTGGATATTTTAGTTTCACATGACTATCTCATTAAGAAAAGGGGGCCACATCACAGTTGTTGCTTGCCATTGATCTCATTTGAAGCCCCAACAATGTGGTATCAACAATGATCAATGTCGAAGGCTCACCAAACCCTCAAACACCAATAAACAAGACCCATGTAGTAGCAGTTGATATGGAAGAGGAGCCATGCACATGAATGGAGGCAAGCACTCATATCACAAGTGTAGTTAAATAAAGTCCTTTGGGGGTGTCATCGAGTGGTACACAATTTGCCTCAAAATACTAGTGTATTAGAGAGGGTGGAGGAAATCCCACCTTTGTACAATGGTAATGTGGGATATGAGCTTCCACCGATGGCAAGCAGTATGTGTCCTATGAAGGTTATGGAGTAGAATTATTATGGCCATTGCTGGACAAGCCTACATCAATGTTGGTGACATTTCCTAGCATAGTCTAGTGAAGCGAGTGTGTTGGAGAATTACATAGCCCAAATAGTCATTGTGTTGGCCTCTTGATTATTGGAATATCAAACCATGTGGTAAACTTTTCATTTGCAAAAAAAATTAAGTGATTGTGAGATAGCCTCCTACAAGGTGTATCCTATATTTCCTAATTTCAAATGAATTGGCATTAACTTCCTACCATGTAGGGAAAGGAATTACCAACATGCCAACTACTAGAATGTCAACTGATAATCTAGGAAGGCTTGTATGCTTCTATTGCAAACAACCCCCAAAATTTCCCTCCAAGTGTGAGTACGAAGTATATTATGCGATATCAAGGAGAAATGACAAGATTGCTAATCCATTGGAGCATATATAAACATGAGGTGCAAAGAGATACTTTTAAAGCCAATGTGAATGAGCTTTGAAGAGACATAGAGGAAATGGTGAGAGCTTCAATGCAGCTGGTCCTCGACACCTACAAATGACAATGGCCAATAGACAAGTGAAAAATGCCCTACTTCATGAGCAAGGTATTTCCATTATTAACATCGAACTCTGAATAATGCTCAAGGAACTTCAACCATCCATTCAAGAGAATAGCTAATGTATGCTCCCAATCAACATGCTTGATCTACTCATTTGAACAATATGTCCAATTTCATTTTGTACCTAAACATTGTACTGAATGACTCCAAACATGTGGTCTTAAACATATGGAGAGTAACCAAGGGATGGAATTTTGTCTTTTGAAGTTAAAAATACATTGTGCCTATAGATTTTTCCATGTCATTCTCTTCCCTAATCAAGCCATGGTATTAGGTGCTTTATCTTCAAGATGATAACAATAGGGCTAGCTCAATCTAAAAAACCACATGCAATGAAATAGAATTGGAGATTTATGCAATAGTTGGATATGCTTCGAATGTATTCATTATAGTTGGATATGCTTTTACCACATTCATTATATTTATGATTGGATCACCATGGTAGCATGTGTATGACCTGAGGTCATTTTATGTTATTAACATAAACATAGAGATTCTATTGTTGATTTAGGTTTAATTTTTAGTTACCTTTTGTAGTGTACAAGAGTTCGTGACCTGGCAATGTATGAGATGGATGAAGAAGACACAAATGCATAGATCTTGTTTTAGTAAAAGCGGTGAAGTGTGGGCAACCCAAATTAGATTGTTTAGGATTCATGGCTAACAATGTAAGTGCTCATTGGAGGGAAGTCCATATAGTGTTTAATAATGGACCAAAGAACACCATGTAGAAAAGGGAGAGATCTTGCTTATTTCATTGCAAGATAAATGCAAGTATTTGTGCCAAATGTGGAGATGCGCATTAAAAAAAGGTAATGCAACAACTCAATATTGGTTCATTTGAGCCTAGTGGGCTATAAGGAAGGTTGCATATTGCAATGTTTTTGCAATGGATTGATGGCTCATGTTAGAGAAGACATTTTGTTGGGGCGAGTTCTGCCGTAAAGCATGAATGTTAATGTGTGTTGTTAATAGGTGATAGAGGGTATTGCTCATATGCCAACTATAAACTTTGCCAAGTTAATGCATGTAAAACAAAGGACAAAATGACATGCATTTATTGGAGGAAAATTCCATGGTGCGAGATGGAGTGTAGAGAAGCTTCAAAGGTGAATGTGACAAGGGAGTAGCCCTATACTGACAATGGCAATGAGGATGATAGAGGAGGTGATAGTTGGAATTACATTAACAACTAGATTTTCAAGGTGACAATATAACTGTAGCAAGGAAACATATCCTTTAGTACTACAAATTCAATGCAACTAAATCTTTCACACCAAAGTTTTCTTGTAAGCATTGTGTGCTTGTATATACTCCAATGATGGATATAAGAGTACTTAGCTCATATAAGTTGTTCCTCTTTTCTACTTTGCCACAGCATACCAACACTGTTAAGATTTTCCACACTTATCTTGGTGAATCTCACTTCATGGCCAAGATCAATAAAGAAACAACTAATAACAAATACCTCTTAATCCCTAACACATTTGAAAGCCTTTTGAATTCTTGATTTGCAACATTACAAGAAATATTACTTGTGCCCTCAATAGGTCATTTTGTATTTATGAACAATCACAATGATGGATTTTTATAGGAACAACATATAACTATATAGACCTTTCTTATTAGTCATGTGATAAGATGCATATCTAGCACCCATGAGTTAGTACTTGATGCCTTTTGAGCCAAGGTGACAATAACTATAGCGAGAAAACAAATCCTTCAGTACTATAAATCCAATGTGACCAAATCTTTTATGCTAAAGTTTTCTTGTAAGCACTCCAATGATGGATGCAAGAGTATTCAACTCATATAAGGTGTTCCACTTTTTTGCTTTGCCAACAATCTTACCAGTATTATTGAGAATTTCTACACTCATCTTGATGAATCTCACTTGATGGGATCAATATAAAAGCAACTTATATAGTAGATGAATAGGGCATTTTGTATTTATGCCAACTAAAACAATGATGGATTCTTGCACCCATGAGTTAGTGGTTGATACTCCTTAAGTCAAGAAATACACCTTCACAATGGTGGTCATTGATAGCTCCATCTTTGCTTTGGATATATCTCCTTATCTTTGCTTTTTGGAGTGGCATTCTTTGTCATCTACCTTCTTGACATGAAAATTTGCAATTACACACCCATTCTTATAATAGAAACACTTTTCTTCAAACTTCTTCTTGCCACTTTTTTAAATTTTATCACCAACAGTTTTGATGGGGAGAAGCTATCTTTGCCTTTTGCATTGATGAATAATAGATCTCCATTACTGCTTATTGCTCAAGCTTTAAGTTGCAACTCTCCCTTCATTACTTACTTTAAAAATCTATGCTTGAGGTCTCACTTGTGTATTAAAACCTATTATAAGTCCAAACTTTGGTGGATACATTCAAAGACACCACTGAGCTAGCTTCTCACATGAGTCTTTTGTATCCTAGCACTAACCATCTAATGGTGTAGATTCTTGATCTAAGTAATGAATGATTCTATTGTCTCTTCTTCAACAAACTTCTCTCTTATTAGTTGGTTCTCAAGGTTTTGGATCCTTTTTTGGTTTCACATTTCTCATCACTACATTTTGAGCCTCTAATGCCTTGGTTGTACATTGAACCAAGGTGAAAACATTGTTAGCATTGGGATCCTCAAACCATGGGCCACCTCCATGGCCCTTAAGACATAGAGTAGGTACCCTTCATATATCCCCCACCTTGCAACTCAATGCAACATGGACTTGAGTTGTTAATAACTTAATTGCCCTATCTAACCTAAATGCTAGACTCGACACATATCACCTTTTTACCATTCACTCCCATATACCTAATCTAATATAGAAGTCGAGACTCAATCAATGTCTCACCTCACATAACTTCCCCTCGTAATGGGACCCTTGCAACTTTAAGCACCATGGATTATTGGTAACACCTTTTAAGGGTGGGGTCTTAAGCATATCTATTAATACCCACTCGTATACGACTACTTCAAGGAAACTTAGAACTCTCAAAAGGTTCGTAAACACTAAACCTTCCACTTTCCATCTTCAATATCCATAAAAAATCACCTATAGGAGCTGAGGGTCAACCTTCATGCAAACTATCTTGAGGCTGTATTTTTAACCCTTTGAAACGTCTTTGTCATCCCTTTTTTATCAATGGAGTTCATAAACCACTTGGAACTCTAGTGAGGATGTGGTAGTGCATATAGTATGTTCGTTTCCTTCAAGAGACAAGAGCTCACTCTTCCAAAAACTTCTCTCAAAAGCCTCCCTCTAGGTAAACCACATCAAGGGTCAAGTCTTGGTGCTAGCTTGGAATGCATCAAGGACATTCTCTCTATGATTGACCTACATCATACTAGCATTAAGGGCTTTCTCTCTGTGCATGATCTAAAGCTAGTAATACTCCCTAGCACGAGGAAGAGTGATTGGCTCCCCACCAAAGGTTCAAACCACACCTCAAAGTGCTCCTATATATACAAGTACCCTTGATGTGTTGGTGTGTATTCAAAGTATTGAACATAGCTACCATGTCTCATTTCCACCATTCCAAGTGCATAATGTACACATATCTAATTTATAAAGCAAAATTTACCACTCACTTGGTTAACTTTAATTACTAGTGAAGTACCAAAACGAAATGGAGCAAATTAAAGGACTTTAATATATGGTATGGTTTAACTACTCTTGTAGATTAACATAATGAGGATAAAGAAAGCCCTTTTATTTCTTCTTAGTAGACTTCATTTTAAAACTCTCACCCCAAATTTAATTGCAATATTCAATGCTTGAAAACATTATGCTTCATTTTAAAGTTTAGGATTTATTTCAATGGTTCTTGCTGGTAAAATGACCTTAGGATTCCTATGACTCGTTTCTTGCATCACTTTATGTAGGTAGGCCCTTGTGATTGCATCACTCGTTTGTTCAAAAACAGCTAGATGTTTTGTACAAAATTTTCAGCTTCCTACTTATTAGGAGATCTTCATGGTATTGATTATGAGGTCAAGTTTGCTTAGGGTAATACCTTTCAATATTTAAAGCTGCCTTCACAAGAAATTATACATTGCTAGTAAATATGATACCTCAATTCTACTTATATGTGCATCATCTTAGCTACAACATATGTTTGGAAGTACATTTGCATATACACATGTAAAGATGGTTTGTATCAAAATGGAAGCATATATTTGTAGTCTCCAACGCTACAGGTATGGAAGGCAGAACTCTTGTAGACCCATATAGTCAAAACATAATTCTGAACAAATATTTTTGTAAGCTCCAACAACATAAACAGTCCACATCATATGAGCATGCACTTGTAAGCTCCAACAATACATATGACAAATAGTGCAATCCCATACAGGGCACCTTAAAAAATGATACTAATAAGATCAAATTGTACAACACAATGCAGTAAGATCATACTGTACAACACAACAGTAATTTAGGAACCATTCTATGACAAAAAATGTCCTATATGATCTCGTATTGCATGACCACTTCAATCAACTTTAAAGATTCTTCTCACCCACGGTGAGTTTGAGCTGGATGCACTAGAGGAAGATTGTGATGAGCTTGAGGCTCTTGTGGGCAAAGCGAAGGCACTTACACCTAATGACCAGCTTGAATCTATCATCTCGAGCACATCTGGCACATACTCTTCCTCCTGTTGAGGCAAGCTCACAGTCTCACTGGCACTTTCATCAGAACCCCTCACGTCTTCTTCAGTTTCATTCTCCACAAAGGGCTTATCTACTACAGTTGGACTATCTTCCTCCTGTTGAGGCAAGCTCACAGCCTCACTGACACTTTCAAAAGAATCCTTCACTTCTTCTTTGGTTTCATCCTCCACAACTTCTTCTTTGGTTTCATTCTTCACAAAGGGTTCATCTACTACAGTTGGACTGTGCAACTCACTCATTACGAACTCTTGACCTGGCTCTGAAGTCTGTGTTTTTGAAAGGTCCTCACATAAGAATGATTGTGCGATGCCGTCAATGACACTTTTCTTGACTAGCCACATACTGACTGTCATTGGAGCTAAAATTGCACAGAAAACAGGAATCACCAGATTTAGCAGTGGTACTCTACTAGCACAATGAATAGCTCTTTGCACCTCTTGTTTAATGCTCGGTCCATAATGTACCCATATATCCGCAGAAGCCCCAAGTAACCCTCTTCTGTAAATTTTTGCAGGGGCGTCCATAACCAATCCTTTCACATGTGTACTGGCAGCACATATCTGTGATAACAAAGTCACAAGGACCCATGATTGACCAAGGATACAGTTCAGCATACATGATCATGTTCCTGGATGTGCATTATACTTCTGAATTGAGGTCTAATTTCTGTATACCATCATGGTCATGGATGTACATCTAATTTCTGTATATGATCATGGTCATGGAAGAGCATCTCATTTCTGTGTATGAATTTCTGCATAAATCATATTCATGGATGTGCATCATACTCAAGAATTGAGGTCTAACTTCTGTACATGATCATGGTCATGGATGTGCATCACACTTAGCAGTTGAGGTCTAATTTTCGTACATGATCATGGTCATGGATGTGCATCATACTTATGAGTTGAGGTGAAATCTGTGCATGATCATGGTCATAGACTCTGAATTGAGGTCTAATTTCTGTGGATGATCATGCTCATGGACTTGTGACTTGAGGTCTAATTTCTGTACATGATCATGGTCATGGATGTCCATCATTCTAATGAGTTTACTTATGAGTTGAGGTCTAATTTCTGTACATGACCATGATCATGGATGTGCATCATACTAATGGATTGAGGTCTAATTTCGATAAATTATCATAATCATGGATGTGTATCATACTCATGAGTTGAGGTCCAATTCCTGTACATGATGGTGGTCAAGGACTTTGTGGGGTGAGCTCTAATGTCTGAACATAAGTATGGCCACGGATATGCATCACGCTTATGTGCGTTGATGGCTAATATCTGTGCGGAGAATAGTGACAGAAATGGCAAAAAATTAACCGAACCAACCCATAGGTGAAGGAAATTGAGGGCTCTTACCTTGTGATCAATCGATGACAGGATGCACAAAATACAGCCGTCCAGGCGGTGGGCGAGGGGATCCAGGAGGCGATCGGCCTGTCTGACGATGGTGCCGACGGGGAAGGGCAAACGTCCGAGCTTCTGCACGAGGGAGCGCCTGCGATTGATAAGGCAGCGCGCACAGTCGCGCAGGCCCAGCAGCCTCTTGGGCCGGGCCTGCTTCTTCTCCTCCTCCTCCTCCTCCTGCAAAATTCATCAGATGTGCAACCCTCAAAAACCCCCTATCAATCCAAGCACCAGAGATGTTTCTATCACAAATCCATCACTAGAGGTACTTACACCTTCTTCAGAGTCACTTGGATCCATTCCTTTCACCAACCTTGCATAAATCACTACACACACAACCCCCCCCCAACCAAGAAAGTAAAAGCAAAAAACAAAGTTCAAGCTTTCAAGTATGGGTGTTCTCAAAAAAATTGGGCATAATGTCAAGTGAATTTGTTAAATTTGATTTCTTTTAAAAAGGCCTTTTGGCTTTTCGAAGAGAAAGTGTTTCAACAGTAAAATCTAGGGTCATTTATGTTCTGACATGACCAATAGCCTGCAAGAGTCTTTTAAAAACTTGCAAACCATTAAGGTTGAAGGTTTTTGCCGACTTCAGAAAACGTATTTGTGTGTGTGTGTGTGTGTGTGTGGAGAGAGAGAGAGAGAGAGAGAAGAGATGGGTCAATGGGAAGGGAAGAGAGAGGCTTTAAAGTTCAATAAGGGTAGATAAGAGGCTTAATTAAGCACGTCAAGAGAGAAGCGGCAAGGGGGGGTGTGAAGTACTTTTAGACTTACATATCATGAAGCTTTTACGATAATAGGCTATAGCAGACCATGGCTTGCTCCTCATTAGGTGTCCACCCACCATCCCTTCCTTATCTCTGTCTCTCTCTCATACACTTTATGTGCTCACATGTTTAAGTGCAACACATCCTAATACACATTCACCAACTTTAACTCCCACTCATCCTTCTTCAAGGATGAGCAAACTCAAGAGCATAAACTGCTCCCATAAACAAGCCTAAAGGCAATCATTGAGCTTTTATTGAGGTAGTTAAAGCTAATAATGGAACCTCTCACATGATGTATATCTTTTTAAAGTAAACGCTCCACATCAAACAGAAAGGTGCATGCAAATACAATATTGCCATTGTTCTTCTTATGATATGTCACTTTAGCGTAACAACTTTCCAAAGTGTTCCCATATGCAAGATTTACAATTTGTGAGCACATCATAAGCCAGCTATGCTGATTGAAACTTATGGCTAAGCTAGTCACACAAGCTACATGTCACAATTACATATGTATTGCATGATCCTATGCATATTTGTCTATTCTATATATTATTTAGAGCTCTCCCTTGTGGATCCTGAAGCAATCAAAAGATTCCCAAGCCTATTGGTATTGAAGACATAAAGAGGCTTTTGTTGTAAGAGTAATATGATAATGGAAAGGAAACAAGTGAGTCTTTGAAAAGGTAAACATAGAGAGGTTTAATATTCAAGAAATAAAGAGGGGTGTCTTTTGAAGGGTGATATGATGATGAAAAGGGGAAAGATGAGTCTTTGAAAGTTGTTGGTCTCTCTCTCTCTCTATGTCTCTCTCTCTCTCTCTCTCATATAAGATGAGATATATTTTAATGTACATTCACTATAAAAAGAGAGGTGAATTTTATTTTAGAATGAGATGATATTTTAATGGTTGAACATGTGCATGTAATGTATACATATTCTAAAAGCATCCACAAATCTACAAATACTATAAGAGCACACATGCACACACAATGCATACACGATGAACACACATACCCCACACACACATGCACTTATACTCATGTACACATGCATAATATGTAAAACACGTACACGTGTATGCACGTATGCACACACGCTCATATACACATAGACATATGAGCGAGAAAAAAATGGAGAGAGGGGAGAGAGAGACTAGAAAATTCAAAGAAAGAGATAGAGTAATGAAAGAGGACATGAAATGAATTAGAGGAGAGAAAATTAATACCAACTTGTAAAACATGCACTTACATACATGTAGACACATACATCCACACCGATACACCTACCTGTGTATGTATACATATGCATACACAACATGCACACATATGAGTTGAAAAAAGATGAGAGAGAGGGGACTTGGGAGAATGAAAGAAAGGAAACAAGAGGGGCTCTTGGGAGAACCAAAGAAAGGAGACAATAGAAAAATAAAGAGAGGGAGAGAGAGGAGACACACTTATGAGATCATAGAAATATAAACACATGTATTAAACACACATATACATATGTACACATGTAGACACACATACACACATGCGTGCGCACGCGCGCGCACACACACACACACAGAGGAGAAAACAAGAAAAAAGAATATATATATGTTCTGCATTATCAATGTGCTATTGTTATATATATATATATATATATATATATATATATAGAGAGAGAGAGAGAGAGAGAGAGAGAGAGAGAGAGAGAGAGAGAGTGTGTGTGTGTGTGTGTGTGTGTGCAGATGTGCGTGTTTGCTACATGAAGCATACCTTGATAAGTGAAGTCTTATAATTCTTTCTAAAACTTATGCAAAGTATTGGCCATCCTCTTTGCATGTAGAAGGGTGAAGGAGAGAATAAGAGCATACAATTCGAAGAAAAAACTCATGAAAGATCAATTAAGTGTTATGTCATTGCATTACATATATGGTTTCTTCTAATAGCTTTTATGTGATTAGCCATAAAGATGATTTAGTGTGTGAGTATGCTTACGTGAGAATGCTCTTGCTATGCGAAGTACGTCTTGGGACATAATCACATGAATGCGAAGCACCGAGAGCGCCTAGTAGTCTTTGATAAAATCTTTTACATGTAGGAAGTCTCTGCGTGCAAGCATAAGTTTTTGAAAGGCAAGACCTTCTTCTCAATATTGAAGTTAAGATAAGTGTACCAACTTTTTGGAGAAATGTCACTTTTGAGCTCAAATCATAACAACTTGGAGATTCATATGATCCACTATTAAGGCATTTTATCTAAAGTTACACGCAAGAAATGACATTGATTAGAGAAACTTTATGCTCCCAACTTCCTTCCAAAAAGTAGTGTAATTACTAAAAAACCCCAGGACCCATTTTCTAGTTGATGTGAACTTTTGTTTGGAAAACTATACTTTTGTGAAAGGTGCTCTCTCATTCAAAACTTAACCATCATGTAAAATTAGGGAATGGCATGATATATAAAAATGGCATGCATAAATACGAGAAAATGCATACATCTCAAGTCAAGCAAAGTACCTTAGTTTGAAAGGTTTGTCTAAAGACTAGTATATTAAATGCAACCATCAACATATCAAAATTCAAAGCAACTTGCTAATGCATGAATGCGTCTTGTAAGATAATGATTCATTATAATCAAGGTGTTAGTCAATCCAAAGTGGGAAGGGTGTAAACCTTAGAGCATGGGTGTTGTTAAGAATCACAATCTAGCATTGAGAAACCTTATAGAATATCACAAGCTACATATCTCTCATTGTAGAGTCAAAAGTATATGTGAGCTTTAGCTTGAAGCTTTCAAAATCATCTCAAGCTTTGGTTGCACCTTAATTTTTCATCTTATATTATAGAAAATAGTTGGAATTCACTCTTGAATTGTCTTCTTGTCTACATATATCATTGAGAGGTGGCTTTCTTACCTCTGGAAAAATGAAAAGGGAAGCCCCACTTGTCCTAAACCTACTAAGAGAAATAGAAAGTAAACAAGGCTACTCCTTATTTTTGTCATTTTCACATGTCACCGAGAGTCCAATCAAGATTAGTTGACATAAAATGGCTTGAAGACTCTACTAACTCCTATAAGATTTCTTAAATACAAAAAAAGAAATTACCATGATCATTATGATATGACAACTCCATTCCATTTTTCCACAAGTGACCTAATAGTGGTTAACAATGAGCATCTCTAGGTTTTGACTCCTACAATTGACTCATTCTCAAGGCGAGTCCTTTACTTATGATAGGCTTCCATATGTTTGAATGTTGAAACATCTAATTCACATATTAGATTAGTGGACAATAAAATTGCTTGAAGACCCTACTAGCTTGTATGAAGTTCCTCAAATATAACATAGCAAATCACCATGATCTTTATTATATGACTAATTTATTCTAGGTTTTGGAAAGTAGTATAATCATGGTTGACATCTGGCACCTCTAGATTTAGACTTCACAATTAAGTCATTCTCAAGAAGATGGATCCTTTAGTTATGATAAGATTCTATATTTTTGAACACCAAAACATCTAATGGAATATGTGAAAGAGAAAGGTAGGCAATAAGTGATTGGTTTCTCATTAAACTAAATAAAACTCATTCTCAAGCCCTCTATGAACCACCAACTTAGCTTAGAGAGAGAAACATGAAAGGTCCCAAAATGACCTCCTTTTTAATTAGTCCACGATATTGTGTTAAAACATTTTTGATGTGCATATCATGTTGCATTTCAATGATTGCACCCTTGGATGCACATGGACAACTTGTTAGAACAATTATTTGTGGCTTTAGGATAGTTAAGTTTGTATGCTTTCATAATTGTTTTGCCAATAATACAATTTATTTTAAGACTAGCCATTGCTTTTTCTCATATTGATAGATTTTAGTTATATGAAAAAAAAAATCATGGTGAAGAAGCAAAAATGAATATTCCATGGAGGGAAATTTTAGTGCAACTAAGAATGCTTCCTTACATTTCTTTTAAAGTTGTTGATTTTCTAAAAGCTTTTTGAGAGTGGTACCAAAGATTGCTTACTTTGTAGACAAGAACATTGATCACAACCCATTGCCAATCTAGCATCAACACTTAGAGTTAGCCATGTCATAGGTAACATAAGGGAAAATATAAGCACATTATACTCACAATCTTCATGTGGATATGTATTATGATTACCAACCATTGGATGTAGGTAGAGAAAGAAGACTATGATATTCTACATCTAATATTCTTTATTCCCATCATGCTACAACAAGGCAAACAATATGGTAACATTATACAAAAACTCTACATAATGTGGTAAAGGACATTGCAAGTGGATAAGCAATTTATAATCATAAGGCATATACATGGATATCACTCAAGACAAAACATTTTCATTAATGGAGAAGTATTAATATAAAATGATTGCACATTAGGAACTTGGACAAAGGCATTTCTTGGACTTTATAACCACTTTTTCAATCTTTCCCATCTTCTTGAAGCTCTCATTATAGACATACAATATATTAGACAATATGACTTGCTTTCTATTGAATGGTGCATTGAAGATTTCCATGGCACTACTTAAGAAATAACTCTCCTAATTTGTAAAGGAGAACAACTTCTCTACTAGGGATTCCTCTACATTGGCAAGTTCTTATATGATGAACATTTGGGTTGACATGATTGTGAACTCAATTATTCTTGGAACCTCTCTCTCTCTCTCTCTCTCTCTCTCTCTCTCTCTCTCTCTGAGACCTATTTTCCCACTTTCTTGCTTGCCTCCAGCAATTTGTCTCCCTCACCAATTGTCACCCCTCTCACCCTACATGCATGGTAAGAGGGTAGGATACCAACAAGGGGAGGGATCGAATAACAAACTATTGAAGGTTCAAGAAAATGCTATCATGGAGGTAGAAACTTACATTGAGCATGTGCGGGAGAAATCCAATCCTTCACTCTACCTTTCACACACACACACACACACACACACACACACACACACACACACTCTCTCTCTCTCTCTCTCTCTCTCTCTCTCTCTCTCTCTCTCTCTCTCTCTCTCTCTCTCTCTCTCTCTGTGTGTGTGTGTGTGTGTGTGTGTGTGTGTGTGTGTGTGTGAAGCAAGAAGCAAGAAGAGAGCTCATAAGATTGTACACTATAAGAATGAGCTTATCCATTCACTTTTTAATTTTTATACATGGCCTCAAATTTTGGCATTAAAAAAATTTTGAACAAAAAAGTGAGCTCTTAAAAAAATATAGTTTAAGATGTGAGCTTTTGGATTGCCAATAGAAAGGTTAGATATTGCCATCCATGGAGGGTGATTCTTCTCTCTCCAAATCTTGGGTTTTTATTTAAAAAAGGAGTAGTGGGGGATTTTAAAAGAGTGAATGAATAGTACACAAAAATTTGAGTTTCTTCCACCCTTTGTTTTTTCTATTTTTTGATAAATTTTAATTTTATTTTTTTCTTACAAAATTAGTTTGACCCATTAGTTTAGCAACAAATTATTTTTTCTTTCTTCATTTTGGTGAATTTTTGTCTCCATCGAAGCTCTCTAGTGAGAGTAATTAGGGTTTTGAGTGTTTTGCTTACCTCTCCACTTTCTTCTCTTTGTAGCTCTAGAATTTGGGCAAAACACATGTGCCCATCTCTCTTTGAATTTTCTCTTATTTGTTGTTTTTTCAATAGGGTTTGATATCATTTCTTACTATTACTGTTGTTTTGTTGTGCAAAGGTTGTTTTGGAAAAGAGGCACATGTGCTCATCTCTCTCTATGTGTTGTTTCTCTTTTCTATTGTGTTTTCAATATACCTTAACGTAGGTTTTAATTGTTGTTGTAGAGGATGTCATAGGCTTGTTGAGCACCATGATTGGGTAGAGGTGGTCATGGTGCTTGTTTCCTTGGTTGTGGGGGTTCAGTATCCCATGATTTTATGTATAGGGATACTATGGTAGTCTTGTACGTGAGTGTAATATCCCCATTACTTAGTTATTTAATGTGCGTATACATTCCAAAGAAAATTGATTTATGAAAATGACTCTCATTATGAATATAATAATAATTATTAATGAGGTATTATATGCCAGTTCATGGAAGAAAGACTTGGGAGACCCTCCCAAGACTAGCTCATTAAAACTATGTTTGTAGTATAGAATAACAAAAATAACTAGCCTAGTGGATAGTCACTTGACAGTTAAGCACACTTGGGTGCTGACACTGCCGGGATGGGTGACCTCCTGGGAAGTTTTTTCTACAATCTAGTGGGAACTTCTCGATGTCGGAGGGGTTTTTGTCGAAAGGTCGAATCCATTGGGGATCAGAGGTAGAAGGAAGTAGAGATAGGAGATGGAAGAGAAGATAAAGAATACACGTGGTAAACATGACAAAGACAAAGCACAATCAATTGAATCGATATGTATTGAAAGAACTTGAAATCTTTTGTCTGGCACTACTCAAAAGCAATCTCTAGGCATTAGGTCTCCTGGAGCTTCCTCGTAGAACAAAACGTGGATAAGAAAATAACATCTCCTTATCTGCTGCTCGGAACCCAAATCTGATGGCTCCGTTGGCTTCGAAAGGGGGGGAAAACCCTAGGACACCTGATCATAGATCTTCTAGATTACTCATTCTTCCTCTTCCAGTTCAAATTGCAGTTTTCAGCCTGTCAACAGCGATCGCGACGTGCACGATTTTGCCAATCTGACTTTTTTATGAAAAATCTCCTAACTGGCTGAAAAAGCAACTTGCTTTTTGCATGCCATCCTAATCTAGAAGCTTTTCTAAAATTTTCAGATTTTTACAATAAATAATATAAAAATATACTTAAATTATCTAAAAATCTAGTATTTTTGGATAATCCATGCAACTCACACTAGTACTAATGACTCAGATCACATTGACACTCTAGATCAATAAAGAAGTCGGATGATGATGCATTCCATGCTTTTTCACACTGTGTCCGCATAGCATCACAACATTGCGCGCATCCAATGGCACTAATGAAGCCTTCATAGGCTGTTGCCAAGTATATCAAGGCCAAGATGCCAAGGTCTATGCCTTGTTTGCCGCCTTAGTCATAAGCCTTGGAGTGACGACTGCCCAGTGAGGCGCCATGCGGTGCTCACCCATAGATTCGTAAATTTTTATCTTCACGCTACAAAAATGAAGCTCTCTCTCTGATGTCGTCAAGAATGCTAAAAGAAAGTATTCTCTCTTTATCATCAAAAAATGCTAAAAAAGCAAGCGTCCTCTCTTCTACCCCCCCTGTAAAACTATAAATTGAGGGCTTGGGGATGACTAGGAAGAGGGACAAGAGCAATCTTGACGAGGACGAGACACTGAAGGTCTCTCATCCTCTTCTACTCTAATCCAAGAAGCGAAGACACTGAAAAACTTTATCCTATTCTATCAATCCGGCTAGAAGTCATATCTCTACTCTCATCCCTATTACGTCTACTAGAGAGAGAGAAGTATTGCTCTCTATGTGACAAATGCGGGATCTAGAGCATGGCAAGACCGGAAGCTATGGAGGATGAAATGAGAAGTGTGGATTCATGATGGAGAAGACAAAGACACTGTTTGTTACACAAGTGAATTAGGTTCCAAGATTGAGACTTGGACTCATAAACACAATCTTGTGTATGTGGACAATGACATTGACACTTCACTGAAAAGAAAAGAGTACTATCATTGCATTAAGAAAGGAAGCAAGTACAATGCTTTATAGGAAAGTAGGAAACTGCAGTAGGCACCATTGTGCATATGGGATAAGTTAGCCTGCATGTCCTTGGCCCTGAAGCTCCATACAAAGTGACTGTTTAGTGAGTGTGATTGCTGAATCTCAACACCCCTCCTCAATCACAACTAGAAAGGCACAAAGTGTGTAGAGGCTGTAATGAGAACCACCTGCAAAGTGTGGGCATACCACAAACATGGCAAAACACCAGAGGCTATCGCAAAAAAGGCTAAGTGTGGGTACCATAAACATGGTGGACATCCAGAGGCTGTAACAGGGGCCTCACAAAGTGTACAGGGACTGTAATGCCAAGTTACATAAGGAGTTTACAAAGCTTATGGCAGGAAGCATTAGGGCAAGGAAATACAAGGCTTTTAAAACAGTCTATCAGAATTATGAGAGTACAAGGACTGATGAGTCTTGTCCTTCCGATCCTGGTGGTCTTCATCTTCATCTTCTTCTTCCTTTGCTCCATTTTCTTCTTCTTCTTTGACTGCGACTAGATAGGCCTTTTGGGATCTCTTTCTTGCGTGGCAGAACTTCTCGGTGTGTCCAGTCCTTTTGCAGAAGTCACAGAAGAGTTGATCCTTCTTGCCTTTGTACCTATTGCCAACATATAGTGCATGCTCATCTCTAGAGGTACTTGGTTCTTCCTTAGTTTTTAGCTTTTTTTCCTCTTCTAACAGTGATGCCTGGATATCAACAAGTTCAGGATTTGGCATGTTGATTAAAGTTGTTGATACATTATTATATTCAGGAGGCAAACTCTTAAGTAGAACACCGATGCAAACATCTTCATCCATTTTAATGTTGATTCCTGCAAGTTGGGTTAGGAGTCCTTCCATGTAATTAAGATGTCTGGCAAGTGATGTGCTGGACTTCATTTCAAGCCTGAAGAACTCAATCAGGAGACCATACTTTGATGATTTAGATTGTGCACCGAACAGGGTGTCAAGTCTTTTCCATGTATCCTGTGAGGTCTCACAGTTATCCACATGATGGATATAACTGTCGTCTAGCTCCAGTTTGATAATGGCCTGGGCTCTGTCATCATTCTTTTGCCAAGTAGTTGCAAGGTCCGCGTCCCGAGGTTTCTTCTCTTTGCCATTTGTGATGGCCCAGAGACCCTTTTTCATCAAGATGAGCTTGATGCGGGTTTGCCAGGTGTGGAACCCGACTCCTTTGAATCGAGCATTTGGAGAGTCTTTTCCCATGTTAGACTTACGGGAACAGTAGCAAATCAACTTCAGACTTATTAGATTTGAGCAGCAGAAGAGTTGGTTGAGAGACACAAGTGCTAAAAAAAACACTAACTGAGTGTCAATGAATACCAAATCTGCAAAGTCCTTTACTCTTTTAAAATCCAAGTGATCTTCCCCTTCTTGATTTGATGCTGATACCTTCAAATCTGAGTGACAGTACTTTAATGAACTTCAGAGAGTATTGCTCAGTGATTAAAATCACTTTTGATAACTTCAGTGAGAGAAACAGTGAAAAATGTCAGAATTTTGAAGCTTTGGCTATGGCTTCTGCATTAGGGTTTCTGGGGGCAGCCTGGTTTTTTGCTGATTGCAGGAGCTACAGTGGATCATTTAAAAAAATTTTTATATGCCCAGGAAGCTGACTTCATGGGCTATCAAAGCCCCATGACAATCGTCAACATCGTGGACTGTATGCAGCACGCAGGCAGCTCGAACGTAAGCAGGCGCAGTTCTGACAGATTTCCGCGATTTCCGCAATGTTGGAGTCAGGGCGCAGTAATGCAGTCGATTTTTGTGCCAGGATGAATCGGCTTGAGTAGAGGAACAACTCCCTAGAAGAAATCGTGGGCTGAAATGGCCTGGTTGAGGAGTTATTGAAGCTCCAAGTAAGGTAGGTCCTGTCTGGCTATGGCAGACACAGAGCAGAGATTGAGGATTTTCACAATGCTGAGCTCCAGATGGTCCAATGTCCTGGATTGATGTGATACAGGGAAGCTTTGTGAGTTGGGGAATACTTTTCCAGAAGGAAGCTCCAAGAGATCTGACTTGTGGAGTGAGATATAAGCAGCTCAATCTGACAGGGTGCTGCTGGCTATGGCTGCCATAGAAGCTTCAGTGAGAGTAGAGTTGGGAGATGAAGTCATGAGCTGACATTGAGCTAGACTGAGGTTGAGAGGAATCAAGAGAAGCTAGAGAAGCAATGCCATGCCCAACTGGGCTCTGATACCATGTGACAAATGCGGGATCTAGAGCATGGCAAGACCGGAAGCTATGGAGGATGAAATGAGAAGTGTGGATTCATGATGGAGAAGACAAAGACACTGTTTGTTACACAAGTGAATTAGGTTCCAAGATTGAGACTTGGACTCATAAACACAATCTTGTGTATGTGGACAATGACATTGACACTTCACTGAAAAGAAAAGAGTACTATCATTGCATTAAGAAAGGAAGCAAGTACAATGCTTTATAGGAAAGTAGGAAACTGCAGTAGGCAGCATTGTGCATATGGGATAAGTTAGCCTGCATGTCCTTGGCCCTGAAGCTCCATACAAAGTGGCTGTTTAGTGAGTGTGATGGCTGAATCTCAACACTCTACGAGGCAAGAAGAACCATCTGTGAGGCCTACATCATTGAATCTCGCAATAACCATCATCATCATCGAGAGTCTTACACCCTTGCCAACCAATATTACTGGTATATTCTTCTTCTTCTACGAATCATATTTCCATCATGGCCCCGAAGAAAAAGAATTCAAAAGCAGAAATCGTGAATGACCCTATTAATGTGGAAGCAATGATTGGAGTTGCGAGCACGGGAGTCACTAACGAAGTTACGAGCGAGGATAACAACCCTTTACCAATTTCAATATCACACGTAAAAAAAAAAATCTATCCGAATTCAATAGAAATAAGATAAGTCTCTTAAGAAATATTGTGATATTAGAGTATTCACTTGGTAATTTATTAGAACATCTTATAGGCTAGAAACTGTTAGGGAAACTACAAAATTCTAGAACTCAAGAGGTCCACGAGGAAAATTTCAAGATGAATTTATTAAGAATGAACCCTGAAGAAATTAGCCAAGGATATAGTTTAATCTAGAAGCTTTGATAGAAGATTTTAAGACTGGAAATATCTCTAAGTTGAAGAAACAGACTTAAGGCCAAGAAACTTGGTTGCAAGAATGTCATTATAAACCTTAAACTAAGAGGTTAGAGACCCCAACATCTAGATACCCTAGGGGAAGAGCTCATTGCGTGAATTTCAAAGGTCGATTGCTACGAGATTAATCATAACTCGAAAGTTGCATGAGTGTTTGAAGCCATAATTACTTGAATACAACAATCTTGCTTGTGATTTTCTAGATTAGGTCTTGATTGAATAAAGTATTAGAACATATATAAATTGAGGAGCCCTATACATCCCCCAAGGATAGGTGCTGAATCCCTATACCAAGTGGGGATGTTTTTACCACGGTGAAAGCATGGACTGCTGACTCCGATGGCAAGAGGTCTCCAACAGGGATCATATTAAGTAGGAGGTGGTTAAGGTACTAGGGGGGCTCTGGCTAGTAAATCCTTTACACTCTTAAAAACTACTTGGTCCCATGTATGGACCAAGATCTACTTGGGACACCTAAAAACGTTAGCTATAGGTGGATTTGATCTTGGTGACGTGTAGATGCGCTGGATGAGGCAGCACGTAAAATTGTAATTTTTCTCCTGTATGTGCGGGAGAACACACATTATGGAACATAATCAATGAATTTGTTTTATTCTGATTGTATGTCCATGAGTAAATTACGCAAACGAACAACTGTGCCTAAAAGGATTCTTTTTAATTAATGAAGCTATTTTTATATGTTTCACATAATATGGTAGGTAATTAGATAAGTAAGAACTTCCATAGAGGGAAGTGGGTGGATGGATTCCCAATGAATCCAGTCCTATAGTAGGGTGGTCTCGCTTAGCTGAGAGGTTTCCCCAAAAACAAACACTAGGAAGAAACTCTAGGAAGGGCCGATTCACTGACTTACCTAGGATTTGGCCTCAAAACCCGAACAATAAATTATCTTAGGGGAAAGGTACGACGGTTGTGCCAGAGCACTGCGAGGGATTTCATAAATCCTCAGTCTGCTATTGGAAAAAAGCATTGTACTCCATGAACCAAGGGTAATGGCAGTCACTCCCATTACAAGGATACGAGGCTATAGCGATGTGCATTAGCGACGTCAAATAGTGGCGTTGCTATTAGCGCCGCATTTGTGACGCTAATAACGATGGTACCCAGAGGAAAAAAATGCGGCCCGAAACTCGAGCGCATCATTTTTCGCGCATTCACGAAAGAGAGAAGGAGAGGGAGAGCGACCATCTTGCTAAGAGGGAGAGAAAGAGAGAGAAGGAGAAAGAAGGCTTTTCATTGCCACCGCCGCCACCGCCGCCGCCACCGTTCGCAAAGAAGAGGAGGAGGTGTACAGAGGGCAAAGAGGAGCCGCCAAACCCTTCTTCGAGCCTTTACGGTGAGTGCATTGTCCATTCTTGCATTGCTTTTGTGTTTTCTCTCTCTCTTTTACTTGTTTTTGGTATAATTTGTGTGTATTGAGAGAGGGAGAGGAAACGAGAGAAAAAGAGAGGGAGAGGGAGAGGGAGGGAGAGGAAATGAGGTATAATTCGTGTGTATTGAGAGAGGGAGAGGAAATGAGAGAGAAAGAGAGGGAGAGGGAGGGAGAGAGAGGGGGAGGGAGAGGAAGGGAGAGAGAAAGAGAGGGGGAGGGAGAGGAAATGGGAGAGGGAGAGGGAGATATTGAACATAATAGGGATATGAGAGAGGGAGAGGAAATGAGAGAGGGAGAGAGAAAGAGAGGGGGAGGGAGAGGAAAAGAGAGAAAAAACATTAAACATAATAGGGAAAGAGAGAAAGAGAGAAAGAGGGGAGAGGGTGAGGGAGGGAGAAGAAATGAGAGAAGGAGAGGAAGAGAGCAAAAGGAAATGAGAAAGGGAGAGGAGAGAAAAAAATGAGAGAAGGAGAGGAGAGAGAAAAAGAGAGAAAAGATGTTAAACATAATAAGGAAAGAGAGAAAGAGAGGGAGAGGGTGAGGGTGAGGGTGAGGGAGGGAGAGGAAATGAGAGAGGGAGAGGAGAGAGAAAAAGAAATGAGAGAGGGGGAGGGGAGAGAAAAATCATTAAACCTAATAGAGAAAGAGAGAAAGAGAGGGTGACGGTGAGGGAGGGAGAGGAAATGAGAGAGGAAGAGAAAGAGAGAAAAGGAAATGAGAGAGGGAGAGGAAAGATAAAAAAAGAGAACAAACATTAAACCTAATAGGGAAAGAGAGAAAGAGAGGGAGAGGGTGAGGCAGGGAGAGGAAATGAGAGAGGGAGAGGAAGAGAGAAAAGGAAATGAGAGAGAAAATACACTAAACATAATAGGGAAAGAGAGGGAGAGGGTGAGGGAGGGAGAGGAAATAAGAGAGGGAGAGAAAGAGAGAAAAGGAAATGAGAGAGGGAGAGGAGAGAGAAAAAATGAGAGAGGAAAAGGAGAGAGAAAAAGAGAGAAAAAACATTAAACTTGATACGGAAAGAGAGAAAGAGAGGGAGAGGGTAAGGGAGGGAGAGGAAATGAGAGAGGGAGAGGAAGAGAGAAAATGAAATTAATTGTTGTTGTTTGTAGTAGTAGTAGTAGTTTTTTTTTTCTTTTCTTGTTTATTGTTGAAGGGGAGCTACGGAGCTCTACCCCGAGACCTACGGACCGCTTATTGATCAAGCATTTCAAGCCGAGCAGCCATGGCTACCTCTCACATAGTCGACGTACAATGCCTACCTTACGGGTGTAGTGAGCTTACCTTGATGCTCGATCGAGTTCCCTCCTTTCTCTTGTACTCGGTAGCTCCATGATCCTTGTGGCAAGCTCAAGCAACCTCAAGCCCTCTTCGTTAACATCCTCCATAGCCGCGCGAGAAAAGAGAAGAGAAGATGAAGAGAGAAGATGGGGAGCTTCTTCTCCACAATCCCTCACTCACACACACTCACTCCCTCAATCCCTCACTCAAGCACAAGCAAGAAAGCAAGAAACAAGAGAAGAAGAAGAAGAAGAAGCTTTGGCCACACACAAGAATGAGCTTCTCATTCACTTTTCCACTTTATATACAAAACCCTAAATCCCTTTTGGGCGGTCATCCCCTTATCCCCTTTTTTACAATATGGCCGGCCGTGGCCTAGGCCCTTTTTCCCATTGTCCTTCTATCTTTCTAGCTTCCTTTCCACCACCCGTCTATATTTACAAATTGAATGGGTGAGAGCTTGGCGCTCCTTAAATTAAATTCCGATGCACTTCCGCTCTTTTACAAAAGTATTGACTTGCGCTTTTCCTTGTGCGCCTTTTCCCTTATTTAGGACTTTTATGTGCTTCTTGTGTTTCTAGATTTTTCTTGCGCGCCTTCGTCTTTTGTTTCACTTTGCCTTGGCCTTTGTCTTTTGCTTTAGCTTTTCCAAATTTTCCACCTTGTTCATCTGACGGTTAACATTACCCCCCTCCTAGATGAGTGTCAGTCCCATGGCACTGTGGTGGGGAGTAGTGGGGTAGTTGGGGTTGTTGCTAAGTGGAACTGGTGGGTAGATGACCACAATCAAAAGGTGCTGTTATGAATGAGAGGTGATGGAGTTTGATTAACGATGACCGGGAGAGATTCCGGCGTGCTTTAGACTTCATGAAGATGCTCGGCATTTCTCACAACACGAGCAAGATATGAAAAGGTGGACCAAACTTTGGTCAAGTGGTCATGACCTTTGGGGGGGACATGTAACATTTTAATGTAGCACAAAGCGTGGCATCTTGGAGAAGCATGAAAATGTGAAGAGGAGGGCGCCATATCTGCGCCGAAATTTGCGCTTGATGGGGATGGAGGCATCACGCAACCTCAAAGCAACCCATACCAATGATCATTGATCTTGCTTCCCCTCTATCTGCTGGTCATTTCGCCGCCCTTCACTCGCGCAATGGTGATCTCTACGGAAATCTCTGAAATCAGTCTTTCTCTCTCCTCCCTCTCTCTCTTCTAGAGGCAGATTCATGTGGGAAGAAGAAGAATTGATGGATGCTTGTCCAACCGAGATGGGATTGCTCCATGATGCAAGAGGAGGGTAGATTGCTGATTCCGGACTGTCATGGACATTAATGACTACTGGAAATTAGTCCCGAGACATGGCAAATAAAAACCCGCAACCCGTAAAGAACGGTAATATTATTTTTTACAAAGGAAATTGATGTTTTATGCAATTTGCTTCATGAATATTTGTTCCCATGGACTAATTATGCATTATGTTGTTGTTTGCTATGAGTTTGATCAATTTATGCTTAGAAAATCAGAAAATCATAAGTGTTATGGCTGAAACTAATGGTATAAAACCCGTAAAACACCCGTTTAAGAGGCAAAATGGGTTTTTTTTTTTGTAAAATAAAGGGAAAACATGAGATATAATATCAATAAAACCTGAAATTTTGCTGTCAAAGAACCTAAGGGCCACAACCCATAATAAATTTCAATTTTTAGTCATTTTTTATTGAAAATAATAGAGAAAAAAACCAAAAAAGGTAAAAAATGGGTTTTAAATGGGAGAAAATTAGGAAATGATAAAAGGAAAATTCCAAAAAATCACATAAGTATTTGTGCAATGTATAATGAAGGTAGAGCACGAGGTTAGCCTCGGTTTACCCTCATTTCTATGGTTTTGTCTGTGTTTATTGCTTTCTCTACAAAGAAATACACATAAAATGACTCTTACACCTATCAACGATTGCAAAACATTAAACGGTAGGGTGAGAGGAGAGTTTGAGCATCAAAGTACAATCTTAAATCTAATTTATGTGTTGCATCATGGCTATAGGGCATTGTTTTAAAATAAAGGAAAAGGCAGCATGAGCGTAAGGCTCGATGTCTCTCCTCGTTTCAATACATAAACGTTAGTATGAAAATCATGAAAAGATTGGTTGCGCACGATGCACAATGCTGATTTTCTATTGTTTGTGCACTAAACCATTCACATTATGCACTATGCATGGTTCATGGTATCGAAGGAAAATCTCCTGGACTGCATAGCAATTGTTTTCTTAGGACTTTGATCCACGATTGAGAGTGTGAGGTTATCCCTTGCCGTAGGGTAGAGGGTCGATTTCCTAAGGGACTGTGAAGTGAGGAAGCATGGTATATCTCCTAGAAATACGAGAAATATAAAAGAGAGGAGTTTGTGCTTGTTTGTGTTATATGTTTAGCAGCGCATCAAAGGGCCAATCCCTGAGATGTAGGGGAGCTGCAGTAAGGCTCCGACTATTAGTCGGTGGAGTGCATCCTATGTGTGTGTGATCGTGGCATTGCCAAT
This sequence comes from Lygodium microphyllum, assembly GCF_053477565.2. NCBI lineage: Eukaryota > Viridiplantae > Streptophyta > Polypodiopsida > Schizaeales > Lygodiaceae > Lygodium > Lygodium microphyllum. The sequence continues at coordinate 52,219,437 of NC_141146.1, read as the reverse complement.
ATGTATAAGGGTTCTCCCTCTGAGGATTTTTAGGGAAACGTTGGACTATAGACTGTAAACGCATGAATTAAGCTTTAGAGCAGTTTGTCCTTCAGCCTTAGATTGACGCTCTTGGTCCGCGAGGCCGTGAGGGTGTTTGTGTGTCATGAGCATGAGGTCCGGCTAGTGCTATAGCCAGTGCTGGCCCGTTTTAGGTCCCATCATCTCTTTTTTTTTTGAAGAATTGCATACAAGGAAGATGTCCTGGCTAATGCCTATCACCTTCAGCTGGATTACGAGGCGGTCGTAAGCATTGGGATAGGAATACGAGACTTTGTAGATATTCTTTAATACTAGCTCGGGCCTTCAAAGGTGTGGATGACAAGAAAGGATGATCGCACCTCGTGAAGTGGGTATCACTCATATCCTCTAAGATTTCTAGGCAAAAGGAGGGAAGCAGGGGTTGTCCTCATCATTAGTTTAGTCATGGCTCTACTATCTATCCCTGGGTTGATGTAAAAAAAGAGTGGAGGGAGGTGGGCTTCCTCAGCTATGGGTCTCTGCATTAGTAGGAACTTGATAAGCCTAAGATAATTACAGGTAGTTAAGAAGGCTGGATCTGGGCAAGAAGAAAAATCTGTGAGGAAGTGGTTGATAGATGGGAGGAGATCCTCTAACCTAAAGACTAGGCAATCCTCGGGGCTCCGGGAATTAACATTATATATCTTAGGAAAGTCAAAATACCCATGAATATTTTGATCATAGTCAACTCCATGCCTACGAGGGTAGGGCATGTAGATGGGGTCGTTGCATTCTTCAGGGAGCAAGCTGCTGAAGGTGGTCCAGGCGTCAAAATTGGTATCCCAAATCCTTCTCTGCCACTTCGGCTGTGCCTTGTAGCCTTGGATGGTTTTGGAAACCCTGTTTACCTTGACTTGCCAATAGTCTTCTTCAGGCTCTTGCCTCCATCTGGTTATTATGAGGCTTCTTTCCTCTATCCACCTGTTTGCAAGTTCATTAGCCAGATCCTTGATCTTGGCTAGAATACCTAGAGGTAAAGCACGGTCCAGAGAGTATGGATAAGCAAATGAAAGTTCAAATGGCCTCGTCTGGAACTCCCGTTGACGCTATATGACCAATTCCTGAGGCCAATCGATAGGATGAGGATCCCCCCGTAGTGGCACAGGCTCTTCAGGAAATTGTCTTGGTAGTGATCGTGCTCTGTGTTGGGCTTCCTCTGCTAGTTCTTGTCTTCTTCTTCTGGCTGCCACAATGCACTTAGACATATGGGCATCTTCGGGCTCTTCAGGCGGGAGGTCTGGTAGAGGCAGACTGGGCATTCTTTGTTGCTCTTCTTTAGCATCCTGCTCAAAGTCTGGACCCTCTTCGACATTTTGCTCGACAACTGATGGAACCGCTTGTGGTGGTGGTGGCTGCTCATGCTCTTCAAACCCAAGTTCCTTAAGCTCAACAGTGAAGAGGCCGACACGGCGTAGATAGTGAAATTGCTGCTCTTTTGTGATTCCTGTGCTTGTTGGAAGCTTCCGTTCTTGAAGGCCATACTTTAGTGCTCAGGTGGTTAGTTCTAGCTTCCTTCTTACCTTCTCCACTGAATCATTTCCCTCCGCCTGGGTGACGTGTAGTACTGTGCTGAGGAAGGCTTGCCTTTGTGTGTTGGCATATACATCAACAGCTTCTGCCCTGGACTCCGCAAGCACTCTCTCGCACTCAGCCACCGCCAAGCGTTCTGTTAAATCCCTAACTCTTTCAAAATTGTTTCTTTCCCACTCACTAGCTCTCTGGTCCAACTTCTTTCTTTCCTCCTCCAGCTTACTTGCCAAGGTTGTCACAACCTGTTGCTGCTCATTCGTTAAGAACCAGAGTTAGTTCCTTTCCCTAGATTTTCGAGCTAGCTGTTCTTCAGCAATTTCTTTTGCTTGATTTGCAATGCTGAATCTTTTTTCTGCCTCAGCAAATAGCTGTGACTTTTCTTGCACAAGCTGCTCGTGACTTTGGATCTCTGCGAAGTGCAATCTTCTTTGGGTGAAGGCCATGGCCATGAGGGCCTCTATGTCTCCCTTGGTAATCTCCAATGCATCTTGCAGTCATTGTGCCTCATTCTACAGCCTTTGTGCTTCTGCTACTACGGGAACTGCCGGCCTTTCCTGTTCTAGGAACTCTATTTCCCCCTCCAATCTGTCTTGTTCTTCAAGTTCATACCATAGCTGGAAAGCTATGGCATCTTCTTGTTGCTCACTTGGCTCGCCGTCCTAAGCTTCTATCTGTCTGTACCTTTCCAGTTTGGCAGTTCTCTGTTGCGAGTCAGCATACTGCTGCACTAGTAACTTCAAGCTTCACTGTTCTACCACCAGGTTTTGCTCTTCATCTTCCAGCCTTTGTCTTAGGTGGCTCTCATTGTCCTAGGCTTCTTTGGACTTTGCTTCCAGTTGATATTGTAGAGTTTTTACTTCCCTTCTTCGGTCGGCTCCTTGCTTTGAAACTTCTAGCCTTAAGGTTGCTGAAGTTTCCTTTTCTTTCTCTAACTCCACCAGGGCTATCTTCTTTTCTTCTTTTTCCTTGTCCAATTGTGCTAGAAGCTCAGCCACATAGGTGTCATAGTCGGCACCAGATGGCATGGGAGTAGGGGCTGTAGTGGTTGATGCCTCTAGCTTTTGTCGTTTTGGATCTCGCCTAGACTCGGCATCTACAGAAACGGGCCTTTTTGCTTTGGCTTCTGGTACAATTTCAACCACTTTACTGACAAGTAGCTGCATCATGTTCATCATTTAGGCCATGTCTAGAGAGGGCGTGGGTTGCGGGGTGGTTGTGGTTGTGGTGTCGGTTGGTACTGGCACAAAGGAGGAAGGCAGTGGGTGCAACAGGGACTTGCCCTTGCCTACAACTACTAGGGCCTTTTCCACACTGCCACTTGCTTCAACTTCATGGCGGGGACTCAAAGGATCGATCTCTCCTCCCCCATGGGTTTCTTTGATAGATCTATGAGTGGCTTCTGCCAACTCAGCAAGTTCTTTCATTCTTAGTTCTTTGGCTTCCTCCTCTGCCCTTCTTTGCCTCTCTTCTTCTGCCCTCTTTGATTCTTCTTTAATTTTTTTGAGTTATTTCTCTTCTTTTTTCCTTCGTTCCTCCTCCACCCTTCTTGACTCTCTTTGAGCCCTCTTCATCTTGGCTCGCTCTTCTTTGCTCAGTCTTTCTTTCTTCTCCTTTTGGCTCTTGTCACTCTTCTTTTGCTCCCGTGGTTTAGTCGCTTGAGTAGGCGGTACCTCCGGCTTTCCTTTATCACTTATTGTCCTTTCACTTGAGCCTTCTTCCTCGCGGTGAGGTGAGCTTTGATGCACAGCTTGCTCTTCATCTACACCAGCATCCTTGATAGCCTCATGGATGATTGCTGTTAGGACACCGCCATATTTGATTGTGGAGGCTTTTGAGGCAAGCTTTTTCCTTGCAGATCATGCAGTAGAAGCAGGAGACTCTCCACTAGTAGCTGGTGCTGCGGTGGCTGGAGCCAGGAGCGCGGCTGAACTCTTGTTAGTTTTCTGCACAAAACTGTTCCAATCCACCTCCTCTGGAACTCCTCCAGCGATGCTCTCTAGTAATGGCACTCCGATTTTGTTCATTAAAGCGTTGTATCTCTGTCTTGAGAAAAGGGCGTGGACCATTTTAGCTTGCATCTTTGTTGCGGGGTCTGGAATATCAGCCAAATTGATTCCATCCACTGTGTGCACGTCATCTTTTTTGACTCCCATCATGGTATATACATCTCTTCTTGGGTGCCTCTCCTTCTTGGACACAAGTCCCAGGGCTTTCTCGACGATAGCTGCATTAAGGGGCACTTGCACCCTTCTTTCCTGGTCACCAGTCCTTACTGTGATCATGCCACAGCTCCTACCTTCATCAAAGCTCCTTAAAAAGTCAGCGCACATGCTTTAATCTACAGCCTATTCGACCTTTTCCATATACTTTCGGAGGTTGGATTTATCCACCAACTCCTTCACTGCCGGCTCTTCCAGGATGGCATCATCTAAATTCAGGGTATGTTTGAACGTGAACTAGCTAAATCCACGTGTCTCAACACTGACCCCATACTTTGTCAGCTCCTCTTCAGTGAATGGAAGTTTACCCCCCTTTTCTTGTCCTGCCATGGTAGGTACCTGCCATTACACCATGCCAATATTAGCATTATGAATTGACTCATCACTAACAAAAACCCAAGAAAGAATGTGTGTGACAATTCGCCGTGCTGCTTCAGAGGTATGAAACTAGTAAATAATTCAAAAGCAATATCTATTTCCTCCTTGCATTCTTTCATATTTAAATTCAGTTGATTATTTTCATCCATCACTGCTACATCACTTGGCTCTCACTTTGCTCCGCTCCCCCCCTTCCTTGAGTTTTAAAGGAATCCTTCCTAGGATTAGCAAGGGAAGAAGGAGGACTCAGATGGACTTTGTGGGGCGAGTTACTTGGCCAACAGCCAAGTATAGAGGTTAGGGTTATATTCAAGCTAGGCATGACGATCAAGTTCACATGGTCATATGGAAGCTTGGGTGATATAGGTTAAGACATCATGAAAGATGTCCTCAGAGTTGAGGTGGCTAGCAACGTGCAGTTCCTCTTCCGTAAGGATTTGGTCAATGTAAGGGTGGACTAACACATGGTCATCTAAGTGTATGTTGCGTGTAATGGCCAAAACCCTAAACGAAAGAGGTGCCACATAAGTAGGGTCATGTTCAATTGTTTTGATTGCCCTTCTTTGCTCGGCATTGGTCATGATGCGGTAGCCTTTTTTCGCCCATTGGAGTCGCAAGGCATACCACAGTTGTAAGAACGAAGAATCAGAGCTGGCAAGCTGTGTGAGATCTTCCAGTACTTGATCAGGTGCAGAACGAGCAGGCTTGCAGTATGAGGTAATTAGTCTTCTGAGAATGGCTTGCTCCTTTGAGATTTCTCCATTAGCGATTAATTCGGTGGCAATTTTGGGAAATTTGACGGTCATAAATTTGTAGTCCTCCCAAGTGCATAGCAATGCATAAACATTAGAAGAAAGGGGTTCATCGAGAAGTCCTAGGTCAAGCCTCTCATTGCTCCTAGCAAATATGGTGAAGGTGTCATCTAACACCTTGATGCATGTCACTACGTCATCTCCTGAGGTCTCAACAAGATCCTTGGCCACACTGAAAGGAAAGATCGTCTTTCATACGAAGGCCTAAGACCCGTTGGTGGTGATGGTGCAACTGGGTTGGACAGTGGTGACTCCATTGATGGCGTCACAGATGGGACTTTGCATTCAGAAGCACTTTGAGATGCTGGAGGGGGCTCCACTGGCATAGGAGGTGTGCTGCATTCTATCTGAGCCAGCATGGGGGTGCTCAACTCTTATGACTTGGATAATTCTGGGGCATTTAGCTTTGGACGATAAATGTATTGGGATTCATTAATCACAACCGGTGCTTGGTCCAGCTTGCTTTGCAGCCTGGGCTCCGTATGTGCAAGCCTCTCTAGCTGGAGTGAGGCTGCTTAGAGTTGAGCCTCTTGAATGTCCACTCTTAGGCACCCATATCCGAGGGTTGCCCTCATAGTATCCTTGTGCTTGCAAGAGATCTTTGGGGATCCATCGCGGCATGGTCGTGCGCCTATGTCGATAGCGTCTGAGCTGCCTCTTAGGCTGTGACTGATAGTTTTTGCATTTAGAAGTATGTTTCTATGGTTTATAAGGAGGTGGCCCTTGTCGTTTTGGCACCCATATGAGCGTGGACTCCTTAGCCTTGTGAATGGCCTTCGTGGGCTTGGTTCTAGCAATTTGAGCATGGGGTGAGATATCACAACCCTTCCCCCTAGGCTTGGTCATAGGCGTGGTTGTAGGGGTCTCTATCGGTGGCTTTGCAATTGTAGAAGGATCAAGATAACCCTTGCTGAAAGTAGTCACTATGCGCACATTGCCTATAGCAAGATGGATGCGATCTAGGTTATAGTCCACATTGCAGTTTGTCTACTTTTTAAAAGTGCGACCTAGTAGTGACTTATTACCAGTCCCTTTAGTGTTTGGCAACACATAAAATAAGACTGGTGAGTAAGTGTTGCCCCCAAATGGGTTGAGTTTAGCGTTTGTGGGAGCTTTCGCTCAATCGCCAAGACCCACGGACTGCTTATTGCTTCAAGCGTTTCAAGGGAGCTCTAATGGCTATCTCTCACCTAGCCGACGCGCCGTCGATCCTACGAGTGTAGTGAGCTTACCTTGATGCCAATGTGAGTAGCCTCCTCTCTTGCACACCTTGGTAGCTCCACGATTCTCGATGCTAGCTCAAGCATCCTCAAGCCTCCTCCATCTCCAAGCTCCATCCTCCATAGCCGTGCGAGCAAGAGAAGAGAAGAGAAGAGAAGAGAAGAGAAGAGAAGAGAAGAGAAGAGAAGAGAAGAGAAGAGAAGAGAAGAGAAGAGAAGAAGAGAAGAGGAGATGGTGAAGAGCTTCACCCTTTTGATCCCTCACTCCCTCACACTCTCACACTTCCTCTCTCAAGAGCACACACAAGCAAGAAGGAGAGAAGAAGAGAAGAAGACGAAGACTCCTTTTGCCACACACCAAAAGAATGAGCTTCTCATTCACTTTTCAACTTTATATACAAAACCCTAAATCCCTTTTGGACGGTCATCCCCTTTTTTACAAGGCCGACCATTGGCCTAAGCCAATTTCTCATTTCCCACCATTCTAATTTATCCTATTCCCAACTAATGCATACAATTTGCACAGGAGCGAGCCTACAAGGATTCAGGAGCACTTCCACATTTAATGGTGCGCCTTTTGCTCTTTTACTGTCTCGGGGTGACACTGAGACTTTCTGAGGGTCGTGCCCGAACATTTAAATTTTTCAGGGTCTGGTTACTGGTCAAGGCGCCTTTTCCTTCTTTTATCCTGCGCCTTTTTTTGTTATTTCCTTTTTTCCATTTTCTCGCTCATCTGCTCCATTTTCTCACTCTTCTGTGCTGCGGTAAACACGGTAAACATTACCCCCCTCCTAGCCAAGTGCCAGTCCCATGGCATTGCGGTGGGAAGTAGTGGCTAGTTGGGTCTGCTGCTAGGCAAAATTGGTAGGTAGATGACACTGATTCAAAGGTGATTGTGTGAATGAGAGGTGATGGAGTTTAATGACGATGACCAGGAGAGATTCCGGCGTGCTTTAGGATTCATGAAGATGCTTGGCATTTCTCACACAGTTGTCGCTTCCATTCTGTGACGGGCTGATAGGGGTTCCAGTTGGCTAGTGGAAAATATGTAGCCAGTCGTCCCTTGAGCATCAAAAACGCTTGATCAATAAGCAATCCCTTAGGAGGATGGTATTGGAGGGACTTATCTTGGAGGAACCCCCCGAACTCTGCCTTGATAAATATATGGTTTGTCTTCGCATTGAAGACCTGTGTCTTTGATTTGAAGATCTTTGTCTTTGATTTCAAGATCTTCAATGCTACATTGAAGATCTTCACCCTTGCATTGAAAATCTTTAGGCTTGTGGAATCAATAAGTGATCCGTAGATCTTGAGACGTTAGGCATGCATCTTTGGAAGATGAGGTTCCAAGATCTATGCCAATGGTAGATCTATTACTGAGTACTTCTTTTTCTTGATTTGGTTCAGTCATGGTAGCCATCAGCAAGCAGATGGTTGGCGACATGAAGCATGTTGGTCTATCCAATCCAATGCAGAAAAGCTCTTGAAATAGCAGCAATGGTGTCATGTCTAGCACATGGAAAAAGTTTTGGTCTTCAGTGCAGCTACTACTAATGATTGATATTCATGTTGGACAATGTTAGAATTGTCATTGGCAAATATTTTCCCCACAAACACACTACCGTCAAGCAAAGGCAATCCCCTAATCACATTGGCATGTACCTTGTAATCAATTTAATCTTAGAGCAGTTGTGCGATCAAAGAAAAAAGCAACAAGGACAGAGCACACCCCTGACAAATAGAACACCTAAGTATAAAAGGCTTAGAGAGATAACCATTGATGCCCACCATAGCCAACGTGTTGGAAAATAAAGCCTAGACCATGGTGCAAAACAAATCACCCAAGCCCACATTGCATGACTTTGGTAATTAAACCCCAGTTTGTTGGGGGTAAAGGCGCCTCCGCCTAGCTGCCCATGTATTACTACACTGACAATCACCGCCAGTGCACATTGCAGGTGGTGGGCGCCCACCACCGTCACTTTATTCTCTATTCTTTTAGTGACAGTTTGAATAAAGGAAGGCTTGGTCACACATTATGACTGTTGGAGTTCCCATTTCTTGTATCTCTCTTTCTTGCTCTTGCTCTCTTGCCATAGCTCTTGAGTGCAAGCTTCGATCCTTCTCACCTTTCAACTGGTATCAGAGCATGGCTTCCCGACTCTTGAGCTTGGCTCGTGGCATTCTCAGCTTCCCATTGACTCCCCACTCGCATTGGGTCTCCTTCTCGGTAGCCATAGCTCATTCTCTTGAGCTCCCGTCACTCCCTGGCTTTCCGAGCTTCTTCCCGGCCTATTGAGGCACCATCAGGGCATTGACATTGAGGTATTGCTTCATTATTTTAGAGTTTTACTTTAGTCCACAGGTCTAGGTAAATATGGTTTTCACAGGTTGTGGGCAGCCATAGCTCACACCTCTTGGAGCTTCCTTCACCTGGATCTTGCTTCTAGCCTAGCAAGGCTTGCTGAGGCTTGGTGTAGGCCTTCTTTGGCCCCCATTTGTGCCCCCTTTGGGCCCCATTGTTGACACGTGGGATAACAGACCCCCAACCAGCTCACGTTTTTTTGGCGCCTGTTTCAAAATCTGGCCCAAAAATCACTATTTTTGTCATATCTCGGGCATTCGGAACCTGATTCAGGCAAGGTAAGAGTCTAAGTTGGGGTTTTGGCATGCTCCAGATAGGATGGTGATGTCGGATTTGCTAAATTATGATGAAAAAATATTCTACAACAGATTTTAAGTTTGAGACAACATGTATTTGTATGCCTATGGCTTATGTGATGCTTCTACTGATGTCTATTGATACTGGATCACTTGTGGATGTTATGCCTCTTATGTGAGACGCATTTGGAGCTGATTTAGCTCAGCCATTGAATGTTTTGAACAATCCCAGATTTTTCCAAAACAGGGCAGCCACCTGTTACTTGAATTTTATGCCTACAGGTCTTGGCAATTGATGCCCGATTATGCCCGGTTGGTGCCTATACATATATGGGAATGTATGCCTATGGTTTGCCTATGGATTTGAGCACTAATTTGCTCAGTTTACAGAGGTTATATGCTATTGGAAACTTCAGGGCTGAAGCTATTTATACTACAGTTGGGTTATGCCTATTGGTCACGGGGTGCTCCCGACTACTCGGTATGATGTCATGATGTATTTGGACTATGCCACATGTCTTGCTTATGCTCTGGAATGCTTTTGAGCTGAGATTAGAGCTTGTTTTGGCTTTGAATGTCACTTTTTTGCAGCTGGCATTTCATCTATAACATGGTTTATGCCTAGGCTACCCAGTACGAGTTATTATGTCTTGGTGAATGCTTTATGCTTTGGCTATGGATGGCAGTTGTTTGAGCTCATCTTGACATTCATTTGAGTATTCCCTTGAGCACTTGGGCATTGACTTGGATTTTTCCGTTACGATTTGGCTTTTTCCATTACGACCTTGGATGCTATTGAGGCATTGTCTTGGTTACCTGTCTTTGGTACTTTGACTTGGTTTGCTTGAGCTGTTGAGCTTGTTTATCCGCCTTTTGAGCCAGTGGGAGCATCTTGTATGCTTGATCGACATTGAGTAGGAGGTTTATGCTATTTTGAGCATTTTTCAGATACTTGAGACTTTGGGATCTCTTAAACTTCAATGTTGCATGGTTCATGCGCACTGATATCTTGGAGTTGCTTTTGACCTGAGCTTGGGCTTTGCACTCTTGTGAGCATACACCTACTGGTGTCAGGTCTTGCTAGTGTTATGTATACTTTGCCCTATTGTCCAGGGGGTATGCCTACTCACTGACGGATGATTTGGTGATATGTTTGGGTGTTTTCTCAAGATCTTGATGATTGTTTGATGCTGATTTATGCCCGTTTATGGCTGGTCATGTCTTGGCTGTCATTTCTTGACTTGGTGCAGTGATTTGGTCAGCAATTGCCTCTCACAGTACCCTGCTGTCATTTATTATAGCAAGTATATAACTCTAGAATGACATGGATTTTTCATGTTGAAATATTCTGAAATGATGTACTTTCAATAGTACTTGGTGGGCAGCAGCTTTGGTTACACTTTTCTTGCCATTCTCTCGATTTTCGTGATTTTTTGGTCATTTTCTACAGTAAACAACAAGCAATTTTGAACTGTCTACAGTCTTCCAGCTTGCATTATGGCAAGTTCATCCACTGATCATGCTATTTTCAACATCAGTAAGATTGATGGTACGAATTACTCTTATTGGAAGAGCCAGATTTGACAGGTGTTGGTACAAAAAATCGCAGATCAAACCATTGAGGTTGAGTGGGCATTCGCCTGAAACTATGCCAGATGACAAATGTCTTGAGCTTGATGAGTTATGCAAGTCCACTATTGTATTATCTCTCACAGAACAGGTTCATTACAATGTATTTGAGGAAGAACAGAGTGTATGGGAGTTATGGGATAAAATCAAGAATCTCTATGACAATAAAAGTCCAACGAGTCAGATGTATTGGCTAAAGCAGCTTACGGATCTGCACATGAAGGAGAATGTGACTATGTCTGCTCACTTGAGCCAGTTCCATGCTATACTCAAGAACTTGATTTCGCAGTAGGACATCACTTTTGCAGAGGATGTCACTCCTCTTTTCTTGCTTGGTACTCTTAATGAGTCATGGGATGTATTCCGCACTGCATTATGTGCCTCTACTGCTACCTTGAAATTATCTGATGTTGAGAGTGCTCTTATGTAGGAAGAGGCGTAGTCTCCTGTTAGCTGGACAGCTTGATGACGCAGGTTATCATGTATCTTTTGAAGACTCTGTATGGAAGATCACTCGTGGCAGACTTGTGATTGCAAGAGGTGCCAAGGCTGGCAGCCTCTATCCCTTGACTGTATCTGCTTCTTCCCTTGATCATGTTTTGTCTGTGGGTTCTATCCCACATGTATCTCTTTGGCATGCCCGTTTGGGCCATATGTCTTTGAAGGAAATGAAAATGCTTTTTGGTTTGTAGTACTTACCGCCCCTTGATTATGCATGTTTTGATTCATTTGAGCATTGTCTTTATGGCAGGCAGACTAGGTCTACGAATAAGAAGTCTAGTAGGCCACACATGAGTGAGCCCTTGGCATTGGTACATTCGAATGTCTATGGGCCCATGCCTTGTCAGTCTATGGGTGGTGCAAAGTATTTTGTTACGTTCATAGATGATTTTTTACGAAAAGTTTGGGCTTATCCCATTAAACTGAAATCCGATGTCTTGGCTGTGTTTTAGAGATGGCTTGCATTGGTTGAGAACCAGTCTGGGTATAGGCTAAAATGCCTAAGAACAGATAATGGAGGTGAGTATGTCTCATGTGCTTTTGAGTAGTTATGTGATGAGAGGGGTATTAAGCATCAATTGACCGCCCCCTACACCCCCCCCAGAATGGTTAGGCTGAGTGGATGAATAGAACCATCCAGGAGTGTGTACGTAGTATGCTTAGCCATGCAGGCTTACCACAGAGCTTTTGGGCTAAGGCAGTTAGTACAGTTGTGCATGTCATAAATAGATCACCTTTTAGTGGTTTGGATTTCCAGGTTGCATAGGACGTATGGACTAGAAAACCTCCCTCTTATGTGCATCTCCGTGTCTTTGGATATGAGGCATTTTGCCATGTGCCCAGGGATAATAGAAGTAAGTTGGATCCTAAGAGTGTCAAATGCATTTTCCTTGGTTATGGGAATGCATGCGAGATGGGTTACCGTCTCTAGGAACCGGAGGCTGCACAGAAAGTCATCCGTAGTCATGATGTAGTCTTCCATGAAGATAAGATGCATCGGCAGCCTGAGAGAGTTGTTGAGATCCACAGGGTCATATTTCATGAGGAGCCGAGAGCTCCTGCACAGCCAATTGGATAGCCTACAGCTGCAGCAGATGCTCATGGTCAGGGTGTTGGACAGGCAATAGAGCTTGCCGTGAGATGGTCTACTAGAGACAGACGTCCACCTGATAGATTTCAGCCCTTGATGCATTATGTCTTGGTTACAGATGGATGAGAGCCTTTCACCTATGATGAGGCTATGTGCAGGGGTGACAATCACTCCTGGGAGAGGGCTATGCATTCTGAGATAGACTCCTTGCATAAGAATGAGACTTGGGATTTGGTTTTCTTGCCTAAGGGCAAGAAGGATTTGCCATGCAAGTGGGTGTACAAGCTAAAAAGTACCCCCGGATACCCCAAGCCAGCATACAAGGCTAGACTGGTAGCAAAGGGTTTTAAGCAAGAGCATGGTGTGGACTTTGATGAGATCTTTTCTCCTGTGGTTAAGATGACCACCTTGCGCTTAGTCTTGGCTTTGGTTGCTTAGCTTGACTTAGGTTTATGCCAGATGGATGTCAAGACGGATTTCTTACATGGGGACTTGCATGATGAGATTTATATGGAGCAGTCTAAGGGCATTGCAGAACCTGGTAGGGAGCACCTAGTGTGCAAATTAAAGAAAAGTCTTTATGGCTTGAAGCAGGCACCTAGGGAGTAGTATCATAAGTTTGATGCCTTTATGTAGCACAGGGCTACAGCAGGACTGCTATGGATCCGTGTCTTTACATGAAGAAAATCCGTGATGGTTCTTTATTGATTTTAGTACTCTATGTAGATGATATGCTGATAGCAAGGAAAGCTCTTGATGAGCTAGATGCTCTTAAGGCTCAGCTCAAGAAGAGCTTTGAGATGAAAGATCTGGGACATGCCGCTCACATACTTGGTACGCGCATTAGACGTGACACGCATCAGGGACTCCTCTACTTGTCACAGAGGGAGTACATTCATAAAGTCCTTGAGCGCTTTCGCATGCAGGACGTAAAGGCCTATTGGCTTTCCATTGCCTTCTTATGTGAAGATCCAGATAGATGAGTAGAGGGCCGTGATGGCCAAGATTCCCTATACATCCGCAGTGGGTAGTGTTATGTATGCCATGATAGCTACTCATCGAGATATTGCCTTTGCAGTTGGTGTTGTGGCATGCTATATGGCTACACCTGGCAAGAAGCATTGGGATGCCATGAAGGGTATCATGAGGTACCTGAAGGGCACTACAAATATGTGCATATGCTATGGCAGCCAGGATACAGGAGTCGTGGGGTACACTGACTCTGATTATGCAAGACATGAAGATAGTAGGAAGTCCACTTTTGGCTATGTATTCACCTATGCTGGAGGTGCTGTTTCTTGGATGTCCAGGGTGCAGAAATGCACGGCCCTTTCTAATACAGAGGCCGAGTATGTTCCACTGAGGCTTGCAAGGAGGCCATTTGGTTGGGTCGTTTGGTTGCTGACCTTGATATTGATGCTATCCCTACACTGCATTCGGATTCTATGAGTGCTATTCAGTTAGCCAAGAATCCGATCTTCCATGTGAAGACGAAACACATTGAGGTGAGGTATCACTTCATACGTGGGGTCGTTGAGGACAAGTCTGTTGATCTTGTCAAGATCTCGATTGACCAGAATCTTGCAGATCTGCTCACGAAAAGCCTCTCTACAGAGCGCTTTGCCTTCCTCAAGAGGTTGATGGGCGTGGGATGAGAAGACGTCTTTCCTCATCCTGTTGTACATGTGTACATGTTGTACTATCTTTCTTCTTTTTTCTTTTCACTCCTCACTAGGGCAGATTCACCTTTAAGTGGGAGGTTATTGGGGGTAAAGGCACCTCCGCCTAGCTGCCCGTGTATTACTACACTGACAGTCACCGCCACTGCACACTGCAGGTGGCGGATGCTCGTCACCGTCACTTTATTCTTTATTCTTTTAGTGACAATTTGTATAAAGGAAGGCCCGGTCACACATTATGACTGTTGGAGTTTCCATTTCTTGTCTCTCTCTTTCTTGCTCTTGCTCTCCCGCCATAGCTCTTGAGTGCAAGCTTCGATCCTTCTCACCTTTCACACTTGATCCTATCATATACCTTGTTGAGATCAAGGTTGATCAATAGCCTTCTCTTAGTTGCATGTTGTGGTTAAGTTCAAAATGGCATCTTAAATCCTACAGAAATACACAAAGCCATACTATCTATCATGCATGATCTTGGGCAAGATAAATTTAATCCTCATTGCCAATGCCTTAGAGAACACCTTATAGAGGATATTCATCATGGTCAATAGTCTAAAATCCTTTGGAATAAGTTTGACAAGCCCCCTATTTTGATAATGAGAAAAATTTACAAGTTACTCTGATGTAAATACTTGATACACATAGAAATTTTTGCACACACATCCCACAAAGAGACCACTAGTGTCCAAATTGAAGGAATACCAAGCTCATCATCCAAACTCTTTGAACCATTGAAATCTCCATCAAACCCCAAATGACTAGTAGATGCATCATTAATGTCTAACACTTTCTTCTTCCCTTTGTCTTTACCTACAACATTACTAGATATACCTGAAGATATGGGAATGCTCCTTAGTCTCCTAGACCAAGGGCTAATTTTAGATCTAGTACTAGATGATGTTTTTGGTCCACTAAGGCTTCGTGATTCTTGCTCTTCTTTTTGCACAAGACTATTATGAGCATCATTATCATCCAATGCATCACCACTAGATACATACCAACTACTTATTTCATAATAAACAACATCTTTAGTCACTTTCAACTCACCTATGTGACAAGGTTATAACAAAGGGTGCCCTTTTTACTCTAAAGAGTATCCAATGAAAATACATTTTTTAGTATTTAGATCAAGTTTCTTTCATAGCTGATCAGGCACATGAATATATGCAATGCAACCAAATACTTCCAAGTGTGATACATCAAGATTTGTACATGTAAAGCATTCTTCAGGGGTCATTCCATGAATTGCAACAACTGTGGAAGATCTATTCATAATATAGATAGCAGTATAAACAGCTTCAAACAAAAAATATTTTGGTGAATTTTTTCAGTCATGAATGCCAATGTAACTTCTGCAAGATGCCTATTTTTCCCTTTTGCAACCCCGTTTTATTATGGCATATACCTACAAGTAAACTATCTCTTTATTCCATGAGACCTCAAGAAATCATTGAACTAATTAGAGAGGTACTCTTTCCCTCGATCGGACCTCAAGCACTTGAATTTCAAGCTTGTTGTTGTTTCAATAGTAGCCTTGAAAGTTTTGAAGTGCTCAAATACATCACTCCTTTCCTTCATGAAATACACCTATAACTTTTTTGAATAATCATCAATAAACATGACAAAGTATTTGCTCCCACCAATAGATATGTTCTCTCTCATACAAAAAAAGGTTGTCTTGCTGGCTTATCAAATTGATATACTTCACACAGTTCATAAAAATTTTAAACTCTAAAGTAAGCAACCTTGTAACCAACCCTTTGGATTGCATTAATTTCAGCATTTGCATATCCAATACATTTGTGCCATATTTCAATGTTTATAACTCCTTTTTCTTTAGCATACATAACAACATTTATGGTAGGAATTCCAACATCTAAAGTAAACATGTGGCCAACTCTACTTCCTTTTGCGACCAACTTGTACTTATCATTAAAATCTTTAATAAAATAATATTTTGTATTAAATCAAACCTACAACCCTTGCTCTACCATGCGACCAATAGACTCTAAATTTATTTGTGATGGATAGCACATGCAATACATCTGACAGACTCTTTATGTGACCATCATGCAAGGACAAGGAACCTTTTCCAATGTGTGAAATTGGGCAAGATGAATCATCATTCATCTATATATAACATTGAATTTGTAAATCATGCATCCTAGAACCTTACTATGTGATCTTAATGTAAGTTGGGATAATGTGGTGAAAGGGTACAAATCATAATAATTGGGAAAAGAAAAAGGAGGAGAAAAGCTTACACACTCGCTTGTGAGCTAGCTTTTTGGCAGCCTTTAAGGGAAAAAGCAAGCCGTTCTCGCACGAAGGCAGCCATGTTTTCTATCTAAGAAGGAATAGGTGGGGAGGACGAGCGGGCCATGAGAGGTAAAAAGTATCGTACTTGTCCATGGGCAAAAACGAAAGGAAAGTTTAGGGTGTAATGGGAGAGAGGACGGCACGGCCGACAGCGTGCAGGTTTCATGGAGGGCTCCATGGAGGCTCATGAAGCTCTAATGCACAGAATATACAGCTAGAGTTGATCATGATGATTCCACTGATTCTTATGGCTCCCATGTGTTCCGACGTCGTGAGCCTTGACCATGCAAGCAAGAGAAAGAACACTTGCCATCATGCAGTTCGATACCCGGTGGATCAAACGGAGGAGGAAAGTCATCCGAAGACAACGTGTTGTAGCTGTGACGTAGGAGCCCGTTGTCTGCTCTGAAGATGGCCATCAATTGCGGAGAGAGACTCCAACAAACCCTAATCTAGGCGGCTCACTAGAGACGAACTAGAACGTCCGGCTGCCAAGCTATTACGTCAAGTGGATACGACTCTCTGCAAGATCGGTGTTGAAGAAACGAAACCCTTCAACGTACCACTGTCATTGCTCTCACCTTAGAGAGGAAGGTGCTGATCTAGATTCTCAACTGTGGGAGAGAATGCTCTGCATGATAGAGTGGCGGGAGCGCAGATTACGACCAGCAGGCCTTTATCAGGAGGCGACAGCTGGTATGGGATGCATGATCGCATCCAACGCCGACAATTGGTATGGGATGTATGATCGCATCCAACGCTAGCGTCAACATGGAGGCCTTTATCAAGAGGCGACAGTTGGTATGAGATGTATGATCGCATCCAACGCTAGCGTCAACATGGAGCTAATGTGCTATTGCTAAAACGTGCCACCGTCGATATGTCATGTAAAGGCTTTGTGCTTGAATCAACGGTCAATATGGGTTGGTTGGCATGCTTGAAGGACCTTGCTCCAAATGATTGCATGTGACACAATATTGGAAGATTGAATTGAAGACTAAGGTCGGTTACACACTGTCCTGTGGATGGCCATTTCGGAAAAAAAAGAGTGTTTGCTAATGATGTGTCATGTTTTTATAGGTTGCAAGATGCTGGACACTTTTGGGTAGGGGATCTTTCCTGTCTTGAAAATCGTCCATTAGATGACATATTATATACATTAAAAATATATATATCGCACCCGTCAATAATTGAACCTTTGTCAATGAGTGTGTGGATCAAAGCCTTTATACCACTGGGCCATCCCTCCTTTTCTGTAAAGTTTCTTGCAATTTAGTGTGTAAACATAATAAAGGACGGATTGCATATTGCCCTAGCTGTCCAGGGTAGTGTGTACCCGCCCTAAATTCATAATAGCTGAAAAGTAAACCTAATTGAAGTCCTCAAGCAACGACTTTCTTCTCCACTATCACCCAAGTTGTTTATTTACACCACCCTTTGGAATCTTAAAGAGGATGGATATGAAAATCATCAAATGGTTGAATCTTCTCTTCAATGTCATGACACTACAACAAGAAGGCCTCTCAGACGTACTTTAAGACGCGATTTTTGAATTGAGAGAAAATCTTATGGGCGCGTCTAACAGCCCGTCTATTTGCGCGTCTACCATTTCGCGTCTATAGTCACATGTATGAGGAAATTTACACGCACCAATAGACACGTTGTAGACATGCATATACATGCATGAATACAAGTGCATACGAAAACCAAAATTGTTGTTTATTTAATTTCTTTTGTGCATCTATAAGCGTGTCTACAAGAAAATTAGACGGGCATATAGACACGTTCATAGACGTGCTTTAACAAGCGCCAGTAGACACGAATGCAAAACCAAAAATCTCTTTAAAAAAAGATATTTAATTTCTTTTTATTAATTTGAATTATATAGCGCGTGTACCCTGCATTTTAGACGCAAGTATAGACACCCATTTTTTGCAATTTAGATGTGCAAATAGACGCAAATAACAGAACTGAAAAAAAAACCATGCTCTTTGGTTTTTTTTTCCCCGTCCCATACATCAAATTGTGCATTTGGGAAAAACACAATGGATCTGAAGGCACGAGAATTGAAAACAAAAATCCATGTATTCATTATAGATAAAACACATTTACATGGGAAGTTTAAGTGCTTGCGACCTAAAGCGTGGTCGCAAGTAGTAGGCTCAAAGATGGATAATAGATATACAAGGAAACAAGACCATAGAGGAGGTATGGTGCTCCTCTATGAATCTGAAGAAGAAACATCTTTGCTAGCACCACCATGGCTACTAGTGTCACTATCCCCCTCCTCGCTATGTTCCACATCGGGGTTCGCCTACACACACAAAAGATCAAGGTTGCTTACGTACAATTGCAAAGAAAAACTTATAATTAGCTATACTTTTAATAGGAAAGTTAGAAAAGCATACCTCCTCTGGCTATCGAATCCTCATAGCCCGGTTGTATTGCTCCTCAGTGATGAGACCCTCCTCATAGAAGTGAAGCTATGTGGCTGCGCGGTTATGGCCTCGATGGTAACCTACCTCTCTAGGAGTAGGTATCCTACCAACGATAGTAGTCTGCAAAATAATTATGATATATACAAACAATTATGAGACACAATGTATTAGAATAAATTATATAAAGAATTGAAAGAAATATAAATTTTAAAAAACTAAAAATCAAAATATACTTATAAACTCTGCCTCCCACGACTCTCAGCCGCCCGATCGGTAATGCGACGATCCCATGGTTTCCATTTGGATGCGTCGCGCCTCTGCGTGTTGGCAACTCTTCACTTTCTCTGCTGCTTTCTTCTTAGCTTTCTTCCACTCTATGCGGTGGCATATAGGTGGTTGGCTATAGACTCCACGCCCCTCCTCCTGTCTCCGCAGTGACTCCCTGGCACGTGTCATGAGGTGGGATCTTTTGTTGTGAAGCAAATCCCTCACTTTTGTGCATCCCCAATCATCTGAGAATCGCTGACCCTTAGGATTTGGGTACCTCCTATGGACTGTCCTCAACACCTCCTGCCACAAGCCGCTTTTCTGATTCTTGAAGTAAATGAAACAATCTTTATATGTCGCATGCATGATGCTCCTCATGTACACCATTATATCCCTTCCTTCATCATCATGGAAGATGCCTCCAATATCTGTAACTCTATAGTACTGGCGTACAGGCTCCTCTACGTGATCTTTTGGTGAGGGTGATCGCTCGCCACCTCCTAGGAAACCCCCACACAAGCCTCGTCCTCCCCCTCGACTCTCCCTCCTCCCTCTCTGTCAACTACCCTCTGCCTCGCTAGATGCACGTGCTTCTGCAAATGCACATGCGTCGGTTGACGCTTGTGCTTCAGCTGATGCATGTACAGGTGCTACACATGGAGTAGCTGCAATTGGAGTTTGGACATTTGGTGTTTGGAAAGCAGTGCCATGCAAAGACGTCAGAGGCATTCCAGACATGATGCTGAACACCTCGTCTGCTGTGAGAGAATGGCCAAGGTGTCTAGTCATCTCTCCCATAAAGTCTTCCTTACTAGGAAAACCTCCAAAAAAAGCATTGACCCCTTTGCCGAACAAGCCCAATGTATCATTCATGCGATCCAAATATGGGTCATTGCTAGATGAACCAGGATGCGATATCTGCAAAAAAAACATAGGAATAAGACAAATTCGTACAATTCTAGAAATAAAAAATTGTTTTTTATCAGAGCTGGTGCGTGTATAATCGTGTCTGAGATGCAGAATAGACGCGCTCTCAGACACTTCCCTGAGGTCAAACCCTCTGGTCAAAGCGCGTGTATATTCGCGTTTGAAATGCAGCATAGACGTGCTCTCAAACGCGTCTCTGAAGTCAAAACTTCTGGGCAGAGCGCGTGTATTCTCGTGTTTGGAATGCAGAATACACGCGCATGGAGATGCGACTCTGAAGTCAAAGCTTCTGGGTAGAGCGCGTGTATTCTTGCGTCTAAGATACAGAATACACGCGCTTGGAGACACGACTCTGAAGTCAAAGCTTCTGGGCAGAGCGCGCGTATTCTTGCGTCTGAGAGGTAGAATACACGCGTTAGGAGACACGATTGCAGACACGATGACAGCAAACATAGCTGCGCATCTATGTCTGTGTCTGTACTGAAATCTACACGCGTTGTCAAACGCGCTCAGTCGGCTGCTTTCAATCCGACAACCACCATCCATGATTTATTTGTGTTATAAGAAGTTCAATCATAGATCCTAATACAGAGAGAGAGAGAGAGAGAGAAGAGAGAGAGAGAGAGAGAGGAGAGAGAGAGAGAGAGAGAGAGAGAGAGAGAGAGAGAGAGAGAGAGAGGACTCACCTTGGGTCTTTGGTATGGACGGGTGGTGGCGCTGCTTCCTTCTCCTTCTTCCTCTCCTTGGTGAGTTCCTCTCCCTTGATGCTTGCTGCTTGTTATCTCCTCTCTTTGCTTCTTCTTTCTCTTGTTCTCCTCTCTTTTGTTCTCTCTTTCTTCCTCTCCTTGGCTTTCTTCTTTTCCCTCTTGTCTCTTTGAAGTGAAAGAAGAGTTGAGTTATGAGGAGGTGAGGCATGAAGAGACTAGTGGAGGTAGACTGCATGTCGACTGAACTCGAGCTTCAGAACGTGCAAAATGCAGGAAATGAAAGGTGGAGTTTGAAAAGAAATGATTTAAATATCTTTTGAATTTTGACTTCTGCATCTATTTTTGCGTATATATGTGCATCTACATTTACGTAAACACGCTTACAGACGCGAATTTAGACGCACAGATAGACGCAGATTTAGACGCATAGTTAAACGCAGGTATAGATGTGCATTTAGCGTGCTTACGTTTTTATCATGAGTTTTTGTATTTAAGATAAGTTTTGATAGTAAGTTCTTATCATAAGTTTTTATGTATTTATGATAAGTTTTGTGTATTTAAAATTGAGATCTTAGAATAATTAATACACCTTGAAGTTTTTATGTAAACATATGAATAACAAATTTAATGTTGTCATGAATTAGGTTTAATCATGTCGTCGTCATCACCTAGTGCAGTGCATGTTGATGAGTCAATGAGCACATCCTCAAGTGAGGATGAAACATTACGTCTTCATAATCGAGATGCATGGCTACGATGAAAAATTAAATGCATGTGTGATCATTGTCGAGGGTGTATTTTTCGAGCATGTCGAGTTGCAATGTCACACCTCAGCATGTATGGAGAATGGGACCGAGAAAAATCACCGGTATTCATTGTTTTTAACACTAAGATTGCTAGTCTATGTTACTCAATATATATCAACGTACATGAAACTCCTTTTTGTGGTTGAGCAGGATGCGGTGTCACATCCTCAGATGCTCCCTCTCGGGTGTGGAGAGGCTGCAAAACGTCGACGCGAGGAGGAAGAGTCTTCAAGAAGAGTGGAGATTGACGACCATGATAGTATCCCTCATGAAATACTCCATCAAGTTGTAGAGGATGAGTTTTTGGACAACATGGTACACAATCTATTTTCGCAACCGGTTTGGGGAGAAGGTCACTCTACGAAGCCAGATGACCCACTATACGTAGCGTCATCTACTCCATTGTATGAAGGTCGTACATACTTCGTTCTTCGTGCGTCCCTCAAGATACTTAACTTGCAAACAATTTATGGATGGAGTAATGTCAGTTTGAATGCGTTATTGAAGTAGGTATCAATTCAGTTTGGCTTATGAATCATAATATTAATTGTTCTATTTTGAAATCAGACACAAATATATGTTGGTGGTTTTTTAACTCACTTTTAAAAATATATGTAGGTTATTATCACAAATGCTTCCAAAAGGAAACAAATTGCCAACTAAGAGAGAGCAAGTCTATTGGAAAGCTCATGTCATGGCATGCTAGTCATCGTTCAAGTGATGGAAAATGGAGGATCCCTACAGACACACTGGCATGGCAACATATAGATAATTTGTGGCCCGTTTTCAAAGAAGAGCCAAGAAATTTGAGATTTGGTTTAGGTATGGATGGAATCAATCCATTTGGCATTAAAAGCACATCATACAGTGTATGTATGACCAGTGGTATTGGTGAACTATAATATTCCTCCATCCATGGCAATTAAAAAGGGACATGTAATGTTGTCCCTTCTGATTCCTGGAAAGCACAAGGTAAAAAACATGAACATTTACTTAGAGCCTTTGATTGAAGAATTAAAAATGTTATGGGAAGGTATTGAGGTGCAAGATACAAGCGCATCTGCATCCTCTAGAGATTTCACATTGAAGGCCATGTTGTTGTGGACCATGCATGACTTTCCAGGATATGGAGAGTGTTCAGGTACATGTATATAACTCTATATTTGAAATTCAAGACTTGAATCAATTGCAAGTTATTAATTCACTTGTTTGTTCAGGTTTAACCACATTAGGATATCATGCATGTCCTATTTGCGGTCCCTCTCTAGTTTCCTCTAGGCCGGCACGTTTAAAGAATGTTATCTATGACAATCATCATCGATTTCTTCCTATTGACCATCCCAAATATGTTCTCCCTACTAATGGAATGACTCCACAATCTCTAACCATTCGAGATTGGAAGGAGAGATGGATTAATGCCCACAGCCACCCTCCACTCGGCATGAGTCGGTAAGAAGTATATTTCTCTCGATTGACTTTAAAGTATTTAGCATGATGAATTGTTTACATAATACATTGTTTGTTTGTTAGGTTCTCTATATTTTTTTGTCTTTCGTATTGGACTGAACTCAAGATCAATCACCTGTTGGACCCCATGCACATATTCAAAAATATTGTATCTACATTATGGGATCACTTGATAGGGGCTCATGATTTAGTCAATGTAAGGGAGGATTTACGTAACATTGGTCGCATGAGACGAGCCTGGCCACGCATTGGGCCTAGAGGAAAGATTGAGCTACTCCATGCACCTTGGATGTTGTCAAAGAACGAGGAAAAAATAGTGAAGGAACAAATATGTAGCTTTCGAACACCCACATGATGTATGAGATGTCTCAAGGGAGCCTTCATAAAGAAAAAGAAAAGAGGTGTGGAGCAACTATCTGGTTTGAAGTCCCACGATTGGCACAAAATGATTCAACTAAGGGTATCTCTAACCATGAATATAGTAATTAGTGGAGTAATTATGTGTAAACTTTGGGGTATGATGACTTTTTCCTCAACTAATCATTTGATTTATGAATATTATTTACATTTAGTTCGTACTTCCTACTAGCATATCCCATTGTGTATCCAAAGATGTACGTGATATCATTTACAAGATGGGAGAGCTTGTGAGGTGTGTATACATTGTATTTTTTCATTATATATATTTAAATTTCTACACAAAAATAAACAATTATCAAATACATCTTGACAGATACGTGAGCTCGAAGGAAATTGATCCAAACACATTGCAAGATGCTCGAGTATTATCTGTTGAGGTGGTTTGTTTGGTGGAGGAAATTTTTCCTCGCTCCATTTTGACTACTCAATTACATTTACTCGTACATTTGATTGATGAGATCACACTTTGTGGAGCAGTTCATGCAAGGTGGATGTTTTTTCTTGAGCGCTTCATGAAAACCTTGAAAGATTTTGTGAGGCGAAAAGCACGGCCTGAGGGAAGCATGGCTGAGGGTTGGTTAGTGCAATCATCTCTTGTTTATATCTCTGAATATCTTGCTGAAGTGAACCCCTCTCAACCACATCTATGGAAAGATGATGAAGACTTGAGGATGACCTCTATAATACCTCAAGGAAAAGGAATGAGTAAAGTGCTAACAAAAGAAGAACTTTGTAAGTTAAATAGTTTTTGTGTGCTCAATAGTGATGTAATGAGCAAATGGGCGGCACTACATAATGAAGCAAGGGCAAGAAGAAAAAGCGAAAGACAAGCATTTCGCACCAGATATAGACATAATGTCTCATTTCTAGATCATCTAAATGCGCTCCCACATCATATTGATATAGATTGGTTACATGAGGAAACTGAGAGAATGGAAAAAGAGGAGGAAATTAATATATCTCAAGAAGAGTGGGAATATGCACGAGGTTGTTTATCAAAGGTGAGACATACTATCAATTAATTTGTTTTAGCTAGTTATATTTTATATAATAAATTGACATGTTTGATCTTAATCTTTTACTACTAGTGCACATTATTCAATGCTATTTGGTGTGAGGGTAAACATCTTCGAACTCAACGTATAGATGAAAAGAGAAATACCCAAGATTGTGGTATCCTTGCTCACTTTGAGGATGCCAATGGTACCATGGAAGGTTATTGTGGCTTGATCCAAGATATTCTGAAGCTTGACTTCAGACGATTCTTTATATATGTACTGGATGTGAAGTGGTTTAAAGAAGTGGTAACAAATGGTGAGCATTGCACAATCAGACGTCATCCAAGTGGTTTTGTAATCATTGACTCTACAAAATTTCACCAAAATAAGAATGACACATTAGTACTACCTCAATAATACGAGCAGGTATATATGTAAAAGCTAAAATTTTTATATATATACATGTGATACATATACACAATATAATAAGTATTTAAGTTTATTGCTTTTGTTTTTCAAATACAAGTTGTGTATCATCCAATGGTAAACAATAACCGATGGTGGTATGTCATCCCTATATCTAATCGTTCAAAACCAATATATGGTAATATTATCGACATAGAGATAGCAGATGACAATCCAACAATTAATGATGATGTACATGATGACACCATAATGGATGATATGCGTGATATAGTACAAGATGAACCTCACGAGGATGTTCAAGGAAACGCAGAAGAGGACAATAATGTGATTGATGATGATGAAGTTATTGAGCAATATAGCAACACATTTGATAGTGGGATAGACTTATTTATTTTGTTACCTCTTGGTAACATAGACCTAGAAGTAGATAGTTTAGCAAGGGCTGATCTCATTGAAGATGAGATGGATCATTCACTGTAACATACTTAATTCACTTAATGATTCAATGTGTATTCTTAATTCTATGGAAATTATCATGTGCACATGTGCATACTCAAGAATCAATAGTCAAGTTTAAAGCTAAATTGAATTTTCCATAATAAAAAGGAAGTGTTTTTTATCATCTTCAAGTAGAGAAATTACGAGATACATGCAATGCTTGCTACTAATTGTATAATACGGTTTGTGTCGCTTGCCGCTAATTACTTATATCAAGCTTGTGAACTGGAGGAATTGCCATTCATTAGAGAGCAATGCAAAAATAATTATTAACTTTGGTTTTTTAATTATATTAATTCCAATTTCAGGTGGTTAAATAATTACGCGTCTGCAAATGCGTCTATATGCACGGATATATAGACACAAAATTTGTGTCTATTTACACGCTCTTTTACACACACATATAGACGCAATGATAGACGCGCTCGACTTTGCACGTCTAACATGTGCATCTATGCCTCATTTCTGTTGTGGTGTGACTTACTTCCATAAACAAAGATGGTTCCTTCCTAACAAAGTTCTTTTATCATTGATTGTAAATGTGGCATCTAACGTTACTTTGAGTATTATATTAAAGAAGGTCTTTGATATTCCTAGTCTACTATTAATTAAAACCTTTTCCAACTTGGATGAAAATCTTTCTTGACCCATTATCCTTTGTGGATTTGTGGCATGACACGATTGCCCTTCGACAATGTTGATATGTGCATTGTATTTCTGAGAAAGATATGGATTGTAAGGCAACACTCACTAGTTATCAAGAAGCATACCTTTGACCATCACTCATTTGCCATCATTTCTTCTCATGTAAATAGATTCACCCTACTCATAATCCATTGTGGCACGTGTGAAGCTTCACAACTAATTCCTCGAGCACTTTCCATCCACACCATACTGACTATTCTATCTTTGATTGCCACATGGGCCATGCATATTGCAAGCAACAATAGTCTCAAGCAATTCATAAATTTTTTTTGTTGGGTAGTTTGGCACAAACCAGTCTATCGCACTATTCTACATCAAATTGTTTATAATCACCCTCCGTGTGATAAGCAAAGTACATGAGTGCAACAAGCCACACTTTTGAAACTCCACCATACTAACGTACCTAGTAACTTTTCCAGACAAATTTTTTCAAAATAGAATCCATCATGTCTTTTTGCTTTTGATAAACGACCCTTGTGGTCAAATGTGGCCTATCGTGCCTTATTTATCCTAGTGATAGAGCATCGCTAATCTCTAGCCATTATGGATTGCAAGTAAATGTGACAAAAATATCAAGCTTACCTCTATGATGAACAATTTCCATTGCATCTTGATACAACTTGTACATGTGGCATGGGCCCCACTAGTAAATGATTATAGAAGAATTATGCACTTGCCAACAAACATTCTAGAAATAGCACGACATCCATCATTTGAGTGATCATATCAACAAGGCTGGAATAGACCTCTACATCCAAATTGGACTAATTGAGCTGATACCAAGTCAACCTAGATTGAGCTATGCTACAATAAGCATCCACCATGAATTATTGCAACAATCATCCTCCACATAACAAACATGTGATAGTATTTGATCGAATTTGAATAAAAACATAGTATTACATATGTGTGACATATTCCCTTTTGGGTACCTGTTTCAAAGGGATATTCGAGGGTATATTGTTGTATGGAATTTTGCATGTGCCATCCATCTTCACCACTGGGAAATAGAAGAACATAAAGCAATGACATATAGCTTCTATGCAAGTTGGATATAGAGATGCAGGCATCATTCCTTGTATGCACCTTTATGTCCCGATGGTGTAAGATATCATCGTCACCTTGCCCAAGGATTATGGAAGCAAGTTTGTTTACTGGTAGGCATAGAGTACTACCTCAAGGTGCCTTGACCTTCTGCAATTACAGTCATTCTTAACTACATTGCCGGGTTTTGAAGTAAGTTCTTAGATTGAATTCATGGTCAATGTTTGATATAACATTCATCCTACTTTGAAGCTCATGCTTTGTATCGTACACACATAGCTATGCAAATCTTGGTCCTACATGGTAGCAAACATCCAACACAAGAGAATCGATATGATGATAAATCGAACCATGGATACAAAAGGTGCAACCATTTCATCTAGTAAGGAGTGACTCATCATATGCGTTGCAAACTGCATCAATGCTGAGGGTCAAAGTTCTTTCCTGACCATCAGTGATGGACCTAAAAACGGGCCGGCATTGGCTCATGCACTAGCCGGACCTCGTCACTACGCACAAGACAACCCCTCGGCCTCGCGGCCAGGAGCGTCTATCAAAATCTCTGCCTTCCTAAGCATTGCGTTTGTAATACGTTGTAGTCCAACTGATCCTAACCTAATATTACTCCTCAGAGGGAGTCCCTTTCACATAGCCAAAAGGCTCAAATCACATACACATGGGGTTCCTCCTACGGCTGAATGCCGTCAACCCTCTGCGACTCTCCTACACCTTGGGGATTGGCCCCTCGATGCGTCGCTCAACATTTAGACATTTCGCACAAACGTCGCTCAAGGTACCAAATAAACGTATCCAGGAATGTACCGTTGTCCTTACTTGACTTCCCATTTATGATCCCACGACTAGCCTACAGCATAGGAACCTCACACTCTCAACGGTGGGTCACAGGCCTGCTGAAAACAATTGCTATGCATATCCAGGAGCTAACTCTGATACTTTTAATTTCCTCTAAATGATCATGCAAAGAGGTGGATGCCTAGTGCTCAAACATTTTGAAAACCAGCAGCGTGCAAGTGCAAAACATCTCTTTCATGCTTTTCTTTCTAACCGCTTTGTGCTTCGTTGCAACACCTAGCACCGAAGTGATCTTCGTGCTACTAGGTTTTAATTCTTATCATTATTATTCCGTCCTAGATGCAATGCATATAAAATCAGCAAATTATTCCTCATGCTCAGCGGCATTTAACCATTTTTTCCACAACTCTACCCTTCCCCGTTGATAGTGCATCATTGCATTCATTTCTTTTAGGGTTTCCTTGTCATTTTATGTGGAGAAAGGAAGGAAACACGCACTAAAACATATAAACAAGGCTGAACTGAAGCATAACTTCATGCCCCAGCCTTGCTATACATCAACAAACATAAATCCTATTTTTCTGTATTTTTCGTAGCCCCAAATGTATTTTTCCCCTATTTTTCATGGTGTTTTTATCATTTTTCCCCATTTTCTTCATTTTCTTGTATTTTTTAAATTGCTGAAAATGAAAACCAGTTTGTGGGCTGTGGCCCTTAGTTCATTTGCAACAAAATTGAAAGATTAGTTGATGTGTATCGACGGTTTTCCCCATTTATACGCCCAAAACCCTTGTTTTTCCCCATTTTTCATGGTTTTCGGGTTTCTTGACATTATTTCGAGCCATGAAATGCATGTTTTTCATAATTTCTGGTTATAAACAGTAAGAACTCAGAAGAATCAGCAACATAATCAAATCTTAGTCCATATGAACGGCATTCCATCAATCAAAAGCATAAAACACTAAATTTTCTTTGTAATTTTTTTAGTTTACCGCTTAAACGCGTGTTTCGGGTTTTGTGTCCATGGCTGTAGATTTGGAAAACAGCAACACTTCATGTCCAGCAACATCACAAATCACCATTCTCAGCCCGTGTAGCAATCCGGTCCATGCCGGACAAGTCTCCATCATTCTTTCTTCTTCCTTCTTCTCCCCACATGATCTTGCCTTTAGAAGAGAGAGAGGGAGGAGAGAGAAAGACTAGAATCAGAAATTCCAAACCAGGCCACCATTCCACGGGCGAAGGGCGGCGATAGAGTCAGGATACGGAGGGGAATGAGGGGCCATTGTCAAACAGGGGGGTTGTTTGCAGGCAGGGAGGAGCCATGATCAACATGGGGCGCAAATTTCGGCGCCATCTCTGATCACGACTTCTCCATCTTCATCACGATTTTTTTCATCTCTCTCTCCCAAAGTTTCATGTGACATTTTAAGTTGGGCTCCCAAGGGTCATGCCCACTTGGCCAAACTCATGTCCACCTTTTCAAATCTTGACCGGTTTGTGGCCTTTTCCCCGTCCGGACTCCGAATCGAGCTCTGAAAAATCCTGGGCGTCCGACTTAGCATCCCGCATTGGCCAGTAGCTTGTGTCAACCCGCACGACTGTCTGAAAAATTATGAAAAATCACCAAGTGTCGCTTGGGCGCCTTTAAAGCACTTTGGCGCTTAAAATCGTCCTAGATCGAGCCGCCGCCTTTGACAGTGAATATTTTTCCCTTGATATTCATAATTTTTAGCTATTTTTAAGCACTTGCCGTCTCCTAAATTCCGCTCTCATTGGCGACCACGGGATAGGGCGACTCAGCCCGTCGAATCCACGAACATATCTGCACATAAACAACCAAAGAAGCATCAAACTGATACAAGACAATTATCATCATAAAACTCAGCACAATGCTCCCCCTACCCCTGGACAGAACCAAGGCATGACATCCACAAGGAATAGGCCTAGCATCATCTAATAGAAGATCCGAAGTGAGTCACTAACCAGCTGCTCCAACACAGCCAAACTAAAAAGAACTGCCAAAGAGGTTGCCCTAAGTGGTAGTCTGAACTACTGACCAACGAAAGACAACACAACTAGGAGCTCCTACAAGGCGAGGACTCCTATAGCCTGAGCAAAGGATATTTTCTTTCAGTCCATTTCTTCTTCTAGGGTTTTTATGAGAGGAACATACTTGGGCATGTAAAAAGGAGGGAGCTGAGCGTAGTGACCCAAGGAGAACAGGGCATCGGCCTCAGGACCTGTCTCGGCACCCAAGAACCTACCAAGCCCTCGCAAGGCGACACTGAATCCTTTTCTAACGCTCACTTTTATTTTCGCTCCAACCTTCCTGGTTTTGATATTATTTTTTCCAGCAAGAAGCCACCCCTAGGAAGACAAGGTATCGGCCCCGGGTCTGACTCGGCCCCAGGAACCTACCAGGCCTTCGCAAGGCAATGATCAACTGCTTATATCTTTTTATTTCTTTTCTTTTCATTTCTTAGAGAGGGGTTAGAACCCCTTTTTACACACCTTCGTATTTATATTCATCTTTTAGGATATTCAGGATTTCTTGGCATCATTATTATTATCTTCGGGCAGGCCTCTCTAACTGCCTCACTACTAACAAGAACTCCTAGAACGGCTGCCTAGCAGGCTAGCAGAACAGAGCCACTAGGGCTTCCTTCTAAAACAGATCTTTCAATGTCTAACAATGTCTTTACAGGAGGCAATGGCTACTCCGACCTCCCTCAAACATACTTAGCCTAAACCTGGGACTTCATGCCTTGGTTGCTGGTCCCCAAAAAAAATAGATCCCCTCGACAAGTACAAATACACATATAACAGAAAAGAAAGGTACTCGTAAAGGAGAAATATCACCTGGAGTGGCCACAAGAAGCTTCCATCGCAGCAAAGGCTCCTCCAGGCTCCACCAAATTCCACTAACCACGAAACCTGTCCAGCACAACACTCAACAAAAACCCAATTAAACGCACCCGCACTAGACAGGAAAATGGCCCTCTTGGCCTAATGAAATCAGACATGACTTTGCTACAAAACTGAATCGGCCCTCTTGGCCTAATGAAATCAAACAATACTATGCAGAACATCCACCTGGAAACAACCATGATAGACATCAAAGCATACTATTCCCAGGGGAACAGAGGCTCGTAGCCCTAAACTAGGTGCATTAAATTATGACCTATCCCTCCTGCGTATATCGCAAGAGGTGTTCGCATCACATGTCGTCTAATCAGTCTGTGGGTCCCCGATAATAAAGGGAGATGAGTCTCGCTTACCCTCTGCATCACCCAAATCAACCATCGTCTGCCAAAGAGGGCATGTTCAGAAAGCATACCCCACAAACGACCAGGTCCTGTCTCACCATCAATAGATATATCGGGACAAGGGCCACAATTAAAGAAGAGGTCCTCTTCATACGCAAGATTAGCCAATGAATCGGCAAACTGATTCCAATTCCGTGGAATCAGCTGAAAAGCCACTCGATCGAATTCGTCTAGCAGGGCTATGGCAGTATGATGGTATATACAAAGGATCGGGTTCCGCACCATGTACGTCCCATTGAGTTGATTTAAAACCAACTGAGAGTCCCCTTTCACCAACAACTGGCGGATACCACCCTTTTTTGCAATATTCAAACCCATGATCAGGGCTTTGTATTCTGCCATATTATTGGTAAAATTCACCCCAAGATAAGCAGCTAACTTCATGACAATGCGTCGTCGGGGGTCTCGAATGACAACTCCTACACTTCCTTTTTTGCATGCACCCCTGGACGCCCCATCAAAGTACAAGGTGTACGTCCATAAAGGGTTTACATATTCTGCCATCCTGAACTCTACTCGTAATTATGGTAATCGAAATTCAGCATATTCAACGGGTGGACTGTAGGCTCCATCCCTCCATCATCATTGAATTCAACAGGGATGCTCGTCAAAATTTGTAGGCAGTGATGGCAGAAGACCTTGATTTCCCAAATGAATGCCCCGCCGTCTTGCTCAATCACCTTGTATCCTTTGCTCCACCAAATGAGCTTTCCCTGATGATATCTCTGTTCCAAATATGGGTGTTCTAAATAAGGGATCAGACGACCCATCAACCTCTATTACGATTTCCTTGCAGATGTTTGATCGATCTTGCCTAGACCTGCAAGGCAGTCATAGCATTAGTGGAATCAGAAGTAATAAGGTTTAATCTTATTAAGATTAACCTTATTTTTAAATTCTATCCCCTCAAGGTCAGCTAACAACACTGTAGATTTATTCTTTCCTATCCTAACGATCTTATAGGGCCCATCCCATTTGGGTTCTAGCTTGCCTGGGAATAATTCACGTCGTGCGTCATAATACAGAACAAGCTGTCCTTTCTTGAAGGTGTACTTCTTGGCTTTAAGGTCATGTAGCTTCTTCATTCGGCGCTTCGCCACTTCTTGGTGCAATAAGCTCTGCAACTTAAGCTCATCTAAATGTGCCAGTGTCGTCAAGCGCTCAAAAAGAGCGTCTTCATCGCTCAAAGAATGATTGATGGCAAACCGAATAGTCGGCAGCTCAATTTCTAAAGGCAAGACACACTCCTCCCCATATACTAACTTGAACGGGGTATGGCCAGTGGCTCGTTTGAAGGTCGTATTATAGGCCCACACTGCCACGTATAACTTTTTATCCCAATCCCGTTTCTTTTCCGACACAATTTTGGACAGGATGCCTACAAGCTGCTTGTTGGTGCTTTCGACTTGCCCATTGGCTTGCGGATTATATGGGGTTGTCTTGTTATGCTTGATGTTCCACAACTCTGTCAAACCTTTGATCACCTTATTCAGGAAATGGGTTCCGCGGTCCGACACTAATTCTTTCGGTGGACCAAACCGGCATATTATCTGCTCTAAAAGGAAACTAGCAGTTTCTTTAGCATCATCTTTCCTTGTTGCACGTGCTTCTGACCACTTTGTGAAGTAGTCAGTTGCTACAATAATGTACCGCTTTTGCGTAGTCGATGACGGAGTAATAGGACCCACAAAGTCTATTCCCCACTTCTCAAATGGAAGTATCGCCATAATAGGGGTGAGTGGTCGTTTCCTATTCTCTCGACTATCATGTCGTTGGCAAATATCGCATCGCTTAACATACGCAAACGCATCCTGGAAGATGGCAGGCCACCAATAACCTGCTCTTAAAGCCTTTTGTGCTGTAAGCCGTCCAGCAAAATGGCCACCGCAAGCAGAATCATGGCACTCTTCCAAAATGAATGGCACCTCCTCAGGCGTCACACATCGGCGATAGATATCATCAACCCCTTGCCGATATAATGTACCTGCGATCAAGGCAAACTTTAACGCTTGCTGCTTAATTTTCCTTTTCTCAGCCTTAGATAGTTCGGATCCCGCCTCTCCCGTTGATAAATAATGCGTTATTGCAGCATACCAGGAGGGAATAGATGCCGTATCTATTTTAAATATCATCTCCATGTCACTACCTTCAGCCACAGATTCTTTCGGCTCCCCAAAGTCCACTAGACATTCCACGATGCCTTGCAACCTTGGTGGCTTACTCTTGATTTCATAATCAAATTCCTGCAAAGTGATCAACCACTTCGCCAGACGATCAGGCGGCTGTAGCTTATTCAGCAACAATCGAAGTCCCTCCGCC
Source organism: Lygodium microphyllum (assembly GCF_053477565.2). Lineage (NCBI taxonomy): Eukaryota > Viridiplantae > Streptophyta > Polypodiopsida > Schizaeales > Lygodiaceae > Lygodium > Lygodium microphyllum. Next base: position 52,186,175 of record NC_141146.1, on the reverse strand, counting down.
TTCGTATAAAGTACGACTTTCTCATAGAGAATGTAATGCCTAAACTTCTTGGTCCCAAAGACCATCGCTAGACACAGCTTCTCCATGTAGGTGTAATTGATTTCGGATACCCCCAGCTTCCGACTAGCAAAAGCAATCGGGTGGTACCACTTCTCTTCCCAAATTTGGGCTAAACAGCAGCTGATACTATACATGGTAGCTGCTGAGAATATATAGAACACCTCACCTCTTTTAGGTGCTTTTAAAACGGGCGCTCTTGCTAGCTCTTGTTTCACATCCTCGAATGCTACCTTACAAGGGTCACCCCATACAAACGAACAGCTAAAGGACAATAAATTTGTAAGTGGCAACGTTCTTTCTGCTAAGGCGTTAATGAATCTACGGTAGTAACCAACCGAAGACAGAAAGCTATGAACTTCTTTCGGAGTGCGTGGTGGACCCATGGCAACTATAACTTTCACCTTCTCGGGGTCTGTCGCAATTCCTACCGAACTGACCACATGGCCTAGCAATAGCCCATAAGGTACTCCAAAAGCACACTTCCGTGGGTTTAGGGCGATGCAAAATTGTCTATAGCGCTCAAAGCATTTTCTCAAAATGATCAACTGCCTTTCTCTCACGGTGGCGGCCCCTAAGTCATCAATAAACACCCTCAACTCTTCAGGGGATATGTCACCAAATGTCTTATCGGCTGTTCGTTGCCACGAACCAGGCGCATTGCATAAACCAAAAGCCATCACGTGGTAAGCAAAAGTGCCAAATACAGTGATAAAAGTTGTTTTCAACTTGTCCTCTTCTGCAATTGCCATTTGGTTGTATCCTGCAAAGCAATCCATAAACGAATATATCTCCCTACCCGCTAATTGATCCAAAATCTGGTCAATAAATGGCAACGGGTAGTAGTCCTTAACTGTCTGCTTATTCAGCTCCCTAAAGTCTACACATAAACGGATCTGATTATTCTTCTTCTTTCTAATCACAACTGGCGAACACCATTCCGTGTGTTGTACAGGGAAAATCAAACCCGCTTTTCGAAGCTTCTGTAACTCTTCAAACAACCCGTCCCTCAGTTCGAAAGGCATACGCCTTACTTTCTGCCGTACAGGACGACTGCCCTCTTTCAACGGAATTGTATGAACAGCAAGACTGGGAGGGATGCCTCTCAACTCATCATAACTCCAGGCAAAGATATCACGGAATTCCTGGATCAAGGCCACATAGTCCTCCCTTTCTGCTGAGCTGAGCATAGAGCCTAATTTGATTGGCCGCGAATCATCAAGCGTACCAAGGTCTAGCTCGATAACATCTGCATCTCTTATACGATCTTGGGCCTCTATCGGCTCGTTCAAAGTGATCTGATAGATGTCCTCCGTGGTGGATCCCTCTTTGGACTCATCACTCGATGATGCCTCACTAACAGATGAATCTTCTAATGTCTCCAATTCTGTAGAAGATAGAGGAGCCCTCTCACTCTGCGGGGACTCAGGATAAGCATCAACCACCACACGCTGAGCACCTCTGCCGAATAACAATCGACCGGCGGGTATATCCACTTGGCAATCCGCTTGCAAGATCCAAGGTCGTCCAAGTAATACTTGGTAACTTGGCCGCCCTGCAAAACGAATCACCCTAAAGTCCAACATGCATTCTACATTTGCAACAGTGACATGGACCTTAGTAATGCAGCCTTCCGGCTGTCTCAAACTATCATCTGCCATTCTGAGAATTGTGGAAGTATCTTTCTGAATCGCAAGACCTAACCTTTCCATCAGTTCAGAACTCATAATGTTAACAGATGATCCCGTGTCGACAATAGCATAATCTACTAATATCCCATCGACATAGGCTGCAACCCTTGGGCAATGCTTCTCAGCATGCTCGAACCAGTCATCACCAACTCGCGCAATACCCAAAGGTTCTACGATATACCCGGTACGTAGGATCTTTCTAAATTCCTTACGTACTCCTGGGGAAAGCTTAATAAGCTGCAAAAGGTTCACATCCGGCTTGACTTCGCAAAGAGAGCTCGCCAAATCGAATTCATGATAGTTCGATAGAGCTCGCTTTTCACGCCAAACCATCCGCTCTTTAGGTCGCTGCACTGGCTTTATTGCCTCTTTCTTAACTTTCACCTTCTTCTTTGGTGGTTCCTTATCGGCTTTACTCTCTACGGGCTTCAAAGGTCCCCCTTCTAGGGCAGGATCCAAAACTTGCGTTCCTTTGTCGCCTTGTTTAGGGTTTCCGTCGACAGGCTTATCCTTGTCGGCTTCTCTACCCTTTTGACCTCTTGTAAGAACAGCTCGTAGATTAGAGGTTTCAGCATCATTAGCGCGTACAGCCTCAATCAAACTAACCCCACTACCACTTGGTAGCTCTTCCACTGTAGTCTTTGGTCGTTGAAGTATTTGTTTAGGCCCATTTTCTGGCTGGGGGTCATTTCCTTGGGCACGATGATTAACAGGCCCTGGTTGCCGACTTCCACGCTGGAGAGAACTGATCTTACTCCAGCAAGTAGCTGCTAAATGGCCGGATTTTCCACAAATGTCGCACTTAACATTTGGGCAATTTCTTGGATAGTGCTGCCCGCCACACCATTTGCAACTAAACCTCGACGGTGCACCCTCCTCCGGGTATCTACTTCCTATCAAATTTTGTTGTTTTTTAAGGAAGTTGACATCAACGGCTATTTGTCGATACTGCTCCGTAATCATGTCGGTATAATGCTTCATCATGTCCTTAACCTCGCCAAGAACATTGGAAGAACTCGACTCATAGCCTTGGTCATTACCATGTCGTTCAATCGGCCTAACAATTCGATTAGGCACAGGCTGTTGAGCTGCAGGCATGGTGTTAGAATTGACCGCCTGGCCTCCACTACTTGGAGCCATTTGACTGCCCGTAGGCATCGACATGCTAGGGGGAGCTGGTAATAAAGGCACATTCTGCATCATGTTCCCTCTCCCATTAGGGTTAGCCATCGCTATCCCTTGGCCACTACTGCCATTGGCTATTGCCATATTGTTTCCCAATACTAAACCCATGTTCGAATTGCCTCTAGAAGCATAGGCTGCTTGTAGTCGGGATTCCACCTCTTGTGCTCGTGTAATGGCAGTATCTATATCCCCCAAGGGGACACTACTCAACTGCAATTGGATGTTAAAGTCCAAACCATGTAGGAAATATTGCAATTGGGCAGCTGCGCGGATAGGAATAGAGGTGTCCAACTTACGGAAGACCTCTTTTATCTTCTTCGCATAAGCACAAATATCCTCGTGTGGATCTTGGCGGGTCACGTTGAGTACACGCAACCAATATTGCCCACCCCTTTCAGGGGCAAACTCCCTTCGAAAAGCTCCATAAAATGCATCAATGTTCAATATGGTTCCGGCTTCTAAACCATGATACCATATAGCAGCTCTTCCTTTGAGAGTCATGTTGAAGAACATCATTAAATGTCCTTCTTCTTGAATGCGACAGTTAAACATCAACTTTTGAAACTCCCTAATGTGGAGTTCCGCATCTTCCTCAACTAGCCCATTAAAAATGGGTAGCGGGTAACCTAGAGCCGGCAAATCCGTCGTTCCTGCTGGAATTGCAATAGGCTGCGCCATGACGTGGATTGGATTTGCACTAGGAATAGAGAACGGTGGGGTTACACCTCCCGCAATTGACGTGGACTGGCTTATGGAAGGAAGGGGAGCACTAGAGCTTCCACCTTCTCCTAACTTACTTCTTGTGGTCCTAAGACCACTAGATCCACTCCCTCGTAAGGGTTCAGCACCGCTACGCTTAGGGGAATATCTCCTAAAGATTTCAGCACGTCGCCTAGCTCTTTCGTCTCTTTCTTGCTTTTGGATTTCTGCTAGACGATGCTTATCAATCAACAATGGATCAAGCTCAGTATCCTCTGGCATAAACTGCTAGTTGGTCCTTAAACAACCAGGATTCGAGAACCGCCACTTTTAAGCAGCTCCCGGCAGACGCACCACTGATGGACCTAAAAACGGGCCGGCACTGGCTCATGCACTAGCCGGACCTCGTCACTACGCACAAGACAACCCCTCGGCCTCGCGGCCAGGAGCGTCTATCAAAATCTCTGCCTTCCTAAGCATTGCGTTTGTAATACGTTGTAGTCCAACTGATCCTAACCCAATATTACTCCTCAGAGGGAGTCCCTTTCACATAGCCAAAAGGCTCAAATCACATACACATGGGGTTCCTCCTACGGCTGAATGCCGTCAACCCTCTGCGACTCTCCTACACCTTGGGGATTGGCCCCTCGATGCGTCGCTCAACATTTAGACATTTCGCACAAACGTCGCTCAAGGTACCAAATAAACGTATCCAGGAATGTACCGTTGTCCTTACTTGACTTCCCATTTATGATCCCACGACTAGCCTACAGCATAGGAACCTCACACTCTCAACGGTGGGTCACAGGCCTGCTGAAAACAATTGCTATGCATATCCAGGAGCTAACTCTGATACTTTTAATTTCCTCTAAATGATCATGCAAAGAGGTGGATGCCTAGTGCTCAAACATTTTGAAAACCAGCAGCGTGCAAGTGCAAAACATCTCTTTCATGCTTTTCTTTCTAACCGCTTTGTGCTTCGTTGCAACACCTAGCACCGAAGTGATCTTCGTGCTACTAGGTTTTAATTCTTATCATTATTATTCCGTCCTAGATGCAATGCATATAAAATCAGCAAATTATTCCTCATGCTCAGCGGCATTTAACCATTTTTTCCACAACTCTACCCTTCCCCGTTGATAGTGCATCATTGCATTCATTTCTTTTAGGGTTTCCTTGTCATTTTATGTGGAGAAAGGAAGGAAACACGCACTAAAACATATAAACAAGGCTGAACTGAAGCATAACTTCATGCCCCAGCCTTGCTATACATCAACAAACATAAATCCTATTTTTCTGTATTTTTCGTAGCCCCAAATGTATTTTTCCCCTATTTTTCATGGTGTTTTTATCATTTTTCCCCATTTTCTTCATTTTCTTGTATTTTTTAAATTGCTGAAAATGAAAACCAGTTTGTGGGCTGTGGCCCTTAGTTCATTTGCAACAAAATTGAAAGATTAGTTGATGTGTATCGACGGTTTTCCCCATTTATACGCCCAAAACCCTTGTTTTTCCCCATTTTTCATGGTTTTCGGGTTTCTTGACATTATTTCGAGCCATGAAATGCATGTTTTTCATAATTTCTGGTTATAAACAGTAAGAACTCAGAAGAATCAGCAACATAATCAAATCTTAGTCCATATGAACGGCATTCCATCAATCAAAAGCATAAAACACTAAATTTTCTTTGTAATTTTTTTAGTTTACCGCTTAAACGCGTGTTTCGGGTTTTGTGTCCATGGCTGTAGATTTGGAAAACAGCAACACTTCATGTCCAGCAACATCACAAATCACCATTCTCAGCCCGTGTAGCAATCCGGTCCATGCCGGACAAGTCTCCATCATTCTTTCTTCTTCCTTCTTCTCCCCACATGATCTTGCCTTTAGAAGAGAGAGAGGGAGGAGAGAGAAAGACTAGAATCAGAAATTCCAAACCAGGCCACCATTCCACGGGCGAAGGGCGGCGATAGAGTCAGGATACGGAGGGGAATGAGGGGCCATTGTCAAACAGGGGGGTTGTTTGCAGGCAGGGAGGAGCCATGATCAACATGGGGCGCAAATTTCGGCGCCATCTCTGATCACGACTTCTCCATCTTCATCACGATTTTTTTCATCTCTCTCTCCCAAAGTTTCATGTGACATTTTAAGTTGGGCTCCCAAGGGTCATGCCCACTTGGCCAAACTCATGTCCACCTTTTCAAATCTTGACCGGTTTGTGGCCTTTTCCCCGTCCGGACTCCGAATCGAGCTCTGAAAAATCCTGGGCGTCCGACTTAGCATCCCGCATTGGCCAGTAGCTTGTGTCAACCCGCACGACTGTCTGAAAAATTATGAAAAATCACCAAGTGTCGCTTGGGCGCCTTTAAAGCACTTTGGCGCTTAAAATCGTCCTAGATCGAGCCGCCGCCTTTGACAGTGAATATTTTTCCCTTGATATTCATAATTTTTAGCTATTTTTAAGCACTTGCCGTCTCCTAAATTCCGCTCTCATTGGCGACCACGGGATAGGGCGACTCAGCCCGTCGAATCCACGAACATATCTGCACATAAACAACCAAAGAAGCATCAAACTGATACAAGACAATTATCATCATAAAACTCAGCACAATGCTCCCCCTACCCCTGGACAGAACCAAGGCATGACATCCACAAGGAATAGGCCTAGCATCATCTAATAGAAGATCCGAAGTGAGTCACTAACCAGCTGCTCCAACACAGCCAAACTAAAAAGAACTGCCAAAGAGGTTGCCCTAAGTGGTAGTCTGAACTACTGACCAACGAAAGACAACACAACTAGGAGCTCCTACAAGGCGAGGACTCCTATAGCCTGAGCAAAGGATATTTTCTTTCAGTCCATTTCTTCTTCTAGGGTTTTTATGAGAGGAACATACTTGGGCATGTAAAAAGGAGGGAGCTGAGCGTAGTGACCCAAGGAGAACAGGGCATCGGCCTCAGGACCTGTCTCGGCACCCAAGAACCTACCAAGCCCTCGCAAGGCGACACTGAATCCTTTTCTAACGCTCACTTTTATTTTCGCTCCAACCTTCCTGGTTTTGATATTATTTTTTCCAGCAAGAAGCCACCCCTAGGAAGACAAGGTATCGGCCCCGGGTCTGACTCGGCCCCAGGAACCTACCAGGCCTTCGCAAGGCAATGATCAACTGCTTATATCTTTTTATTTCTTTTCTTTTCATTTCTTAGAGAGGGGTTAGAACCCCTTTTTACACACCTTCGTATTTATATTCATCTTTTAGGATATTCAGGATTTCTTGGCATCATTATTATTATCTTCGGGCAGGCCTCTCTAACTGCCTCACTACTAACAAGAACTCCTAGAACGGCTGCCTAGCAGGCTAGCAGAACAGAGCCACTAGGGCTTCCTTCTAAAACAGATCTTTCAATGTCTAACAATGTCTTTACAGGAGGCAATGGCTACTCCGACCTCCCTCAAACATACTTAGCCTAAACCTGGGACTTCATGCCTTGGTTGCTGGTCCCCAAAAAAAATAGATCCCCTCGACAAGTACAAATACACATATAACAGAAAAGAAAGGTACTCGTAAAGGAGAAATATCACCTGGAGTGGCCACAAGAAGCTTCCATCGCAGCAAAGGCTCCTCCAGGCTCCACCAAATTCCACTAACCACGAAACCTGTCCAGCACAACACTCAACAAAAACCCAATTAAACGCACCCGCACTAGACAGGAAAATGGCCCTCTTGGCCTAATGAAATCAGACATGACTTTGCTACAAAACTGAATCGGCCCTCTTGGCCTAATGAAATCAAACAATACTATGCAGAACATCCACCTGGAAACAACCATGATAGACATCAAAGCATACTATTCCCAGGGGAACAGAGGCTCGTAGCCCTAAACTAGGTGCATTAAATTATGACCTATCCCTCCTGCGTATATCGCAAGAGGTGTTCGCATCACATGTCGTCTAATCAGTCTGTGGGTCCCCGATAATAAAGGGAGATGAGTCTCGCTTACCCTCTGCATCACCCAAATCAACCATCGTCTGCCAAAGAGGGCATGTTCAGAAAGCATACCCCACAAACGACCAGGTCCTGTCTCACCATCAATAGATATATCGGGACAAGGGCCACAATTAAAGAAGAGGTCCTCTTCATACGCAAGATTAGCCAATGAATCGGCAAACTGATTCCAATTCCGTGGAATCAGCTGAAAAGCCACTCGATCGAATTCGTCTAGCAGGGCTATGGCAGTATGATGGTATATACAAAGGATCGGGTTCCGCACCATGTACGTCCCATTGAGTTGATTTAAAACCAACTGAGAGTCCCCTTTCACCAACAACTGGCGGATACCACCCTTTTTTGCAATATTCAAACCCATGATCAGGGCTTTGTATTCTGCCATATTATTGGTAAAATTCACCCCAAGATAAGCAGCTAACTTCATGACAATGCGTCGTCGGGGGTCTCGAATGACAACTCCTACACTTCCTTTTTTGCATGCACCCCTGGACGCCCCATCAAAGTACAAGGTGTACGTCCATAAAGGGTTTACATATTCTGCCATCCTGAACTCTACTCGTAATTATGGTAATCGAAATTCAGCATATTCAACGGGTGGACTGTAGGCTCCATCCCTCCATCATCATTGAATTCAACAGGGATGCTCGTCAAAATTTGTAGGCAGTGATGGCAGAAGACCTTGATTTCCCAAATGAATGCCCCGCCGTCTTGCTCAATCACCTTGTATCCTTTGCTCCACCAAATGAGCTTTCCCTGATGATATCTCTGTTCCAAATATGGGTGTTCTAAATAAGGGATCAGACGACCCATCAACCTCTATTACGATTTCCTTGCAGATGTTTGATCGATCTTGCCTAGACCTGCAAGGCAGTCATAGCATTAGTGGAATCAGAAGTAATAAGGTTTAATCTTATTAAGATTAACCTTATTTTTAAATTCTATCCCCTCAAGGTCAGCTAACAACACTGTAGATTTATTCTTTCCTATCCTAACGATCTTATAGGGCCCATCCCATTTGGGTTCTAGCTTGCCTGGGAATAATTCACGTCGTGCGTCATAATACAGAACAAGCTGTCCTTTCTTGAAGGTGTACTTCTTGGCTTTAAGGTCATGTAGCTTCTTCATTCGGCGCTTCGCCACTTCTTGGTGCAATAAGCTCTGCAACTTAAGCTCATCTGAATGTGCCAGTGTCGTCAAGCGCTCAAAAAGAGCGTCTTCATCGCTCAAAGAATGATTGATGGCAAACCGAATAGTCGGCAGCTCAATTTCTAAAGGCAAGACACACTCCTCCCCATATACTAACTTGAACGGGGTATGGCCAGTGGCTCGTTTGAAGGTCGTATTATAGGCCCACACTGCCACGTATAACTTTTTATCCCAATCCCGTTTCTTTTCCGACACAATTTTGGACAGGATGCCTACAAGCTGCTTGTTGGTGCTTTCGACTTGCCCATTGGCTTGCGGATTATATGGGGTTGTCTTGTTATGCTTGATGTTCCACAACTCTGTCAAACCTTTGATCACCTTATTCAGGAAATGGGTTCCGCGGTCCGACACTAATTCTTTCGGTGGACCAAACCGGCATATTATCTGCTCTAAAAGGAAACTAGCAGTTTCTTTAGCATCATCTTTCCTTGTTGCACGTGCTTCTGACCACTTTGTGAAGTAGTCAGTTGCTACAATAATGTACCGCTTTTGCGTAGTCGATGACGGAGTAATAGGACCCACAAAGTCTATTCCCCACTTCTCAAATGGAAGTATCGCCATAATAGGGGTGAGTGGTCGTTTCCTATTCTCTCGACTATCATGTCGTTGGCAAATATCGCATCGCTTAACATACGCAAACGCATCCTGGAAGATGGCAGGCCACCAATAACCTGCTCTTAAAGCCTTTTGTGCTGTAAGCCGTCCAGCAAAATGGCCACCGCAAGCAGAATCATGGCACTCTTCCAAAATGAATGGCACCTCCTCAGGCGTCACACATCGGCGATAGATATCATCAACCCCTTGCCGATATAATGTACCTGCGATCAAGGCAAACTTTAACGCTTGCTGCTTAATTTTCCTTTTCTCAGCCTTAGATAGTTCGGATCCCGCCTCTCCCGTTGATAAATAATGCGTTATTGCAGCATACCAGGAGGGAATAGATGCCGTATCTATTTTAAATATCATCTCCATGTCACTACCTTCAGCCACAGATTCTTTCGGCTCCCCAAAGTCCACTAGACATTCCACGATGCCTTGCAACCTTGGTGGCTTACTCTTGATTTCATAATCAAATTCCTGCAAAGTGATCAACCACTTCGCCAGACGATCAGGCGGCTGTAGCTTATTCAGCAACAATCGAAGTCCCTCCGCCTTCGTATAAAGTACGACTTTCTCATAGAGAATGTAATGCCTAAACTTCTTGGTCCCAAAGACCATCGCTAGACACAGCTTCTCCATGTAGGTGTAATTGATTTCGGATACCCCCAGCTTCCGACTAGCAAAAGCAATCGGGTGGTACCACTTCTCTTCCCAAATTTGGGCTAAACAGCAGCTGATACTATACATGGTAGCTGCTGAGAATATATAGAACACCTCACCTCTTTTAGGTGCTTTTAAAACGGGCGCTCTTGCTAGCTCTTGTTTCACATCCTCGAATGCTACCTTACAAGGGTCACCCCATACAAACGAACAGCTAAAGGACAATAAATTTGTAAGTGGCAACGTTCTTTCTGCTAAGGCGTTAATGAATCTACGGTAGTAACCAACCGAAGACAGAAAGCTATGAACTTCTTTCGGAGTGCGTGGTGGACCCATGGCAACTATAACTTTCACCTTCTCGGGGTCTGTCGCAATTCCTACCGAACTGACCACATGGCCTAGCAATAGCCCATAAGGTACTCCAAAAGCACACTTCCGTGGGTTTAGGGCGATGCAAAATTGTCTATAGCGCTCAAAGCATTTTCTCAAAATGATCAACTGCCTTTCTCTCACGGTGGCGGCCCCTAAGTCATCAATAAACACCCTCAACTCTTCAGGGGATATGTCACCAAATGTCTTATCGGCTGTTCGTTGCCACGAACCAGGCGCATTGCATAAACCAAAAGCCATCACGTGGTAAGCAAAAGTGCCAAATACAGTGATAAAAGTTGTTTTCAACTTGTCCTCTTCTGCAATTGCCATTTGGTTGTATCCTGCAAAGCAATCCATAAACGAATATATCTCCCTACCCGCTAATTGATCCAAAATCTGGTCAATAAATGGCAACGGGTAGTAGTCCTTAACTGTCTGCTTATTCAGCTCCCTAAAGTCTACACATAAACGGATCTGATTATTCTTCTTCTTTCTAATCACAACTGGCGAACACCATTCCGTGTGTTGTACAGGGAAAATCAAACCCGCTTTTCGAAGCTTCTGTAACTCTTCAAACAACCCGTCCCTCAGTTCGAAAGGCATACGCCTTACTTTCTGCCGTACAGGACGACTGCCCTCTTTCAACGGAATTGTATGAACAGCAAGACTGGGAGGGATGCCTCTCAACTCATCATAACTCCAGGCAAAGATATCACGGAATTCCTGGATCAAGGCCACATAGTCCTCCCTTTCTGCTGAGCTGAGCATAGAGCCTAATTTGATTGGCCGCGAATCATCAAGCGTACCAAGGTCTAGCTCGATAACATCTGCATCTCTTATACGATCTTGGGCCTCTATCGGCTCGTTCAAAGTGATCTGATAGATGTCCTCCGTGGTGGATCCCTCTTTGGACTCATCACTCGATGATGCCTCACTAACATATGAATCTTCTAATGTCTCCAATTCTGTAGAAGATAGAGGAGCCCTCTCACTCTGCGGGGACTCAGGATAAGCATCAACCACCACACGCTGAGCACCTCTGCCGAATAACAATCGACCGGCGGGTATATCCACTTGGCAATCCGCTTGCAAGATCCAAGGTCGTCCAAGTAATACTTGGTAACTTGGCCGCCCTGCAAAACGAATCACCCTAAAGTCCAACATGCATTCTACATTTGCAACAGTGACATGGACCTTAGTAATGCAGCCTTCCGGCTGTCTCAAACTATCATCTGCCATTCTGAGAATTGTGGAAGTATCTTTCTGAATCGCAAGACCTAACCTTTCCATCAGTTCAGAACTCATAATGTTAACAGATGATCCCGTGTCGACAATAGCATAATCTACTAATATCCCATCGACATAGGCTGCAACCCTTGGGCAATGCTTCTCAGCATGCTTGAACCAGTCATCACCAACTCGCGCAATACCCAAAGGTTCTACGATATACCCGGTACGTAGGATCTTTCTAAATTCCTTACGTACTCCTGGGGAAAGCTTAATAAGCTGCAAAAGGTTCACATCCGGCTTGACTTCGCAAAGAGAGCTCGCCAAATCGAATTCATGATAGTTCGATAGAGCTCGCTTTTCACGCCAAACCATCCGCTCTTTAGGTCGCTGCACTGGCTTTATTGCCTCTTTCTTAACTTTCACCTTCTTCTTTGGTGGTTCCTTATCGGCTTTACTCTCTACGGGCTTCAAAGGTCCCCCTTCTAGGGCAGGATCCAAAACTTGCGTTCCTTTGTCGCCTTGCTTAGGGTTTCCGTCGACAGGCTTATCCTTGTCGGCTTCTCTACCCTTTTGACCTCTTGTAAGAACAGCTCGTAGATTAGAGGTTTCAGCATCATTAGCGCGTACAGCCTCAATCAAACTAACCCCACTACCACTTGGTAGCTCTTCCACTGTAGTCTTTGGTCGTTGAAGTATTTGTTTAGGCCCATTTTCTGGCTGGGGGTCATTTCCTTGGGCACGATGATTAACAGGCCCTGGTTGCCGACTTCCACGCTGGAGAGAACTGATCTTACTCCAGCAAGTAGCTGCTAAATGGCCGGATTTTCCACAAATGTCGCACTTAACATTTGGGCAATTTCTTGGATAGTGCTGCCCGCCACACCATTTGCAACTAAACCTCGACGGTGCACCCTCCTCCGGGTATCTACTTCCTATCAAATTTTGTTGTTTTTTAAGGAAGTTGACATCAACGGCTATTTGTCGATACTGCTCCGTAATCATGTCGGTATAATGCTTCATCATGTCCTTAACCTCGCCAAGAACATTGGAAGAACTCGACTCATAGCCTTGGTCATTACCATGTCGTTCAATCGGCCTAACAATTCGATTAGGCACAGGCTGTTGAGCTGCAGGCATGGTGTTAGAATTGACCGCCTGGCCTCCACTACTTGGAGCCATTTGACTGCCCGTAGGCATCGACATGCTAGGGGGAGCTGGTAATAAAGGCACATTCTGCATCATGTTCCCTCTCCCATTAGGGTTAGCCATCGCTATCCCTTGGCCACTACTGCCATTGGCTATTGCCATATTGTTTCCCAATACTAAACCCATGTTCGAATTGCCTCTAGAAGCATAGGCTGCTTGTAGTCGGGATTCCACCTCTTGTGCTCGTGTAATGGCAGTATCTATATCCCCCAAGGGGACACTACTCAACTGCAATTGGATGTTAAAGTCCAAACCATGTAGGAAATATTGCAATTGGGCAGCTGCGGGGATAGGAATAGAGGTGTCCAACTTACGGAAGACCTCTTTTATCTTCTTCGCATAAGCACAAATATCCTCGTGTGGATCTTGGCGGGTCACATTGAGTACACGCAACCAATATTGCCCACCCCTTTCAGGGGCAAACTCCCTTCGAAAAGCTCCATAAAATGCATCAATGTTCAATATGGTTCCGGCTTCTAAACCATGATACCATATAGCAGCTCTTCCTTTGAGAGTCATGTTGAAGAACATCATTAAATGTCCTTCTTCTTGAATGCGACAGTTAAACATCAACTTTTGAAACTCCCTAATGTGGAGTTCCGCATCTTCCTCAACTAGCCCATTAAAAATGGGTAGCGGGTAACCTAGAGCCGGCAAATCCGTCGTTCCTGCTGGAATTGCAATAGGCTGTGCCATGACGTGGATTGGATTTGCACTAGGAATAGAGAACGGTGGGGTTACACCTCCCGCAATTGACGTGGACTGGCTTATGGAAGGAAGGGGAGCACTAGAGCTTCCACCTTCTCCTAACTTACTTCTTGTGGTCCTAAGACCACTAGATCCACTCCCTCGTAAGGGTTCAGCACCGCTACGCTTAGGGGAATATCTCCTAAAGATTTCAGCACGTCGCCTAGCTCTTTCGTCTCTTTCTTGCTTTTGGATTTCTGCTAGACGATGCTTATCAATCAACAACGGATCAAGCTCAGTATCCTCTGGCATAAACTGCTAGTTGGTCCTTAAACAACCAGGATTCGAGAACCGCCACTTTTAAGCAGCTCCCGGCAGACGCACCACTGATGGACCTAAAAACGGGCCGGCACTGGCTCATGCACTAGCCGGACCTCGTCACTACGCACAAGACAACCCCTCGGCCTCGCGGCCAGGAGCGTCTATCAAAATCTCTGCCTTCCTAAGCATTGCGTTTGTAATACGTTGTAGTCCAACTGATCCTAACCCAATATTACTCCTCAGAGGGAGTCCCTTTCACATAGCCAAAAGGCTCAAATCACATACACATGGGGTTCCTCCTACGGCTGAATGCCGTCAACCCTCTGCGACTCTCCTACACCTTGGGGATTGGCCCCTCGATGCGTCGCTCAACATTTAGACATTTCGCACAAACGTCGCTCAAGGTACCAAATAAACGTATCCAGGAATGTACCGTTGTCCTTACTTGACTTCCCATTTATGATCCCACGACTAGCCTACAGCATAGGAACCTCACACTCTCAACGGTGGGTCACAGGCCTGCTGAAAACAATTGCTATGCATATCCAGGAGCTAACTCTGATACTTTTAATTTCCTCTAAATGATCATGCAAAGAGGTGGATGCCTAGTGCTCAAACATTTTGAAAACCAGCAGCGTGCAAGTGCAAAACATCTCTTTCATGCTTTTCTTTCTAACCGCTTTGTGCTTCGTTGCAACACCTAGCACCGAAGTGATCTTCGTGCTACTAGGTTTTAATTCTTATCATTATTATTCCGTCCTAGATGCAATGCATATAAAATCAGCAAATTATTCCTCATGCTCAGCGGCATTTAACCATTTTTTCCACAACTCTACCCTTCCCCGTTGATAGTGCATCATTGCATTCATTTCTTTTAGGGTTTCCTTGTCATTTTATGTGGAGAAAGGAAGGAAACACGCACTAAAACATATAAACAAGGCTGAACTGAAGCATAACTTCATGCCCCAGCCTTGCTATACATCAACAAACATAAATCCTATTTTTCTGTATTTTTCGTAGCCCCAAATGTATTTTTCCCCTATTTTTCATGGTGTTTTTATCATTTTTCCCCATTTTCTTCATTTTCTTGTATTTTTTAAATTGCTGAAAATGAAAACCAGTTTGTGGGCTGTGGCCCTTAGTTCATTTGCAACAAAATTGAAAGATTAGTTGATGTGTATCGACGGTTTTCCCCATTTATACGCCCAAAACCCTTGTTTTTCCCCATTTTTCATGGTTTTCGGGTTTCTTGACATTATTTCGAGCCATGAAATGCATGTTTTTCATAATTTCTGGTTATAAACAGTAAGAACTCAGAAGAATCAGCAACATAATCAAATCTTAGTCCATATGAACGGCATTCCATCAATCAAAAGCATAAAACACTAAATTTTCTTTGTAATTTTTTTAGTTTACCGCTTAAACGCGTGTTTCGGGTTTTGTGTCCATGGCTGTAGATTTGGAAAACAGCAACACTTCATGTCCAGCAACATCACAAATCACCATTCTCAGCCCGTGTAGCAATCCGGTCCATGCCGGACAAGTCTCCATCATTCTTTCTTCTTCCTTCTTCTCCCCACATGATCTTGCCTTTAGAAGAGAGAGAGGGAGGAGAGAGAAAGACTAGAATCAGAAATTCCAAACCAGGCCACCATTCCACGGGCGAAGGGCGGCGATAGAGTCAGGATACGGAGGGGAATGAGGGGCCATTGTCAAACAGGGGGGTTGTTTGCAGGCAGGGAGGAGCCATGATCAACATGGGGCGCAAATTTCGGCGCCATCTCTGATCACGACTTCTCCATCTTCATCACGATTTTTTTCATCTCTCTCTCCCAAAGTTTCATGTGACATTTTAAGTTGGGCTCCCAAGGGTCATGCCCACTTGGCCAAACTCATGTCCACCTTTTCAAATCTTGACCGGTTTGTGGCCTTTTCCCCGTCCGGACTCCGAATCGAGCTCTGAAAAATCCTGGGCGTCCGACTTAGCATCCCGCATTGGCCAGTAGCTTGTGTCAACCCGCACGACTGTCTGAAAAATTATGAAAAATCACCAAGTGTCGCTTGGGCGCCTTTAAAGCACTTTGGCGCTTAAAATCGTCCTAGATCGAGCCGCCGCCTTTGACAGTGAATATTTTTCCCTTGATATTCATAATTTTTAGCTATTTTTAAGCACTTGCCATCTCCTAAATTCCGCTCTCAATCAGCGGAGGCAATTCTTGTTTGTTTGGTGTTCCTGTTGTAATTCTTGACGGACTGCACCACATAATCCATGTTCAAAAAGCATGGTAATTTGAATCTCATTTTCCCTAGGCCGCAAGCGTCTAGGTGAGGAATCACTTCTCGATCATGTAAGGCTTGGTAACATTCGGAAGTGTGATAACACACTTTAAATCTGGTTGTGGGGTTGTGGAGGTATGTGGAATGAACCACCATGCCACCCAACTGCTCCACCCACTCTTGCCCCAGTGGCGAATGCGTCATGATCGTAATGCCTCTTTCGATACTCGGGCTGGAAGCACTGGCCTCGGAACCGCTCGTCACCAATAAGGATGCTGCGCCGACACCAACTTCACTCTTCCCAAGCACACAAGCAGAAATCCCCCTCCTAAAATTTTACTCCTTTGCTCAAAAATTGTGTTTCCATGTCCTCCCACCACCCAATATTTGTACCACCCTCCACTACCCACAATTCCACCACCAAAATCATCATAATTGCAGTTGTCGTGCTCCTCCTGGCCGTTCTTATCTTGATTGGTTTGCGCTTTTACGCAAAATGGTTCTGGAGACGCTCAAATCATCAGCATGCATGGCCTTGGAGATCGCCTCATCACCAAGGGCAGGAGCTGAATACAGCAGGGCTGGACAAAGCAGTTTTAGAATCGTTGCCCGCTTTCACCTACAAGGATCGGGCAAATGACGGACTAGAATGCGCTATTTGTTTATGCGAGTTCCAGGAGCATGAGAAAGGCCGATCGCTTCCAAATTGCGGCCATAGCTTTCATACACACTGTATCGATGTTTGGTTCTCTCGCACACAACCTGGCCTCTTTGCCGGACTAGTGCACAACGTGCCACAGTCGGAGAAGCACAACATGCAGGACAAGAGCCGGATGAACTTGAGCATAGTGGAGCCTTTTTCCAATTCCAGACTGAAGGAGGAGACACGATCCCTGTATTGCAACCATCGCACCATATTGAAGGTTTAATCTGTGTCGAACTGTCTCTTGACTCCCTTTCTAGAAGCCCTCAAAGCCCAGAAGTGGAATTTCCTACCAATGTTCTGTTCTGGGGCGATCACACTCACGTGAATTCTCGTGTGAGCTCTCTTCGCTTGGATCACGTGCAACCTGACGCTGAGCCTGATCTGCCTCACGTTGTTATTGGAATTCCGGCCATCATTGATACAAAAGCAAGTGAAGCATTGTATGCACATATGTTTTTCTTAAATTGAGTACTATGAATATGCTCACAATGCATCAAACTTTGCAGGGGCTCCGGTGGAGCATGAAGTGGAGGCAAAGAAACTTTTCTATTATGACAACAATACCTTCCCACCACCAAACCATTTGTAGTATTGGACTTGCAACTCTAAATCTTTGCATGACAATGTGAGCACACTTTATTCATTTCTAAAATTCTGTGAGCTCCACGATCATGTAATTGAAGTGTAGGCATTGTTGGATGAATTTCAATTAGTCGAATGAAGTGAAAAGTCTTGACCATTTGAGTGACATTGTTCAAGAACTCAATGGTTTAGCCAAACTTTTGTCATTTACTAGTCCTTCAAAAATATGTGTTGTTGCATGTGCCCTATGCAACAATGGGTGCACTTGACTTGCAAGCATATATACATTCAGCATTTGATCATTATGAGTACCATGAGAACTTCCACTACTAATAACACGGAACATTCTTTGTGCTTGTGTTCTTGCTTAGAGTATTTGTTGAGAAGAATGTACTTGATGAGATATACCATTCCCAGTTATATGGCAATGTGAAGCAAGATCTAAGTGAATCCTACATATATGAGTGCAAATTCTTGCATGATGTCTTCGACTAACTCTCATAAAGTTTAACTAAAGTCTATGTAATTATAGCATAGGTTCCCTTGAAAATATATGCACATTTGGAGCCATTTGGGGGTAATGATATTAAGATATATATGAAAAAACAAAATGAAACATAAAAAATCTATTAATAATGATAACATACATGTGTGTGTGTGTGTGTGTGTGTGTTTTTTTTTTTTGTGTGTGTGTGTGAAACAATGCACATTTAGAGATATAGGTATTGAGAACCATGTCACACACAAAGAGAGAGACACATGCATTAAAACCCTTGTAGAGAAATGAGAGAGAGAGAGAGAGAGAGAGAGAGAGAGAGAGAGAGAGAGAGAGAGAGAGAGAGAGAGAGAGAGAGAGAGAGAGAGAGAGAGAGAGAGAGAGAGAGAGAGAGAGAGAGAGAGAGAGAGAGAGAGAGAGAGAGAGAGAGAGAGAGATACGATAATATAAGATCTATTTACGTCTCTAAAAGGCCAAAATGGCCTATGAGACCATAACCAATACAACTGGTATCATCATCTCTTATTAGAGAAGAAGAGATAGAGATAAATTTGTAGGTCTACATGGTGGATTGGGATGATAGGTATAAGAAGTATGGGGAACTAAAAAAGCTGAAAAAAGGTGAAAAATCTAGGTTTACAAAAATTAAAAAAGAGTCTAAAGTATCTCCTCCTCAGTCTATGGAATCCACCAAGACTCTACAAGCTATCTTTGATTGCATTAGCGCGCCAATTTGCATCTGTGATGAGCAATTGTGATGTGAATGTAACACATATGGGCATGCCTATGTCGCCAAGTAGGTACTCTAGGGCGTCGTGCTTTGTGTAATGCCGTAACTCTGTCAATTGTGATGCTGCTTGATGATGTCCCTCGATGACACCTATCAGTAGGAGATATAGTATTTGGGGTGGCAGCAGCCGGGGGTTAGCTACAATGAAAAAGTCTGTAATTACTCTCTCGAGGGGTGGATGAGGTTGGGGTTGCCTCCTATCTTGTAACAATACTACTCTACGCTGCTGGAGCTCCAATAAGAAAAAACCTAAACATCTTTGATACTCATAGTCCATCACCCATCTTAGTGGTCCAAATCCCTCCTAAAAGAGGCAATGATAGCGGCCTTGGATATCATAGTATACACTACATCTGCAGATGTTGTGCTCCTTCATTTCTAGCTTCCATCCACAAAGCTAGAACATCCTCTCATTGGCTGCAATACGGATCCATCAACCTATCTCAATCAACAACTAATGCAATGATGTGCGCATCTGACCAATAGCAAGTCGGAGTTCATGGGAGAATTGAGCGTCCATGTATCTCGGCCTCACTATGAAACCATCATGAGAGAGTTGCAAGAAGTGGCATTAGTATCGTGCCTTTTTTGTGCCTAATGGGAAAGGGGTATTGGACCAAGTCCTTCCTATCTCCACTTTGGTGATATTTGCTCTGATCACACTATTCAACTCTACATGACCGAGACTCAAAGTAGGGTGATCAAGGCTGTAATTGAATGGTGGAAATTTGTTTGTACTCACGCCATGTAAGTTCAGCCACGTGCTCATATGTGCATACCAATACTGTCTATCTCCCTCCTACTGCAAGCTATCTTGAAGACTCCAGGGCTAGTCTAGGGTATCAATATTTAGGGAGCTGCCATATCCTTTGGAGGAAAGTAATTGCTTGGAATAATGCCTCAACTACCATGGGCGTAGTGCCCAATTCTATCTCGGATGATATCCTATGGTACCGAGGCTTTTGACCTTATCATACGTGCTATAATCATGATTGACGATCTGTCCATATGTTCCCAACCATCATAGTGTTGTGCTTCTAGTCCATCACAGTCCATAAGTGGCATCCGTCTAGTATGATAAAGGCTTGGGCCCCAAATGGCTACCCCATAGAGTAGTATGGGCATAACTGAAGTGTCAAAAAGCCACAATTTGGTATGAGGCTCTTGAAATTGTATGTGTGCATACTGTCGCTCTAGGATACCCAAAGCTGCATATGCCCATGCAAGCCTAGTCTCTGAAGTTTCCTTCCATGAAAATTGTGGCCCTTTGAAAGTATCCCCAAGGTATACATATTGTCTAACCATTTCCACACGCTAACCGTCATACAAAAAGTGATGCTCTGAACATGTCACCGAAGCTTCCGAGGTGTTAAAGACCATAATTTTGGTCTATCCTTGAGACCTTTATCTTCATAGAACACATGCAATGCATCTAGATGTTGTTGTAGTCCCTCGGGTGAATTTGAGATGAGCACCATATTATCTACATATAAAAAAATTGGTATCAGTACTCCAGCCAAGCTGGCTCCCATACCACCCCATCTACCACCCCATCTTTGTATGTAATCTGAAATCTCATCAATGTACAATCCAAACAATAGAGGAGAGAGGGGACAACCTTGCTTTACATCAAGCATGCTAGACACTGAGTCTGTTGTACCTCCAGGCACTCGTACTCTCCCTGTTATAGTTTCATACAATGCATAAATACACCCCTGCATATTCTTTGGGACCCGAATGGCTCACAACCTTTGCATGAGTCTTGCACGTGGTACAATATCAAAAGCCTTTCAAAAATCCACAAAAAAACAATAGATTTTTTGTCTCCATGATCATCCCTCCTCAATCAAGGCCCTTAGCATGAATATATGGTCTAGCGTGTTGTATCTTTTCTCATATGTGCAACTATGGAGGTTGGAGCTTGGAGTATGGAGATGAACATACCAAAGGCTATGAGCTAATTAATAGGTGATCCTAACTCTATCCCAATCGCAAGTGTGACCATAGAGCTGACCAACATCATAATTTATTCTAACAAGCCTAAGAATTGACCAAAACAGCCGGTCACTTGTAGTTTACTTCCCAATAGAGATACTATTTGACTACTTGGGCAAACCACCCCATTAAGACCCCATAGATAATCAAAATTGACTGCCATTTGTGATTGCAACTCATGTAAAAGAGCTGTAATCATACAAAACTAACCAGAAAGGTGTGTGTGTGAATGATTTCATTGAAGGTTGCACACTCCGCGGTGAAAGTCTCTTTTCTCATATGTGCAACTATGGAGGTTGGAGCTTGGAATATGAAGATGGAGTTTTCTTGAGCTAGTGGCTCGAATCGTGGAGCCATCAAAGGATTTGAGGAAGAGGACTACAATGATTGGATTCAATGATAAGCTTACTACATCCTTGCGTGGGAGCGTGCATGGCTATGTGAGAGGTAGCCATTGCCACTCACTTGAAACACGACTTGATAAGCAATTTTGTACGATCAATAGATTCAAGCTTGAGTGCTTTAATGATCTAAATCAAGTGAGGGAGTAGGAGTTCGTCGCTTGGTGTAGGTAAGAAGCAAGGGAATCAAAAGGTATTTGATCTCCTTTGCCAGATAGCTTAGGTGTTGGAAGATTTTGGAACGTTAGCTAGATCGGTGGTTGTCTATAGTAGAACTTTTCATCCTTAGTGGGTGTCTTGTACTACCTGTCTAATGCAGTGCCTCCTATGGTTAGCCCAATTGATTGTGTATCAAGTTTGCTCTCAAGTTCATTGGTTTCTTTATTATTAGTCTCTGCCATCTCACAGTCTAAGGCATCCACTCAGTGTGCTTGCATTTGTACCTCACATAGCCCCACGTTTGCCCTGTAGAGACCCCTAAATGGTTGTCAATACATTTGCAAGTTCCAGGACGATACCTATCTCCTTGTGTAGGGACTTGACCCTACAGGACAGCGGCTGCCCCCTGCACACACACACACACACACACACACACACACACACACACACACACACACACACACACACACACACACACACACACACACACACACACACACACACACACACACACACACACACACACACACACACACACACACACACACACACACACACACACACACACACACACACACACACACACACACACACACACACACACACACACACACACACACACACACACACACACACACACACACACACACACACACACACACACACACACACACACACACACACACACACACACACACACACACACACACACACACACACACACACACACACACACACACACACACACACACACATCCACCTAAAAGTGAACATGAATACCTAGAATAGGATCATTTTCTCATTGCCACATGAGGTGCCACTTTTTGTGTGTGCTTATATTGACGTGTTACTTTTTTTTGTTTGTGAAAATAGGTCGTCTACATATATGGCTTCTTCTAGGAACGGTTTGTTGATTGCTTTGAGGACTATCTTCTGGGTGAGTGGCATCCCCAGAGAGTAGATAGCAAAGGATTGGCCAAATTATGAGTGCCTCCTTGACATAGAGCTGGAGGCGACGATAGCTTGCCTACAACAGATTTTGAGGCTAGTTCGCCCTAATGAGGGCTCTTCCCGAGAGCCACATGTAGGACGAAGTGCAAGAGGAGCATACATGTGTCTATCACCTCTTGCATAGGGAATAAAGTGTTTTATATTTATATAATAAGTTTAGGGGCCGAATTCCAACTTGTTGATGCTACCTACTAGGACTCCCCTTCTAGACACTGCCTAGCCATACTGGGTGATGGGGTTGTGACTCAGTAGGAGATTGAGACACGGTTAGATAACTTGCCCCTCTGTTTTAGGTTGGCATGAGTTCATATGAACGTATGACTAATTATCTTGTGTTGTTTCTTACATTTAGTGACCCTCCACAATGATAATGTTGGACCTCTGCCACCACATCTATGTCTATAGCGCCGACTTCTAAGGAGCACTTGGACTCTCAGGTGTTTGCCACCCTGGGGCAGAGAGCCATGTAGCACATCAATCATTGTTCATGACCTGCACCGGAGAGTTAGGGGTCACTTGTGACATCGACGCCAAGGGATGGGTGGTAACCGTTGGAGGCAGAAGTCTTTTCCATTGACGCATCATTTCGCTACAAGAGACGTGCATGCCTAGAGTGCATGTTCTATGGGCGTATGTATCTTTGACTTGCTTTAATGAATTGCAACATATCAGGAGGTTTTTGTAATTCTTTTTTGTTGCAATGTAGGATTAGTTAGATCTCAACAAAAATTTTGTCCTTAGTCACTTAGAGCATGAGTTCGGTACTGGATGGAGCCATAAGAGGGTGTTGCGTGACATGGCTCGACTGCTAAGACATTGGTGAGACAATGCATGATTAGTACCTCCAATGAGAGAGAGAGAGAGAGAGAGAGAGAGAGAGAGAGAGAGAGAGAGAGAGAGAGAGAGAGAGAGAGAGAGAGAGAGAGAGAGAGAGAGAGACAGATGAAATCTTCAAAACCTATTCAAACAAACAAGATCGAGTGTGTGGGATATCGAACCCCAACTCTAGCCATAATGGCTATCTCGGCCAACGGGGACCACTCAACCGTAGGACGGACCCATGGCCCATCCTCCTCACTTTTCTCGGTGTGTTTTAGTTATGTAATTATGTAACACATTAATTGGACATGTAACAATCAGCTTCTTTAATTAATCCGTTAAGCACTGGTTCCTTCACGTAATCTTATCATGTGACATAGAAAAACAGTATCAGACAAGTTCTTTATTAACATATCATCATATTTATCTTTGAAATACAAGGAATTCCGCCCGTAGGCTTGTCCATAATCCGCTCGAAGGCTATCCAGTAATCCACACGGATCACTATTCCAAGTTTCCGCCCGTAGGCTGCCTCCATGGACTGTGAGAATCTGGGGCAGCATAGAAGAAAGCGTGCTCATAGTGTGCCGGTAATATGTATGGTTCATGTGTTGTCCGTAATGGCTTTGAAGAGTCAATTGACCAAAACCCAGAGGGCTCTTGTCTCATTGTGGCTCCAACCCCTTTGTACTTAGCAGGGAACCAGTTAACCTTCAACACAACATGTTAACATACAATATTTGGAACATTTTAGCAGTCTAGATCAAAGATTGTCAATGTACTATTGTTGTTAAAAATTACCCTCTTGCAAATACGGTAGCCAAGCTCATAAATACTGACTATGGCTCCCACATAGCCAAGATCCTCTTCAATAAGATTTGTGTCTTGTGCACTTGCATGTGATTGTTTACAAAAAGAAGAGATAATGCAATCATATTGGGTCTGACATAGTTGATCAATTCTGTTGACTCAAAGATGTTGACCATATGCCCACATATTGCTGGATCAATGTACCTAAAGTGCAAGAACAAAATATGTAAACTTTAAGTTACATCACTGAGATTACATTTAGCTCAATATAGGTACATGAAAGAAAGAAATGTCACCTCTCTATCACAACCAAATCCAATCTCTCTTTGCTCATCATTGATGTCTTCCCCTTCCATGATTCCATCTCTAATACGGTGGGATAACCATGAAAGAATTGAGGGAGGTTCTATCTTGCTAGATTTCCAACCTTCTCATCTTCTTTGTGCATTACAAACTACTTCACGATACTCTTCAACAATTTTTTTCATACATTGTGAGTTGTGAATAACAAATGTGGACAAGTTCGTACATTCCTCGTATGAGACCTTGAACGGAACACCCTTACCACATAATATCTCAACTGATAGTGTAGTGGGCTCATCCACTATCCATCTACAATGAGGAGCATTGTCACTCATCAACATGCTCAAGGTACTCGGCAAGGTAGTACATGCACTCTCCAAGCAACCATCCCTTAGATATTGAGCCCTTTGGACGGGCTCTTTGGCGAACAAGACCCTTCATGACTCCCATGAACCTCTCTACCCAAAACATCCAATGAGTGCTAACAACGCCTGCAATCTCTACCTCATCCACCAAATGGATTGTACGCGGACTTGAATGTCAAAAAAAAATTGATAGCTCCTTCTCCATCAGGCAAAGGAGCTCAATGCGTTCCCTTTTCTTTTGTACTATTGACAACACATCTATCTCCTTAGATGTGATCCATCTCAAAAAATAGATAAACATTAAGTGAAATCCCATTCCAAGAATAGATATACGCATGTGCAAAGTCTAGACATACCTTGTGAACTTCCCAAAGCGGTAGATAATGTCACGAACACCACTCATCAGACAACCATCGATGACAAGAGGGAGGACATGCTGCATGCGTCCATTTTACAATACAATCAGAGAGCTTGTCAGGACAACAATGAGATGCGGATCAAAAAAAGTAAGAGTTACCTTGATGAAATTATGCCAATCATGTGTTTTCAAGTTGAAAAGACTCAACTCATTCATAGTAAGTATGTTTTGCAATGATGCACCATATGTTGTGGGTGTTTGAATAGACCATATTCGTCGATTAATCATTGAAATCTTCATAGGGGTTAACACCCATGGTGCATGTGCATACTCTTTTCTTCCTGTCTCTTCATCAACTCGAGGCCATAAAGCACGCTTTAAGTCGTTTTTGGCTTGCTTTGTGTCCTTTAAACCAATGAGATGTTTCCATAAAGAGTGTCCTACATTCTTAAATATATGCATGGGATCAAGAAGATGACAAATCTTCAGATCCTTCCAATACTCTAGGTGAAACCATATAGAGATAGAGGGAGCTAGAGAACTTCATCCTTGAACACGTTCATCATCCTCGAACACGTTCATCGTCTTCATCACTTGCAAGCTCTGACTGTGGATCAATGATAGGTCCTTCTGTCAAATTTTTGTACCAATCTATAGGTGTCATTAGTAATGGACATCGACCACTCTCAACCTTTCCATTGAAGTGTCTAGCTTGTGTCTTTCAATGTAGTGAGTGATCTTCAGGCAAGAATTGTCTATGCCGAAGATATATGTTCTTGTTTGAGATGCTTACTATATGTAGATTTCAACCAATCACCGCATAGGGAGCAAGCTTTATAACCCTTGGTTGAACACACTTCGTCCACAGTAAAACATTTAGCATGAGCATGAAAGATTAAATTGAAATGAAAATACTCCCGCATGTACTAATTAAATCACAATCGAATACCTAAACAAAATCCATAGCTAGGAAAGTCGTGTATAGTCCATGCTATAATTCCACAAACTTGAAACCTTCTTTTGTCATCTTGTTTTGTCACTCCAAGCATGTCTATGCCTCTCCATAACTGTAGGAGATCATCAATAAGAGGAGTCAAATAAATGTTAAGGTCTTTGACTTGATGTTTTCTTGGGATTACGAGGGACAAAATTAGGTGTTGTTTCTTAAAACAAATAAATGGTGGAAAGTTGTAGTTCATAAGAACTTCTGGCCAAGTGGACCATTTACTTAAACGCATGAGAAAGGATTCACACCATCCAATCCAATGCCCATCTTAATGTGTCGTGGCTCTTGTTCAAATTCTGGCCACTTTGAATTGATATGCTTGAAGGCAAGACATTTTGAGGGAATTCACATAATCCCATCTGTACTTATGTTCTTTGCTCCCCAATCCATAAGTCTTGCTAGCTCTGG